>NC_141697.1:63558099-64290599 GCF_964263255.1 Lissotriton vulgaris | reverse complement strand
CAGCACAGGCACACTAGAGGTTAGGTGAAAACAGTACATGTGATATCATATAGTACATAAGTCTACACTATCGTCCTGACGTAACCACAACCTGCAGATCGTCTCCTGTAAGCACAAGAGAGATATGTGGCTATACATTTTTGAGTAGTTTACATTTTTGAGTAATTTTACTATTTTTGGATTATTCACACAATCCGAGTGTAAGTTACATTTTTGGCATTTAATTACACTCGGCTTTTATGAATAGTCAAAAAGTAGTCAACTTACTAAAAAGTGTAAATTACTCACAAGTGTATAGCCCCAAGTCCTTCAGTTTGATGGAGACATGTGGGTTACACTTTTGGAGCACATTTATACTCAGAGTTTGTAAATAGCCACAAAATAGTTAATTTACTCAAAAGTATAAATTACTCTGAAGTATGAATTAGGACACCCTCCTTTTTTATATTTTCCTATAATTCTCCTACAATAACACTGAAAAATAAATGACTTACCTTCGGTAACGCCATATCTGGTAGAGACTCTAGCTAGACACAGATTCCTTACTTAAAAATTATCCCCAGTCATCAGACTGGATCCTAATTTTTTTTGTGAGCAGTACCCCTCCATGCCCGTAGGCGGAGTCATTCAGCTCTGCGTGGCTTAGTTGGCGGCATCTGCGATGGAAGTGATGTGCGCGGTGCTTATATAGGCACTACTCCAGAGCTCTGATGTCAGTTTCTTTTCACAAGTTTCACACCAGGAACGCAGAGCCAAAAAGAACACTGACCACTGGTAAGGAAAAGTGGGGCCCTGAAAGGGTAACAGCCCTCTCCCTAGAAATCCATTTGAATAGCAGGGATAATGGGTAGGTCGGTAAGGAATCTGTGACTAGATAGAGTAGCTACCAGAAAAGGTGTTACCAAAGGTAAGTAACTCGTTCAGCTGACAGAGACTTCTAGCCGCAGATTCCTTACCTTAGAATAGGTACCCAAGCAAAACCATCCCCAGGGGTCGGTCTGCAGACCAATTTCCAATTTCCTACGAGGAAGTCCTGCAGGACTGAATGGGCAAAACATCCATCTCGACGGACCTGACTGTCCAGGCAGCAGTGCTCAATGAAGTTGTGCAGGACAAGAAGGCCCACTTAGCTGCCTGGCAGATGTTCAAGAACGGAACTCCATATGCTAACTCAATGGTCGCAGCATTCACTCTGGTGGTGTGAGTATGCAAATCCTCAAAGGGTTGCTTCTTAGCCAAAGCATAGCAGATCTTTATACAGAACACGATCCATCTGGAGATGGTTCGCTTCTGCAAAGCCCATCCTTTCTTTGTTCTGACATACCCTACAAGGAGTTGGTTGTGCACCCGAAACTCTTGACTGAGGTCAAGGTAGAACTACAATGCTCTTTTTGGGTCCAGCCAGTGAAGTTGCTTCTCTTCCGTGGAGGGATGAGGCAGAAGGTAGGCAGAGTGATGGATCGGCCTACGTGAAAGGGAGTGACCCCTTTCGGTAGAAAGGAACCTCTCACAGAAAGCACCAGTTTGTCTGGGTAGGCGCTGAAATAGGGAGGCTTGGATGATAAAACCTGAAGCTCACTGATCCCCAGGCAGATGTTGCAGCCACAAGAAAGGCTGCTTTAATGGTAAGGATCGAGAGGGGGGGGGGGGGTTGGGAAACCCCAATTAATCCTTGCAGGCTTGGGCGACTATGAAGGATGGTGGACAACCTTTACAACAAAACTTTTACAACGCACTACCATTACAACGCGGTCATTACAACGCAAACCATTACAACGCATTGCGCTGGGGGGCGCTCTAGGATAGGGAATACGTTTAATTTTCTATCCAACACCTTCCCTAGTGTCCACAGGGACTGGAGTTGGAATAGAAAATTAAACTTATCACTATCCAGCACCTCTAAGCGCTATGCGTTGTAAAGGTTTGCGATGTAAAAACCGCGTTGTAAAGGCAGGCGTTGTAATAGCCTGCGTTGTAAAGTCATACATCCATGAAGGATAGGTAATGATGCCAGCAAGGGATTTCTTTTGTATTAAAAGCTTTATCAGTCCAGGAGAAGAGCAACAATTCTGAACAATCCTGTCTGAATAATCAGAGACTGCTATACTAAGTACAATTTTTTGAAAACGTGGTTAGAGTCAATCAGCTAACACACAACATAAAAATATCTGAACGAGAGAGACACAGAGAAAATTATCTTGTTGCTAAAAATGGTTACTTTTATAGATTTGTTTTTCAAAAAAGAACAAACAGGGTACAGATCAACAAAATCAGGTCACAGACACTGAAACAAAGCAAATGAAATAAAAATAGTACAATCAATATTTCATCTGTAGAGAAGTCCAATCCTAGCTTGTGTAGTCAAGATGAATCTTGTGATCAGTATATCATCTAGTTGTTTAAATCATAATCACAGGAATAGGACTAGATAGCTGACATTTCGGCCTCCCGTAGAATAAATCATTGAGACCTTCCTCAGGACAAAAGAACAGTAGATCTGCAGTTGTGACCCTTGTACAAACACACGAGGGACTACTTCAATTGGTCCACTTGTATGAACACAATAGGGATTGCCTCACTTGGTCCACTACTTTATTTGGTGTAATTTATTTTTATCTTTTTGCAAATGTCGAAGAATCTAACACGCAATAGTTTGTAGTCCTGCAGTTAGATTGGGACTCTCAATCAGAAGCACAATTCGACCCGACAGTATTGCCGAGATTGACTGCTCCGATCATTCTTGACGCAGTTTATTAAACACATTGTGAGTTCATGTCTTCAAAATAAATCACTGGGTAGTTGGTGTTCAACATGTCCTACTCAACAAAATATGCAAAGTCACAACAAATCCCTTGTTGTGACTTTGCATATTTTGTTGAGACATGAATTCACAATGTGTTTAATAAACTGCGAAAGTTGGAACAACACACTCATGTGTTTGGAATGAACTATTGTTGATACTTAGACTTATGGAATAAGACCACCTGGTCACCCTACGGTTGTGCTCCGAGTCGCTCTCTCCCAAGAGGGGGAGCATTGTATTAGAGTATGGCTCATGCCTGCTCCGAGACCATAGGAAGCACTTGTGCAACCGAATCCCAGATTGCATGGATGTATGGCTCAGGAGGCACGCAGTGTTCACTGACCACAGTCCTAGGCTGGCAAAAGAGAACATCTTCCTCCAAAAGGTATCCAGCCTCTTGGATTCCCTGTCCAGTGGAGTGCCAGGGAATGTGCCAGGATTGACCCTAGAGGTGGAAGCATAGACCACTGAGCTCTCCCGGTGGGGTGCTGGGTAAGAAAACCGTGGCCCCCCAGGAGCAGGGCGATTGCGGAAGGCAATTTTCCTGTGCACAGGAGCGTCTGTGCAGGGGCTTGGACCAGGCCTCTAGTAAAGCATTCTTAAGGGCTTCATTACAGGGGAGTAAGGGTAGGCGGAGTCATTCAGCTCTGCGTGGCTTAGTTGGCGGCATCTGCGATGGAAGTGATGTGCGCGGGTCTTATATAGGCACTACTCCAGAGCTCTGACGTCAGTTTCTTTTCACAAGTTTCACACCAGGAATGCAGAGCCAAAAAGAACACTGACCACTGGTAAGGAAAAGTGGGGCCCTGAAAGGGTAACAGCCCTCTCCCTAGAAATCCATTTGAATAGCAGGGATAATGGGTAGGTCGGTAAGGAATCTGTGACTAGATAGAGTAGCTACCAGAAAAGGTGTTACCAAAGGTAAGTAACTCGTTCAGCTGACAGAGACTTCTAGCCGCAGATTCCTTACCTTAGAATAGGTACCCAAGCAAAACCATCCCCAGGGGTCGGTCTGCAGACCAATTTCCAATTTCCTACGAGGAAGTCCTGCAGGACTGAATGGGCAAAACATCCATCTCGACGGACCTGACTGTCCAGGCAGCAGTGCTCAATGAAGTTGTGCAGGACAAGAAGGCCCACTTAGCTGCCTGGCAGATGTTCAAGAACGGAACTCCATATGCTAACTCAATGGTCGCAGCATTCACTGTGGTGGTGTGAGTATGCAAATCCTCAAAGGGTTGCTTCTTAGCCAAAGCATAGCAGATCTTTATACAGAACACGATCCATCTGGAGATGGTTCGCTTCTGCAAAGCCCATCCTTTCTTTGTTCTGACATACCCTACAAGGAGTTGGTTGTGCACCCGAAACTCTTGACTGAGGTCAAGGTAGAACTACAATGCTCTTTTTGGGTCCAGCCAGTGAAGTTGCTTCTCTTCCGTGGAGGGATGAGGCAGAAGGTAGGCAGAGTGATGGATCGGCCTACGTGAAAGGGAGTGACCCCTTTCGGTAGAAAGGAACCTCTCACAGAAAGCACCAGTTTGTCTGGGTAGGCGCTGAAATAGGGAGGCTTGGATGATAAAACCTGAAGCTCACTGATCCCCAGGCAGATGTTGCAGCCACAAGAAAGGCTGCTTTAATGGTAAGGATCGAGAGGGGGGGGGGGGTTGGGAAACCCCAATTAATCCTTGCAGGCTTGGGCGACTATGAAGGATGGTGGACAACCTTTACAACAAAACTTTTACAACGCACTACCATTACAACGCGGTCATTACAACGCAAACCATTACAACGCATTGCGCTGGGGGGCGCTCTAGGATAGGGAATACGTTTAATTTTCTATCCAACACCTTCCCTAGTGTCCACAGGGACTGGAGTTGGAATAGAAAATTAAACTTATCACTATCCAGCACCTCTAAGCGCTATGCGTTGTAAAGGTTTGCGATGTAAAAACCGCGTTGTAAAGGCAGGCGTTGTAATAGCCTGCGTTGTAAAGTCATACATCCATGAAGGATAGGTAATGATGCCAGCAAGGGATTTCTTTTGTATTAAAAGCTTTATCAGTCCAGGAGAAGAGCAACAATTCTGAACAATCCTGTCTGAATAATCAGAGACTGCTATACTAAGTACAATTTTTTGAAAACGTGGTTAGAGTCAATCAGCTAACACACAACATAAAAATATCTGAACGAGAGAGACACAGAGAAAATTATCTTGTTGCTAAAAATGGTTACTTTTATAGATTTGTTTTTCAAAAAAGAACAAACAGGGTACAGATCAACAAAATCAGGTCACAGACACTGAAACAAAGCAAATGAAATAAAAATAGTACAATCAATATTTCATCTGTAGAGAAGTCCAATCCTAGCTTGTGTAGTCAAGATGAATCTTGTGATCAGTATATCATCTAGTTGTTTAAATCATAATCACAGGAATAGGACTAGATAGCTGACATTTCGGCCTCCCGTAGAATAAATCATTGAGACCTTCCTCAGGACAAAAGAACAGTAGATCTGCAGTTGTGACCCTTGTACAAACACACGAGGGACTACTTCAATTGGTCCACTTGTATGAACACAATAGGGATTGCCTCACTTGGTCCACTACTTTATTTGGTGTAATTTATTTTTATCTTTTTGCAAATATCGAAGAATCTAACACGCAATAGTTTGTAGTCCTGCAGTTAGATTGGGACTCTCAATCAGAAGCACAATTCGACCCGACAGTATTGCCGAGATTGACTGCTCCGATCATTCTTGACGCAGTTTATTAAACACATTGTGAGTTCATGTCTTCAAAATAAATCACTGGGTAGTTGGTGTTCAACATGTCCTACTCAACAAAATATGCAAAGTCACAACAAATCCCTTGTTGTGACTTTGCATATTTTGTTGAGACATGAATTCACAATGTGTTTAATAAACTGCGAAAGTTGGAACAACACACTCATGTGTTTGGAATGAACTATTGTTGATACTTAGACTTATGGAATAAGACCACCTGGTCACCCTACGGTTGTGCTCCGAGTCGCTCTCTCCCAAGAGGGGGAGCATTGTATTAGAGTATGGCTCATGCCTGCTCCGAGACCATAGGAAGCACTTGTGCAACCGAATCCCAGATTGCATGGATGTATGGCTCAGGAGGCACGCAGTGTTCACTGACCACAGTCCTAGGCTGGCAAAAGAGAACATCCTCCTCCAAAAGGTATCCAGCCTCTTGGATTCCCTGTCCAGTGGAGTGCCAGGGAATGTGCCAGGATTGACCCTAGAGGTGGAAGCATAGACCACTGAGCTCTCCCGGTGGGGTGCTGGGTAAGAAAACCGTGGCCCCCCAGGAGCAGGGCGATTGCGGAAGGCAATTTTCCTGTGCACAGGAGCGTCTGTGCAGGGGCTTGGACCAGGCCTCTAGTAAAGCATTCTTAAGGGCTTCATTACAGGGGAGTAAGGGTTCAGATGAGGCAACTCTCAGCTGAAGCACCTCTGTCATGACAGTTGTCTTAACTGCCTCTGAGGGCAGCTGAAGGCCCAAGACCTCAATAACCCTGCACAGGACCATAGCAAATGAGGTACCCTTCTCCATCGCCATGGTAGGAGAAGAGACCAAGCCAGTCTCTGGTGGGGTATCTAACGAACTGGCATCCACCAGTTTCTCATACCAGTTGTCCTCAGTATCATCTAGGGCATGCTGGTATCCATAAGGGCTCTCAGACCCCTCCCATTCATCTCGCTCCCCAGGTCTGTCAAATGTAAAATGTACTGCCTCCAAGCTGGAGGGCATGGTCCCGGTCATCGCTGGAGCCAGCATCGGTCGAAGCCTGTCCGGCTCCATGTTGGAGTTGGGAATGGTAATGGAGATGGTACTGCTGCAGGGCAATAGCGGCAGAGCCAGTTTTGGCATTGGAGCGGGCACTGAGGAAGGTTGCCGTTTTGCAGGCAGCGCCGTTCCGGACCCAACACCGGATTCAAGGAGCTCCAGAGGGGTTGGGCTGCCCAAATATGAGGTACATGGTCTCATAGAATTCTGTCAGTTGGGCACTAAGGGAAAGTCAGGGAATTGTGGAGTAGACCCTGTCTCAGGCTCCACTGAAGTGCAGAGCCTGGAGTGCCGATGCTCCCACAAGAGAGACCTCTTTGATTTCTTGGACTTCTTCTTGCAGTGAGACTTCCACGACGATTTCGAAAAAGACATCAACCACCAGGTGTGGCTGCGTGAGTGGTCCCAGGACCTTCCACGCAACCAGTATCTTGAACAACACTGGGTCATCGGACGTCAAGGCGCTTGACGGAATGCTCACTGAGCACCTTCAGGTGCATGGCATGGCAGTCCTCACAGGTCTTTGAGTTGTGGTCCCTCTCCAAGCACCACAGACAAGCCAAGTGTGGGTATGTCACCGACATTTGTCTTTGACAGGCGCCACATGGTTAAAAATCAGTATGCTTCGTTAGGGACATCCCTGTCATATCAGGAGACAAAGCTCTCAATAAAGGTATGACAAAAAGACGAGATGAAAACAGTCAAAAAAACGACGAAGGGTAGCTATGGGGTTCCACAGGGCTCTAGTCTGAGCCCTACTTTGTTCAACATTTACATGGAACCCCTAGCTCAAATCATAGAGAATTTCGGTGTGGGCATAGTTAGCTATGCCGATGATACGCAGCTCATGTTCAAGCTTACCCCGGATACTGATAAGAATGCTTCTAATTTCTCGGAGTGCATGACTGCTGTCGCCGGATGGATGGACAGTAACTGCCTCCGGCTGAATGGTGACAAAACTGAGGTGTTAGTAATAGGAAATAAAACCTCCCTTTGGTCCCAAGCATGGTGGCCTACATCGCTTGGTGAATGCCCTCAACCGGTCGAGAAAGTCAAGAACCTCGGGATCATGATCGACTCTGACCTTTCAGGTAAATCCCAAGTTCATAAGATCATTGGCAAATGCATCGGAACACTAAGAATTCTTAGGAAAATCATCGACCTAATACCGATTACAGCCAGGAAAACGATCGTACATGCTCTTGTCACACCTCACCTGGACTACGGGAATGCCCTTCTGCTAGGCATTAACCAAAAACTCCTACACCAGCTGCAATGTGTACAGAATGCAGCCGCCCGATTGGTACTAGGCCTTTCGAAAAGAACCTCGGCCAAGACAGCACTGTCCAAACTGCACTGGCTTCCCGTAAGGGAAAGAATAAAATTCAAGAGTCTCTGCCATGTCCACAGGATAGCCCACAACAAAGGCCCCTCATATCTAAGAAGCCTCATGACCATTCATCGTCCTATTCGCCATTTGAGGTCTTCAGGAATGTCCCTCTTCAAACTGCCCCGCGTTCAAAAAGCAAAAATCGGTGGCCGATCCTTTTGTTATCTAGGAGTGAAACTCTGGAACGCTCTTCCGATTCATTTAAGAATGGAACCCTCTGAAACTCTTTTCAGAGCAAATTTAAAAACTCACCTTTTTCCTCAATAACTCCGGCCCCTTGTTCCCTCCGACATAACCTTCGGATGAGAGTTTTCAGCACTTAGCGCGGGGATACACAGATGTGCAGCCATGCGCTTAATAAATGTTTTTACTTACTACTACTACTCTTCGCAGGTCAGTGTTATCTGGCGCAGAAAGAACTGACCTCAGCGCACTGGAGTGGTGCCTATATAGGCACCAAGCATGTCACTTCTGGCGCAGACGATGCAGACGGGGAGCCGAACGGTGCCACCTACCGCAACGTAGGAGTACTGCTCAAAAATGTTCGGATCGAGCACGACACCTGGGAAATATTTTAAGGTAAGGATTCTGTGGCTAGAAGACGTCGCTATCGGAAATCAAGCATACGTTAGCCTCAGTGACATCAGAAATTATGTAATATGACTGCTTTTACCACCCCTGACATCAGCAGTGGCAAAGAGAATGACAGAGGTCGCAAGAAGCAAACCAGGCGTTGCAGCTGCAACACCTGGCAAACCCTAAATGGCTCCCTCCATAGCTCCCTCCCTCTCTTCAAGCACCTGTAGCAACTTATTTTGTTCATGTGTCTCCTGCTCCTTATATGCCTGTGCGTGTGCTTTAAGCTCCCACATTCTGTCCATGCACCTGAAGCTCCTCGTTCTATCCATGTGTCTCCAGTTCCTTACTCAGTCTACTCTGTCTTTGTACTCTAAACTCCCACATTCTGTCCATTCTTACTCAGTCTAGTCTGTCTTTGTACTCTAAACGACATGTCCATCCACAACTATACCCTAGTATCAGTGCCCCTTCCGCTATCCCTAGTACCTCTACCTTAATTCTACCTCTATCATAGTTACCTGCACAATAATACTCTTATCCCGACTTTTACTCTGTACCTCTAACCTACCGATACCAAAATGCAACTACCCCTACTTCAGTATCTCTGCAATAACCTACACTATGCCCTAGTACCTCTACAGATATCAGTACACAGTGCATGTACGTGGCCTATATCTCTGTGCCCCTGCATATGCCCGTCTCTAACCCTTCTCATGCCTTAGCACCTCTCGTTTCTGCTCACACCCAAGCACCTCTAGTCACGCCTATACCCTCGTAGCACTATCTGAGCTCGAGCTCTACCACAGTACCTTAACTCCTTGCTGTACAATACTCTTACCTCTGCCTATGTGTACAGCTACCTCTAGCCCTCTCCCTGCCTATATCTTAGTTTCTCTACAATAACCTTCCGTGTACCTCAGTAGGTCTACCCCTACCTGTGCCCAAGTACTTCGACGGAGTAGATTTGCGGTAGGATTAAAACCACTTCAGGCGCAGACAATGATGGTTGCAGGGCAGAGGGCGTTACCACGAGCGGCAGTACTACACGGGCCACTTGCGTTTACGGAGTGCGTTATGTAAACGAGCAGAGGGGGCGCAGAGGACCGAGGGGCCCGGGGGCTCAGCAGCATAAAGGTCTCAAGGAAGGTGCGCGTGAAGGCGGGGGCGCGCGCGCAGGCCTGAAGGGATAATTGCGCCTCCGACGACAAGGCTCTGACGAAGGCGGCCTATTAAAAGCCGCGCCGTCAAAGCGCCGGTGACTTGACACAGGGCTCGGCTGAGTCATCATAGCACTCTCTGCAAGCGGCTCCCTGGCAACCGCATCTCAAGTGCCTGCTTATTCTGAAGGTCACTCAGCTTGGAGACTTCAGAGAAGAGACGGGGACAGACACAGAGGAAAAGAGAAAGTGCTCGGTGGCAGTGGAGGAAGAGAGAGACGGAAAGAGACAAAGCGCGAGGAAAGAAAGAGATGGAGAGAGAGGCAAACATAGACTAAACAGGGGTATACGGAAGAAAAGACAATAGGCAGAGATGTAAAAGATAGCCAGAGTGAGAGATACAGCGCCAGAGAATGCAGGAAAGAAAAGGACTTCGATGTACAACGCCTTTCTATGGGCACAAACGTTTGCGAACACAAAAAGGCATTTTCAAATACACAAAGTCCTAATTGCGATTCGGAAACCTGTTAACCAATCGTAATTTGTGTTTGCAAATTCGTATTTGAAAGGGGTGTGTTTAGGGTGTCCCTTCCAAATACCGATTCTCATTGGTATGGATGCTGTTGCAAATCATTTTCACTTTACTGCCAACTCAAAGTTGGTGGTAACCCATCCACAAATGAGTGGGAAGGGGTTCCTAAGGGACCCCTTCCTCTTTGAGAATGGTTGAAAAAATGTTTTTTAAGAGAAGGCAGTGGTCCCTCACTGTCTATTCCTAAAAAATTAAACTTAATCGTTTCATTTTTTTCTTTTTAAACGCAACCCATTTCCTTTTAAGAAAAACGGACTGCGTTTAAACAAAACAAAAGATTTGCTTTATTTAAAAGCAACCACAGACATGGTGGTTTGCAGACCCCAGCTGGATGCAGTGAATCGTAGTGGGAGACAAATTGCAACCTCCCTCATTAATATTCATGAATTACGTTTATTTGTGACCCACTATGAATCGCTATTTAAGGAATGGGGCTAAAAACCCCTTTTTAGGGCTCGTGCCTGTGTTGCAGTGCATAGCATTGCACGCGCAGCGAGAGCCCTTTTGTATGGGGTTTTGAAAGCTGCTCACACGCTCGTGCATGTGAGCAGCTTTCCGCGGCTGCCATTGGCTTTCGCGCGCTTTTAAAAAACAAGCCATCATGCAATTGGGCAAAGGCGGGCGCATGTCCCGCCTTTGTCGCCCGCCATTGTCCGCCCATTCCCGACGATGGCTAGCTCGCGCTGCAGCGAGTGTTCGCCTCGCTGCAGAGCTCCCTCCCCCGCTCCTCTGTGGTGCGCGCACCACTAGTTTCCATTCCCGGTCCTGCTCCTCTGTGGTGCGCGCGCACCACTGGTTTTATTTTACAATCTATTGCAGCACAGAGATTTCCGTAAGTAGATTTGTCGCTTTTATTTCAATCTTTTTGAAGGGGTTTTTAATACAACTATTGCAGTTTTAGATTTAGTTTTATGTGCACTGTAAGGTTTTTTATTTTTGCCAGTATGTTAGCACATTTCATTAGCTTCCATATGTTGATTATAACGTAGGGCAAAGAGTGTGCCTGCAGTTTTCTTTCGCTAGTCACAGTAACAACCCTTGCATTGACTTGAGTGTGACAACGCAGATCCCATCACAACTCCTTAGACTGGCAAGTGTCGAGAGTTGTTTCAAATCAAAACCGACTTTAGCAGGTCGTTTGGTGAAAGGTCCGGGCTTATTGCTGTTTGCAAGTTTTGCTGGCAGTGAAGCGGTGCCCTGTTTTGCTCTGCGAACGCACGCTGTAAGCGATGTGCGTGTGCAGTGTTGCCTCGGTTTCCATGGTTTCAGATGCAGCGCAGTCGCCTTGAGGAAAAGAGGTTTGAAAAGGCCGATCCATATTGTCTAAAAATTCTCAGAATTTTAAAGGACAGCCCATTAAGTACTAGACCTTTTTTATGTCCATGTTGCTTGCAGTAAAGAATGTTTCAAGGAGGCCTAAGCTTACCAAGTTCGAGAAAAGCCACCTCTAATTTGGTGGCCATGGCTCCAAATGGGACTTTAGTTACAGCAGAATCCCCTAAAATAAATCCTGCTTCGTCTACATGGATTAGTTACAGCAGTACTTCAGCCAATCTAGTATAGAAGCCCCCTTATTTTCAAAGTGAAGCAGTCAGTCAGATCTGAGGTAGCCAGTAATTCAAGAAGACGAGGACGAGGCAGGGGTCATGGAGGGCAAACTTGTCTCATTTTGTGGAAACTCCACTTCGCCCATGGAGGACTTTATTTCTAATTTGTCGGGCCAGAACGGTAGCAGTAACTGCTGTGATTATAGCTCTTAGAAGCTGACCAGTTCTTTATGAATCACGATGGAAAGGATCGTCTGTGAACTATTGTAATATTTGCCTCCTTTAACGTGGCTCTGGTGGTGAGACTTGAAATTTTCATTACACATTCATCCTTCCCACAACAGGGGAGTTCAGATGTGGCACGCTCACCTCGAGCTCCAGCTGGTGCCCTGGCTGTGAGAAAGAAAAGATTGTAGAAGGGACTAGGTAGTTGTCTTTCCCAAGGACAGGAGGAGAAAAAAGCCATTCTGACAGCACCAGTGGGTAGATACAAGTGCTCTGGTATGATCGAATTGCAGTTGCAAACAAGCATTGAAAATGCAATAGGTCTCGCCTTTGATTAAATTAAAGCCATTTGCTTTCTAATGATATTATATAGCAAAGCAAATAGCTTTTAACTTAATAAAAGACTAGACCTATTGCATTTTTAATGCTTGTTTGCATTAGTGATAGGAATGACCAAATAGTGATTCATCAAAAATTTCTATTTGATAATCGCTATTAGTATTATTTGTACGTATAGCTCTTAGTTCAAGAGCGTTTCAGTACTCACACAGACACTCAGAGACTCAGAGGTCATCAATTCTTCTGAGCGTTCCATTCAGCATGGCTGTCGCAGCAAACGGAGGCCTCGGTTCGGCCCTGACTTAAAGGCGGGCTTGCAGACTTATCACCCAGCACTGGTGGAATTAGATACTCCACCTTACTAAAGTAGAACATTCCACACATTCAGAGTTCAGTGCCATAACGGAGAAGAGTGTATCATCAAGGCCTTTACCCCGATACAAGCCAATTTGTGGTAGGAGGGGCAATCCATTAGAAATCCCATCTTTGCATAAGTAGGACAGGGACAATTCAGCCATCAAATGTAAACATAGCAGCTACAGCCCCAAAGCGTAGGAGCATTGTTAGTGATATGCCTTGTATCCCTACATAAGGGGGCATGTTACGGTCTGCTGCACTTTATCTGGGGGTCTTTCATGGATTTAACTCTGCTATAAGTGATCACAGACCGGTCACTCCAGATTCAACTGCTGGTTTGCCAGCATTCTTGAAGAAGTAACCCCTGAAGCTCAGCATTCCCAATAGTGGAGCAGGAGGAGTCTCCACTGCCAGAACAACAACGTAGAGGGAATGTGACACTGAATATGTGGGCCTTAAACCTCCCTCTACTGCTGCCTTTGTACCATGGGTGATCTGGCACCTAACCATGTTTATGCACCTGTATTTTTGCCACTAAAATTGTTCCCCATTCTTAATAATGTCCAACCAAGGGTGATGTTGCAAATTAGTTTGATTTTCTGCCTTAATGTATTTTTTCCACCTGTAGGTCTTTCCACTGCCATGTTTGTGTTATATCAAAAGTGATTTTGCATAATAGGTGTGTTTTGCTCTTGCAAGTGTTTCAACACTCATTTGTGATCCAGTAAGGGTGATTTTGTCAAGGACTGGATGCAGTGAGGATTCATTTTGTTACATTTATCAACGCACAAAAAAGGCTGAATCCTCATCAAAGTCATAAGCTTTGAATAATCCCACCCATGTGCGAGGATTCAAAGCACTTAAAAAAAATATATATTTATATTTGATCACCAATGAGGAATTCAACTACCTGCGAACTGAGTTCCCAATAACCCCAATAATGTATTTTATACCAAAAATACACAAAGGAACTGCGCCGGTACCGGGGAGACCCATAATCAATTACAGAGGAGGGATTTTAGAAAAAATATCTGAATATGTGGACTTTCACCTGCAAAAATTGGTAGTTGCCATGCCATCATACATCAAGAACACTACTCACTTCCTTGTGAAATTAAAAGATATTGCATGGTCGTCCAAATATCTATTGATATCCCTTGATGTGTGTGCCTTCTACACTAGTATTAACCACATAGATGGTATCAATGCAGTCAAGCACTTTTTAGGAAGTAGACCGATAGAATTTTACCAACATGGCAAAATGATTGTAGAAATAATATTATGTCTCTATAATAACTACTTCTTATTTAATAAGGACGTTTACCATCAGATCAGGGGAGTCGCCATGGGGGACTGCATCTCCCCAAGCTACGCATGTTTACACGTGGGCTGGTGGGAGGAGCAGGTCCTCAGGGTGGAATATAAAAACATATGGGCAGAGCACATCATAGGATGGATGCGCTTCATAGACTACATATTCGTCATATGGAAGGGACCTAAGTCTATGGTTAGAGACTTCATTCAGAAACTCAATGTGAACAACCTCAATTGCCAGTTCACTGCAGAAATTAACAACAAAACCATAGACTTCTTGGATGTCCATGTATGTATCGGAGAAGGAGGTATTGAGACCACATTGCATAGAAAGAGTACAGCTGGGAACTCAACGCTTCATGCGTCGAGTTTTCACCCCACCCACTTGATAAGAAGTATCCCATATGGGGAATTCTTAAGGCGGCGTAGAATCTGTAGCACTGATCAATTTTTTGAAGAGTGTATGAATGAAAGTAAGCTCAGGTTCTCAGCTAGAGGTTACAGTGACCAGGTCATTAATACAGCTTTGGCCAAAGTCAGAACTAAATCTAAGAGCGATTTATTAACTTGCTCTAAAACCACAGGAGTCAAGAGAAAAGGGAATTCCGCCTTTAAGAACACAGAAAGTACTTCAATGAGATTTGTAACAACACAGTAGCCAGCACAAGAAAATCAGGACTATTATAAACAAGCACTGGCCAATAGTCCAAACAGACACAGTACTCAGTCAGTTATTCCCAAACCCCCCAGCTTTGAAATTTAGAAAATTCAAGCCCATGTACAATGCCTTAGTCAGGCCTAGTCCTTTATTGAAAACCTTAGCCAGCCAGCCGAGTACAATGTGGCTAGCACCACGTAACGGTTTCATTAAGTGTAATACACGCAGAGCATGCGAATTTGGAATAAACACATCACAGTACACTACCGTATACAGTGCATCAGTAAACCAAATCAAGGCCAGATATAGCTGCCGTACCGAATTTGCTGTCTACGTGTTGAGTTGCACATGTGACTTGCAATACGTGGGCAGCACAAAGCTTCAGGTACATGTACTCATTTTGCAGCATCTGAGAGCAATAGTCAATTTGGATATGACTTATCCAGTGGCTAGTCACTTCATGGCAGTCCATAGGAACAAACTAGAATATCTCAAATATTATGTCATCGCTGCAGTTCCACCAATGACAAGGGGAGGGAACAGGGAGAAAGTCCTTAGACAATTGGAGGCGAAATTTATACATGAACTAGACACTATCACTCCGAATGGACTCAACAATGGGGAAGAACTGTACAATTTTCTATAAGGAAAACCACCTTTTTAGATTTTGTGGATTGTCTTTTACAATACTAGTATTTTATGGAAATAGAATATTTTACATTGGTCTATAATATAATATTTATATTTATACATTTTTTGTGGTTATTTATGAAATTGTTAAGATACAATCTAATTTTAATACTTTCCACTACCTATTATATTTGGAATCTAATTTAAAAAAGTATATTCATTTGATTGGACCTTCGTTCCTTAAAGGATACTTATGTTTACATATTTAAATACTCACATATTATGACAGCAATTTTAATCAGCATTTTGCTCATATCTTCCCAAATTACTCCTGAAAATCTTGATTTGTAAAAGTAAAATCCGGATTTTGTGTTAGATTTTTATAGTCACAATAAGTACAATTGTGAATATTTACTTATTTATTTTTCTAGTTTTGAAGCACAAATTCACTTTAGAAAGCACTTTCAGAAGCACTTTTGAAGTTTATCTCCATTTGGTGTTTACATAAAGATCAGCAGTTATCAAAGCAACATGGTCGTGAAGAATTCTAACAATGGGTCTCAAGCACGAAATAATGAAAAATCCCTTGATTTATTGTGGTCGACTGTGTTACCCCTAACAACAAAGTAATTCTGACAGCGTTGTCACCTTTGTAATGAGTATAGTGGGTTAACACCACACTGCAGGACTACAATTTTTCCCCTTTGGCAGTTATAGGCATGCATGGATATATAGTCAATTGACAAATGTGACTCTCATGACAATGATAAGCCTATTTGTATACACATGAATGTATTTTAATAACCATTTTTAACATGTCAAATTTTGCACTTGATCCGAATATGTATTTAAACCAGTATTATACAATTTTCCAAGATTTCATTCATGCACGTTGCTCTTTATTATTATTATTTATATATTATCCGGGATTCATCCCATAATTATGAAAACAATACCAATTGTATTGCTCTTCACAAAATGAAATTCACAGAATGTTAAATGGATATAAATATGAAGTGTTTCTTCTATTTTCATTAAGTCACATGCCGCAATGAGTGGAGAAAAAATGTGTTTAAAAACTGCAGGAGACGATAGTCTCGTCATGTGAACAAGCCCACTTGTGGGGCGAAACGCGTCATTCACCATGCCGGAGCGTCTGCCTTTTTAAATAAAGAAAACAATCACGCACCAACCTGGAGTCCGTGTCCCAATCTTTGTTTCGATTGTGGAGCAAGCTGTGGGAACTATGGTGTACTATATATATATATATATATATATATATACATATATATATATATATATATATATATATATATATATATATATATATATATATATATATATATATATATATATATATATATATATATATATATATATATAAAACAATACACTTTTGGGTGATTAGTGTGCTATACAAATCAACATAATACACCAAACTTTGTGCAAGAGTACCCGACATATATGCTTGCGGCCTAAATGATGCCTGCCATCCAACTCTAATTAAGATATGTATTGGCTTTACCTATAGGTCTGGTTTTGACCACTAGCCTTTCGGCTTTGTAAGTCTTTTAGCTTTGTAAGTTGCTTGTTTTGTTTTCCCATTGTTTTTTTAAAACTATATTGTTGGTGGAACTCCTGAGTCCTCACCAGCCAAAATACAGAAAACATTGCCTTAAAGCAAAAAATAGTTTTTTTGTCACAAAAAATACATTATCATAGTCTCTTGCACTAAAGGGAGCTACATTGTATGAAGATGTCTGCCACTTGTGTAAAGTGAGATGCCATCACTCACAGTAAAGTTAGCCAATTACTGAAATGGGCTGCCTCATGCTGTGTACTGTAGTTGGCAGAAACCAAATGTGACTGAAACAACAAACCAATGTCGAAGCGGCTTGAAGGAAAGCATCTAGAAGTATGTATGTTATACATACAATGTTAGTAAAATCAGAAAGTTGTGACTAGGCCAGACCTAACTCGTAAAATAAAACCAGCTAGCAACATTAGCTGCGGTGTGTCTTTTTACCTCATGCAAGAAGTTATGTAGGACTTACTCCTCCAGTTGAATTTTTTTCAATGCCTTGTTATGAATGCAACAAACTACAGCAGGCCACACCCTTGATGAAATATAATTCTTACGCCAGTTCATCATTAAAATTAATAAACATCAGATTATCCCCACACGTGTACGGAGATATTCCAATATTTATTAAATTAATTAAGAAGACCCCCATTATAAAAAAGTAAAGTAAAAGTTACTTATCTGTAACATGGGTTCTCTCCCCTGAGTGTCTCATTAAATGTATAAGCATTTAAATATTGTGCACATATCTATACTGGGTCCTGTGATTCTGTATGTGCACTGATATATTTTAATACTCATGCATATTAAAATCTAAGATAGAGAAATGAGAATTGCAGATTGCACCAGGGGGGCCAGTTCACAAGACCTTTTTCCAACCGTCTCTTGCTTGTATGGTGCAGTAGGTAAGGAAGTAGGCTCAAAGACCAGCCACATACATGTTTTCATAGTCTCTGTACATGAGGATAGGATGCGAGTGCACTAGGACACGCTCTGAGCTCACCATCCTTCTTACACCTGTACGTTTTTGCTGTTGCTGGAATTTTGTTCTTCTGAATCCCCCTATCCTTTTCTAGATTTCTTTATGACTGCAGGGACTAAAATGGGTCAGCTCACAAAGAAAGGGATAATTCCACATCGCATAGTAAATGTTTATACTAGATAATGTTTCCATGTACAATGTGCAACTCACACTAAAGGAAGTATTTAGAACAGTCGATGTACTGGGCTAATGCCTGAAGGGATACAGTACCTGGTAGCAGGTTTCCAGCTCTTTCCCATTGGCTGTAAATGACAGCACACCAGTGGCCAGGTCCACGAGGCACCCAATTTCAAAGTCCACACTGCTTGCCCGGCTAGATCGCTGTGTGGTGGCGGAGAGGTCTCCACCCCAAACCATGTAGCAATTGCTCCGTTTCACGCTGAAAGACAAAACAAGGTGGCAAGTCGGTTTAGTGAAATAAGGGCAGCACTTGTACTGGTACATCATAGCCAGACAGAGTACAATGGGATAAACAGCTGTCAGTCTCAAAGCTAGAGCGAGGATGGTCTAATTGAATATATTGATACCCAATAGTATTCTGTTTCTGAAAGGCCGCTAGGTGAGGGACAGAGTGAGACATATATCAGGTGTTACACCTCCGTGTCTGCCCTGGTGCCTCCAGATCCTCACAGAGCCTGTTAGTATGTGGTATGCTTGCTACACTGTACATGTGACCCACGCACCCCACGGTATCATATCACAAGTCTGCCCATGTTCCCTGTCTGCTTACACTCATTATTCATCTGATCCAAGCACCTCAGGATATCGCAAGTCTATCCATGTGACTCAAGCATTTCATGCCATCACAAGGCTGTCCATGATCCCTGTCTCCTTACACAGTCTGTTCATGTGATACAAGCATCTCATGCTCTCACAAGTCTGTTCATGTTACCTTTCTCCTTATGTGAACCAACCACCTCATGCCATCACATGTCTGTCCATGTTCCCTGCCTCCTTACACTCTCTGTCCATGTGACCCAAGCACCTCATGGTATCACAAGTCTGTCCATGTTCCCTGTCGCCTTACACTGTATGTACATGTGACCCAAGCACTTCATGCTTTCAAAAGTCTATTAATATGACCCAAGCACCTCATGGTATCACAAGTCTGTCCATGTTTCCAGGCTCCTTACAGTGTCTGTCCATGTGACACAAGCACTTCATGCTATCACAGGTCTATGCATGTGACCCAAGCACCTCATGGTATCATAAATCTGTCCATGTTCCCAGGCTCCTTACAGTGTTTGTCCAAGTGACCCAAGCACTTCATGCTATCACAAGTCTATGCATGTGAGCCGAGCACTTCATGCTATCACAAGTCAATGCATGTGACCAAAGCACCTCATGGTATCATAAATCTGTCCATGTTCCCAGGCTCCTTACAGTGTCTGTCCATGTGACACAAGCACTTCATGCTATCACAAGTCTATGCATGTGACCCAAGCACTTCAAGCTATCACAAGTCCATGCATGTAACCCAAGCACCTCATGGTATCACAAGTCTGTCCATGTTCCCAGGTTCCTTACAGTATCTATCCATGTGACACAATCACTTCATGCTATCACAAGTCTATGCATATGATCCAAGCACTTCATGCTATCACATGTCTGTGCATATGGCCCAAGCACCTCATGGTATCGCAAGTCTGTCCATGTTCACAGGCTCCCTACACTGTCTGTCCATGTGACCTAAGCACTTCACGCTATCACAAGTCTGTACATGTGACCCAAACACCTCATAGTATCACAAGTCGGTCCATGTTCCCAGGCTCCTACAGTGTTTGTCCAAGTGACCCAAGCACTTCATGCTATCACATGTCTATGCATGTGACCCAAGCACCTCATGGTATCACACGTCAGTCCATGTTCCCAAGCTCCTTACAGTGTCTGTCCATGTGACCCAAGCGGTATGTAACACTTACAACGCAACTTTTACGTCGTAATGCTGTTACAACGCAGCTATTACAACGCAGGATCCATTACATCGGATGCCATTACAACGCATGGCATTACATAGCAGATGGTATTACAACGCATACCATTACATCGTAAGTATTGGTAAGTATATATATTTTTTTATTTTATTTAATATTATATAATTGATTTAATTATTATTAATTATAAATAAAAATATTTATTTATGTTTTTAAATATTATAAATTAAATATATTAATTTAAGTAATTTTGGGGTACATGGGTGTTTTTAGGTTTTAGGGCAGGGTTTGGGTTTTGGGGTACAGTGGTGTTTTTAGGTTTTAGGGCAGGGTTTGGGTTTTGGGGTACAGGGGTGTTTTTAGGTTTTAGGGCAGGGTTTGGGTTTTGGGGTACTGGGGTGTTTTTAGGTTTGAGGGCAGGGTTTGGGTTTTGGGGTACAGGGGTGTTTTTAGGTTTTAGGGCAGGGTTTGGGTTTTGGGGTACAGGGGTGTTTTTAGGTTTTAGGGCAGGGTTTGGGTTTTGGGGTACAGGGGTGTTTTTAGGTTTTAGGGCAGGGTTTGGGTTTTGGGGTACAGCGGTGTTTTTAGGTTTTAGGGCAGGGTTTGGGTTTTGGGGTACAGGGGTGTTTTTAGGTTTTAGGGCAGGGTTTGGGTTTTGGGGAACTGGGGTGTTTTTAGGTTTTAGGGCAGGGTTTGGGTTTTGGGGTATTGGCGTGTTTTTTGGTTTTAGGGCTGGGTTTGGGTTTTGGGGTACAGGGGTGTTTTTAGGTTTTAGGGCAGGGTTTGGGTTTTGGGGTACAGGGGTGTTTTTAGGTTTTAGGGCAGGGTTTGGGTTTTGGGGTACAGGGGTGTTTTTAGGTTTTAGGGCAGGGTTTGGGTTTTGGGGTACAGGGGTGTTTTTAGGTTTTAGGGCAGGGTTTGGGTTTTGGGGTACTGGGGTATTTTTAGGGTTTAGGGCCGGGTTTGGGTTTTGGGGTACAGGGGTATTTTTAGGTTTTAGGGCTGGGTTTGGGTTTTGGGGTACAGGGGTATTTTTAGGGTTTAGGGCTGGGTTTGGGTTTTGGGGTACAGGGGTATTTTTAGGTTTTAGGGCTTGGTTTGGGTTTTGGGGTACAGGGGTATTTTTAGGGTTTAGGGCTGGGTTTGGGTTTTGGGGTACAGGGGTATTTTTAGGGTTTATTTTTTTTAAAGTACGACTTTAATTAAATTAAATTAATTAAATTATTTTTTATTAATTACATTTATTAAATCAAATTAATTACAATTTTAAGATTAATTCAATTATATTAATTAAATTAAATTAATTAAATTTAAATAATTACTATTATAAAATTTATTAAATCAAATTAATAAAATTATATTAAATTAATTAAATTACATTAATTCCTATTTTAAATTAAATTAAACTTATTTAAATAAATTATATTAATTACATTTTTTAAATGAATTTAATTATATTAGTAAAATAAAATTAATTATATTAACTTAATTACATTTTTTAAAAAAAGTTATACTTACCTATACTTACGATGTAATGGTATGCGTTGTAATAGCATCTGCTATGTAATATCCTGCGTTGTAATGGCATCCGATGTAATGGAAGCTGCGTTGTAAAAGTTGCGATGTTACAGCATGCGTTGTAAAATAACGCGTTGTAACATCATAGATCCGACCCAAGCACTTCATGCCATCACAAGTCTATGCATGTGACCCGAGCACTTCATGCTATCACAAGTCAATGCATGTGACCAAAGCACCTCATGGTATCACAAGCCTGTCCATGTTCCCAGGCTCCTTACAGTGTCTGTCCATGTGACCCAAGCACTTCATGCTATCACAAGTATATGCATGTGATCCAAGCACTTCGAGCTATCAAATGTCTGTGCATATGGCCCAAGCACCTCATGGTATCACAAGTCTGTCCATATTCACAGGCTCCCCTCACTCTCTGTCCATGTGACCCAAGCACTTCGCTCTATCACAAGTCTGTACATGTGACCCAAGCACCTCATGGTATCACAAGTCTGTCCATGTTCCCAGGCTCCTTACAGTGTCTGTCCAAGTGACCCAAGCACTTCATGCTATCACAAGTCTCTACATGTGAGCTGAGCGCTGCATGCTATCACAAGTCTATGCATAGGACCCACGCACCTCATGTGTAGGAAGGTGGATATCTGACTATGGTTACCCCCAACTTTTTGCCTAGTGTTTTGCTTGTTTTAGACATAGTTGGCCTGGGATCCTGTTATCCAGGACCCCAGGCTTCCTGCTCTCTCTGTTAAAATTGAACCATGTACCTTAGGTACATATCTAATTAGTATTGGGTCACTCTTGTAAGTCCTTGTACAGTGTACCATAGGTACTCAGGACTTAAGTGAACCCAAGGCCTACCAGGGGCTGCAGCATGTATTATGCCACCCCTGGCTGGCCATCCAAATCTGACACAACTGGCTGATCAATCAGCTGGGGCAAGGTGGTGTAATCACCCTTTGCTGTAGATATAGTATACCTATATCTAAACCTAAAATGGACACATATACTCCTATAAGTCACTCCTATGGCAGGCCTTAACAATCCTGGAGGCAGAGTGCTTGGAATTATGTGAGATGGTGCTCTAGCAGGAGCTGAGCGTCTGCAGCTTTCGGAACCAAGTCCTTTAGCTGTTTCCATGATAACGCTATACCCGATACTTTTAAATGCATTATAATCCTCGCGGTTATTGCTAACTTTGGCATAGCATTATCAAAACATGTCGAGTAAGGTGTCATACAAATTGGAATAGTACCCCCTCGCCAATTCTGGCGACGGGGGTAGCATTCCACCCTTTTAGAGGGACACGACATGTATGTAACTGTGAACCCCAGTTAAAGTTAACTCGAGCCTCAGCATCACAAAATGGATGCTGCCACCACAGACACAAGTCTGACCTCCTGCTGCTGGGAGTCCTTCCAGCAAGGGAGGCTTGGACAAAGGGTTTCCTGCCTTGGGAGGTGCTAGCACCACCCAGACAGGATTTTGTGTATTAGGCCTGAAAGGAATGAGACATGCCTGGGGCACACAAGGTGCCCTGTGCATTTACCGGCTCAAACCAGTTGCTGGGGCACTCCAGCCCCAGCTCTGGCGCGAAACCGGACAAAGGATAGGGGGTGTAACCACCCCCCTTCCTGGTCCCACCCATAGGAGGGAACTAGTCATAGTACAGCCCCCTTTAGGAGAATAAAGGTAGGAGCTGGTCCCATTCCCAATTAGATTATCCTGAATTGATTTTACAAGAAGAAACTCTGGGCTTCGACGTTCTGCTCCACAGAAGACTTAAGAAATCTCCCTTGTGGCCAAGGAGTGACCAACCTGCACAAGCAGGCACCATCAAGCCTTCCAGCGGTTCACTTTGTCGTCTTCCCGAGTGGATCCAGACCTCAGAGCCCGACGAGACCCGGACTTCCAGACCTCTCCGACCTCTACCTACATCTGCAGCACAGCTGAGATTCGTGGGTGCGACGAGACACGTGGGACCGGCCATCTTGAAGAAACTGCAATTCGCTTCCAGCACGACTTCTGAGGTATCCTCGACGAAGTGCTTTGGGGATTGAGAAGCCCCAGCCCCGAGCAGCTCCTGCCCAGAAGATCAGCCCTCCTGCATCCACGAGATCTGCGTGGGGCCCTTTTGCTTGATTGCTGCTCGACGCGTTGTCTGGTCACTTGCCGGCTGGCTAGTGACCTCCTAGACGACGATCCTTGAAATCCACACTGCTGGTCTGGTTGTTCCAGACTGGACCTTGCTTCCCTGCAGAGGAGAAGCACCCCGGACCCTCCTGGTCAAGTCAAGTCAAGTCAAGTCAGAAATTTGTATAGCGCGCTACTCACCCAGAGGGTCTCAAGGAGCTCAAGGGAAAGGGGATTGTTACTGATCGAATAACCAAGTCTTAAGTTGCTTCCTGAATGAGAGGTGGTTCTAGGTGAGACGGAGGTGAGAGGGGAGGGAATTCCAGGTCTTGGCCACCAGGTAAGAGAAGGATCTTCCTCCCATGGTGGCTTTTCGGATGCGTGGGATCACGGCGAGGGCTAGGTTGGCCGAACGTAGTTGGCGGGTGGGGGTGTAGAAGGATAGGCGATTGTTGAGGTAGCTGGGTCCTAGGTTGTGGAGGGCATTGTGTGCGTGAGTGAGGAGACGGAACGTGATTCTCTTGCTGATAGGGAGCCAGTGTAGGTCTCTCAGGTGTTCTGATATGTGGTGGTTTAAAAAGCAAGTGTGAGTGCGGGTTTCAAATAATCACCGTACTCAATGATGGTCGACATGTTTCTGCATTGTGTTGAACAAAGTTTCAAATGCATTCTTCAGGACCGGAAATATAAAAACACTGCTACTTAGATTAGAGAAATTAAGAACAATATCACCTGATCTTCAGGTACATACTCAACCGTATACCAAATTTGATGGTTGAGAGGCTTCACCCCACCTGGCCACAGCGCAGGTATGAGGAGCACCGCTCTGTCCGTCGGTGTCTCCTGGCAGTCAGCTGTACTGCTGAGTACGGTGATTATTTGAAACCCGCACTCACACTTGCTTTTTAAACCTTAGGGATTGGGAGACACTAATAAATGTTGTTCGTCCACCCGATCACCTAATTTTATATTTTTCCCTCACTTAACACTCTTACCACTATAACACTGCCTTTACAGTAGCCACGTTAATTTTTTGTACTTTATACACCACCCCTTATCTCACACATATCGGTTACGGTAACATATGACCGGCCGTTCAGTCTCCTGGGTAAGGAGAACCCAAATGATGAGAAAGAGGGCGGTACAGTGTGGCTTCTGATGGGAACTATTTCTCCATATGCTCTTGAGCCTCAGTCTGGCCTGCATTTCACTATCGGAGCTCACTCACTGGTGTCTTTTGTGTAGCATTGGTTTTGTGATCCACCCTGTTTTGACTTTTTGTGACCCCCAGGTGTATTCTGTTGTGATAATACTGTATTCTGGGGCATGCACCTGGTCGGTCGGTAAACTCGCCCTTAGACCCTACTCTCATTGTTTGTTGTGTAGGTGTTGAGGTATGTCCAGGATGAGTCGGGCGGAGGCGTTTTGAATGCGTTGAAGTCTTTTCTGCAGTTTGGCTGTGGTTCCAGTGTAGAGGGTGTTTCCGTAGTCTAGTCGGCTGGTGACAAGTGCATGGGTGACCATTTTCCTAGTTTCCGTGGGGATCCATCGGAAGATCTTTCGGAGCATGCGTAGGATGTTAAAACATGATGATGAAACGGCGTTGACTTGTTTGGTCATGGATAGGGAGGAATCTAGGATGAATCCTAAGTTGCGAGCATAGTTCGTTGGTATGGGTGCGCTGCCTAGTGCCGGGGGCCACCATGAGTCGTCCCAGGCAGAGGGGGATGTTCCTAGGATGAGGACTTCCGTCTTGTCCGAGTTTAGTTTTAGGCGGCTGTTCTTCATCCATTCGGCTACGTCTTTCATCCCTTCGTGTAAGTTGGTTTTGGCGGTGGTTGGGTCTTTGGTGAGGGAGAGGATCAGTTGAGTGTCGTCAGCGTAGGAGATGATGTTTAGGTTGTGTTGGCATGCAATGGATGCGAGGGGGCTCATGTAGACTTTGAAGAGGGTGGGGCTGAGCGAAGATCCTTGTGGTACGCCGCAGATGACTTCGGTGGCTTCTGATCTGAAAGGGGGGAGACGGACTCTTTGGGTTCTTCCGGCGAGGTACGATATGATCCAGTCCAATGCCTTATCTTGTAGTCCGACGTTCCTGAGGCGATGTACTAGGGTGTGGTGGCATACCGTGTCGAACGCTGCGGAAAGATCCAGGAGGATGAGGGCCACTGTTTCCCCGTTGTCGAGTAGTGTTCGGATGTCATCTGTAGCTGCAATGAGGGCGGTCTCGGTGCTGTGGTTAGCTCGAAATCCGGATTGTGAGGGGTCAAGGGAGCCGTTAGACTCTAGGAAGGCGGCGAGCTGGCTGTTGACGGTCTCCTCAATGACTTTAGCCAGGAACGGGAGGAGCGAGATGGGACGGTAGTTCTTAAGTTCGGTGGGGTCTGCTGTAGGTTTCTTCAGGAGGGCACTGAGTTCGGCATGCTTTCAGCTTTCCGGGAAGGTAGCGGTGTTGAACAAGAAGTTGATGATATCTCGGAGTTGGGGTGCGATGACGGAGTCGGCCTTATTGAAGATGTGGTGGGGGCATGGGTCGGTTGGAGAACCGGAATGGATGGAGTTCATCATGCGTATGGTTTCTTCGGTGTTGATTGGGGTCCAGGCGCGGAGGGTGGTGGTAGGGGGCTTCAGTTCGAAGGTAGGGGGAGAGGACAGGTCGCTGAAGCTGTTATGTATGTCTGCGATCTTGCTGTGGAAGAACGAGGCTAGTGAATCGCATAAATCTTGAGAGGGAGTGATGTCGTTGTTGCCGGCGCTGGGGTTGTAGAGCTCATTGACGATGTTGAAGAGTTCTTTGCTGTTGTGGGCGTTGTTGTCTAGTTGTTTTTTAAATGCTGACTTCTTAGTGGTGCGGATCAGCTGGTGGGGTTTGCGGGTGGCGTTCTTGAAGGCGGTCATGTTGTCTGCGGTTGGGTTTTTTCTCCAGATTTTCTCGAGGGTGCGGCAGTTCTTTTTGGAGTTCTTAAGGTCGTCTTTGAACCAGGAGGCTTTTTTGCTTTCTGGTTTGATGGGACGGTTTTTCAGGGGTGCTAGTTCGTCAACGCAGTGGGTGATCCATTGTGCAAGGTTAAAGGCTGCTTGATTTGGGTCCGTAGATCTGGCAGGAGGGTTTGGGTTCAGTGATGTGGTGAGTTGGTCGAGGGTAATTTTGTTCCAGTTTCTGCGGGGAACCTGTTGCGGGTGGTGGTGGGTCGTTGTCTTTCTGAAGCTGAAGTGGACGCAGCTGTGGTCCGTCCAGTGGAGTCCTGTGGTGTGATTAATGGAGATGTGTTTGCTGGAGGCGAAGATTGGGTCGAGCGTGTGTCCGGCGTAGTGGGTGGGGGTGTTCACCAGCTGTTTGAGTCCGAGATTGGCAAGGTTATCAAGTAGGGTGGTGGTGTTGTTGTCGTTGTTATTCTCCAGGTGAAAGTTGAGGTCTCCTAGAAGAATGTAGTCCTCGGAAGGGAGGGCGTGTGGGCTGATAAGGTCGGCGATGTCTTCGCAAAATTGTGTACGAGGTCCTGGGGGTCTGTATATGAGGGTGCCTCTAAGTGTTGTCTTGGGGTCGGAGTGTATCTGGAAGTGGAGGTGTTCGGTGTCTCTGAGGGTGTCATCGGAGCAGGTCGAGATGCGGATGGTGTTTTTGTGGACAATCGCGATGCCTCCTCCTGTTTTGTTGATGCGGTCTCTTCGGATGATCTTGTATCCGTCCGGGATGGCTATGGCGATGTCGGGTGCAGATGAGGCGTACATCCAGGTTTCCGTGAGGAAGGCGACGTCTGGAGTTGTGGTGTCAAGTAGGTTCCATAGTTCTATGGCGTGTCTGTGAACCGAACGGGTGTTGAGCAGGATGCACTTCAGGTGGTTGTTGTTGGAGCTCTGTTTGTCGTTTGTGGTTGTAGTGTGGGTTCTGATGCAGCAGAACTTGCAGGATTGGCAGGTGAATGGTCCATGGGTACGGCCTGGGGCAGCTCGGTGGCAGTCGGGCGTCTGCCGGTGTTGAGGGAAGTGAGGGTTGCGGTGTCGTATGTTCTGCGGGGGGGGGTCACTACGGGGGCCAGGGGCTCTGGCACTGGGCGCGGTCCAGGCGCGGGCGTAGACGGGCTTACCTTTGGCGCGCCTTCAGCGCGCCTGCTGCGCATTTGCCACTCCGCCATAAGTGGAGAATGGAGGGGGCGGAGCGAGGGAGGAGCAGCTGGGAGGCGGGAGCGGGGTGGCAAATGGGGAGTGGAGGATCAGTGATGCAGGAGAGAACGGGGGTTGGGTAGAGCGGCGGCAGGGAGCGGGGTGGAGAGGCGCAGGGCACAACAACAAGAATGCTAAAACAGAAACCAAAACCGGAGAGGCACAGCAGCCAGCGGTGGCGGCAGCAATCAGGGGGCACAGCAGTAACAATATCGAGCAAAAACGAAACAGGCACAACAATTACGATACTGGGCAATGATTAAAAAAATACACTATGATGCACAAGACCGAGCAAAAACGAAACAGGCACAACAATTACGATACTGGGCGAAAGTTAAAAAATACACAATGATGCACAAGACCAGATCGTTGGCGAGCTCAGGGGCACAGCAGCTCAGGGGAACACCAGAGGCACAGCGGGCAGCAAAGGCGGCCACCCTCGAGGGTCAGGCACGAGGCGGGTGGAGCGACCGGCTCTGACCAGGTCAGGTCGGGTCACAGCTCCCCGTCTCGTTGGTGCAGGCCTAGGCAACCAGTGGGAGGGAGGAGCAGCTGGGAGGCGGAGCGGGGTGGCGAGTGGGGAGTGGAGGAGCGGTGATGCAGGAGGGAACGGAGCTGGGCAGAGCAGTGGCAGGGAGCGGGGTGGAGGGGCGCAGGGCACAACAACAAGAATGCTAAAACAGAAACCGAAACCGGAGAGGCACAGCGGCCAGCGGTGGCGGCAGCAATCAGGGGGCACAGCAGTAACAGGCACAACAATTACGATACTGGGCAATGATTAAAAAAATACACTATGATGCACAAGACCGAACAAAAACGAAACAGGCACAACAATTACGATACTGGGCGAAAAATAAAAAATACACAATGATGCACAAGACCAGATCGTTGGCGAGCTCAGGCGCACAGCAGCTCAGGGGCACACCAGAGGCACAGCGGGCAGCGAAGGCGGTAACACTCTGGGGTCAGGCACGAGGCGGTTCCACTCACCGCGTGGGTTGCCGATTCCACTCACCGCGTGGGTTGCCTTTGCCAAGGCCTGTTGACACCGAATCCGGAACCAACTCACCGACAGCGAGAGCCTGCGTGGGACAGCTCGTGCCTCCATCCTGGTCGTCGAAGACACCTCCTGGTCCACGTGCCTGCAGAGTCACGCGTCCACCCTTCACCTGATCGCGACAACAGCATCTGCTTCCTTCCTGCTTCCACTCCAGTCACTAGCTAGTGACTTTGAACATTGTCCCTTCTGCTTTCAGGTCTTCAGCTTCCTTGATCCACCCTTGGATCACACCGGACATCTTCCTCCTGGTCGCCTGCAGCATCTTTTCTTTCAGGCTCCATAGACTTCAACGCAGAAACCCGACAGGACTTCGCACCTATGCACCCGCAGCCCGTGGGTGAGGTAACAGGAGCATTTCGGTGCTCAAGGGTAGATTGACTCTCCTAGTGTCCAGATTCAAAGTCGTTTTAGTCCTATCTAGTCAGGATTGTCCGCAATCACCTTTTTTGTAAACTGTACTGTCCATTGACTTTGTTACGCATCTTGCATGTGAGTTCACACTCTGCACACGCGTTCGGTGGGCCTCCTATTACTTACCTAAAGTTAGGGTAGTGTAGTCTTAGTGATCCTACAGCCTCTGGACAGCTCCATTCCTTCTAACGACTTCCTTATACCATTTGTTTAGTATATGGTTTGTTGCGCCCCTAGGGCAACATTGTAACTCGTGCAACTTAACGTATTTTTCTTAAGAGTCTTGTCATGTGCTTAGCCCTCTGACCTCATAAAGAGTTTAGAGGTGTATGTTAGTTAATAAATATCTTGTTTATTTTCATAACTACCTGTGTGGTGTCCTTTCATTTGGTATTCAAGCGGTTATATGTGGTAAAACAGCTGGCTTCACATGCCAAAAGAGATTTGCCTAGGACTGCTTTGTCCATGCTACCATTAGGATAGCTGGTCTATAAGGTTGACTTACAACCAATCACCATAAGGGTTGTTTGGACTGATACAAGGTGATCACTAAAACTAGTGAGCATCATATATCAGGCCAACGTCTCACATTGGTGTGCAGCGGTTGGGATTTAAGCTTGCTGTTGTTTTTACCAAATATAATCTTGAGATATCATTTGAAAGATCACATAAGGTACCATAGGTACATATACCAAAGCTTAGTAATACTGTGAGTTCTACTGAACCAGCTGTTGTAGTAGAAAGGGCCTAGCACACCCTGACTACAACTTTTAGCAAGGGACCAGTAGGAAAACATATAGTGTAGGTAAGTGCACCACTTACACCTCACTAGAAAGCATGTCTGCCACAGGAGAGAACATAGTGGCTCCCCTAGTGGCTATTGACCCTCCACAGGTCATTTCAAGATATGCAGCCCTCAGCTTCCAGGAGATGAGACAATTGTGTACCTCCAGGAAACTGAAAGAGGGTTCTAACCCTACCCTTCCTTTTCTGATAGGTCTCTTAGAGACATATGATGCTAGAAGGGCTTCTAACCCTGATCCTACAGATGGAAGCATGCCCCCCTTAGAAGGTGGCCCTGAATCTAACCTCCCTGAAACAGAAGATGTAGAGGGTGAGGAAGATGGGAACTCCTCTGATGGAGAGGTAGACAATGGCCAAGTTATAGTCAGCAGACTTACCAGGGCCAACATAAGCCTACATGAGAATGCAACTGGGGGAGCCCCAGGCCCATCCACAAGCAGGCCTAACCTTGGGAATAGACGAGTTAGGTCTCACTCCAGAGGCTCTAACAGATCTATTCACACCCATGTCTCTCAGGCATCTTCTCAGAGAGGGAAGACTTCCCCTCAGAGGCGAGAACATGAAGCAAAAATGAAGGAAGTGAATGTGAGGATCCGAAGGGAAGAACTTGCCCTTGCCAAAGAGAAACTGGCCTTTGCCAGAGAGCAGAAATTGAGTGGGGTAGAACCCACTGGTGGTAGCATTGTCCCTAGAGATAATGACAGGAGTTTTGATAATAGACACCTGAGTAAAATAGTGCCCTTCTTTAAAGTAGGAGATGACATCCACAAATGGATGACTGCTCTGGAGAGGGCCTGCAAAGTACAGCAGGTACCCCCGAGTCAGTGGGCAGATATATTGTGGCTCTCCTTTGAAGGTAAAGGAAGAGACAAGCTCCTCCCTATTAGAGATGAGGATGCTAATGATTACCAAGTCCTGAAAAGTGCCTTGATTAATGGGTTTGGCCTAACAACTGAACAGTTCAGGTTGATGTTCAGAGACACCCAGAAAACTCAAGCTCAGGATTGGACTGACTTTGTTGATTGTGCCACTAAGGCTTTAGAAGGCTGGCTACTGGGAAGTAAAGTTACTGACTTCACAGGATTGTATAATCTTATTATGAGAGAGCAAGTCTTAAATAATTGTCAGAACCAGTTATTACACCAGCACCTGGTAGACTCTGATCTGACCTCTCCACAAGAATTGGGTAAGAGGGCAGACATATGGGTCAGAACCAGGATTAGGCCTAAGAACCAGGGTGGTGACCAAAAGAAAGAATCAACCAAACCTCAAGAGAAGGGTGGGAATAAATCAAAAGATCAAACCACATCAGGGCCCCAAAAATCCTCTGAGGGGGGGTGGGTCCCAGAATCCTTCCAATACCCAAAAGAAACCTTATTGCCATGCCTGCAAACAGGTAGGCCATTGGAAAACTGACAGCAGTTGCCCCAAGGCCAACAATAAGGAACATATTCCTCCAGGTAATACTCCAACACCTCCTGTTACTACTAATAGTAATCCCCCAGGTGGTGGGAGTGCCCCCAAGAATTTTGGTTGGGTATACTTGGGGAACCCAGGTAGACTCTGGCCTAACCAGGTCCCCTACCACAGATACTCTTGTCTGTGAAACTGGCATGGAGTTTGCCAACTTCACTGCTTGTCCCAACACTTTGGACAGACAGGAGCCCCTCATCAATGGTCTGAAAGTTGAGGCCTATAGAGACACAGGGGCTAGCATCACTATGGTGACTGAGAACCTAGTCCCTTCAAGGCAACTTCTACCTGGAGCCACATACCAGGTGACCAACATTGATGGAGTGCAGAGAGATCACCCCATGGCAGTGGTAAATCTCAGCTTGGAGGTGTTACTGGTCCCAAGAGAGTGGCAGTGTCATCAAACTTGCCTGTAGATTGTCTACTGGGGAATGATTTAGAGATCTCAGCCTGGGCTGAGGTAGAGCAAGAAACCCATTTCAAAATGGTAAATCTCCATGGAAAGGTTAGTGGGGCTGTGATGGCCACAGCCCCAGTCCAAGATGTCCTCCCTGAACAGGTCAGGAGGGCTGTGCCAGTCACAGCCCAATCTCAGACAGATTCCTTCCCTGAACAGGTTGGCAGGGCTGTGATGGTAATAGCCCATACCCAAACTGAGTCCCTTCCTGAAAAGGTTGGTGGGGTTGTAATGACCACAGCCCAAACTCAGACAGATAATAGTGTTGTGAAGCCTGAAACTATGGATCACTCCACTCAAACAGAGAGCATTGGGGAGGAAGGGAAATCTCCCTCCCACCAGACTTTAGGAAAGGATCAGCCTCCTCAGGGAACTGACCTTACCCCTTGTGAAGAAACTTCCCCAGAGGTAGTCAGGCCTAGTCTGGCAGAACCCCTGATGTCAGTGGACCCTTCCAAGGTGGGACCGAGTCTGGAGCAGGTAACCTGCCCCTCTCTACCCTGCCTCAGTCAGCCCGGGGCTGTAGAGGTCAAGGAGGCCAGTGGTGGACCCCAAAGGGCCCCCTGTCCAAAAGAACCCCCCAATCAGCAGACTAAGGGCGCCAAAGCTAGCAGTCCTAGCCAGGTGGAAATAAAACAAACTCCTGAGGGATCGCACTTAAACTTAGTTAGGGACCTCCCACAGATGAACACTGTTGGGCACAGACAAACCTGGGACCTAAGGGCCCCAAACCTGACCTGTCCCTCTAGTAAGCCAAACAGAGGGACCCAGCCTCCAGCTTTAGGTAGCCAGAGGTTGACCCTGAGAGCCCACTGCAACTCAGTCCCGGAAAGAAAGGCATGTATGGTGGATAGTGTTTGGAGGAAGTTCAGCCCAACATTAGTGGAGCCTCACTTTAGTACTCCATCCCAGCACCAGCCTTTTACTTTGCCAAAACACACCACAGGTAGAGATTCCCTATGGTGGAGACCCTCAGATACCCTTAGGGTGAGGGATTGCTTTGTGGACCATGAGATAGGGGGTAACCATGCCAGTGCATGCACCTCCTCATATGGCCACTCAGGCAATATAGGCTTACCTGGTCAAGGATAGCCTTATCTCCTTTCGTTTGGGGGGGTTGTGTAGGAAGGTGGATATCTGACTATGGTTACCCCCAACTTTTTGCCTAGTGTTTTGCTGGTTTTCGACACAGTTGGCCTGGGATCCTGCTATCCAGGACCCCAGGCTTCCTGCTCTCTCTGTTAAAATGGACTCCATGTACCTTAGGTACATATCTAATTAGTATTGGGTCACTCTTGTAAGTCCTTGTACAGTGTACCATAGGTACCCAGGGCATAAGTGAACCCAAGGCCTACCAGGGGCTGCAGCATGTATTATGCCACCCCTGGCTGGCCATCCAAATCTGACACAACTGGCTGATCAATCAGCTGGGGCAAGGTGGTGTAATCACCCTTTGCTGTAGATATAGTATACCTATATCTAAACCTAAAATGGACACATATACTCCTATAAGTCACTCCTTTGGCAGGCCTTAACAATCCTGGAGGCAGAGTGCTTGGAATTATGTGAGATGGTGCTCTAGCATGAGCTGAGCCTGTCTGCAGCTTTCGGAACCAAGTCCTTTAGCTCTTTCCATGATAACGCTATACCATATACTCTTAAGTGCATTATAATCCTCGCGGTTATTGCTAACTTTGGCATAGTATTTTCAAAACATGTTGAGTAAGGTGTCATACAAATTGGAATACTACCCACTCGCCAATTCTGGCGACGGGAGTAGCATTCCACCCTTTTAGAGGGACACGACATGTATGTAACTGTGAACCCCGGTTAAAGTTAACTCGAGCCTCAGCATCACAAAATGGATGCTGCCACCACAGACACAAGTCTGACCTCCTGCTGCTGGGAGTCCTTCCAGCGAGGGAGGGTTGGACAAAGGGTTTCCTGCCTTGGGAGGTGCTAGCACCACCCCAGACAGGATTTTGTGTATTAGGTAGGACAGGCCTGAAAGGAATGAGACATGCCTGGGGCACACAAGGTGCCCTGTGCATACACCGGCTCAAACCAGTTGCTGGGGCACTCCAGCCCCAGTTCTGGCGTGAAACCGGACAAAGGATAGGGGTGTAACCACCCCCCTTCCTGGTCCCACCATAGTACAGCCCCCTTTAGGAGAATAAAGGTAGGAGCTGGTCCCATTCCCAATTAGATTATCCTGAATTGATTTTACAAGAAGAAACTCTGGACTTCGACGTTCTGCTCCACAGAAGACTGAAGAAATCTCCCTTAAGGCCAAGGAGTGACCACCCTACACAAGCAGGCACCATCAAGCGTTCCAGCGGTTCACTTTGTCGTCTTCCCGAGTGGATCCAGACTTCAGAGCCCGACGAGACCCGGACTTCCAGACCTCTCCGACCTCTACCTACATCTGCAGCACAGCTGAGATCCGTGGGTGTGACGAGACACGTGGGACCGGCCATCTTGAAGAAACAGCACTTCGCTTCCAGCACGACTTTTGAGATATCCTCGACGAAGTGCTTTGGGGATTGAGAAGCCCCAGCCCCAAGCAGCTCCTGCACAGAAGATCAGCCCTCCAGTATCCACGAGATCTGCATGGGGCCCTTTTGCTTGATTGCTGCTCGACGCGTTGTCTGGTCACTTGCCGGCTGGCTAGTGACCTCCTAGACGATGATCCTTAAAATCCACACCGCTGGTCTGGTTGTTCCAGACTGGCCCTTGCTTCCCTGCAGAGGTCCCTCCGAGTCCGCACCAATGTTTCTAATATATTTAATTTCACAATGCTTGTGGGTATACAATATGTTTTTGTGACTATTGTCTGTATGCATCCCTTGTAGTTGTTGGGCAGCAAGCAAATCAATAGGGTCTGTCCGGCCTTTCGATTAAAAACACATGCGTATTGTACATGAGCGCATTCAAATCCAACGTTGTGTACATATAAACATGCGGTAATGTTGCAAAGTGAACCAACTCCTCCCCCCTCCCTCCACCCACTTCCCGGTCTGCTATCCTGACACCAACTGTCCATCCTAATATATGTAGACTATTGTCTCTATGCGTCCTTTCTTAATGTTGTAAAGTGAACCAACTCATCCCTCCTCCCTCCATCCACTTCCCGGTCTGCCATCCTGACCCCAACTGTCCATCCTAATATATGTAGACTATTATCTCTATGCGTACCTTGTATTTGTTGCGCAGCAACCAAATCGATAGGGTTTGTTCGGCCTTTCGACTAAAAACACGCGCGTATTGTACACACGCGTATTCGAATCCAACGCTGTGTATATATAAACATGCGCTAATGTTGCAAAGTGAACCAACTCCTCCCCCCTCCCTCCACCCACTTCCCGGTCTGCCATCCTGTCACCAACTGTCCATCCTAATATATGTAGACTATTGTCTCTATGCGTCCTTTCTTAATGTTGCAAAGTGAACCAACTCCTCCCCCCGCCCTCCACCCACTTCCCGGTCTGCCATCCTGACACCAATTGTCCATCCTAATATATGTAGACTATTGTCTATATGCGTCTCCTGTAGTTGTTGCGCAGCAACTAAATCGATAGGGTCTGTCGGCCTTTCGATAAAAAACATGCGCGTATTCTAATCCAACGTTGTGCACATATAAACACGAGCTTAATCGATCAAAGATACTTTGTTTGGTTTTCTATGGGGGCGCACAAGAAAAAAGTCCAGAAAAGTTGTCACTGTGTATGTAGAAAAGTTATTTATTCGTTATTTATTCATTCTTTTAAAAGTAGTCACCGTGCAATTTACAACCAAATCAGCCAACTCGTTTCACTCTGTACCAGGGAGTTTCTTCAGGGCAACTAAAATTTACACTGGTAGCGCAAGTCCGGATCCTCCAAATTCGTGATTAGCGTTTGCATCCCTTATTCCTGAAGGTTGATTTTTCTACTTGTCTTGTTGGTTCCGTGATATTGAGTACGGGTATATACATTTTCTTTTTATGATGGTTCTAGAGTCTTCAGCAAACCTCACGATAAGGATAATGTAGAATCCCTTATTGTTGGCATCTCACGCTCCGATGCTTAGAATTCTGGTAAGGGAAGTTGTATCGCTTCCTCCACCCACAGTCGTTTGAGTGTTCCAAAGTCGTAAACCTGGAAAAGTTTCATCGGTCGTTTTACAGTAGCGGCGTGGATGGTCCCAAGCTGTCCATCCTAATATATGTAGACTATTGTCTCTATGCGTCTCTTGTGGTTGTTGCGCAGCAACTAAATCAATAGGGTCTGTCGGCCTTTCGATAAAAAACACGCGCGTATTCAAATCCAACGTTGTGTACATATAAATACGAGCTTAATCGAATCGAACGTTGTGTCAAAATTTCAAAGCACTCGGTGAAGAATTTTTGGAGATTTGAGATTTTGAACAAACGAACATTGAAATTTTTATGAGTCTGTTTGGGCTTCCGATTAAAAACACGTGCGTATTCGACACGCGTGTATTCAAATCCAACATTGTGTATATAAAAACACGCGCGTATTCGAATCCAATGTTGTGTCAAAATTTCAAAGCGATCAGTGAAGGACTTTCGGAGATTTACGATTTTGAACAAACGAACATTTACAGTTTTATTTATATATCTATAGATAGATTGAAATAATGTATTTATTCAGGTAATGAAACTGTGCTAAGTATATTTCCGATTTAAAGTCTTGCTTCTCAAACATTTATAAAGATTTTTGTTATTTTTATACTAAATTGGTCATGGATTTATTCTTGAGTTTGTGTCTCATTTATTGCCTCTGTGAGTACAACAAATGCGTAACACTGCCTTCTGCTAAGCCTATCTGCTTGCCCATACTACCACAAAAAGCGAGTTAGTATTATCTACTTGCTACCTGCGTCTTCCCCTGGGGATCTTGTTCACTATCTACATAGTGTACTGCATTCTAGTGCCCTGTACAGAGAGGTTGTATCTTACAGATGAGTATTTAATTGATTGGCCAATGGAGGGTACATTTTAGGTATTTTAGGACTACAGGGAGCATAAACTTAGTGTCAGACTTGGGCCAGCTCCTTGCTCATGATTGGATGGCTTTCTTGTCTTTCTTATTTCACTGCCACTGATTCAATGACTTTCTTCACTATTAATGTGCTTATCCCACCCACAATCATTTTGATCTCCTATTGCTTTGATTGGATAATGTATTTTTCCACTGCTGATGTCAAACAGTAGATTTCAGTGCATATCAGGGATTATTTTCTTCCTTGCTATCCCTTACAGTGCTTCTCCTCCACCCACTCACCTTTCGTTTTGACCCAACTCACATCCCTAACTCCTCAACCCAACAGCTGCTTCACCTTCAGCCCCATTAGGCTCTTTGTGCTTTGACTGCCGTCCGTGGCGCTACCAGTGGATGGCCCCGCATCCATAGTAATCATCTTTGAATATTATTCTGTTAATGCTTTCATATAATACACTCCACAACGTGGTTGCAGTGGATGCACCCTTATCTGGAGTAGTATTAATCAAATGTCTTTTGTATATATTTTGTTAAAAAATTAACAAAAAAACATTGAAATATGCCTGCTGTGTATGTTAAGCTATCATGAAATGCCTTAAAAACTGTTGTAAGATTACTACTAGAGGGTAGCAATCTTACAACAGTTTTAAGGTGCAGGCACATCCACACTGACCATGTGGTGCTAAACCCTGAGACTTTTCCTAAGAGCAAACAATCATTAGCATAGCCCAAAGTTTTCTCAGCTGAGTCTTATTGACTTTGATTGTTATAACTGTCTCAAGGATGGGTCCATTCCAAGACTACACATAGACATGGAGGTGTGATGCCATCTTCCAGGAGTAGTATATTCCCGGGCCAATCTAGCCTACTCATTTACCCTCCTTATCACTTCAGAAGTAGCGACCTTGAAAAAGAGAGAAAAGCAATGACCCATGTGGTGGTAGCCCAGCTGCAGATGGCCTAATCAGGACTGTTGCTCCTTTGGTGCATGGGAGCCTGGCTCCATGGCTGCAGAGTCAATGGGTAGCATTAGCAGCTGCTTTCACCGTGACCTCAACAGTGAGACTTTCTTTTACGAAGTGCAGTAGTTTACATCATTAAAGGGAGTTACATACACCCCCCACAACACGTACCTCCCCTTCACAAGTGGCCATTTCAAGAATGACAGAAACGTGTCTGCATACGGGATGGTCAATATTTTACCTTTCATGAACTCTTCCTCGCTCATCACCCAAAGTGACTGTCACAGTGCAGTTACGGTTCAAATCAAAGTTCTGGTTGTAGACGTGGTAGTCTGGGGTCACCCAGCCAACCCACACTGAGGAGAGGTTCTGGCCAGCAAAGACCCGTACTGAATAATGGTAAGACTGAAAGAGAAAAGAATTCATCCAATCAATTGTTGACAATTGTTTAAAATTAATTCAACAACTGAAGATCAGCACCTGAATGTGACCATGTCGAGGCCGTAAAATGCTGTAAAAGTACTTTTCCATTTGTTAGTCTCAATTGAGGACCACATACTCTTCCTAGAGCTTTATGGCTTTGCTCGCACTAGGTCAAATTCTGAGATGACTCACTAATTTATATACAGACAGTAATAAGATTTCAGCTCAGCCTGCTCTACCCAAGTGGATGTAGTCCCCATCATAGCTTATGTCATCCATCACTTTTATGAAGTCAATGATCATACCATTAATGGTTTTACAAATCACTTTTAATCTTTTACATATTCAGCACTCAAAAAGTCCTTGATTTAGAGTAACACTCTTATCACTTGCTGACAAGTATATCTTTTTAGAACTAACTTTAATTTAGGCGTAACATGTATGCACAGAGGCATGCAGTGAAGCGTAGTGATCCTTACCGTTGAGGTGTGTGTTGGCATTTCTTGTATCTGGTTTCTGAGAAAGAAAAAGAAAGCGGTTTATTCAGCTCCCTGAAGAGGACCCCTTTCAAAGAGAATGAACGCATTAAGCCTGGAGTACCAAATGGTGGTGAAAGAGTTCAAGATCTATTCCAGATTTTCAGGATTAACACTGACTATGTGAATGATTCCAATGTATATCCATTTTACCTAATGTATTCCATGAGGGTAGGCTGATAATACGGTATGGTTCTGTCCCTCGTAGATGAAATGTTGGACACATCTGCAGTTAAGCAATAGGCTAATGAGCAATGCGGTTGACTGTTCTTGGAACCCCATAGTATTAAACGATCAAGCTGAAAGAATGGAGCATCCCCTCCTACCTTTTGAAGAAGGCATCGTCGGAGTAGAAGGCTGAGTAGAACTCTACAGGCATGCTCAGGCGGCAGTAGATCATGTCTGCATTACTTTTCTGTGTGCCGAAGGTTTTGTGAACTACTTTTAGGCACGGAGGGCTGTCAATGGTGCCATCAATTCGGGTAACCTGAAAAGAGATGATGTATGAGTAGGTGCTAATATAAAACGCCACCCAAAGGAGCTGCAAATGAAGTGGGAAGGGGGTGGCGTGCTCTATGTTTAGGGGTCTGCGAGACCAGGCAAGGCGAAAAATTGACAAAGTGACATCAAAGCGTAATCAATTTGAAAAGAGTTCTTTTCAAGAAGTTATTATAACGGAGATGTGCTCTAGAGTGAGGCATGGGTGAGATTAACACTAATGGGGCATTAACGTAGCGGTACGCGACAATGAGGTCTGATTAGGATTAATGGGGTTAATAGATGGTAAAGTTAATTGAGAGGTACTATATAATGAGGCATGGTTGAAATTAAGATTAATTAAGGAAATAGCACCTGTTATCAGCACCTAAAGACCACCTAAAGGTGGAGTGTGATTTAAAATGGTAGTGCTTATTTTTATTGATATTATCATAATCATATCAGAAGGCCTAGGTTACATCGTCATGAATTTAGATGTACTATGTAGTCAAACCTTGCTTTACAATAACATTAAGAACCAGGACCATTGCAGTAGTAACATTAATGGGGTGCTCCAGAGTTAGGCCTGATTCAGCATTGGTAATAATGAAGAAGCACTATCTGTCCACGGCTAGTTTTTCACACATTAATGCCCTTTGGCTCCCTTTCAGGGGCTCCAGCTTGCAGGAACATCTCCCTCTTTCTCAATAGATCACTTGGTCTAAGCCATGGAAGAAGAACCTTACAGAGGCATTTGTGAACCTATTATTCTGCCTTGACTGATCTCATTTGTGTTCAGTCTCACCTCAATATGAGGATGATCCTTGGGTACTTTGACAAAAGAGGGTAGGCGTTTGCTGAACCACATGGCCACGTCCCGGTTCATGTTCACAGCGAATGGCTCAAAGCCCTCTTGAAGGCCACACATGGTGTAATACTTGAAGGTGCTGGCATCCTTCCCTAGGTTCATGCGGCCGATCTGAGACAAGCCCAGTGAGCAAATGGGGACAAAACCTGGAAGAAAATAAAGGAGGCATTCAGTGATTGATCAAAAACAAGATGTAACACAAGTGTGACCAATTTACTGACATCTTTTGGAATCATCTCTGACAATACCCTTACTAGAGCTTGAATTTCTGATATCAAACAGTTTTATTTTTATATAAAAATATCCATACATAAGTGAGGAATTATATTACTAATTTGAAACTCGTAGCTCAAAATATTACTCTTTAATTATTTGCAGTTTCTAAGTTCAGAGACAAGCCATTGTCCTGGCATGGAGACTGTGTTCTTTGAGGCAGAGATTTACTCTCACTGGCAAATAAACCCAGTGTTTGTGGAATGTGATTACCTGGTCTACAAGAAAGATTCGCGCAGAATGGGAACTCTGAAGAATACGAAGAGCTCCAGTCATTGAAGGTGAGAAGAGAACCCAGTAAGTCCTGAAGACAGAATCCAGAAAGGGACACCGGGCCATAAATACATATCAAGTGCACTGCCCCGGTTTGCACCATGGCCTAGCCTTAATAACTGGATGCGCCTGGTGCAGCCCGGATAGTGATAGACAGAGCCACAGGTTCAAACACCTGCAGCCAGGTGCAGTGTGGGCCCCTTTGAACCCTGCATTCTCCTACACAAGACTCTCACAACCAAGTACCTGCCTACATTAACCACTGCCAGAACTTCCACAAACCGTCAAGAAGACTACACTCGCCGCCCTCCCTTTCCCTTGCCCATACTCCCTTCTCCCTGCATCTACCGAAGCAGAAATGAAGGACGCTCCTTCTCCCACATCGCAGCACAGACCTGAAACAGCCTCCCCACGCACCTCCAGACCATCACCTTACTTCCAGAATTCCTAATTGCCCTCAAGACCTGGCTTTTCGAATAAGCCACTGAGACCTGCAAGTACCTGGATACCCTATCGGGTGATTAGCTACACTTTATAAATCCTGATTGATTGATTGATTGATTGATTGGGGAATACTCAGGGATGCGCTGACTGTGCACCACCAAACAGCTCCTCCGTGCCCACATCTATAATATGGTGCCTTTGCAAATGCAATCATTTCTTCATTTCCATGGGGTAATGCGCACGCATCTGCAGCCATTTCTGCAATAACAATGGGTTCCAGGGTGTTCTTTGTCTTGTATCGAGTAGGAGTATACAATTAAAAGAGTTTCATCAACATGAAGCAGAGAGTAGATGGGTGGACAATCCCTTCTAAAGAAAAGAAGGCTACACCAGGAGGGCTGTAAGTTACCTGGAGACATTTTACTCCATCTAAAAGAGTACATAATTAAGGGGATGATCCAAGCCTCAAAGATCACACTTAAAATGGAAAAGTAAATATAGTGCTCTACTAGCCACAATGAACCTAAAACTGAAAATATTTTTCACAAGAAGTGCTCACAGCTTTTTACAAGTGCCCACAGACTTATAAAGCCATTTATTTATATATTTATTTTTGCTCTTTTCTATTCTGCTAAATATTACCTCCATATCAAGACGTTGCTTAAATGGGCAAGGAATTGGAATAAACTGTAGATTGTTCTCAGATTGATTGAGTACAGTTCTTCAGGGAGGGTTGAGGGGATGTTCCTAATCCATTTGCCTAGAGACAAAGGATGTGTCTCAGTTCTCCTTTTCAAGAAAACTCTGTAAGCATTGAGAAGCAGGATAAGCTACTTGTACTAACAGCTAGAAGAAACTAGGCCTTTCCAACTTTCAATAGACAGACAAATACAATGGCACAAATTCCCTTCCCAGACTTCTTTATGGCTGTATTCTCATGTCAAAAGAAGCTTGGCGGAGTTGTGCCTTGCCTATAAACCAGCTATTTAACCCCCAGCGCTCTACATATAAGCCTTGGAAGCCAAAAATGCCCATGAACATCCAGGTTTTTGAGAATACTTTGCTGAATGCGGCTTGGGACACTCCAAAAAGAGCAAACTTGGGAAAGGAGAGTTTGGGCTTGTTAGCCGTTAGACCAGCTGTGTTTTTTGGGTCCCTGCTGTGACCAAGTGGGCGAGGACCATTAGTACTAGGTGCTAAGTAAAGAATAATTTAATGGCGGAGTGATGTTTGTGGCAGAGTGCAGCACTTAAGAGGGATACAGATAATCGTGTTGTTTGCTCATTCACCAGTCAATGGCAAAAACATCACATGTAGAGGCATGGTTCTGGGCTAATCAACCTTGTAGAACACTGCAAATTGCGGGCTGTAAATAGTAAAGCGTTTGCAATGCAATAGGGCAGGTTAATGTTTGTTTTGTCATGGTTTTTGCAAAACTTTATTTTTGGGGAAGCTGCCATCCCTCATCAATCTAAAAAAGAATGCTGGCTAAAAGCAAAAATATTTTTGGTGTCAAAAAGAACACATTAGCATTGTACTTTCTTTGGACCACAATGTGGATGTGCTCTTTCTCAAAGGGCAGAATGCCACTACTCACTAGGAGGTTAGACGGCGGTTAAAGTGGGCTGAACCACTGCCCCATACAGTAGTCTGTAGTAGGCAGGAGAAAAATGTGACTGACTCATTAATAGACCAGTGAATCAAGTGGGTTGACTGAAAGCCCATATAAGATATTGTATATATAAGTTTGGTAAAATCAATAGGTCTTGGCTAAAACCATTCCGAAAAAGGGTACTTTTCATTCATTCAACAAGTGTGAATTTTGAATACAAAGAACAAACAAAACCATGCTTTAAAGAGAAAAACAGAATTGTGGCCTTCTTTCAAGGAAATGGCTATGAAAGGTGTTAAACACCCCGAGACTTATACATTCAGAGTTTTCTTTTTAGCTAACTCCAGGTGCTTTAATTCCCCGATGTTCTCCCTCTCTCTGCTTCCACAAAACTTGAATACTTTTGGTGGATAAAAGAATCACAAAAGGCAGAGAGCTGGAAAACACACACACTCTGATGAAGTGCTTAACCAAATGAAAAAAGTAGTTTCCTAAAGGTGAGCAGTGGGATAACACAAGTCAGCCAGAAGAAAGGATGGTAAAGAGTCCGTGCTCCAAGGGAGGGACGTACACAAGATGGGTTAGGAAAGCCATCAAATAAGCATGCAAACGACAATGAAGCCAACAAACGGGTTGGCTCTTAGCCCCTCTAAGTTCTTTGTAAGCCAACAACAGAACTTTTTCAACCCAACACCTTGCACTGTCTAGTAGGCCAGACCTGAAAAGGATGCTCTTGCATTGATTTTCAAGTGATGCAATGAAAATCGTTCTCTTTACACATACATTTGTTCAAGTGAGAACTGATCTGTCTCCACAATGTCTTGATGGCGACAACACCCTTGAGCCCAAAGAGAGCAAATGCAACCTGTCTAGAAAGGTTTACTAATCACACTATTTAACACATGTAGCCATCCTTCAGAAAGCAGGCACCAAGGCGAACAGGGCCTGGTGTTAAAGCTATCTGCCCCTCAACATACAGCATAGGACACGACTGCTCCATGCTCAGCATCGGCTAGGTTAAGTGCAGTATTACCTCCTCAGAGTAGGTTGTTACAAGTGTCATGGAGATGGGCTTTGTCTTCACACTGTGTTAAGTTAGCATGAGCTTGTTAAAAGTTTAAACGCCATTTTTCCTTTCTGCTGCATTTCTGCAAACAGCACATATTGTTATTAATGCTTTGAACTTAGTAGAATATTTTGCTTCATACGAGAATAATATGTTTTCCTATTGTATCAGCTTTGCTTGGTAAGCTATGTCTGAACAGTGAGTGCCGAGGCGTTCAAGGTTATTTTAACACAGTGGTTGTTGTTCGGTCTGTTCAGCGCACGTCCTAGACATAACACATATGCAGCTGTGGCCAACTCTGGTTTTGGCGCATTTAATAATGCACTGCGCCGGGCATGCACACACACTGGCATGCACACACACTTGATGAATATTCACATGCAGAGAGCTGGTGTAGAAGATGATGTGATCCCTTTCTACTAAGACCAGAGGTATGGGGCCGCCCTTCTAATACCCAAAGAGACCTTCTCTAGATATAATATAATATACTAGAAAGGGAGGGTAAGACTGAGGTGTAATTTAGCCTTCTAACAATTAGTTTGCCTAAAGACTTGATACCAGAGGCTGGTGACTGTGAGTCTTGGGGTAAGATTTTTGCGGCGGTGTATATGAGGTGCTTCGGCACTCCGTCAATGACTGTCCTTCCCTCGGTCATAAAACGTGTTCAAGATGAGCACGGACCTGAGTCAGCGGTTGAATTGGGAATGAGGCTATGCGGCTCTTATGACGTAGTTTCTGATCTCGTACTTGCGAATGTCAAGGGAGATGCAGTAAGCTTTCAAGTGTCTAATGCTTTTCAGGCTGTTCCCGATGCCGATAAACCCCGACAGTTACCGAGGATTATTACGGCGGCTTATAAAACCATGGGCCGTAAAAGTTTGGTATCAAGCCTTTCTCTACTAAAGAGAAGAAGCAACCCCAAGGGCAAAAGTCAGAAACGGACGAACAGCCCAAGGCTAAAAAGCAAAATTGGCTGAAACTAAAAACAGGGTAAACAACAACTACCGAAAAAGGCGTCACGTCCTGCATCTCCTGTGCCTACACCTACAGAACGTGTTTATGACTTCCACGATCGCGCAACGATAAAATCACCTGATAAATTTCAGGTTTCTGAACAACACTCTCCTTGTTCAGGACTCATCGGCCTCATTGACGGGTGGTGGAGGAGGCGGCAGAGGTCGGGGTGGCCAGCAGGGACGCGACCAGCCCCGCCCGAAAGACGGTAAAGGCAAGTAGGACGAGTCAACACCGAAAAGACCCCAGTTTCAGAAGAAAAAGGTTGCCGCTTTAACAGCGAGATATGCCACAGATAGTGAGAACGCAGCTTCGGAATCAGATATGGGCTCTGACCTTGCTGGACAGCGCGGCGGAAGTTACCATAGTGCGGGAGGCCATGTGTCCACTACTGAAGGTGACAGCGACTGACCGATATGTTGTTGTGGAGACAGCTGATACCAGAGTAGCTCCCCCTGATAGACTTTATAACATAGTCATTTTAATTGTAGGTGACATACAGCGTACCATAAAAGGGGTATTTTGGGAAAATCTCACAACTACCTATGACATTTTGTTAGCGGAGGCTGACTGGCCCTCACCTTTTGTTCTCGATTCTCAGAGAGGGGAGGAGGTAATCCTCCCTAGTTTCGCGCACACAATCGCGAAGGAGCAGGCGCTGAATTTTGCAGAAGAGTGGGCTAAGGTCCTTGCACCGGCTCTGTACCGTACGCACTGTGGTTGGAATAAGTGTTCCCCACACCACGAAATTCCCTTACGGTCTCTGCCACAGCCTCAACCTCAATATCCCATCTGACGAGAAGCTAAGGCTTCCGTTGCGGAAATCCTTGAGCAATTGGAATATCAAGGTGTAATTGAAACTTGTGTGTCACCGATGAATAACCCTCTTTTTACTGTGACCAAGCCAGACGGCTCGTACCGTTTGGTATTGTATTACCGGCATTTGAACTCGCATTGCCGTACCTGTGCTGCACAGAATACACACGGCTCTGCTCTAGTGGATGGTCTGTGAGAAAACTGTTTAAAACCACACTTGACATTTCCAACGTTTTTTTGCCCACAATTTGGATGGTCTAAGTTCCAAATGGACCAGTTTTACCTGTGGCGGCAAATAACGCCAATTTAAACGCCTGGCGATGGGCTACAAAAATAGTCCAGGTGTTTGCTGCCTGTATTGTCTCTCTCTTGGAGAGAGTTGACCCAGATGCGTGTTCGTATGTGGATGATATCTATCTCACAGATGACGAAATTTGGGCGCATCTGTGTCGCGTTGACCGCATAATTTGTAACTTTGCGGACTTCGGTTACAAATTCAACTTTGCAAAGTCTCACATTGCAGAGTACACAGTGTTGTTCCTGCGCTACGAGCTCAACAATGAAGGTCGAGGATTGGCTCCTCACTTCTTGGAGAAATGCGCACAGTTGCGCGCTCCTACAACGCTGAAAAAATTACAGTCCTTGCTGGGATTTTTGAATTTCGGGCGTACTTACATTCCCGAATATGCCCAGTGTATCAAGCCTTTATATGCTTTGATACAACCTACTTTTACCAAATCGTGCTGGCTGCTAGAACATTCAGCCATTTTACAATCTTTGCAGGCTGATCTTCTAGAATATAAATTCTTACTGACTCGTGATAACCACACCAACCTGGTGATAAGAATCATCCCGGGGGCGGTGGGCTTCACTTACCTTACTTTTAACGAAGGAAACACAGTACCTATTGCTTAAAAGTTACACCTGTACACTTCAGCTGAAATGCGGTTTTCCACGGTGGAAAAAGTTTTGACAGCAGTACAAATGGCGATTCTAAAAGAACGTGCACTGTTGCAGGGAAAACGCATGTTGGTTGTTACCCTGTTTCCTGCATTAGAGGCAGTGACAAAAGCCAGTGTACCAAATTCTAAAGCTTTGCACCCACGCTGAATACAATGGGCAGCATCTTTAACGTCCCCGGATGTCACGTTTATTTTTGATGCCTCCCTACAGTCGCAGGAGTTATTGCAGTATGAAATTGTTCTTCCTGCGCCTTTGACTATGCGGCCTTTGGAGGATTTCCATTGCATCATATACATTGATGGTTCAGCGCAAGTTGCGCATGGGTCTAAGCTCGCATACGTCTCAGCTTGCGCCATTGTGGTAGGTACCATGGTGAATGATGAATTTAAGTCCAAAGTTGTGCACATGCAGACTTTAGGGGACTGCATCGTACAATTGGCAGAGCTTCGTGCTCTGACACTTGCATTGGAGTACGCTGATCCTAGTGTGACAACTCTTATTGTAAGTGATTCTTATTTCTGTATCCAGTCTTACAACGAAAACCTGTTCTTTTGGATTCAGAATGATTTTCGTGATTCCAAAGGTAGCACAATAAAACATAAAATTATCTGGGTCCGAGTGGCTGAGCTTAAAGAGCAGTTGCCACTCGTGTATGTAATTCATACTCCTGGTCATCAGCGCGTAGGAGTTCACGCTGTTGGCAATTCTTTGGCCGATGAGGCCGCAAAATCAGCAGTATTGACATATTTGGTTGCAGCAGTTACAAGCTCCAAAAGTAAGATTGATGATGCTATCTTGGCGGCAGTAGCCACGACTGAGAAGGTAAGTAAATATCCTATGGGGTTCTCTTCGAAGTATACATACCACTTAAGTCCTGATAAAGTTCCTTATGTAAGGCATATAAGGATGCCATGAATTTGTTGGGAGTCCAAGTCAAGTTTTCGTCTCCATACAGACCTGAGGGTAATAGTGTTGTGAAACAAATGAACCGAGATTTAAAGCAGCCTTTGACAGCTGGAGTTATAGGCACTGACAGGAACTGGCTGGCCCACCTCAATAGCGTGCAGCGTACTCTTAATAATCTCCCTAGAAGGTCTCTGGGAGGCCGGACCCCATACAAAATGCTCTTTGGTATCAAGATGTTTGTCCCAGACCTTGACGGTCTAGACCAGGCGGCTGTTGCTGCCTCCTTTAACGTAGATGAACATTGCAATGTTTTTACAGGATCTACAAAAGACGAGAGACAGTCTTGCAAAGGAACATTTGCCCTCCGCCTCGGATGATGCGTTGCAGATCTTGGTAGTTGGCTGGCTACTGCAAGTTGGAAAACTGGTTCGGGAGAAGATCGAAAACAAAAAAGAATTTGGTCCCTCTTATCGAGCTCCTGTTCCGGTTATTGGCGTGAAGGGCACAAGAACAGTCCTTTTACCTCCACTTCCAGGTCGTAAGGAAAACAGGTATATCTCCATAGACAATGACAAACTACACAGAGTGGCCGATATTTCTTAGTATGACACCGGCAGTCTCATGTCCTTCAATTTTGAGAAATTCTGTTTTGGCCCCGGCTTCTGATCCAAGGTCTGATGTTGCCCTCGAGATGCATGCAGTTTCAAGTCCTTTATTGTGCTTGTTTCCTGGGGCTCAGCTTGATGAAACTGACTACACTTACCCAACTGACTTATTGATGCCTGATTTGCAAACTCGCTTGGCTACAGAATCCAGAATTTCATTTGACACTGATTCACACACATCGAAGAAACCTTCAAAAATTTCTATTTTGGCAAGACTATTTCAGAAACATTTTTGATTCCCCCTTTGACCTACTGGCTGGTGCTTTTTTCATTTTACCTTTTCATGTCAATTGGCTTTGAGGTGTATTTTTTTTGACTTGTCAACGGACACTATGTCGAGGAGAGAAAATGCATTCGACATATCAATGGAACATTGGCTCCCCATTCCTCATCACACAGATTGAAGAGGGACCTGGCTTTTGTTAATATCACTGCTTGGCCTGTCTTAGATGGAATTGTATGGGATGCTGTTCGATTTGAAATCCATGGGCCCACTGAGGTTATAAATGTCCCTAATGTGCTTAGGGTATCTATGGGGGATGTTATTAAACAAAATATACGTTCTGATGATTGGGATGTACAGGCCGTAGAAGCTTTTTTTTCTGATTTGAAATATTATACTGCCTTTGATGCTGAAGATTTGTATTTAGAATCTGCAAATTACGGTGATTTATATTGTTACCAACATTTTGGCAATCACCTCCATAAAGTTAATACCTGGAGGAACACTGTCAATTATACGCAATGGGAAAATTGCCCGGCCCCTATACAAGGTAGTTCTGCTTCCTTCTTCCAAAGGTTCACTTATTTTACTGATTTTAATCAGTCTAAACCCAATGCATTTTATTTTAGAATGACTGAAAAGTCCACATCCAAAGTTAGACTTACCAATACTAAATTATTGTATTCGAAGTGATTTCTTGACCAGTTAGCTGTTGGGGGCTACGAGTTGTGGAAGGGTACCATTGGCCTTAAATCAGTTTGGGGTTCTAAAAGCCAACAAGTGCAAGGCACTGAGGCTTTGCACCGTGCATGCCTCATCCCGAACCATATGTTGTTTTTGAATTCTACAATTTCACAGACAACTTGCTTTGGATTGGCTACTACTAAAACATTAAATGCCCCTTTTTTCCTGAATTAGAAGAATATTCTGGCTGGAGTAATGCCACTAAATTTTCGATCAGAGAATTACAAACTCTGGTGCTAAATTCCTCCTTTAACATATCCAGTTTGGATCCCACAGTCTGGCTGCTCTGGCACAGAAGTGCTGACTCTTGCCAGCATCGTTTTCTGGGATTGGCTCCAGGCTTTAGACAGGTCAGCGTAGATCCCCGTTTTGAAAGTGGCCATTCTGTGACTACCTATTCTGTAGTCAAATTATGTCAGAATTGGCTCAAACATTCTACCTTGGGGTCAGTTAAACTGCATTTGTCTAAACTGACTGATGATGTTGATCTGAATGATTTCATAAAGGGCCCGGCTAATGGCAGATCTAAAAGATGGCTATATGCTATTTACAATGAAGTCTGGAAAACGTCCCAGATTGAGGCGGCTACCCGCATTAGAGCTATAGATCAGGCTAATTTAGAAAAGGTACTAGCAGTTGTAGATAATAGCATAAACACGCTTTCTTCCCGCATTTACACGTTAGACAATATTGTATCATCTGTTGTTGATATTGTGCAAGATGAAGTGTCTGTTTTGTACCATGGTCAAAATCAATTGCGTTCTATTATGCAGTTTGCATGGAGACTGCAGATCTTAAAAGCAGGAAAAGTGCCCTGGCATTGCATGAATACGTCATCATTGTTTGCCCCGTTTAATTTAACTGACAAGCAACGTTTACTGTCAATGAAAGACGCATTTTTTTCTATGTTACACATTGAAAGGTTGGAACCTTTACCGTTTTCTGTGGCTGAAGCCAATACAGCTATGTGGCTTATCCACGGGTTAATAACTCTCCCGTTTCCTTTATTCAAGTTCGAGGTGTGTATGAAGTACTTTGCCATTGGTAGATATGAGCCTCTTGGCAGTGCTTATCTCCATGAAGCTTGGTCGCTTCCATTTACCTATAGATGCCTTAGGGAGGGTAAGAAAGTTGAATGGTGAAGATTGCACTGAAACACCGGATCACTCATTGATGTGTAGACATATCCAATTAAATGGCTCCTGTAATCAGAATGAGCCGACTTTAGCCTGTCTTTTGAAAGGCACACCATTGCCTGCTATCGTACCCACATTCACATTACTGGCAAACAGGAGTTATTTACTTTTAAATAATGAAGATTGTTGTGGGTTAGTAGCGGGAATTGCTTATGTCGTTACCGTCAGTGAGCGTGTGGTTTGCTGTAAAAATGTAATGTATCCTCCTCTGCATGGGAAGCTTGATGTTTCCATCTGGCCCAAGATTCTGACCTTGAAAGCAGAGTTCAACAAGATTAGTCGCTTAAGAGCTCCCAGAAAGAAGTTGCCCTCACATCTGCTCGTGAAACATTTGTCCTTCACGTGGCTAACACCCGCACAGAGGTGCATGCCTTATTGAATACTGATTTGCGCTTGCATTTTGGTGAATTAATTCACACTATTTTTAATGCATCCTCCACCACAGGGCTGGCTCACTTTTTTTAAGTTTTAAGTAGGGGTGGGCGTAGTTCGCGAAGTAGCGCTACGTGAAGCTACGCGAAGTGCACTTCGCACTACGCAAACTTAACGTAGCACTACGCGAGCTGCGCAGTAGCATGTTCGCACTGTGCAAGATGTGTTTTCAATGATTGCACAGTGCGGACAAGCATCCGGCACTGTGCATTCATTGAAAACGGCATCTTGCACTGTGCGAGCTGTAGTTTTCTGCTGCTCGAGTAGATTATTACTCGAGCGGCTGCTTTCTCAACGCAAACTGGTAGTTTCTCATTGAGAGCGGTCGCGAGTATGCGCAACCACTCACAATGAGAAACCTGACCTCCCCGCGTTGAGAATCTCGCCGGGATGTCATTTTGCTTGCTCGCGGTCGCGAACATGAATTTGAGGACTGCAAACAAGCAAAAAATGACTGCTGCACTACGCTACGCTGCACTACGCGTGTTCGCACTGTGCTACGTGCAGCTCGCGTAGTGCGAAGTTGCGCAAACTTCGCAAACTCAGCGAGCGTAGCGTAGTGCTTCGCCCAGGGTTCGTTTTAAGCAGTGGCCTTGTGACTTCTTTTCAAACTATATTTGGTGTGTTCCCAGCATTTTTTCATTCTATTTTTTCCAGCCTGTTTGGTGGATTTCCTTTAATTCTGGCTCTGGCTGCAGGCGTGCTGTTACTGTTTTCTTTGTTTCAAAATGTATGCACAACCTGTCTTACAAGACGAGCTGTCACGACTGGGGCTGCTTCGCACCCGAATGCTTGAGTACTATGGAGCGCTGCCTCTTGCTACATTGAGTGCAGTTTATGGATTATCATTTCGATTTTCCTACTTTACATGCGTCCAGCCTGTCTTCCATTGCCTGAGTTGTGATTTCGAATGGACCCTGGATTTGTGTTTCTGCAATACGGTGTCTAACGATGCGGATTACAATCAATTTATGAGCCCCTTAGTTGCTCATGAATTGCTTTGTTCTGATGGAGGGATTATGGCCTTTGCAGCGATGAATGGAGTACTGGGTCGTTGGAATGTGTTCGCCGCGGCGCAAGATTTCTTGGCACGCAGCTTCATTGAAAACCCACTGAGTTGTCCTCTGATGGTGCTAGAGGCTCCGGTAATTGAGGAACATGTATGTTTTTTCCCTTTGTTAAATTGGATGGCCGAATTATTTTCAGATGAGAACAGTGACTTCCTGTTCGAGGCTGTTGCTGCATATTTTGCATATTCATTATTAGGATGAGATATGTCTTCGTCTCTCTTCCATGAACGACGCCACTTATTGGACCTCGGATATTTTTACTTTTTCATCAATTTTTTGCCTAGACCTATTGACTTCACTATGTCCAAAGGCTACATTTAAAAAAAAAATTGAACTATTGACGAACTATGAGGTTTTTTCTTCAATATTTTTTTCTCTCCTCCTTGTGCAAATTGGAGACTTGTTCTGACTATTGTTGTTGAACTCTGCATTTCTAAATGTGCCCCTTATCTTGTCTTATCTTATCTTATCCGTGCCCGGATCAAGGTCGGGTGTCATGGAGATGGGCTTTGTCTTCACACTGTGTTAAGTTAGCATGAGCTTGTTAGAAGTTTAAACGCCATTTTTCCTATCTGCTGCATTTCTGCACATGGCACATATTGTTATTAATGCTTTGAGCCTAGAGGAATATTTTGCTTCACCCGAGAATAATATGTTTTTGCCTATTGTAGCAGCTTTGCTTGTTAAACTATGTCTGAACAGTGAGTGCCGAGGCCTTCAAGGTTATTTCAACACAGTGGTTGTTGTTCAGTCTGATCAGCACACGCCCTAGACATAACAAACAAGTTACTTACCTTCGGTAACGATATATCAGTAAGAAACAGTAGTTAGTATTAGATTCCTTACCTTAGAATATCCCCAGGCGTCAGACTGGATCCGGAAACTTTTGCGTAGCAGTACCCGTGCGCGTCGGTAGGCGTTGCCTGCGGCTCCACGTCCGTCGTTGGCGTCGTTGGCGCCGGGATGACGTCGCCGGAGTACTTAGGTGCCGCCCTCGTGCGCTGACGTCAGTTCTTATACACAGCTTTTCTGCGCCAGAAACGCAGACCCATGATAAAAACCAACACTGGTGCCAAGAAACTAGGGCCCTGAAAGGGGAAGACCTTAACCCTAGATATTGGTTCGCAGAATGGGGAGGATGGGTGGGTTGGTAAGGAACCTAATACTAACTACTGTTTCTTACAGATATATCATTACCGAAGGGAAGTAACTTGTTCATCTGAAAGAAACAGGTTAGTATTAGATTCCTTACCTCAGAATAGATACCCCAGCAATACCAACCCCGGTGGTGGGTCTGTGAACCAATAATCACACCAGAAAGTCCTGGAGGACGAAACGGCCAAAGAAGCCATCCCTCCGGACTTGGCTGTCCAGGCAGTAGTGCCTTGCAAACGTGTGCAGCGAGGCCTACGTAGCTGTCTGACAGATGTCCTGCAAGGGGACTCCACGGCCCAGGGCAGTAGTAGCCGCCGTGGCCTGAGTGGAATGGGCCCTCAGCCCAACAGGAGGCTCCTTCTTAGCCAAAGAGTAGCATGCCTTGATACACAAGACGACCCACCGAGAGATGGTTCGCTTATGCACCGCCCGTCCCTTCTTAGCGCCCATGTAACCAATAAAGAGTTGGTCATCCACCCGGAACTGGCGTGTGCGATCCAAATGGAAAGAGAGCACACGTTTTGGGTCCAGATGGTGGAGCCGCTCTTCCTCTTCAGAGGGATGCGGAGGCGGAAAGAAGGTGGGCAAGGTGATAGACTGCCCGATGTGGAAGGCCGTGACAACCTTGGGCAGGAAAGAGAGTCTAGTCCGCAACACAACCTTGTCCGGATGGACAGAAAGGAAAGGAGGTTTGGATGAAAGAGCCTGGAGCTCACTCACTCTCCTGGTAGAGGTGATGGCAACCAGGAAAGCAGTCTTCAGAGTAAGAAGGCTGAGAGGACAGTTGTGAAGTGGCTCAAAGGGAGCGCACATCAGATAGGTAAGAACAAGGTTCAAGTCCCACTGAGGCCTCACAAACGGAACAGGGGGAAACTTGTGTGTAATGCCTTTCAGAAAACGAGTTACAGTAGGGGACTTGAACAAAGATGGTTGATCAGGCAAGAAGGTGGCCAAGGTGATGGACTGCCCGATGTGGAAGGCTGTGACTACCTTGAGCAGGAAAGAGGGTCTTGTCCGCAATACAACCTTGTCTGGATGGACAGAAAAGAAGGGGGGCTTGGATGAAAGAGCCTGGAGCTCACTCACTCTCCTGGCAGAGGTGATGGCAACCAGGAAAGCAGTTGTGAGCTTAAGAAGACAGAGAGGACAGTTATGAAGGGGCTCGAAGGTAGCGCACATCAGATAAGTTAGTACAAGGTTCAAGTCCCACTGAGGCATCACAAACGGAACAGGGGGGAACATATGAGTGATACCCTTCAAAAACCTATTTACAATCGAGGACTTGAACAAAGAAGGCTGATAAGGTAGCCTCAAGAAGGCGGAAAGGGCAGAAAGGTAGCCCTTGATAGTGCCCAGAGCAGAGCCCTGCTAGGCAAGAGAAAGAAGAAAGAGGAGAACCTCAGAAAGAGAGGCAGAAAGGGGATCCACAGCCTTTGCAGTGCACCATGCCACAAATTTGTTCCACCTGCAGGCGTATACCGACTTTGTGGAGGGACGCCTGGCTGCCAGAATCACAGCACAAACTCCAGGAGGCAAGTCAAATGGCCTCAACTGTCGCCGCTCAATCTCCAAGCATGGAGATGGAGACTGGACAGGTTCGGGTGGAGGACCGTCCCCTGCTGCTGTGACAGAAGGTCCTCCTGAAGAGGCAGACGAATCGGGAGATCGACAGACATGCTGAACAGCTCGGGATACCAGTATCTTCGTGCCCAGTCCGGAGCCACAAGGATAACTTGGGCCCGGTCGCGCTTGATCATCTTCAGCACTCTGGGCAGAAGTGGCATAGGCAGAAAGCGTACAACAGACCGCAGCTCCACTCGCGACGAAAAGCGTCTCAGAGCGAGTGCCGCCTTGGGAATTCCAACGCTCAGAACTGATGACATTGCGCGTTCTCTTCTGTGGCGAATAGATCTAACCAAGGCTCTCCCCACTGCTGAAAGAGGCCTTGCGCCACATCCGAGTTCACACGCCATTCGTGATCCATCATGCACCGACGGCTGAGTTTGTCCACCCTGGCATTCAGGGAACCTGCCAGGTGTTGAACCACCAGGCTCACGCCCTGATGTTCCAGCCACTGCCAGAGGAGCAGAGCCTCCTGGCATAGGGTCCATGACCCCACCCCACCCTGTTTGTTGCAGTACCACATGGCGGTGATATTGTCCGTGAACACCTGCACTACACTCCCCCGGACAGAGGGGAGGAATGCCTTCAGTGCAAGCCGGATCGCCCGCAGCTCCAGAAGGTTGATGTGGAGCCGGGACTCCGCCGGAGACCAGAGGCCCCTGATCTCTGCCTCTCCCATGTGGCCCCCCCAGCCCTGGAGGGACGCATCCGTCACAACTACGTGCTCCGGTTGGGGTAGGGAGAAGGATTTGCCGCTGACCCAATCGCGGTCCGTGAGCCACCACTGCAACTGTCTTGCAGTGCCCTCCGAGATCAAGACATGGTCGGACAACTTGCCCTGATGCTGGGCCCACTGAAACTTCAGGTCCCACTGCAGAGCCCACATCCGCCACTTGGCGTGATGCACCAGAAGGATGCAGGAGGCCATCAGCCCCAGAAGCCGCAGCGTCAACCTGACCGAGAATCAGGATAACAGCTGAAGGATCGGAATCAGAGACTGAATATCCCGAACCTGCTGCTCGGTAGGATAAACACGAAACTGCGCAGAGTCTAGAACCGCTCTGATGAAGAGGAGCTTCTGAGAGGGACACAGGTATGACTTCGGCACGTTGATGGAGAACCCCAGCAGGTGCAGGAGGTCGGCCGTAGTCTGGAGGTGGCTGATGACTGTCTGGGGCTGGCCCGCCTTCAACAACCAGTCGTCGAGGTAGGCGAAGACTGAAATCCCTAAACTACGCAGATGAGCTGCGACCACCGCCATCACTTTCGTAAACACCTGTGGGGCACTGGTAAGGCCGAAGGGGAGCACGGTAATCTGAAAGTGCTCGTGGCCTACCGTGAACCGCAGCTAACGCCGGTGGGCCGGCAGGACGGGGATATGAAAATAAGCCTCCTGCATGTCCAACGCTACCATCCAGTCTCCTGGGTACAGGGCAGCTAAGACCTGAGCCAGTGTCAGCATCTTGAATTTCTCCTTCCGGAGGAAGCCGTTGATGTTCCACAGGTCCAAGATAGGGCGTTGGCCCCCTTTGCCCTTCTTGGTTACCAGAAAGTAGTGGGAATAACAACCACACCCTACTTCTGGCCCAGGAACGAGCTCAATGGCCCCCTTGGCCAAGAGGGCCATAACTTCCTCCTGTAGAAGTTGCAAGTGATCCCCCGACACACGGTGGTGCTCCGGTGGCATGGTTGGAGGGGTCGCCTCGAAGGGGAGGGAATAGTCCCTTCGGATGATTCGCAGCACCCACTCGTCCGATGTGACAGTGCGCCAGTGGAGTTGGTGATGGCGAACCCTGCCCCCACTGGCGTCACATGGGCCTGAAAGCTCTGTCTAGGAGGGTTTTGAGGCGGATGCTGCAGGGGCAGGTGTGGACTGGCCTCGCGTTGTCCCCGACCGCTGCCACAGCCGTTTCCACGTCTGCCACCGCACTGGATGGTAGTCTGCGGCTCGTGGCTGGCAGGATGTGTGGGGGCACCCCTTCCTTGGCCACGAAAGAAGCGAAAGGCACCCGTTTGCTGGCGTGGGGCCGAGAGGCCCAAGGACTTGGCCGTAGCCCTGGAGTCCTTAAAGCGCTCAAGCGCATAGTCTGCCTTGTCGCCAAAGAGGCGAAGGCCATCAAACGGCATGTCCATAAGGGTGTTCTGGACATCAGCCGAAAAGTTGGCGGACCTCAACCAGGCGAGGCGACAAATTGCGACCGTCGTTGCCATCGCTCTGCCCAGTGAGTCCGTGGTATCCAGCCCACACCGGATGGATTACCGTGCCGCATCTCGACCCTCCGCAAGGTCTTGGGCGAGTTTAGCCCGGACCCCCCTCTGGACATTGTTGCAGCATGTCCGCGTCCCACAGAGAGTGGGTGTAACTGCCCAAGAGGCATGCGGTATTGACTGACCGCAACCCCAAACTCAGGGAGGAGGATACCTTTTTCCTGTATTGCTCATACCTCGGGAATGCGGTCTGGGAGTTAGAGGCCTGGATGGCCAGGCTCTCGGGGTGGGGTGGGTGGACAGGAAGCAAGGGTCGCCCGGAGCCGGGCGGTGGCGTCTGGCTACGTTCCTATCAACAGGCTAACCTGTAGCGGGCCTGGACCAAGTGCCCAGAAGAACGTCAGACAAGGCCTCATTAAACGGCAGCAGAGGCTCGGCCGAGCTTGCCTGCGGTTTAAGGACCTCAGTGAGGAGGTTAGTCCTCATGACCGTGACGGGGAGCTCCAGGCTCAAGGCCTTGGCCGCCAGCGTCAACACCACAGTATAGACAGCCCCCTCCTCCGTAGCCATGGTAGGAGGGGAGACAAAACCAGTGTCTGGTGAGGTGTCCAGACCACTTGCCGCCCCTTGCTCACCTGCCCAGTCCTGATAAGACTGGCACTCCTGTGCCAGAGGGTCCTCAGACCCCTCCCAATCCTCCTCGCCACCCGTCTCCTGAAACTCAGGACCAAAGGATGGGGCCGGGTCATAGAAGTAGAAATCTCCCATCTGTGTCGAGAGCGGCGCCGCTCCGGCGCCGGACCCAAATCGAGTGAAGGATCGGGGACGGCGCCGCCCAGAGGTGGCGCCGGAGGAGACACTCTGGAGGCCTGCGAGGCCGTAAGGCCGACCGGCAACAACCTGGATCCGGCACCTGATCCTGCGGGGGCCTGCGGCGCCGGGACCGAAGTCGGCGCCGGCGTCGGGATCGAAGCACCCAACGGTGTCGGAGCCGAAGCACCCGGCCCACTGGGACACCCAGTCGGGGCCGCTGGGCCAGAAGGCGCAGAGGAGCCCGACGGAGGAGTGACCGACCTCATGGCCGTGAAGAAGACCTCGATCTCCTCCGGCGTCGCGTTTTGACCAGGGACCGACGGGTATGGAGCAGGCTGCGATGCCTGCGGCTCTGGCGGAGCCCGAGGGCGGTGTCGCCCGAACATCCGGCCGAGCTTTGGGGGAGTCGGGAGAGCGATGACACCTCTTCGACTTCTTGTGCTTACCTGCAGACTTCGAGCCCGAAGACCGAGGACGACTCCCGGAGCTATGGTGGCTCCGACCCAGTGAACGGTCCCACGACCTCCTTGCGGACCGGGACCTCGAGCTGCGCAGGCCGACTGCTGGAGCTCGAGTCGCTTGCGGGACCGCTCCCGTCTAGCTTTAGACGTCAGGGCCCGGCACTTGGAACAGGCCTTGTCGTCGTGGTCGAGGCCCAGACAGTGAAGGCACCGGTAATGGGGGTCGGTAGCCGACATCAGTCGGTCGCAGTCGGCACAGGGTTTGAACCCCGGCATCCCTACCGGCACCGTCGGAGTCAATAGACTTCGAAAAGGATCAAAAATGAGCAAAAAAGTTTAGTCAAAAATTGACTAAGGGTACCACTTTTTCCGGATCGGCGCTAGCTGGCACGGAAAAAAGAAGAACTGACGTCAGCGCGCGAGGGCGGCGTCTCAGTACTCCGGCGACGCCATCCCATCGCCAACGATGCTGATGACGGACGCGGAGCCGCAGACGCCTACCAACGCGCAAGGGTACTGCTACGCAAAAGTTTCCGGATCCAGTCTGACGCCTGGGAATATTCTAAGGTAAGGAATCTAATACTAACCTGTTTCTTTCAGATACATATGCAGCTGTGGCCAACTCTGGTTTTGGCGCGTTTAATAATGCACTGCGCCGGGCATGCACACACACTTGATGAATATTCGCATGCAGAGAGCTGGTGTAGAAGATGATGTGATCCCTTTCTACTAAGACCAGAGGTATGGGGCCGCCCTTCTAAAACCTAAAGAGACGTTCTGTAGATATAAAATAATATACTAGCAAGGGAGGGTAAGACTGAGGTGTAATTTAGACTTCTTCCCTTAGCATTTTAACATGCTTTCTCCCTTTGTATTCTATGGAATAGTAACTATGCTGATAACCCTGTTACTTATAATATGTTTGCTTGTATTAGCTAAGATACTGCGCTTGAGAACACAGCACTGAAACAATATCGAGGTCAAAAATATCGAGTTACAAAAATATTGAGGTAAAAACATAGAATACTAAAATATCGACTTCCTATCTCCAAACAAGTAAGTACAAAAATATCAAATCAAAAATATCGATGTAAAAAATATAGTTAGTCAAAATATCGATTTTTTTAAAATGCTTTAAATTAATTAAAAATTAATAAAATAATAAATACAATTAACTTAAACATACTTAAACTACTTAAATAACCTTAAAATTAAGAAATAATTAATGTAAGTGAATTTTTTTTTACAAATTAATTTGCTAATACATATATATATTTATAAACGTAATATCAATAAAATATTTAAAAAATGTTTACCGTAGGATAGCGGAAAGTGTAAAATTTACTATAACCACTCCATTAAGAGCAACAGTAGAGAAAGCGTTGGATAGCGTAGGGGTAAAAATTACTATTCCCACTCAACAGAGTGCAACAGTAGGGAAAGCATTGGATGGCATAGGGGTAAAAATTACTATTCCCATTCCAGAAAGTGCAACAGTAGGGAAAGTGTTGGATAGTGGAAGGGTTAAAATTACTATTCCCACTCCAGAGAGTGCAACAGTAGGGAAAGTGTTGGATAGCGTCGGGGTAAAAATGACTTTTCCCACTCCAAAGAGTGCAACAGTAGGGAAAGCGTTGGATAGCGTAGGGGTAAAAATTACTATTCACACTCCAGAGAGTGCAACAGTAGAGGAAGTAAATACTTCATATATGAATAAAAATAAATTAAATATCCATAGCAAATACAAATTAATTAAAAGTAATTAACAATGTTGTATAATATAATATTTAATCAATTAAAAATACAAAACAAATATTACAAATAAGTACCTATTAATACAAATTATTTCCCAATTAACAATTAATTATTAACAGATAAAAATGTATTACAAATTACAACTAAACTAAACACTTAAATTACTTCCCACCCTATTCCCCTATAAACCCATAACCGGCTACAGAAAATAAATTAATAAAATGAACATAATTACCAATTAAACTATTAATTAATATTAATTACCAATTACATTTTTATTAATTACCAATTGAAAAGTTATATATCAATTAATTCCAAATAAATACCAAAAAATAAATTAAAAATGTTAATTAATTATAATTAAATTACTTCCCACCCTATTCCCCTATAAACCCACAACCCACTACAGAAAATACATTAATACAATTTACATAATTATCAATTAATGAATTATTTAAAATGAATTACCAATTATATTTTAATTAATTACCAATTAAAAATTTAAATATCAATTAATTGAAAATAAATACCAATAAAAACATTTAAACATTTAAATAATTATATTTTAATTACTTCCCACCCTATTCCCCAATACACCCACAACCTGCTACAGAAAATACATTAATAAAATTAACATAATTATCAATTAATCAATTAACTAAAATAATTAACAATTATATTTTAATTATTTACCAATTAATTATCAATTAACAAATAATTCTAAATAAATACCAATAAATAAATTAACATATTTAATTAATTATAATTAAATTACTTCCCACCCTATTCCCCTATAAACCCAAAACCCGCTACAGAATTTTATTACGCAAAAATTAAATACCATAAAATTAATTTATTAAAATACATTATAAAATAAATATACACTTTTCACACATATACTAACATAAAAAATACTTTAAAAAAGTTATATTAACTTACTTACCTCAAATTGGATATTTTTCATGTCTATATTCTGTTCATTCTATATTTTTGTTGTCTATATCCTGTCATTCTATATTTTTGTTGTGTATATTCTGTCATTCTATATTTTTGTTATCTATATTCTGTCCATTCGATATTTTGTCCATTCTATATTTTTTGATTCGATATTTATGCTATTCTATTCAATATTTTTGTAGTCTACATTCTGTCCATTCGATATTGTGTCCATTCTATATTTTTCACTCGATATTAATGTAACTCGATATTAAAAACTCAATATTTTGACTGTATACCATTTCAAACTTGCACGTGTCTTCATTTACTCCTCGTTTTGGACTGATATGATAGTATAACGAAAGAGTGTTCATGTGTTCCACGTTACCTGAGGTATCCTAAGTTCATGTTCTGGGTTGTCTAATCATTGGGGGTATGTAAGAACCAAGGATACACTGATTGCTAGTCTGGTAGGGGATTTTGGATAATAAGGTGAGTTTTGGCACACCTTAATTCACTGAGGGCCCAAGTCTCTGTGCACAGTTCTGTGTAGGAGCAGAATCCCTGCGACACAAGCAATGCTTGAAATGGAAATACAGAAGTGCTCATTATCCCAGAATACCTGTTTGCTACTGAGAAGTGATGGTACTCCTTCCTTAAAAGTATTGCACATCTTCTAAGAAGTGTTACTCTCCTTTCAAATTAAAGAACAGTAAGTACTCAGTATCTTGACAGTACCTGCTCACTGGTTACAACGACAGGATTTGGTTATACAAAAGAAGTAAAGCAGTTGACTGTGAACAATTGAATGCGGGAAATACATGCAGTTAAACATATACACATCTATTACTGTTTAGCCACCGTAAAAATGAAGTTTTGCCTGCGGAACCTACCTAAGCACCAACAAATGCACATACTCATAAGCCACGCACACAAGCTGTAAAAAGAAAGTTATTTTGATTTGTCCACTGAAGGCACAAAATCGCCAAAAGAGAGTGCATGCCCATAAAAGAATTCTCTTGAACAGCAGGACTTGCCGCAGTCCCAGAGTTCACAGCCATGAGGAGGAGCTTCAAGGACCTAGGGATAGTCCCAACACGCTGTCTCTTCTCTAGAGCAATGTGGGTTGGCAGGCAATGTCACATGAGAACAAGACAGACAGGGAATGTGTGGAGTGAAGAGATCCGAGGAGCAAGAATCATGGCGGGGAAGGTGAGAAATGTTAAGGAATAAGAAGACAGACTGGAGGACTTGGAGAGAATGTTGTGAGAAAAGTGACAATGCACAATGGAATGTGAAAGAGCGCAACAGTTGTCCTAGAGCGAGTGAGAAATGCGGAAGCGAATAAGAGGAAACAGAAAGATAGGCTGAAAGATGCTATGCTCCTGCACCCGTTTGACTTCTATTAGACAGATCAAGATCCCACTGAGGTTTGTTTGTTTGCAATTGTACACCCTGGGTCCACCCTTTAAACAGTTTCCTTTCTGGAGCCCCTTCTCACCCTTTCCACAAGTCAAGAGTGACTTACCAGGTGCCCAGAGCCAGGGATCCAATGTTCTTTGCCATAATAATGGCCCAAGATATTACAGTTGTAAGGACCAGAGTGTCTTGTCTCCGAAACAAACAACCCTGGTCCCCTTGTGCAATCCAACATCAGAATTTTCACACAGTGATGTAAGGGTTTTGGCGGCTTAATGATTTCACATACTGGTAAATTGGTTTACCTCCAACTTGCTCGGGCTTCCACAATTGTAATTTTTTAGACTCAATGAGTAGATCCTGTGATATTTGTATTGGAAGTTAAGATATGATGAGGTCTCAAAACAAAGCGCTCTGTGACTTGTAGGAATTGAGATATATGGACTTTTATTAAGATTCATTACATTTAACTCAAATTTTGATTTGACTTTGATTTCATCATGCTGGCTTTGACTCCATTAAAAGTCCATCATTTGGTATTAGAAATTGTTATCGCCCGGGAGAAACGTGTTGTTAATAACACGCTACAAGGGCGATCAATTCCAGAGATAGACGGCGATAAATGAAAAAGCACTAAGCGCGCTTTGAGGTATTTATCGCCGTCCCTTGATAATATGCCCCTGAGTGGTGGAGAAACTTTACCAGAAAGTAGGGAAAGGGGAGAATACGGGGAGCAATAGATAAAAAACCAAGGATAGTTTTCTAGTGTGGAGAATAGGAGAGGTAATGAAAACGAAAGAAATGAGGAGCAAAGCGATGGTGGAAAGACCATTTAAAAAATGGAGAGCGATGAGGGCAGGCTGAGACAGGAATGCATTGTGAGTGAGAATTACACATACAGTGAAAGACAGAATGTTCAATCTTTTTCTTTGTGCTGGGGAGAAGCACTGGTTTATTTTAACGTTTATCACTGGAGGAGCAGCTCTACTGTGGAAAAGGTTCAGTTGATATCTGTACCAGGGAATAGTTGGCTGTTACACTTCACAGGAGCCAACCATGGGTAAGGATTAAACTGTGTGAATTACTGAGCATCATGGTGATGTACTGAACATCCATCTCTAGAGGATAAGTCTGTTATTGCCAAGATGTTTCTTAACATTGGAACTAAAGACTATGCCTCTCAAAGCTCCCTATGTCCAAAGGTGTGGAAAATGTTACAAGCACCACTCACCGTTCTCGATTTCGAAGTCTGCAAAGGCAAGCTCGGAGCCCTGGTTGGTTATCAGTAGTTCACCATTCAGGGTAAAGAGCATCGACTTGTCTTCCATATCTATCATACATCCGACCACATCTCCGGCACGCCAGCATCTCCCAAAGAAAGTGCTTCCCATGTTCCAGCATTGGCCCTGTGGAAAAGGGCAAAAAGGGTTTAGAAAAGCTCACCACGTTCCCACTGCTTCCCTGCCTTTGTGAAAAGACCAACATGTCTGCAGGAAAAGTTACGAAAACACATATCTGCCTGATCTGGGTGAAAAAAATCAAGAATATTTCACAAAGAGCTTCCCAGGTACTCCATCGACCCTGACCTGTGCATGTGGTGAACAGATCAATAGGAGATTCTATCACTCTTTGAACATGTGCTGCAAAAGGAACATCTTAGCAAATCAAATGTGGTCACTCAAAAGAAAACAGTCTCATCCCATCCGCTATGTTGTCACAGTGAAGGATTAGCAATAGCATCTCTTAGGAGTAAGACAATATCAGCTATCAAGAACGGTGCCTCAAGGTAGAGGCCGTATCTTCGGAATCGTGATTCAATATAACTTTCTAGGGAGAACGTTATGATAGCCAACAGTCTCCATGACCCAAGAATGGCAGTCATGTGTGCATGTAAAGTCCATGTAAATCAGTGCTTTGAAAAAGTATTACCTGACATGCCTCAAATTATTTTTACAACTGTGCGTAAGAGTCTCCTCTACTTGCAGGTGCGTACCTGATCATTAAAATAAAGCTGTGCAACTGGCATGGATAGTTTTACACACGTCATTGATGACACATGTGGCAGCACTCTATGCCAACATGCATCATGCACGGAAGAAACTACTCTAGAAGGGCTCAAGAGAAGTTTTCAACTAAGGATTGCTCACTTCCCAGACGCAACATTTTCTTCTTTCTCCACTTGTACATTAAATGCATTGGTGGGATACAGTTTTGCATTAACATTTACATTTCTTACTTATTCTAGATTTCACTAAAATGTACAGCGTTCAGTAACATGCACGCTATCTCATGATTGTACAGGGCACAGCGCTGGGAAGAAGGGGAGGTAGATGAAAAGCTACTAGCAGGGCCCAGATATATATATATATATACCTCATCTACCTCCCCTTCTTCCCAGCGCTGTGCCCTGTACAATCATGAGATAGCGTGCATGTTACTGAACGCTGTACATTTTAGTGAATTCTAGAATAAGTAAGAAATGTAAATGTTAATGCATAACTGTATCCCACCAATGCATTTAATGAACAAGTGGAGAAAGAAGAAAATGATATATATATTATATATATATATATATATATATATATATATATATATATATATATATATATATATATATATATATATATATATATAATATATATCATTTTCTTCTTTCTCCACTTGTTCATTATCACTTGTATATATATATATATATATATATCTGGGCCCTGGACTCCTAAAGTAAGGCAGAGTGTGAAGCACTCATGGGAGAAAAAGCTTTATTGGCAAGCAATTCTTCCAGACGTGTTTCGGCGTGATGCCTTTATCAATGTTTAGAAAGGCTGTGTGCCACCAGTTTGTTGAAAGGTTTAATTTCTGTAACCACGGTTCACATTGGTGATTCAAAGGCCAATCGGGTCAACTGGGGGAAGTCATACTACTTTCCATTTGTCTCTACTGTGGCTGACCCCATCTTTAGGTCTCGCCTAGACGAAAGCAAAAGCAAAGCTTTTGCTGTCTAGGGCGAGACAACTTATGTTGTTACTTTTGGGGGAATGTGGACAGCAGACTGCCACGCGCTTTTTCTGGCAGAGATTTGAACTCGTGGGTGCGCACGCCCAGCCCGGCGCGTGCACGTCCCCTGCCACAGATTCCCTAAACACACACATGCACACGCAGGCAGGAAGGCACACACACACACGCGTGCACCCCCCCTACTTCCCCCCACTCACCGGCACCCCCCGCCGCACACACACAGGAGCGCACCTACACACACGCACGCACACACACATACAGAGACACCCCCCCGCCGCCACTGCCGCCACCGCCGCATACATACAAGCGCCCCGGCCGTCGCCACCGCCGCATACATACAAGCGCCCCCCCAGCCCCACTTACAGCCATTCTAAACTCTTGTGCTTTATTCCTCTCATTTTACAGTTTACTGCTCTCAGTCGCAAAGTTGTCCATCATTTATTTCGACCGCCCTTTCTCCGCCGCTCGCCACGAACACCTCCCACTTTCGGTTCGGGTTGCACTCAGTTGGTTTTGTTTCACTGCAATGGTCGCTACCTCTGCTCCTCACCTCGCCTTCCCCTTCAGTCCCAAGCTTTCGTCATCTCGTGTCTGACACCCCCCCTGTTTCTGTCTTTGTCGCTTTTCCTCCCCCGAGCCCAGCCCTCCAACTGCCATGTCTCTCGCCCGCCCCTTCAACTCTTTCCTCCCACTTCCGGTCCTGCCCTCCCTCCCCCGCCTTTTCTTGCACTGTACGCTGATCTTCTTCCCCTAAAGTTTCCTTATTGTGCGGGGCGCATGACAGCACCCGGGCAATGGCAGCGGAGCCCAGGGGGCGAGCGGTCGCAGTTCACGGAGAGGTGAGGAGCTACCGGCCTAAGGGTAGATAGAGAGAGGCCTGGCGGCACGGGGAGAAGGTGGCCCGGGAAAGGCGGAGATAAACCCGGCCTGGTGCAAGGGAGACTATCACTACTGGAGGATGTGGGGTAGAGGATTTTTATATGATAATAGTTCAATATAAACGCTCACTTCGTGTTGCAATAATTGTTTCAAATGCATCAATAAAGTGATGATAGGCAGAACGTGGGGGAAATAACAGTCACGCAGAGCTCCGTTGTGATTGGTGGAAGTTCATAAGGGCGCCGTTGGTTGGTGAATTAAATTGATAGCGGAAGTTGTCGTTTTTGGATAGTGGTCACTTCCTGTTTACGTTTTGGCCCGTTCTTGTCGTTAGGTACCGATCTAGTGCTTCTATTGTGGGCATCTATCGGGCTGAGGAGCAGAACTAGTTCTCCAACACCAGTCATTGTCTGAGACAAATGTGAGTGTGAGGACGGGTTAGGACGAAAGTCTTGAAGCCATGGCGAAGTATTTCTTCAGCTATGGGGGTGGGAGTATTGTTACGGAGCTGGGTTTGTCGCAACATGATAATTATTATTTCTTATGGTGTGATTTGGAGAAAAAAAACACCCACACAATACTATTTTCTATGGCGTAGTTTGCTGTACAGCAATACGACAAAAGCTAAAACAGAACAGCCGCTAATTTATTTTTTCCACCCGGCATATGTAAAACGAACTCCAAGCATAGCTAGTTTATCAGCACTTCCAGTCTAATTGATTTGATGGCTCTTGAGGACTTGTGCTTAAAATCTCGGTGAACCACATCCAAACTGCGAGTGTTTGCTCATCATTGTTTCCTAACAAATGTGCTTCATTAATACATTCTGCCCTCTTAGTGTCTATGTCAGGATACTCTGACAGTTTTGGGTAACATTTGCTCCAACAAATGCAAACATATTTTTAGTTTGTATTTCTACACAGGTTGTTGTTCATGTTTTATCCTGCTTACCCAGCGAATTCAATGCGTAAGGTTATCATGCAATTTGGAGGAAGTCCAAGATACGGTATTAGTTCAGTGGCAAAAGCAGAGATCTGGATTGGCTCTTAGAGCAGAGTATGTGCCGAGCCATATGCAAATCCGGCAGTAAATGTTTTGAAAACAAGTGATAAAGACTTTACAATGGAAACCTTTATTTTTCAACATATTTCAGTGTTTTGATTAAGTATGTACGAATGTATCCCCGAATTGAGTATCATTTATTGAAAAATATATATTTTAATCCACCAACACATCCACCACCACATCCACCACCACATCCACTACATCCACCACATCCACCACCACCACATCCACAACCACCACCACCACATCCACCACCACATCATCCACCACCGCCACCACATCCACCATATCCACCACCACATCCACCACCACCACATCCACCACCACATCCACCACCACCACACCACCACATCCACCACCACATCCACATCCACCACTACCAGATCCACCACCACCGCACCCAGCACCACCACATCCACACCCACCACATCCACAACCACCACATCCACCACCACATCCACCACCACATCATCAACCACCACCACATCAACCACATCAACCACATCCACCACCACCACATCCACCACCACATCCACCACCACCACATCCACCACCACCACATCCACCACCACCTCATCCACCACCACATCCACCACCACATCCACCACAACCACATTCACCACCACCACAACCACCACATCCACCACCACCTCATCCACCACCACATCCACCACCACATCCACCACAACCACATTCACCACCACCACATCCACCACATCCACCACAACCACATCCACCACCACCACCACATCCACCACCACCACATCCACCACCACGTCATCCACCACCACCACATCCACCACCACAACATCCACCACCACCACAACATCCATCTCCACATCCACCACCACATCATCCACCACATCCACCACATCCACCACTTCCACATCCACCACCCCCACATACACCATCCCCACATCCACCACCACCACATCCACCACCACCACATCCACCACCACATCCACATCGACCGCCACCACATCCACCACCACATCCACCACCACCTCAACAACCGCCACCACCACCACATCCACCACCACCACATCCACATCCACCACATCGACCACCACCACATCCACCACCACATCCACCACCACCTCAACCACCGCCACCACCACCACATCCACCACCACCACATCCACCACCACCACATCCACCACCACCTCATCCACCGCCACCACTGCCACCACATCCACCACCACCACATTAACCACATCCACCACCACATCCACCACCACATCCACTACCACTACATCCACCTCACCACCACCACACCCACCACCACCACCACATCCACCACATCCACCACCACATCCACCACCACCACATCCACCACCACATCCACCACCACCACACCACCACATCCACCACCACATCCACATCCACCACTACCAGATCCACCACCACCGCACCCAGCACCACCACATCCACACCCACCACATCCACAACCACCACATCCACCACCACATCCACCACCACATCATCAACCACCACCACATCAACCACATCAACCACATCCACCACCACCACATCCACCACCACATCCACCACCACCACATCCACCACCACCACATCCACCACCACCTCATCCACCACCACATCCACCACCACATCCACCACAACCACATTCACCACCACCACAACCACCACATCCACCACCACCTCATCCACCACCACATCCACCACCACATCCACCACAACCACATTCACCACCACCACATCCACCACATCCACCACAACCACATCCACCACCACCACCACATCCACCACCACCACATCCACCACCACGTCATCCACCACCACCACATCCACCACCACAACATCCACCACCACCACAACATCCATCTCCACATCCACCACCACATCATCCACCGCCACCACCACATCCACCACATCCACCACATCCACCACTTCCACATCCACCACCCCCACATACACCATCCCCACATCCACCACCACCACATCCACCACCACCACATCCACCACCACATCCACATTGACCGCCACCACATCCACCACCACATCCACCACCACCTCAACAACCGCCACCACCACCACATCCACCACCACCACATCCACATCCACCACATCGACCACCACCACATCCACCACCACATCCACCACCACCTCAACCACCGCCACCACCACCACATCCACCACCACCACATCCACCACCACCACATCCACCACCACCTCATCCACCGCCACCACTGCCACCACATCCACCACCACCACATTAACCACATCCACCACCACATCCACCACCACATCCACTACCACCACATCCACCTCACCACCACCACACCCACCACCACCACATCCACCACCACATCCTTCACCACCTCATCCACCACATCCACCACCACATCCACCACCACCACATTCACCACCACCACATTCACCACCACCACATCCACCACAACCACATCCACCACCACATCCACCACATCCACATCCACCACCACCACATCCACCACATCCACCACCACATTCTCCACCACATCCACCACCACCACATCCACCACCACCACATCCACCACCACATCCACCACCACCACATCCACCACCACATCCACCACATCATCCACCGCCACATCCACCACCACCACATCCACCACCACCACATCCACCTCCACATCCACCACCACCACATCCACCACATCCACCACCACATCCACCACCACCATGTGTGTGTGGCTCTGTGTGTGTGGCTCTGTGTGTGTGTGTGGCTCTGTGTGTGTGTGTGGCTGTGTGTGTGTGTGGCACTGTGTGTGTGGCTGTGTGTGTGTGGCTCTGTGTGTGTGTGTGTGTGTGGCTCTGTGTGTGTGTGATTCTGTGTGTGTGGCTCTGTGTGTGTGTGGCTCTCTGTCAGTGTGGGTGAAAATGCAATAGGTCTCGCATTTACGAGAGATTAAGCTATTGGCATTGTAAACGACAATGCCATTTATTTATCTGTTTTCAAAACCAACACATAAATACAAAATTTGTCATTTAAAATGCCAATAGCTCTAACGTTTGCAAAGGTGAGACCGTTGCATTGTAAATGCTTGTTTTCTATAGAAGGCTTCATGGTTACATGGCAACCGAACATGTTCCAATCCCCAGGTATCCGTGTGTATGATGAGGATTGTAGCCCTTTGGACGGTAACCTTACACGTACCCTTACATCACTAACGTAGCAAATGACGTTCTGGAAGACGTTAGCATTATCAGTAGCGGGCAGGGTGGCACTCATCAAGATGGTGGTACTTCCCCGTCTTTTATATCACGTTGCTAATCTACCACTACACTTACCACCATCATTCTTCCAACCAATAGGTCAGATGCTCCGAGATTTAATATGGAATGGATCAAGCTGCAGAGTAGCACTCACAAAGTTATATTTATCATCCGATGGGGGAGAACACGTGGTAAGGAATTTTGAACACTATTATCAAGCATCTCAGCTACAGTGGGCTGCACGATGGACAGTGGGCCAACACCTACCAGATACGGTGGGTAGTGCGGCACCATAAACGCTCAGTACGGTCCTTTCCTTACTCCACCCCTGTGGCGGAAGGGGTGGCAAACTCCCTCTACTATTACAGATGGCCTATCGCTGCTTTCGGATATCGTTATTCCTCACAAAATATATCAGACCTTATGCTCAGGCTACCCCGTTCCTTGGAATGGCCATGGGGAACAGAACAACCACATTAACAGAACTTACAGCTTGGCACGAGGCAGGGATACATACATTGGGAGATCTCTATGCAGATGGAGCGCTTAAGACTTACAATGACCTTATGCATTCAGAGGAATTCCCTTCTGGACAATTTCTTATATACGCTTCATGACTCAGTTTCCTAAGACAACACTGGGGAGACATTACCCAAGAACCATAGACACACCTTGTGCTCCAATACTTTCATGTTATGGGAGAGGGTAAACACCTAACTCGATGGTTTGCAGATGCATTGCGATCATATAGCACACATGACTTGTCCCGACTGCGTGCTAAATGGAAATCCAGCCTTGGACGACCATGTACGGATGCGGAGTGGGGCACAGTCCTGGCGAGCCCCACATACATGCCACGTAATGCTCGATTCAAACTAATTCCATATTACATATTGCAAAGAGCCTATCTCACCCCAGAGAAATGAAATTGATATTTTCACTGGCAAGACATGACCTGCCCTAGATGCGGCAGCTTGGATGCAGATTTATTACACATGATGTGGTTGTGGCCCGATTTGCGGCAATCCTGGGAAGGATTGACGCAGCAGCTAGCCAGCTGCACTGATAGACATGCACCCAACACTTGGAAGGTATGCATACTGGGTCTGTATAAGAAAGACAAAAAACAAAGAGCCACGAGTCACTTCATAGACCTGGGACTTGTGGTGGCTACGCAATTAATAACAAGGCGTTGGAAATCTAAGGACCCGCCGCATTTACAAGCCTGGCTACATTCTATCATTGTCAGGGCCAGAGCGAAGGGAGAATCCCTTTGCAGGGAAGACTACATCAATTCCCCATCTCAGACTGTGTGGAGGTGATTTTCGTGGCTCTACAGATGGCTATACACATTGATCCGATTGCAACAGACACATAGCCTAAGAGATTCTTAAAATATATCGGAACACACCCCTCAACTAGAGGTGATCACAGTGGTATATAGCAGGGAGAAACTTTTTACCAAAATAATCTGGTAATTTCTTTTCGAAGTGGTGTGTTTAGGGTGTACCTTTCATATAACGAATTGCAATCGTATTTATTAATGTTTTGTGACTTAATTACAGTTGCAAAACACATATTTTTTACAGACTACTGAACGGTAATGGTAACCATTGGATAAGGGGTCCCATGATGACCCCTTCCCCTTTGAGAATGTTTACAGAATATTTTTTACGAAGAGGTAGTGGTCCAACAGACCACTGCTTACTCTTAAAAAAAGTAAATATTACATTTTTTATTTTTGTTATACATCCTGGGTTCCTTTAAGACAAATGGGCTGCATTAAAAAAAATGCTATATTAAAAATCAATCACAGACGTGGTGGTCTTCTGACCCTAGCAGGCCACCATCTCTTTGGTGGCTATCATTCCTAATGTGTCGTAAACTGCGATCAACCTCATTAATATTCATGAGGTAGGTCAATTGCAAACCACTGAGAATCGATCATGAAAAGGTTTCTTACATTAGGAATTGCGATTTCCCAATTGCGATTCAGCAAAAATCGCAACTCCTAGTTTTTTTATATCTGGCCCTCAGCTTTTACCAAACATTAAACATAAAGCTCTCTATTAGTTCTGCAGTTCACTGGAAGGAGAACTGCAAGTTTTTATAATACAATCCTTACCCATTACTGAGTTCTTCAAAGTAGTTTCCATGTAAGGGCTTCTTTTAATATTCATAAATAAATTGCATTTCCACACAGACTAATAGTTACCTGACGTGTTCCAGGGCACTTCACAACCCTGGAGCAACAAGTCCTTTAAGTAATATTACCATTGGACTCATTTACGTTTATACCCCAGATTACAGTGCTAGTTCAGGTTGATAATTTTATGATATTAATCTAAGAAAACGTTGCCTGCATCTACAGTTCTGCAGCATTGTATCTTTCCTAGATTCACATGCTTGAATTATCTCCCAACATCAGGCTGGGATTTCTTGATAGCCAATGTTAACACAACAGTATTTTTATATAGCAATAAACATGGAGAATAAGTGGACAAACAACAATAGACCACATTTAGCCAATCCACCTCATATATGACCCGAAGATTAGCCAATCGGGAGGAGGGGCTAAGGGTTCCAACCCTCCCTCCTCAGAGACTCCAAATACCAGATTTTCATAGCTTGTAAATAGGTATGCAGTAGCCTCATCAAAAGGGGAGAGGGTGAGTGCTTGTAAATCTATCAAAGGTAAGGAACGTTTTCTTCTGCAGATTTGTATGATTCACAGATTCAGTCAATGACGGTACATTTAAACAATGCCTGACAAAGGTGTGGGTTGAAGACCAAGTTGCTGCTCTGCTAATGTCAAATATAGGCACTTTTGCAAAGAGGGCTGCTGGTGCCCTTACTGAGAATGCTCCAACGTTACAACGCAATGGTTTGCCAGCCTTTAAATGCCAAAATGAAATGTACAAAGCTAAATATCTTGAAGTGCTCGGTATTTCAAGATGGTCATAGGGCAGCCTTTCTATATGAAACAAACAAATGGCCAGTCATTGAAAAGTCCTTGGTTTCAATCATGATAAAATGTTAGGTATCTATTGCTGTCTAATGACATGAGTGCAGAGCTTTCTCAGCAGCCTTTGAAGTTTAAGTGGGAAAAGGTTGGCAAATGTCTAGAGGAAACCTTGTGGATAAACCTTAGATTGATAGACAATATCACCTTGTTGTAATCAGAATGAATGTACAGTGGTTTCAATGAGAAAGCCTGAATCTCTCCCAGTCTTCTTGCTGAGGTGATGGCTGATAGGAAAGCGGTCTTCCATCACAACATTTGAAGGGAAACATTGAGTTCTGATTCGAATGGTTCGATGATCAGTTGGCCTAGAACTATGAATTATTAAACTTCATTGCTGGTGGAGTTTTTAGTAATGGTGGGTAAGTATGAAACAGGTCTTGCAGTAATTCTTTTACAACCCTGGTGGAGAATAACGAAGGTGTAGATGGGGTTCTTGGGTACCTGAAATGGCAACTTGGCATACTGTAGTAGATGTATAACTTAGCTCTGACACATCAAAACCTTGGTAGAGTTTCATGTGGATGCATGGAAAGGGTATCTATCATATTTGCTGCTGCCCAGTTTTGAAATCTCTTCTATTTTAAAGACTATTTCTTAACTGTGGAAGGAGCCCGGCCACCACTAGGATCTTTTTATTGCTGGGTCTAATGTTAACAATCCAAATTTAAGATCTACAAAAGCCAGTCAGGTGCAGATACGCCAGATCTTGATTAAATATTCTGCTTTGATTCTTGAAAAGTTTAAGTGGATCTGTCTTGTACAGAATCAGTATTTGAATCGAGATGTACCAATGGTCTACGTCTCAGATTTGTCTGGCCCAAAGAGGAGCAACTTAGATGATGGTATACCGTTCTTTCTTCATCTATTGTAGTGCTCCTGGTATGAGCGCTATCAGAGAAAAGCATCAATATATTTCCCCAAACAAGGATTTGAAAGCACCTCCGCTTGGGAGATGGGACATCGCAAACTTCTTGTGATGTTTTCACACTTGGCATTCTCAGGGGTCACAAAATTCCAACCTTGGTGTGTCCCATCTTTTGTAGATCAGATCTAGCGGTTTGCTACCTATTTTCCCATTTGTGGCCCTTTAAGTACTTTCTGCTGAGGGAACCCGCTATTTTGAACATGCTCTACAGATAGAATACTGTTGAGCCTCAAAGCTCAATGCCACAGCTGTAGAGCTTCCGGTGATTGTAGTTTGGACTTTGTTCCTCCCTATTTCTGGATGTAATACAGTGCTCTCATGCTGTCTGTTCGCATTTTGACATAATTCTGCCATATCATATTTAGGAATACCTTCAATGTCAACTCGGCAGCACTCAGTTCTAGTAAGTTTTTGTGTATTTTGTGTTCTTGAGGAGACCATAGTTTGCTCGCTGGTGGTCTGTCAAATCTGCTCCCACCTATTCATCAAGACATCTTTTGCCAGAAGACATGTTTTGAGCTTTTATAGGTGGTCACCAGCATAGTCATTTCATTTTCTTTCTACAAGACCATAGCCTTTTCCATTTGTTGTTTACTTATATAATCGGCCCAGTAGTAAGTTACTTGCTTGCATTCCCCATCTAGACCTTCCTGTAGGAAGTTAATTCTTAGTCTTCATTGCAGTAGGGGTGGAAAGCAGGAAGGCAGTATGCCTACAAGCACCTTTAATTTCCTTTCTATTATGAAGTTTTTGGTACAATATCCTTGATCAGGCAAATTAGCTGGTGTCCTTTTTACTGCAATTGATATAACTGTCAGTTGATCTGCACAGATATTTGCTGTGAAGAACAAAATGCGCTCAGTCAGTACCACAAAATGTATTTGTTGATGTTGATTGTATGACCAATAACTCTAGCAGATTTCAGGATTGCAAGACTAAAGCTGATGTTAAATGACTCTGTAAAGATCCAGTTGTCGAAATATTGATTAATTCTTAATCCCTGACAACATATGTAGTCGGCCACCAGAGAGTGGTGACTGAGGCTGAATGGATGTGACTTGGACTGGTGGTAATGTCAGTCCACCATGAAGCAGAGTTGCTTTTGATGGATCGGCAGATGGAAATATGCCTCCTCCAGATATATGGATGCCATATAGTCATCTTTATTTATTGACTGCTACACATCCACTAAGGATAGCATCTTGAAAGTTTTCTTCTCCACATGACTGCTTAATGCTCAAAGAATTAGGATGATCTTCGTTGTTTTTCTGGATGATTAATAATCTTGAGTTAAACCCCAGGCTCCTCATGCAGTTTGATACTGGCTCTATGCCCTTTTTGAGCAGCAGCTTTTTATGTGTCATAAGTGTGGTGTTTTATCTGTCAGAGGCGATGTCAGATACATTGTTGTAAATTCTAGTGAGTGCCCATACTGAATTATGTCTAATCCTCAATGATCTGATGTCATGTTTAACCAGGTTGATTTATATGCCCTTACCACACCCTCCCCTCTCCTCCCCCCAGCAGTCTCAACTGCCCCCAGTTAGGTTTGTCATCCTTTTCCTGGCTTTTGTTTGTTGATGGATCGTTTTCATTTGTTGTTGATTTTCCGTATGTTCTCTTCCATACTGCGTGTTGTTATGGTTCTCCAAATAATACCCATGCCTATAGGAATGAAAGGCAGATGGAGCAGCTAACTGAAACAATCATTGTCCATATTGCTGCCATATAAAGTCGATGTAAGGGTGTCTCTTTTGTAAGACTCACTGTGATTTTGCCATGCCTGTATCAATCTTTATATCCTGAAAGGCTTCATCCACATGTGTTTCAAACAGATGCCAGCCATTAAAGTGAAGTACTTTGAGAAAAATGCAGTGGATCCTGTTCCAGGATTCAGCATAGAGGTAAGACTACACAGTCAAGTGGTGGAGTTGTTCTGAATCACCAGTTTTTGTCTTTAAAATAAAAAAGAAAGGATTTATTTTCAACAGAGACCAGAGTAGGGTAAACCTCTGAGTGGCCCTTTCCCCCCCCACAGCTCTCCTGGAACATAACCTTTCCTTTCAGAGGTTCTCTGAATATCATCATGAGAGGTGCCAGCGCCATGGTCTGAGTATTTATCACCTTCTTTCTATCAGCGTCAGAAGGCATGTCATGTCCAGTATGCCTTCTCAAACTCGTGGCTGAGTCTGTGGATCTTCCTGTTGATGAATGTGTTAATGTAGTAGCTTTTGTAACTGTACATATGTCATTGGTTCAGGTGTTAGTTCCAAAGGCTTGGGGTGGGCCTTGCAGAGCAGCTGCTGGCAACCTTGGATTAAGGTCAATCATTATTTTCCATGTGCCCTGTACAATGGGCATTTGCACCATTTTAGAATTAAAAGTTTGCTGAATTTCTAGTTCTGACAAATGCAAAAACAACAGTTGATGGACAGAATGCAGAACAATGTCATAAATTCACCCCAGTACAGAGATCTGGGCCTAAATCCATCGTTTTTTGCTCACCATGCCATCCAGTTTGAACCAATCCATATGCAAATCCGTCTTGACCCTGTGCCAAGCCAGGTCCTCCCTGGACTGCAAACAAGCATCTTAGGACCGGTTTCGGGCTTTCTGGCCTCATCAGCCAGGATAGCTTGATTCCAGTGCCTTGGAGAGCACGGGACTCACGTCTGAACATACCCGTCCCACTCAGGGTGACAAATGCAAAAACAACAGTTGATGGACAGAATGCAGAACAATGTCATACATTCAAGCCCAAAACCGGTCATAGGATGCTTGTTTCCAGTCCAGGGAGGTCCTCGCCTGCAGGGCCGGACTGGCCATAGCGGGCACCGGGCAATCCCCCTGGGCGCCGCACGGGTCTGGGCCGGTTTTGGCCCCCTGGGGGCTGTTTTTGTTACAGGGCCGTTTTTGCAGCATAGCTGCAAAAACGGCCCTGTACCAAAATCGGCCGAACACCGGCCCCGGGAAAGAGCTCGGCGGCACCTCCAACCCCCCCCCCCCGAGTGGGGTTGGGGGGCCGGCCGAGCACTTTGCCAGGGCCAGTTGTGGTTCCCAGTCCGGCCCTGCTGGCCTGGCAGTTCGGGCTGGACTGTTCCCATTGGGCGCAGATTCAAGACTGATTTGCATATGGCTGGGTCCAAACTGGAATGGCATGGTGAGCAAAGAAAGTACTGGGGTGAATGTGTGACATTGTTCTGCATTCTGTTCATCAATTGTTCTTTTTGATTTTCTAGTTCTAGCAGTTGGCCACAGTAGCCTAATTCATGAGAACTGTAGCATTTCTCTATGTTGATGTCAGAATCTTCAGGCACAAAGTGTATGGTAAGGTTGTGAGGCGGCTCCCGCCACCTGAGAGGGTGTGTTCAGTCCAATATCATCATCACAGTAAATCTGTTCTATGTCTGATTTTTTTTATATGAAAATTCTTCTTTGTGTGAGCACGCTGAACATGAATCATCTAGAAGCCCAGCAGGTGGTTGTGATCCTCATCTTAAAAAACCAAATGCATTAACCGCAATGTAGAGGCTGCTGGACTTTGGGGCAGTGCAGTAGTGATTGTAATGATGTGTGGAGTTGTAGCTGAAATTATCACTGTTACAAATGGTGAGATTGTGGGTGATGTGATAAATATTTACCATGAAGGTGTATGTGTCATAAACACAGACACTGGTATTGTCATCAGTTTCGCTGATTGGTGATGTTTGACCATTGGCTGGGACTTGTGCAGATGATGATGTCTTCATCAACGGAAGTACCTTGAGCACTGACTGTGTCTTTGTTGATGGTACTTTCTACGACAAATGTGTCTTCTTCATCTCCGACAAATATGTCTTCTTCATCGACAGTGTTGATTTTGGTAATGATGATGTTGCTTCTGGTAGCATAGCCTTTGTTGACAGTTTCTTTGTCAGTAGCAGGGTTACCTTGATTCTCAATGATGACGAGGGCTTACTGGTCGACAATAGCATCATCGATGATAGGATAATTATTTATGATGGGATCGTCACCTTTGAAGTACCCATTAATGGTGCTTTTTTTCAACTTTGTAGGCAACAAACAGAGTGTATCCTACATTGGTAGACAGCAGAGGAATACATTTTGACTGCATCTACGCTACCCCACCATGACCAGTGGTCTGCTCCTTTTAGGCAGGCACAGAGGTTCTCATACGGACTTACTTACCTTTAGGAAGATGCTTAAAACCTGACTCTTCCAACACTTACCTTAAGTTCCCCCCACCTCTAGAGACAGCAGCAGACTAGTTCTGAGGTTCTCTGGCACCGGGACACCTTTTGTAAGTAGCTGTGCGCTTTATAAATACATCTGATTCATTTATTCATGCATGCTGGGAATAAGACAGAGCTCTGATGTGGCCCCAGTAGCTGTTTCAGTTGATCCATATCCTTCCAGTTTGCGCTTTTCATATTTTACAGCACTGTTCTCAGAGGATACCCCTGGTAATCTGTGTTCAGGATATGCAGCAGCCTATATCCTCTATCTTTTAGAGTTATACTTTGCACACATGTCACGGTTCTTTGGTTTATGCTGGGATTTAAGAAGGCAATAAATACATCGAGTGTGAAGTGTGGAGAGATTTTCTGGCTCCACACACTTCACTGGCTTGAAGACAGCCCTTGGTTGTGAGGATTCAGCCATGGCTTTGGTGATTGAAGTAGATAGGCTGAATGTTGTATAGTGCATTGCCATTGCCCTTTGTTACTTGAAAGAGTTACCTGCAGTGATTCATTGTCTCATATGTATTTCCTATACTCAGCATGGACAAAGGAATCACTGACAAATGTCACACCATTTCCCCTATAGATATCTCCAAAAATTGCAGAGCTGAAAAGAGGAACATTGAGGTTCAGAAAGGGAGAAGAACATTAACGTCTATTTAAACTACTTTGACAAAATGCTGATTTTATAGCAGGATAATGGTCACTTCTACATCTCAATGTTTTAATCATCCCCAACTAAAAGGATACATAAAATATATGCTGTTAAGTAAGGCTTTAACTGGGGCTTTAACTGGCAGTCCATCAATGTACGCGATTCAGTTTAACAATCCTGATATCTGTTGTATTTTTAGGGCACACAAAGCCTAATATAGTGATTAGCTTAAATTTCAATAACACAACTCATAAGACTATTGACTGTAAAAGACTAACCTAGTTTTGGTGCATTATCTGGGCCGATTATCCTTTACTTTCTCTACTTTTCAAGTAACAAATTCATACTTTCCTCTTTTAGTTGTGCCTGCTTCCTCTTTAGAGACATCTGTGCAACACTTAAGCTCCACAGGACTTTGACAGTGGGAATAAAAGATCTAGAAGTATAGCTGTCAACTTCTTTACTCAAAGATGTGGGTGAAATCAGTTATTTAAGAGGGCAATTCCATTAAAGTGAACGGAGAATGAACACATTTTTGAAGGGTGATATAGGTTTGAACAGCAGGTGATTGCAATTAATTCTACGGAGGCATTTGATTTGTCAGGAGTGTGTGAAATGAAGAAGGTGACGCTGCCAAATGTTGGTAATTTGACAGATATATACGAGTGCAACTAAAACGAACTCAAGTCAGGGAGTGTGAATCTGAAATGGTAGATGAAAGGGAACACACAGATAGAATATAGCAAGAGTGTACAAGAGACATAAGATTAGGTGAATTAGAGAGATGAGATTGAAGAGCAAAAAGGATGCGAAAAAGGTTTTATAAAACGTGATGCACATGAGTTTAGAGGTGGAGGGCACAACAACATTTATAGAGACTCTCCAGGACAATCTCCAGCTTCTGAAAGCCCAGTAAAGCCAAAGTCAGGTTGGCCTGACTACTAATAACTGACTCTGCCCCAGCTTGTCTGTTCCTGGCCAGCCATTGGAAAAACTGGCCTATCAGAAAATATTATTTTCATTTCTTTGAAGGTCAGCTAATGCCCGCATTCCCTGCAAAAGTGTGAATGAATGGCAAGTAAAAAAAAATGTTGAACTTACTCTTCCACCTTCAAAGACGAAGGCCTGGTAGTCAGCTCCCAAATCTATGTCGGGTCTGCACCCTGGCCTTGCCCATCCCACGCGCATGTCTCCGCCTGTCACAGCTTCAAACTCAAAGTACCACTTTCCAGTTTTCACTGCATACGTCTTCTCTACCCTGAAGAAGCGGATCTTGTCAATGCTGACTCGCTCCAGAGTTCCATCAGCTGTGGAAACAATAGATAACACAGAAAAACAAACCCACACAAATAAGTTAGCATTCCAGAAAACATGAAATAAGATTCCAAGGCTGTGAGGATGGTTGAAATTATGTTTTGATTTTTTTCACTGCACTCAAGTTCTGAGGCATGTTCTAGTTTTGGCGATCTGAGTAGTACTTTGCATGTCATTAAGAAGGCCTGTCTCCAGCCACCAGCCACCATTCTCAGATACACCATCTTGAAGGACTACTAGAGCCCCAGGTCAGAGGGACTCCCAATTAGTTCTGGAGCTACTTCTCCACCTGGCAGGGTGTGTCATTGGCTTGCCTTATTTAATAATAAAATACAGGAAACGTGATCCCTACTGAGCTCTTTTGTTAAATCACCACAAATTCAGAATTTCTCCCAATGTAGCTAACATTTGATTTAAAGGATGTTTTTGTTATACTCATAGAACAACCCCTGGTTGCTCAAATTACTTAATTTGTGCTGCTGAGAGAGTAGAAGGACACACATGGAAACTACACAAGTAATTAGGATTATTCCAGTTCTCTTCACTTTCTAATCTCACTGTTGCATTCATGGCCCTGAGACAAGGAACAGGTGGTACTACAAAAAACACATGCACACTTTTTAATAGGCGACTTGTACTTTTTAATAGAATGAAAAACACTGAGGTTTCACTCCAGATTTCTTTAGAAGATGTCTGTGGATGCCTTGGTCCTTGGCTTTTCTGTGGTAACTGCAGAAAAATGTAATATTCAATGTCCTAAAAGTTTGTGAATAAATAAATAATGTCATACATTCTAATTTGTTTTTTGAGCATTTACCCTTTTCTTAATGTTAAATAATTTGTGCGAGTAGGGTTTTCTTTCACATCTGCTTTATTTTTAAAAGAGGAAGTCTATCAATATTTCCACTATGCCTTCTTTTAGACAATAGAATCGTTCTCCAAAATGCATGGATATGCATTTGAATAATGGTTTTATTCTCGATAAAGACCATAGAGTACATTTTAATTTTGTGAAACAAAGGGACTTTTACTGAAAGCATAGAAAGCAGGTCAGATTATGAAGTTTGAGTATTTTTCAGGAAAAAGTTGGAAGTCGGTTGTAGTAACACATTTTTAGGCGAGTACATATCTGACTTTTATTCAAAACATTAAAGTTTTTGTAGAATAATCTTTGAAAAAGCGGAACATTACTGTAAAAGGAAAGATACATTTCCACATTAAATGTCCTTTTAAGAGTAGATGGGGACAACATCAACACTTTGGTGGCCCCCTGTTGTTGTGATGGACACATTGTATGGCATTGTAGCTCACCACCGGGACATAGCAGTTTCACTGCCCGCATCGGCGCAGGGATGAAAACCTTTATTTGCTCCCGTTGGCAGAAGCATTTTTTAATCTCCTGCCAAGCTGGAGCAAACCCAAAGTCGGGTCCCAGGGCAGGAGCTTTGAAAATGCTCCCACCAGCTGGGAGCAGACTTTTGTTCTGTTTCCCTGCCCGCAGTGATGCAGGCAGGGAAAGAGATATAAATATGGCTCCATAAAAAGCTGCTCCTTCAGGGCGAGAGCAATGCTGGCTCCCGCTGCATGCGGGGAGCCGGCTGGTGTCGCTGGGCCTTGTGGTGCTTCTCGCGGCCCCCAACAAGTATTTGGTGGGTGCCCTGGGTGGGCACACAGCAACCACCTTTAAGAGTGCTGGCCCCAGGGATCGCATACCTGGGCCAGAAAAGGCTTGTGAAGGGGGGCTGAGTTTGGGGTCCCCATGGCCTAAGAAGCCTTGGCGAGGGGGTCTACGGCATCCACCTCCCCATCCACCAGGGTCTAACAAGGGTTGGGGAGGGGGCCACACAGCCCCCTCCCTTGTATTTGTAGTAGTGGCCCTGGGGATGGGGTCACCAGGTTCTAACAAAATCAGGAAGGTGGGTCGTGTGGTCCACCCCCCCTAAATTTTAGGTAGTGGCCCTGCGAGTGAGGTCCTCTGGATCTAATAGGGCTCCAGGAGGGGGGCCATTTAATGGCCCCCTCCTTTTTAATGAAAAATAAACGGCCCTCAGGATAAGGGTACCCAGTGCCACGTGGCTCTCCTCCCCTTACATAAAAAAAGGCCCTGGGGGATGGGGTATAATTTACGCCCCTGCCATGCCGTGCTTGTGACCTCACATATTACATCACTCATGGCATGTCCCTCTTTCTCCTTTGAATGTTGATGAGATTTTTTGGGACTAAGCCTTTTAGACCTTTCAGAGGTCTTTTGAGAGGCCTTAGCAGGAGGTTCGGCAGATGTAGAAGAGGAAGACCTACCCCTTTTGTAGACCTCCTCGAAGATGTTGCTGAGGAGGAATCTTCAGTATCACTAGAAAGAACCTCTTTTCGAGACTTCATCTTCTGTAGCCAAGTCGGAAGTCTTCCTTCCTGGTCTCTCAGAGTCTTGGTTGAGAAGGTCCTGCAGATCTTGCACTCAGTGGCCTTGTGATCTGGGTATAAGCAATAAATGCAATCTTTATGCTTATCCTCGACATATAGCCTCTTCTTTGAGCAAGTAGCACAGGCCTTGAATAAAGCTTTCTTTTCTGACATCCTGAAGAGAAATAGATGTAGAAATCTAAAGTTGAAGAGAAAACTGAGCAGAGCTCAGTGGAGACTCCCTTAGCACAACGTGCGGTAGAAAATCTGAGGATCTGAGGCTCTCTCAGGAGGGTTCTATGGGGTGAGGCTAATCTGATTGGTTGTTGGAAAGTTTTGGTCTCTTTTACAAAAAGAGGTAGATAGGCTACAAAATGAGATGAGGCCTAGGACTTACTTTCTCTTTTGTACATACTGCTATGGTATTTTCTATTTACTAAGGCTCCCAGGCTGACGACGGGGAATGATACAAAGCATGGGAATCTATGAAAGTTCCAATACTGGGGTAATATCACAAGTACAAGGGCCCAATTCGTCAACAATATGCCACCATTGAGGTTCTGCGAGAAAAGATTTAAAATACTTAGTTGAAACCTCGTTAGAAGAAAACAATGGTAGGGAATTGTGATTACGGTTAGGTAAGGCTCTAATAGTGGGGATGCTTTAAATAGAATGTTGGCCTGTACAGTAGTTTTAAGAACCTCCCTTGCTATTCCTTCTGTCCTTCTGTGGCAACCCTTATGATTTCATAGAACATGTCATGAGCGATGTAATATGTGAGGTCATAAGCAGTGCATGGTGGGGCACAAGTTCTAGTTAGCCCTGCTATTTATAACAAGTGAACTTCTGTTTTTTTTTTTTAGCTCGAGACGTTCACGTTTTCACTGACACATTCACCTAACTATACCGTTACTTTTTAAGTGATTTTGGTTAATAAAAAAAAAATGTATTAATATATCAGCTACAATATGAATGGAGGAAGGGGTGATTGGGATTGAATTTTTCTACCCTTTCTCGCTAGCTGGTATTACGATTTATAAATGTTTATTTATTAATTTATGATATGAGCCCAATAGTGTTATCCCCTAGTCGCTGTAGATTTCCAAAATAGCATTTAATTGTACATAGCAATCATGCGATATTTTACACAGTACTTTGTCGATATCTATGGCTCTCTTTGTCACTGTATTTGAAACATCAATTTTCATTTGTGCACTGTCACTTTAAAAGCCGGTATGCAATGCACGTAGTATGTCATGTGATCAAGCTTTGTGAAGAAGCGAAACGCGTCATGGCGGACGCGCTGGGCACAATAAATCTACTTTAACTTTGCACCAGCAAATTCGGGGTCTACTCCTCGTCATTGCAGCCTGTCAAAGGCTTGTGTGTGTTGGTGACGATTTTTCTTTTATATATATATATATTCACTGAAAAAACCATAGGTTATAGACCATATATAGTTAGGAATTCGCATTTACAAAACCTTATTTTACTCACACAAAACCATTGAAATTCCATATATAGTTAGTTGCACTAACTATATATCGCGCACCCGCAATCCACTGCTGATGATGTCACATATTACATCATTCATGACATGGTCAGTGACATCACTGATGACATCACTGATGACATCTCAAATGACATCACTGATGACATCACTGATGACATCTCATTTGACATTACTGATCACATCACTGATGATATCATTCATGTGATAATACGATGAACCTCTTCAGACTCTAATATAACCTTAGATACAATCAGTGTAAACAGACACTCACAGACTGTCACTCATCCATGGAGTTACTCACACACCTAGTCAGTCATGCAAAGAATCAATCACACCTCCATTTCCTCAACTATACAGTTATACAAACTTTACTTATTCAAACATATACTAACACATATTTACTCTCTTATACAATCCCTGATACAAGTTCACAATGATCCATACAGCCACTCACACATTCACTGGCTCTTATGCACAGTTATTTATATATGTCAACTCTCACATGTACTGTGTTTTACATATGTACTTACTTTGACATGTAGCACTGAGATATCCATTCACTCACCAATACACTCATGCACACAGTCAACCGCCCATACAGCTGTTTCCACATGCACTTTTGAAACCATACATCTAGTGAATCAACTGCTCACACATCTATGCACAGAGTCATACACCTCCCAGCCACCCACACACACACTCAGTCTCCCATACAAATACTTGGGCAACCAATCAATAACCCATATAGTTACTCATATAGCTACTTATCAACACATGCAACAGTTTACAGAACAACAGACATAATGATGCACAAATTAATACAGTTTAGTCACTAACCCATGCACTCAGTGAGACACATTTAATCACTCACTCATACAGTCAGTCATGCACCTACTAAATCCTCATCCAGACACTTATACATCCACTCATTCTTCAATATGTAAGACATATTTTAACTTTACCGAAACATACAGTCACTGGATGTTGTCATCAGTGATGTCATCAGTGATGTCATTTGAGATGTCATCAGTGATGTCATCAGTGATGTCACTGACCATGTCATGAATGATGTAATATGTGACATCATCAGCAGTGGATTGCGGGTGCGCGATATATAGTTAGTGCAACTAACTATATATGGAATTTCAATGGTTTTGTGTGAGTAAAATAAGGTTTTGTAAATGCGAATTCCTAACTATATATGGTCTATAACCTATGGTTTTTTCAGTGAATTTTCAAGGTTTTGTAAATGCTAATTCCTAACTATATATGGTCTATAACCTATGGTTTTTTCAGTGAATTTTCAAGGTTTTGTAAATGCTAATTCCTAACTATATATGGTCTATAGCCTATGGTTTTTTCAGTGAATATATATATATACATGCATATATAAACATATATCATCTGTATATCTATATAAATACAAACATAAATGCATGCATACATATACTTATATGCATACAGATGCATGTTATTTACATGAAAGTTGAAAAAACACTAATAAAAGCAAAGCTAAAAAGCCACCTCATTACAAACAGAATGGCTTTAACTTAAACGAGGGCGAGATCTATTGCATTTTCAATGCTTGTTTACTTTGGTTCCATCAAGAAGCCATTCAGATGTGTCACACATTTGCCATAAATTCTGAATGTTAGCACTCTAGTTGCACATTAGATCACTGTAGTAAAGCTACTGCTCACCAGGGACGTCTGCTGCTGGTATTCAAAGTGCATGTTTCAGTCTGCATGTCAGAATTTTTTTAATGAAATAGAAGAGGATTTGAAAAGTCACTCAAAATGATCCCTAATTTTTCTTTCTGAAGCACTAATCATACTTTCTATGGCAAAATTAACCCCCTCATGTTGTTCCTTTTTAAATTGAGTGTTTTCAGACTTACCACTTCATTCCAATCAAGATGGCTTCTGGTGTGCCATACTTTTGTAATAAGTAAGACTGTTAGCGCTCTAGTTGTTCTTTAGAACACTCTGGGACATTCTGTCATTGGGCTATACTTGGGGTACATCTGGGTGATATTTGGGCTACATTTAGGCTCTTTTGTCTCTGGTGGCCATCTTGGGAGACTGTATGTCAGAATTTTTTAATGAAATTGAAGAGGGTTTGAGAAGTCACTCAAAATGTGCCCTAATTTTTCTTTCTGCAGCACTAATCATAATTCATATGGCAAATTATACCCCCTCATTTTGTTCCTTTTTAAATTAAATGTTTTAAGAGTTACCACTTTATTCCAATCAAGATGGCTTCAGGTGTGCTATACCTTTGTAATAAGTAGGACTGTTAGCGCTCTAGTTGTTCTTTAGAACACTCTGGGACATTCTGTCATTGGGCTATACTTGGGCTACATCTGGGTGATATTTGGGCTACATTTGGGCTCTTTTGTCTCTGGTGGCCATTTTGGGAGACTGCATGTCAGAATGTTTTAATGAAATAGAAGAGGATTTGAAAAGTCACTCAAAATGTGCCCTAATTTTTCTTTCTGCAGCACTAATCATACTTTCTATGGCAAAATATACCCCCTCATGTTGTTTCTTTTTAAATTAAATGTTTTAAGAGTTACCACTTTATTCCAATCAAGATGGCTTCAGGTGTGCCATACCTTTGTAATAAGTAGGACTGTTAGCGCTCTAGTTGTTCTTTAGAACACTCTAGGAGGCTGCAGTAGAACACAAAGGAATCAACTGACAGTCTCTGTCCTTGTTGGATGTACATGTTTTACTGAGAATGTCAGACTTCATTTTCACATGACTGAGAAAGATAATGTGAATTTACAGAAAATATGCTTTCAGTTTAGCTTATAGATCCCCTTCGAAACCACTGTGGGAAAATCATGAGATATTAGTTTTCTTTCAAACAATATTCATGATATCACAGCAGAAGGTTTTTTCACATGGTAAAATCACCTTAGAACCCACCACAATTCCTAAAACGAGTATGGTACCATCAACAAATGATTTATAATGTAACTAAAGTCCTAAAACCCTCTATTAACTACAATGCTTTTTAATGAGGTGCTATCATGTATATTGGTCCCAAGATGGCTGCCAACACTTCTTGGATGAAGTGCTGACAGCCAATCAGATCAGATGTGTGGTTAGGCTCCGCCCAGATATATATCTTTTTTTGAACCTAAATTACTCAAAATCCACTGGAGCACATATATTGAGACCTAGCAAAGGCACATCGGGCTAACAGTCCCTACAATTTTGCCAAGTTTCTTGCAAATCCATTCAGCCGTTCGAGCTAAAAGTGAGGCCAACCGCCCTATGGAAATTAACATGGGAAAAACGCGTTTTGGGACCCCCCTTTTTTCTCGGCCCCCCCTTGATGAAACCCCCCCAAATTGTCAGGAGCTGCTCAGAAACAAAATGTTCCATTTTCCTGAAAATTTCAGCCAATTCCGTCCACAAACGCCAAAGTTATTAGACATAGAATTTTCAAAAATCCCATAGAGAAAAAATCCTAACTATATATACCTACTGGCGACCGCCAGTAGGTAATATATATATATATATAGAGAGAGAGAGAGAGAGAGAGAGAGAGAAACAGAGAGAGTGTGTGTGAGTGTGTGTGTGTCAAGGTTCATACATGTCAACTTAAGTACAGTAGATCTATTTTTACCATAATACTTACCTTCACGATATTTTGGTGGTTGCTATTCTTGTAAAATATTTTTGTATGATGATTTATAGCCTTGATATTAGAGTATCATACCAAATGGATAGGAATTGTGCGTAGTTATAAAGAGAAAGTGAGCAGCTGTTATCTTTGGGTAACATGTTTATTAGTCTTATCCTTTATCCTATATCACCCACTCTTTTTTATCCTGTGCTTGTTTTTCTTATTAATGCCTACTACCACTCGAGCTTATGTCCCTTTTCAAATTCACCCTTCTTACTAGAGGGTGGCCATCAGCTCTTGAAGGATATATGTCTGTGTGCTGAGGCTGCATCCTCATGACTTGGCTGTAATGTCTGGTCCTCTTACACAAGCAGCTCCTTAGAACTGCTGTTGGGAATCTGTGGCAGTTAAGGAGACGGGTAATATGGCATGCCCTGGCAACATACCCACTTCTTGGTCGGGTGGCTCGATATTGTATCCGTAGCCTGAGAACGTCCTTACTGCTTCACGAAGGCTGTCTCGGTTTGATTTCTTTGTTCGTTCATCTAGTAAAGCATATGGCACCAGTCGTGGGTTACGTTTGTTTTTGATATCCTGGAGGAAACCACAGAAATTCATGAGTTTAATATCAATGGAGTTCAAAGTTACTGAAAAATCAGGATTTCAGATCATTAAGATACTTGATTGCCTACTCGCGGCACATGAATTCTGCACAATAAGGCAAGGTAATGAAACCGTAAATACCTGCAACAGTATTTGGACCACTGTCAATGTATAGAGGTTTGCATTGCAGAAAGAACATCCTACGACAGTCTGAGCAATAGGTTTTTTAATGAATTTTACAATAGTTAGTATACAAGCATAATTTGTAATACAGAAAGCATATACCTCTCTAAATAGACAATATTCATTTGAGGGGGTGGGACATCCTGAAATTCAATTTTGATTTATTTACAAATACATTTAATAATCAGACATGTTCTTATCAATCAATCAATCAAACAGCATTTGTAAAGTGCAACACTCTGGCCCCTAGTGGTATCTGGGCACTGGGTCTCTGTCGAAGAGCCAGGTCTTGAGTCTCTTTATGAAGTCTGCCAGTGAGGGAGCTGAGTGGAGCTGAAGTAGAAGGTCATTCCGGGTCTTGACAGCGATGTAGGAGAAGGAGAGGCCACCATTGCAGCTGCGACGGATGTGGGGAGTGTGTGTGAGGGTGAGTGAAGAGGAGCACAGGTGTCTAGCAGGATGGTGGAAGTTCAGTCAATGGTTAAGGTAGGCAGGTCTTAGAACGTGGTCGGCTTTGAAGGCGTGTGAGGATCTTGAACTGGTATCTTTTCTGGACTAGGAGCCAGTGGAGGTCTCCCAGGTGGGGAGGCGATGTGTGTTTGTTTGGGGAGGTCCAAGATAAGTCTGGCTGCAGCATTATGTATGGTCTGGAGTCTTCTGAGGAGCTGGGTGGAGATTCCAGCGTAGAGGGTGCTGCCGTAGCCGAGGCGGCTGATGACGACAGCATGGGTGATGGTCTTTTTGGTGTTTGTTGGAATCAATCTGAAGATTCTGCGGGGCACGCAAAGTGTATGGAAGCAGGAAGAGGTGACTGTGTTAACTTGTCGTTTCAAGGTCAGTTGTCTGTTGAGGATGATGCAGAGATTGCGTGCGTGGTACGTCCGTGGGGGCCAGAGTTCTGCAGGCCACCAGCTGTGGTCCAATGAAGAGGTGTTTTTCCCCAAGATAAGCACCTCTGTTTTGTCGGAGTTGAGTTGGAGGCAGTTGTCTCTCATCCATTGGTCGACGTTAGTCATGGAGTTGCAGAAGTGGTTTTGGCGTAGGAGGGGTCCTCGATGAGCAAGAAGATCAGTTGAGTGAAAACTGTGTAGGGGATTATGTGGAGTGTATGGGCTCGGACATCGTCAGAGAGGGGGTCATATAGATGTTGAACAGGGTGGGGCTGAGGGATGATTCTTGTGGTACGTCGCATATGATGTCTTTGGGTGCAGAGGTGAAGGGAGGCAGCTGGATGCTCTGTGTGCGACCTGTGAGGAAGGAAGCAATCCACTTGAGGGGGTCTTGCTGTATGCCTATGTTGTGGAGTCTGTTAATGAGGGTGTTGTGGGAGAGTGTGCTGAACGCCGCGGAGAGGTCAAGGAGGATTAGGGGCTATGATTTCTCCACAGTCGAAGAGTGTTCTGATGTCGTCAGTGGCAGCGATCAGTGCGGACTCAGTGCTGTGGCTGGCACAGAATCCTGATTAAGAGGTGTCCAGTAGGTGGTTTTGTTCCAGGAATTCTGTGAGCTGCTGGTTGATGGTTTTCTCGATACCTTTAGCCAGGTAGGGGAGCAGGGAGATTGGACAATAGTTTTTTAGATTGTTGGGGGTCAGCGGAGGCTTTCTTTAGGAGTGACCTGACGTCTGCATGTGTTTCCATCTGATCGGGAAGGTTGCTGTGTAGATGGTGGTGTGGTGAATTGCATGCTGATAGGGTTTCTTGCAAGGTTATAGAGGTGGTGGGGGCAGGGGGCAGTGGGTGCTTTGGAGTGGTTGGATGATATGGCTGAGGTGGTTAGGCCAGTAAGTGGTGACCAGGTGGTGATGGTTTGGCTGGTGTTCGCTGGTTGGTCGATGTCACTGAGAAATTCATGAGTTTAATATCAATGGAGTTCAAAGTTACTGAAAAATCAGGATTTCAGATCATTAAGATACTTGATTGCCTTCTCGCGGCACATGAATTCTTCACAATAAGGCAAGGTAATGAAACCGTATATACCTGCAACAGTATTTGGACCTCTGTCAATGTATAGAGGTTTGCATTGCAGAAAGAATATCCTAGGACAGTCTGAGCAATAGGTTTTTTTAATGAATTTTACAATAGTTAGTATACATGCATAATTTGTAATACAGAAAGCATATACCTCTCTAAATAGACAATATTCATTTGAGGGGGTGGGACATCCTGAAATTCAATTTTGATTTATTTACAAATACATTTAATAATCAGACATGTTCTTATCAATCAATCAATCAAACAGCATTTGTAAAGTGCAACACTCTGGCCCCTAGTGGTATCTGGGCACTGGGTCTCTGTCGAAGAGCCAGGTCTTGAGTCTCTTTATGAAGTCTGCCAGTGAGGGAGCTGAGTAGAGCTGAAGTAGAAGGTCATTCCGGGTCTTAACAGCGATGTAGGAGAAGGAGAGGCCACCATTGCAGCTGCGACCGATGTGGGGAGTGTGTGTGAGGGTAAGTGAAGAGGAGCACAGGTGCCTAGCAGGATGGAGGAAGTTCAGTCAATGGTTAAGGTAGGCAGGTCTTAGGTCGTGGTCGGCTTTGAAGGCGTGTGAGGATCTTGAACTGGTATCTTTTCTGGACTAGGAGCCAGTGGAGGTCTCCCAGGTGGGGAGGCGATGTGTGTTTGTTTGGGGAGGTCCAAGATAAGTCTGGCTGCAGCATTATGTATGGTCTGGAGTCTTCTGAGGAGCTGGGTGGAGATTCCAGCGTAGAGGGTGCTGCCGTAGCCGAGGCGGCTGATGACGACAGCATGGGTGATGGTCTTTTTGGTGTTTGTTGGAATCAATATGAAGATTCTGCGGGGCACGCAAAGTGTATGGAAGCAGGAAGAGGTGACTGTGTTAACTTGTCGTTTCAAGGTCAGTTGTCTGTTGAGGATGATGCAGAGATTGCGTGCGTGGTACGTCCGTGGGGGCCAGAGTTCTGCAGGCCACCAGCTGTGGTCCAATGAAGAGGTGTTTTTCCCCAAGATAAACACCTCTGTTTTATCGGAGTTGAGTTGGAGGCAGTTGTCTCTCATCCATTGGTCGACGTTAGTCATGGTGGTGGGTTGGATGTTGAAATAGTGTAGATGTTGGTGATATTGCTGAGACAGTGTCACAACGTTCTTGGAAGAGGTGGATGGTGTTCTCTACGGCTGTCGGGTTGGAGAATTCTTTGACTATTTTGATGAGTTCCTTTGTGAGGTTGTCCGCGGAGTCAATGAGAGTGGTGATGGCTGCTTTCTTTGCTTCTTTGATCTGCCAGTGATAGTTGCTGTGGGCTGCTCTGTCGGTGGGTTCTTGCTGCCACACCTTTGTTTTTCAAGTTTGTGGCAGTTGTACTTGGTGGTCTCGAGTTCTAGGGTGTACTAGCTGGCATGTTTGGGGCCCTTGTTGGATTTTGTAGGTTTAAGTGAGGCAACTCTGTCGACGATCCATGTGGCAAAGTTCTGGGTGGCCTGGTTGAGGTCTGTTGATGCCTCAGGTTGGGAAGTGGCGATGACCTGTGCCCACTGAGTTTCTGTGATGCCTGGTGATGGTATGCTGGGCATTGTTGATGGTGAAGTGTACAATGGTGGGTGGGACTTCATTTGTTTCGGCTGAGGAACTAATGTTACAGCTAAGTAACTTTTTTATTGTGGAGAACTGAATGCTCATTAAATTAAAGTACACCACACCACATATGAATTAAGATATAATGCATGAAATCTGTAAACAAACTTCTGTGTGGTGATTTTACAGATGCCAAATAGCTGTTCATTTGCCATTTCTAGTCTGTTAGCATGGACTAAGAGTTCACTGACAGAGCCATGTTTACTTTCCTTCTAAGACATGCTGTAAATGAATGCATGAAACATTCCATCTAGATATGGTTCTTTGTCAATAAAGAACTGATATGATGATCTGGTAGATTTAACTGAAGATACATTAAATCTTATTGTTTTTTCAGAATTATGTAATAAGTGCCCATTTGTCTTGCAGTTTGGGTTTTGTAAAGAATATCAACAGATTTACAGTTTGCTTGATGTGGAATTCCAAAACCACTTGGGGGAGGAAATCTGCAGGTGTCCAGAGCACGACTTTCACCACTCAAAAACTGTGAAAGGTACCTCAGCAGAAAAAACGCACATTTCACTTTCTTAACAGGATGAAGGAACTCCCAGCTCAATTCATGTTGGGCTTGGTTGTAAAATTGTTTGACCAAAAGCGCATTATGTTCTCCCTTTGCGGTCTGATCGGGTGAACTTTAGAGGCACTTAGTTCACTACTCGTCTCGAACCAGTGGCTGTTCCCACTGAATGTAACTGGGTTTCTTTCCTTAGTATAACCAAGAGGTTCTGGAATCCTGCACTTTTCATAACTTGCTGACCATGGTGGCACTGGAAAAGGGAACTTTCAGCCCACACGGCAGATATGGTTCAGGATAGTTTTCAGAGATCGCCTCAATTGCCTTGATCAGCAGGATCCATGGACCCCTTGTGCTTCCTAGACATACTGTTAACAAACACAAGACTCTGAGGACAAGAGGTATACTTACCTGCAGACAACAATACAAAGATGTTTACAGCTGGTGTATTTATATGTTCTGGAGTTGGAGGATAAAACAACAGGATTCACAATAAATGGAAGGAGCATGTTATTATTTGTGTCTGGCATAGACAGGATGGAGGTATTCTGTTTCCTGAATCATTGAAAGAGGTGTCAGCACTCACTCCCTACATCAGACTTGATGTCTGATTTTCAGTGCATCTCAATATTTGAGGATCCTTCTTTGTTGCGCTCTTCGCTCACTGCACCACATTCCCTTGTATCTGCTATATTTGTTCTAGTTGGAATTCTTATGCAAGGATTTTTGCCAGCCTTTTCTTCTGAGTTCTAGTTAGAATTCGCGGGTTAGGATTTTACAGATTGTTTTCCTATTTTGTTTCTGAAGTGTGTTGCTTTTTCTTGTCTTAGGTACCTACCCCTATGTTGCCTCTGCCCTCTTGCACAACTTTCTTGGTGACTTGCTTGATGTCTCTTCACCTTCCTCTCAGTGAATCGGAAAGACAGAGGTGAGACTTGAGGGAGGTTGCATTTTTCATATCTCCCTCAATAAGAAGAAAATACAGGAAGTGTGACTTGCCATTAACACTATATCTTAATGTGTGGCCTGGGATCACCCCTCCACTAGATTGTACATGGAACTTGCTTTTCTCAGCTACATTTAGATGAAAATGTATAGAAGCCTTCGATATCAAACACTGAAATGTTGCATTATCATCTATAAGGGACTATTTTGGAGGCTTAGAAAGTAGTCAAGGAAAGTAGTAGAGTTAAGTTCTACTCCTCCTTTAAAAAGTGAATAAATTTCTGAGAACAAGTAGGTTAATCTGTTGCGTGCTTATCTAGGTTCCTGATCGATACTGTGACCTTATTCCCCTATTCGGTTATAAATCCATTTATTCCCTATATTGGCATAACCGTTCAAGTGCGATTTTCTGAAAAGTCATCTCTGGCCTCACACGAACAGAGCCACATTCCAGCATGACTCTCTGCTACTTCCTTTGCGACCAATTAGTGCAATGACAGTGCAGCAGTCACTATCTGATATTCCTAGATAACACTCCGAGTTCTTCAACAAGATAAAAACTTAGCAAACCTGGAAATCCCCGCTTGCTATGTTTTGATTAGTAATGGAACTCTAATGAGCAACTGATAACTGTCACTTCCTAGTGACATCTTTAATTGACGTCTTATGTCCAGCAAACTTGCGTCAAACCCGGCACCTTTCAGGTATAAATATTACCAACGTTGCCTTAAGCAATGTGAGATACGAGCTGCGAGTTCGTTGCCTGTTGCTGATGCCAGCTGCCTGCATGACCCTGTGTTGGTAAAATCTAGCACTCTGTCGCTGCAGCCTGCTATCCTGTGGTGGTGAAGCTGCTTATTACCATTATCGCCGCTACAGCGCGAACTATGGTGCAGTACGCTTAAGGAGCTGAGCAGCCGTCCTCTGCGAAGACATCCAGCCGATTCCAGCTGCCCGCGGACGCTGTCACCCCTCCTTCCTCGACGCGCTGAGAGAAGCCGCTGCCTTTCTCGTGCAGAGAAATCCAGTCCCGGCGCTTCCGGTTTACCCTCGCGGGTGACTGGGATATCGAGAGAGACCCCTGAAGGAGATACCAATCCTCCATCATTCTATTCAGAGGTATGGTGTTGACTAAACCCTTAGACGAGAATTCTTGAAACAAACCTTGGCAAAACCAACTTAACTTAAGCTACTTACTTACTCCCCCTTTCACGTGTTAGGCTTAGGTCAGGCACACTGGGGTAGGCTTAGTTAGAAGCACCAGTTGAGTATGTTAGCCTAATGTATATATGACTGTATATATGTTTTATTACTTTTAAACCATTGTATGGCTAAGAAACCATATCAATGCTTTTACAGTTCTATTTCGCAATACTTATCTTACTGTACGTACTTTTTACAATAACAGTTATTGCAATTGTGGCAATACATTTCTCTTGTACGAGAAGAAAGACTATTCAATAAATGTTAACCCTTTATTGATAAACGCCCGTCTCTCTATTCTCTACATACTGTGAAAGTAAACTGCACTAGACTGACTGAGTGAAATCTGTGTCTATTGTTTCACACGACCCTAGAGATCGACTCTTGATCTGAGGAGCAAAGTTGTCATGTTGCACGGTTGTTGGAAAACTGAATCCCTTCTTGTCTGTGCCAAGGAAGCTGATCACTTCCTATGCAGAGAAGAAAGTTTCCAGTGACCTCTGAGCTAGTTGGTAACACAACCCAATTAAGTTTAGCATAGTCAGTGGAGGCCTGGAATATCCGCAGTTCCACGTCGATACTACTGTTTATGTTATTCAAATGCGCAGGGCCTAGTGGGAAACTAGGAACTACACTACATGGCGCCCAACGTTTGGTAAGGCGATAAACTAACGCAAGACTTATAGTGTAACTCAGTCGTGCATATTTCACACCCCTTTCTCCCGTAAAATACTCCAATAGACGTCTGGAGTGGGTGAAAGGTTAAAATCCGCCCGACCTTAGTAGGAAGAGATTCCTATGTAAAGCTCTGGTTTATTCAACGTTGAAGGATACAGTGTTCCAAAATATTGTGCACCTAATCTTTGTCTCCTTGGAGACCTACTCTGCAAAGCCTGCATTTCTAAAAAATGACAGACAGTGAAGAAGAAAGGGAAGCAGTTAGGCTGGCTTCCATACTAATAGAGGAGGACTCGAGTCTCCTACAGGCAGACCCGGATGCTATTATCATCCCGGTCCAGTTAAGAAGATCTATAACTTTAAAACTTATAGAAAACGGACTGACACCTCAAGGTGGTACAGTAATTTTCGTGATAGAGGCTCACGAATATCGGCAGACAGAGGTATTCTATTCATGGATAAACTTTCCAGCGGTAAACGCTATAACACAGGAGTTTCACTATTACAAAATAGAGGAACCTCCGGGAGAGTACGCTCCTTTCGAGGAGATTGAAATCCCACTTAAATTTCAAGAGCACCTGCTCTGGTTTAATGGCGCCCTAAAACACAATGATCACATTACCAGGCTCGGTCCACTAGGTAGACCAGGAGCCACGTGGCCGGTTCTAGCCAGCTACACACCACATCCTGACATTGCAAGAATGTCTAGAGAAGAGCTGTTAGCACAGCTAAAGACATTAATAAAAATACATAGGCAATTAGTCCAATATGTAATGCGGACTGTAACAGTCCAGCCAGCTGTTAATACACCACAGCTGACCCCTCATCAGGGGAACACAAATAAAATTACACCACAGAACATACAGTCATGTCTTGGTAAAACACCCGTAAAACGGGAACAAATTCCTTTCTGGTTAGCCCAGAAAATCACTCAAATAGAGGCAGTATTTCCTGATACTACCCCTATTGAGAAACACAGAATCTTGACCATCTGCCTTCCTATGGGAATCGCACCACACGTGGAGGACTGTGACACTTGGGGTACAGTCTTTGCTTCCATTTACACAAAAACACACGGTGTTCCGTCTATGGCGGTAATACCAGAAGTGCTAAAACAGATTCAAAATGAATTCGGTCCAGAGCCCGCTTTAAATCTAGGTATGAAATTACTGAAAGATTTCAAGCAGGTCACGGCTATATTATTAGCCAACATAAAGGGAGAAGCAGCATCTGTGGCGATTCGCCAGAAGTTGAGGGAAACAGATATAAAAGATCCTGTTGAGCTTGCAAAAATCATAGAAAAATGCTATGAAGAATTAGGTAGAGACAGCTTGGGTGGGAAACCAGTTAAGCCCCAACTGCTCGAAAATCCTGAAAAATTATTTATTAAAAATAATTCAAACACTCCTAAAAAGAGCTGGGATGGAAATAAACAATCCACTCCCAAGGAAAAAGTTTTCCAGTCCAGAGGAAGGTCTCCTCGACGGAGGGAAAGAACTCCGACTCGAGAACGCCAGTCTCCCCAACGGGAGCCCTCTGAGAAAAGATATAACCTTAGAAATAGGGATAATCTAAAAAAACCTGATAGATATCAAAGTATTGATACACGTCCCTCTCGATCTTCTCCACAGAATTCGGAAAGAAGAGGACGGTCAGACCCAGGAGAGCACAGCAAGTCCAAAGACAAGGAACCTGCTCAAAATAAGAAATCTCAATTTCAGAAAAAGAAGGTAGCCAGTATTAGAGTAATCAACCATGCCGAGAATACGGAGGACACAGTTGAAAAACGGGGAGTGGGCATTGACAATGTTGGACAGTGCAGCAGAAATCAGTATAGCGCGCAAGATCTTGATGAGTCATCTGGAGACAGTGGACACGAATGAATACATTCAGGTTGAAACTGCCGACGCCAGACTTAGCGAGCCCCATAAAATATACGAAATAACATTGCGTATAGAGGGTGATAAGACTAGGAAAATTAAGTGTCTATTTTGGGATAAGCTCTCAAAAGGCTATGATATTCTGTTAGCTGAAAAAGATTGGCCCCCAGAGTTTGTCAGGGAGTGCCCTCGTGGCGAAGAGGTGATTATGCCTGCCTTCTCGAATCACATACCGATTCACAAAAAATGCACATATGCAAGGAAATGGGCAGTAGTCCAGGCACCTGCATTATATAAAAATCATGTAGGATGGGATGAGGATTCACCACCTCACAAAATCCAATTAAAAAGTGAACCAACTGCCCAACGGCAGTATCCCATAAAGCAAGAAGCTAAAAAACAGGTCAGGGAGATCTTAGATCAACTTGAGTACCAGGGGGTGATTGAAACATGCACCTCTCAAATGAACAATCCTTTGTTTCCTGTCTCCAAGCCAGACAATTCATATCGTCTAGTTTTGGACTACAGACACCTTAATACATGTTGCAAAACCTTTGCAGTACAAAACTCGCATAGTACAGCCCTAATGAATAACATAGTTAGGAAAAAATACAAAACGACATTAGACATTTCTAATGGTTTCTTTTGTCAAAACATTGCACCAGAAAGCAGATATTTGACCGCTTTCTCTGCATTTGGGTCACAGAAAAAATTCTGTCGACTCCCACAGGGGTTCAAGAACAGCCCAGGACTATTCTCAGCTAGGGTAACAGAGTTACTACAAATCTATGATGATGAAGCATTATCTTACGTAGATGATATTTATCTCACAGACGACGACTTGGATACTCACTTGAAAAGAGTGAACACCATTATACTTGGGTTCGCAGCAGAGGGTTACAAATTCAACTTTAAAAAGTCCCGAATTGCCCATCTGACAGTACTGATCTTAGGGTACGAGTTATCAAGTGAAGGGAAAAGCCTAGCGGACAACTTCTTAGAGAAGTGCGCTGTACTCCAAGCTCCAAAAACGCTGAAGAATTTACAATCCATACTAGGTTTTCTGAATTTCGGAAGAACTTACATCCTAAATTGCGCAGAGAGGGTTAAACCTCTCTACGAACTAATAAAACCTGATTTAAAACAAATCAATTGGACTCAAAAACACACAGAAATTTTGAGATCACTGCAAACAGACATGTTAGCAAAAACAAAATTAGATACACGTGACAACACGATCGATCTTGTAATCCGAGTCATCCCAGGAAGATGCGGATTCACGTACCTAACCTCTAATGAGGGAGAAAAGGTACCAATTTCAATTAAATCTCACTTGTACACACAAGCAGAAAAAGCATTCAGTCGCACAGGAAGAACTGTGAACGCAGTGCAAATCGCATTAGCAAATGAACGAGAACTAGCACACGGCAAACGGATTAATATCCTTACAGCGGAATCCGCCTTCGAGGCGCTATTCAGCCCAGTAAACCTGCCTACAGTGTCACTGGATCCGAAGTGGATACAGTGCATAGATTCTCTTGGAGCGGAAGACGTGAAATACTATTTCGCCCCGCAATACAAAGAACTGAATGATTTAGAATATGAAGAAGAATATCCTCTGCCAATCGCAATCCTGCCTCTCCCACAATACGCTTGTATAATCTATACAGATAGCTTTGTACAGCATTTCAACGTAGAGAGAAAATCCTACGATGCAGCATGTGCGATCATTAAAGGTCGTTGGCTGTGCGGTAAATTCAGACCGAAAGTAACAAAAACTGAATCTGTAAGAAACTGTTCGGTTCAGAGAACTGAAATCAGATCTTTAAAGATGGCGCTCGAAAATGCAGAACGCGAATTCCCGACACTTATAGTGTGCGATTCTCATTTTTGCGTCAATTCTTACAACAACAAACTGCAGAGTTGGATCGAAAACGACTACAAAGATGACACAGGTGCCACAATAAAGCATAAAAAGCTCTGGAACGAGGTAGCTCTTTTACACAAAGAACTACAAAAGACTCACGTGATTCACGCACAGAGTCTTCAACGTGATGGCGTTCACGTTGCCGGGAATTCATTGGCTAATACAGCCAAAGTGGAAGCAACTAATCCGGCTTCCGTAGCCACAAAAAAGCGTACAGATAAGTACATAGACGGGGAAACCATGCTAGCAGTAAAAACGACCGTAAAAGGCGACTGCGCAGCACTACCCGTAACCTATCCACTCAATTATGCATACATAATCGATGCAAACTCCGTTCCTTTTGCTCGAATCCCTGGAGTGGGGGATAGAGTAATTCCAAACATGAACAGGAGAATATTTTAAATAGCAGACGCACACATGGGTTTGGGTCTAAGGCACAGAGAGATCAAGGAATCACTGACTGAATTACAATCAGTATTCTGGTGGCCGGGAATGAGTGTAGAACACCAAATATATGCAAACAACTGTGAAAACTGCAATAGGGATCGCAGTAGCGAACCCTGCTACCGACTACCAGTCAGGAAGAGCGTAACGCTGCCTACACCCCATCCTGCGTCCTATTAACAGTTAAGACGAAAAGCACTTAAAAAATGAGGCCCCCAGCGCTCGGCTGACGCTAGAACGGTTATAAAAGATTTGCGAGTCTTTATCGGCACATACGCAATTACCACGTTCCATTCTGACCAGGGTCCTGCTTTCAGCTCTCGAGCCTATAAGGAGGCCATGGCTAGCATGGGAATTGGGTTGCGGTATTCTTGTCCGTCGCACCCCGAAGGGAATAGTGTGGTAGAAAGAAAAAACCGTGACATAAAGCAATCTATAACAGCGAAGGTATTAGGTTCAGGCGCTGGGTGGGTCAAACATTTAATAAGTGTCCAGACTAGTCTTAACAACATGCCAAGAAATTCTCTAAAAGGTTTCAGCCCATACGAACTATTGTTCGGAATTAGAATGAACGTTCAGGACCTCGATAGTCAGATGTCAGTGGTACAAGAAGAAACAACGCAGTTTGATGTAAAAGACCGTTTGGCTGTTTTACAGGAACTGAATGAAACAAGAAAATCATTAAGCAACATAAAGTTAAAGCAACAGCCAAGTACCACTGACGAGGCACCACCCGCAACAGCCCCAGCAAGGCCTGTCTGGATTCCAAAGATTGGGGATCTAGTCAGAGAAAAGATCGCGGTTAAGAAGGAATTTGGGCCTTCTTACAGAAAAGCAGTACCTGTCTTAGCAGTCACCGGAACAAGATCAGTTGTGCTACCGCCCCTTGCTGGTAAAAAGGAGAACAGAGTCGTGTCTATCGATCTGGTAAAACCACAAGCATGTGGCCTATAATCAACAGTAGGCCCAGTGGACTCCCAAGAAACAACAGAATACCCAAACTTGCAACAATCCAAGAGGTTCAAACTGAAAGACTAATCACATTCGATCAGCCTGCAGTGCACAATGAAGGACTATGCAATACAGCCATGGAACTCGTGCCTCTTGAAACACAGATTGAAACAGTTCGTCAAGAAACAACACCAGTCTACGATGATGTGGCATCAGAAAGTGCTACCGAGAGACAGATTGAAAGAACAATCCCATCAATTGACAGAACTGCCTCTGGTTATTTCATCAACTTCGACAACTTCTCTGAAGATTTAAGTGACCCCGAAGTGATGCCAGAAACAAAAAAGTTATCTAAAGAAAATACAACAGGACTCCTTCAACAAATCAAAGAACTATATCTGGATTCACCGTTGATTGAGCATTGGATTATCACAGGGGTATTCATACTCCTACTCTGCCTAATTTTAGTTTTAATTTTAGGGAAGTTCATTACAATTGAATGGACACAGCAAGTCAGAACATCAACCTAGTCCTGAAACCACACAGATCATCCCACGTGAAGAAAAGAGAACTGTCAACAGTAAATGTCACAGCAATTCCAATACCTGGTGGGGTAGTATGGGAGAAAACAGACTATGAGATCTATGGTCCGGTCGAAATCCTGAAGTATCCACATCAACTAAAGGTTTCCTTAAGTGACTTTGTGACACCAAGTACATTCTCTGATGATTGGGACTTTAACAGTATTAATGACATGATGTCTGATTTAGTAATGTCAGCTAGATTCACAGATCATGATTATTTACAAGGTTCATCTAGTTATGAGCAGTTATTCTGTTATACCCACTATGGGGATCATTACTTGCATAAATCTGCACAGCCTAGAAATGTTTTTATGTATAATCAATGGGAACATTGTTCTACACCACCTAAAAGCAGTTCTAAAGCATTTTTTGAGAAATTCAAATACTTCTCAGGGTTTAACACCAGTGATGCAGAAACGTTTTATTACAAACTGTTAGATAAAACAGGAATGAAAACAATGCTGACAAATTCTAAATTGATATATTCAGAAGCATTTTATGACAAAATGATGACATTTGGTTTTGATTATTGGAAAAATAATATTGAAACGAAAACAATTTGGGGTACAAAAGATTGGCAGGTGCAAGGCATTGAAGCACTATTTAGAACCTGCATGATACCAGAACAAATGTTATTTTTAAATGACACAATACACCAAACATCTTGTCTTGGCCTAGCTAAGATCAAAGACCTTAAAACACCGTCTATACCAAAGCCAATACCTGAAAATGCAACAACTGATATTGAGTTAGACGTGTCACAAATTTTACATTTCAACAGAACACATCCTGATTGGAAGAAGTGGTTAATCTGGCCTACAGACACAAATAGCTGTCAAGATAGGTTCCTGAATAAAACACAGGGGTTAAAAATGACCAGATTAGACCCTAGATACTCCCAGAGACAACATCCAGGGATTATAACAACATACAGTGTAGGGAAACTCTGCCTAGAATGGCTAGCTACATCCACACTGGCTGAAATTAAGCAACACTTGTCTTTATTAAAAGATGGTGCTGATTTGCGCGATTTCATTCTTGGACCACGCAAACAGCGTCAGAAGCGTTTCATAGCGACCAGCATCTATGCTGCTTACAACGAGGCTTGGAAAGTAAAGCAAATTGAAACTGCTGAAAAAATACGAGAAATTGATCGTATTAATTTGGAGAAATCACTTTCTGCGGTAGACAATGGGTTAATGACTCTTTCTTCCAGAATATATTCTTTGGACAATATTGTATCCTCTGCCTTTGATGTGATAGACAGAGATTTGCTAATGTTACAACATGGCCAATCTCAATTACACTCTATTATAGAACTAGGCTGGACGCTGCAAAATCTTCGTTCAGGCTATGTGCCTTGGCGTTTAATCAACACAACGTCATTATTTTCCAGTTTTAACCTTACTGATAAACAAATCAGTTTGGCACAGAAAGGAGCAGACTATACAATCCTGAGCATCGAAAAACTCGAGAGATTATCATTGACAATGTCAGAGAGTCCTGTCATTGAATGGATAATACACGGAATTATCACAATTCCGATAACAACTTTCCGATTTCATAAATGCCTTGAGTACATACCTGCTGGCCAATATGAACAATTGGGTAAAGGATATGTTAAATCTATATGGAAATTACCATACACTCATTCTTGCTATAGTGACAGCGACAAAAATGTATTTCTTAGTGGTGACAACTGTAAACACTCACTAAGCGGTATACTTTTGTGTCAGGCTATTAATTTACACGGAGCATGTGATGGAAATTCAAACAACCTTTCATGCCACCAGCTAGTCACACCTGCAACTCAGATAGAGCCCTTCTTTATGCAACTCGCAAACGGGAGTTACATTCTTAGAACGGATCACAGGTGTTGTGGCCTCGCGCCAGGGAAACGTTATCTAGTACAAGTAACGTCCATGGTCAAATGTTGTATGCAAGCATTGTTCCCGAGCGGGCCTCCAGACATAGTGACTCCTCTCTGGCCTCGTCTGAATCTCTATTCTATACGAATTGATACATTAAGCAAAATGAAATCTGTGCTTTTACAGACAACAGTGCCTATAACGTCATCTAAAGAGACGTATGATCTTCTAGTCGCAAGGACGGCTACTGAGGTTCATGACCTTTTATCAACAAATTGCCCCGTGCATTTCGTAGAAATGTTCAGCCAACTCCTTAACATGTCTAGTGCAACAAGCATCCCAGGCATATTTAAGACAGTCTTTACGGGACTGCTAACACCCTTCCAGGCAATTTTGGGAATCTTTCCTAATTTTGTGCACTCCATTTTTGGCGGCATACCACTATTTTTGGGACTCATCGCAGGGATTCTATTTTTGACCCTCCTGCTACGTTATGGCAAGCCTCGGCTCAGACATAGCTCCCATGGGAATGGAAGAGACAATCCTAGCAATGCGCTACAGGGACAGGATAACTAACGTCCTCGGATTGGCCAGGCTGAGAGATCTAAACATGACCTGGTTCCTTTCATTCAGACCGATATGGCAAAATTGCATTTTACCTGTGCTACGGTGTATGCTTTGCGGCGATGAATGCGTGTTGGACATCTGTCTTTCACTTCCATCAGCAGTACCAATGGACGTCGATACTTTGCTCAGTCCAATAACGGCTCACGCATTGTGTTGTCCCCAGCGGCTACCAATCCTGATGACGGCATTCGTGGAGACTCCTGTACTACAGCCAAGTGGTAACAGTGGAGCGAGTGACAAAAGCAACATCATCCAGGTACAACGTTCTGTGAGCATTGCTGGTCCTGCCTTCGATGACAGCAATCATTCTCACACCTGCCAAGTTACAGCGCTATCTAATTTGGTTGAACTATCACCTGAATTTGTAGACCAATTCTTTGAGAGCCTGTCTGATACGATGTTCTCACCCATAGAGAAACAATAACTTTTGAGAAGCTTTCCGACACACAGCGTTCCCATGAACTCTGAATTCGGCCTTCAGTTTTGATCAACAAAAACTGCCAGGAGCTTTGGAAATCTATTTTCTTTGAATTGGACAATTTTTTTAATATTGACCCTTTTTGGCACGAACAATTCTTTGCTTAACGTAAAAACTATTCTTAGAGAACAGAAGCTTCACACTTCTATTTCTAAGCACATCTAGAGACATAACAACATAACACCAGCCTCTAGCACACATGTTATTACAATGCATTTTTATGTGATGATTTATCTCGCATTTCTTCTGTCAGAGATACTTCATGTGTAATTCTTTTTGCATAATCGTTCATTGATTTCATATGCAATACCTTTTGAATGATTACTATGCTTTAAAAAAACGTACAGTACCTAAATTCCATGTATTACAAGTACGCCTATTTCGAATGCATTTATGTATTTTGGGGTGGGCAATGTTACACATGCATCTAATTGCTTTAGTTTTAGTAATTTTGATGGACATGAAAACGTGGAGTGGGTGTTGCGTGCTTATCTAGGTTCCTGATCGATACTGTGACCTTATGCCCCTATTCGGCTATAAATCCATTTATTCCCTATATTGGCATAACCGTTCAAGTGCGATTTTCTGAAAAGTCATCTCTGGCCTCACACGAACAGAGCCACATTCCAGCATGACTCTCTGCTACTTCCTTTGCGACCAATTAGTGCAATGACAGTGCAGCAGTCACTATCTGATATTCCTAGATAACACTCCGAGTTCTTCAACAAGATAAAAACTTAGCAAACCTGGAAATCCCCGCTTGCTATGTTTTGATTAGTAATGGAACTCTAATGAGCAACTGATAACTGTCACTTCCTAGTGACATCTTTAATTGACGTCTTATGTCCAGCAAACTTGCGTCAAACCCGGCACCTGTCAGGTATAAATATTACCAACGTTGCCTTAAGCAATGTGAGATACGAGCTGCGAGTTCGTTGCCTGTTGCTGATGCCAGCTGCCTGCATGACCCTGTGTTGGTAAAAACTAGCACTCTGTCGCTGCAGCCTGCTATCCTGTGGTGGTGAAGCTGCTGATTACCATTATCGCCGCTACAGCGCGAACTATGGTGCAGTACGCTTAAGGAGCTGAGCAGCCGTCCTCTGCGAAGACATCCAGCCGATTCCAGCTGCCCGCGGACGCTGTCACCCCTCCTTCCTCGACGCGCTGAGAGAAGCCGCTGCCTTTCTCGTGCAGAGAAATCCAGTCCCGGCGCTTCCGGTTTACCCTCGCGGGTGACTGGGATATCGAGAGAGACCCCTGAAGGAGATACCAATCCTCCATCATTCTATTCAGAGGTGTGGTGTTGACTAAACCCTTAGACGAGAATTCTTGAAACAAACCTTGGCAAAACCAACTTAACTTAAGCTACTTACTTACTCCCCCTTTCACGTGTTAGGCTTAGGTCAGGCACACTGGGGTAGGCTTAGTTAGAAGCACCAGTTGAGTATGTTAGCCTAATGTATATATGACTGTATATATGTTTTATTACTTTTAAACCATTGTATGGCTAAGAAACCATATCAATGCTTTTACAGTTCTATTTCGCAATACTTATCTTACTGTACGTACTTTTTACAATAACAGTTATTGCAATTGTGGCAATACATTTCTCTTGTACGAGAAGAAAGACTATTCAATAAATGTTAACCCTTTATTGATAAACGCCCGTCTCTCTATTCTCTACATACTGTGAAAGTAAACTGCACTAGACTGACTGAGTGAAATCTGTGTCTATTGTTTCACACAACCCTAGAGATCGACTCTTGATCTGAGGAGCAAAGTTGTCATGTTGCACGGTTGTTGGAAAACTGAATCCCTTCTTGTCTGTGCCAAGGAAGCTGATCACTTCCTATGCAGAGAAGAAAGTTTCCAGTGACCTCTGAGCTAGTTGGTAACACAACCTAATTAAGTTTAGCATAGTCAGTGGAGGCCTGGAATATCTGCAGTTCCACGTCGATACTACTGTTTATGTTATTCCAATGCGCAGGGCCTAGTGGGAAACTAGGAACTACACTACAAATCATTTTCTTCTGTTTCGCCCAGTGGCACAGGATACTGAAGTACAGACAAGTGTCTAACATGATGCCTTGTTTTTCTTTGTTATAAAAGAATAAAAGTTACTTTTGTGTAATGGTAGTTCTCCAGTATTGGTATCTTTCATAGATTAACATGCTTGAATTATCCTCATTGTAAAACTGGGAGTCCCACAGTAACATTGCAATAGAAGTTCCAAGTGAAACATATCTCTGAGGCTGTAACAATGCCTTTTTATAAGCCTAGCCACATCATTAAAAAAGAATACAAAAAGAATACAACTTCAACCAATCAGAGACAACCAGTCTGAAGACCACACCCTGAAACCCCACCATGTTTCAGATTTCAGATATACGATACCAATACTAGAGAACTACCATTACATTTAAGAAATGTTATTCTACTCTAATACTGGATGTGGAGCAGCGTATGTTTAGCTCCACCCTTACACATCACAGAAGTGCAATGTTTAAGTGCACCCACCACTATATTATTTTGTGTGCCTAACTTTATTAATGACAAGTGAAGTATTCCAATGTACTGCTAAACTGCATTCACTGTACAAACTAGAGATTCATAAATGTGTGCACATTAATGTTTAGTTTAACCAAGAAGAAATGTAGTTCTCATACATGTTTACGCCTATATTTTAAGGTATGTTGCATTTACTTGGAAGGGCTATAGTAAGCAAAAGCATGAACTCATTTACATTTATATTGGTGCCTTTATTTTGAAGTTATACGTGCACCTATAACCATATAATCTAAGTGCACATAAGAGTGTTTACCCATGCTAATTTAACTAGGCCTGAATTGTAAATGCATTTGGTTGCCTTGCATGAACTCTCCTCCGTAGATGGGGTTCTAAGGCTTCATTAGTTAGAGAAAGGAGTTCAATGTATTAGTGATAGTCAGGCCTGAGAAGAAGATCTTGGCAAAGATGTGAAGAGCTAATGAATGGGAAAAAGTGTCTATTCATCGTATATCAGCAACAGTGTTCAATCCAAGGTTGTGTGATTGCCAGGTTTCGTGAGAGGGCAAAGTTTGCCAATCTTGCCAATGAGGACATGAAGTGTAATTCTATTGGTTCCTGGAAGGGTGGTGTGAAGATCACACCATGAGAATATATCTGTATGTTTTAAGTAATGCATGCACTGTTGTCGTTTAGGACCACATCCCCTTAGATTTTGCGATTTTTCTACTGAAATCCTTGCTATGCTGGCACCTTCCTAATTCACAGTCTGTACTCTGTCAACTAACGCCTCTTCTTGAATTCTGTATTTGAGCATGCTCAATTTGCATTGATTTAAACGAATTACTGATTGTAATAAACCAACTTGACTTTAGTTACTAATTCCTTGTCTTTATTGTGTGACCAAATGGGTAACATGAAATTGAATTGTTTTGTTGAATGCTAACTCTCTTTGCTCCTCAGTCAACCACAAGGGTATGTCCCATAAAGATCGTAACCGAGTGTCAATGCGCCATCAAGAAGGTAGCAGAGCACGGTTGTTTCGTTTTTTTCCCCGTAATTTTATATAGCGCAAACTTGACCTGAAGGTATCAGGTATCAGAGCGCTTTACACGAGCACCAGTTGCGTTACAGATGGACATATTAATTTTTGTTAGGCACAGGGAGATTAAGTGATTTGCCTAGAATCACAGGATGCTGAGTGCCATTGCCGAGACTCAAACCCGGTTTCCCAGATTTGAGATTGACCGCCCTTGCTGAGGTAAAGAGAGTTAGAGTATACCATTCTGAATGGCCCAAATCCAGTCTGTGTTCCTAAAGCCCATGGTTTGCTTCGGAGGATTTGTGGAGTTCCAGCAGTTCAGAAGATACTTGTGATTATGGAGGAGTGAGTATTAATAGGGTTGTGCTTTGCTATTGCTTATGTCTAGCTTTTGGTGTTATTCGAAGATTGTGTGGCGTGATGCAAAATGTTTTGAGTTGTTGTGTGAGTGTAGCGCTTGTTGTAAAGAAGTTGAAGTTGTCATCGGGATTGATGTAGTCTAAGATCCTGGGATGATATTAAAAAGTGTAGAAGACACTATATTGTAATTGCCTGCTAAGTTTTGTGGTGCTCGTCGCCAGAAGTCGTCGACGGCACAATTGAGATAAGGGTATTTATCTTTGTGCTAGAGTAAGGCGTGGTTGGTATAGAGGATCCTAGTGCACAAGGAGAAGCTGTATCAGTCTGGGGGGATTCCAGCTGGTCGATGTTTGACTCGAGTGTGTATCTGAGTAGGTCGGAAAGAGTTCCTCCGAACCATTTCTTGTATGATTAAATACTATTGATTCCTTTATTGGAGAAGACAAGGTTGTTTGTTGAAGCTGCTTTATGCATTGTTTTGTTTGCTTAATGCTGAGAAGAGTGCGTTCGTGAAAATTGTAAAGGAGGGTGAATTGCTGCGTGTGTCGCGCTTGGATTGGTTGGTTGATTTTGAGCCACACAGAGATTGGTTGTCTACGTCATAGAATGCAACGCTGTATTGGTTGTTGATGCAGAACGAGAACGGTGGGTAAATAAATTATTTAATAAATTGAGATGAAAAGGTGTATTGTAATTGTTGATCCTATTGTTGATGAATTAAATTCTTTAAGGCCAGATGAGATTTGTGGGGAGATATGATAATACTTCTTTGAGAAGGAGAAGAGGCACCACCTGAAGATACATCTAGTCATCATATGGCTATAAAAGTGGGCCTTCATACATGTGTTTGGCTTAACCAGTGCCATGAGATCAATGAGAAAGGATGTTTTCACAATATGGCACATTTAATTTTAGAATCATTGAAAATCTGAGAAGGATACTATACGAAATGAAACCGCCTCCTAGACCTGCACGGTACAAAGCACTTAATTCTTAGGAGCAAGCATCTCATGATAGGCAGAAGGAAAGATATCAGGGAAGAGCCCGAAAAGCAGTGCATACTTATGCTGATGCTAGATGGGATGCAGAACAAAAGAATTGGAGAACTGATATGATAGAGGGAGCTAGATTGTTCCCCGTATTGACAAGCATAGGAACAGAGAAAGGAAAGGAAGAGAAGAAGAAGAAGGAGGACAGGACAAAAAAATGCACAGAGCGAGGAAGAAGCATGTAATAGCAATTCTACTTGGCGACCTTTTGAACTCGTTGTTGTCGGAGTGTCCATCTCCATACAATGAGCCCCAATTAGAGGGAATGAGTGGTACAGGTACCAGTGGAAACCCAGGTGCAGCTACTGCACCAGTGAACATCGGTCCTTGGAGAGAGCATAGGGATTAAATCTTCTATCAATCAAGATGTTTTGAATGCCCCAGATGCACTTACGATCCCAGTTACTGTTGGCCCCATAGTTCCTCTGTATAAGCCAGGATCGGCAGAGAGTGCAAAACATAATTTGACAGTTCCTACTGCAATGGTTGCAACAGGTAACACTCCTACAGACCCGAGAATGGGAGGATTTTCTTAAGTTACTTAGTCCTGACTCGAGTGGGTACTCCTTTTGGTGCAAGTGCAGATCTCACTATGAGCCAGGCAGGATTCACTCCTACTGGACTCTCTGCTTAAAGGCCACTATGTTAAGCCATGTCAATTTGGACTTCACCTCCGAGTGTTAACCATAATACTCACAGAGAAGACATCTAATGCCCCTGTAGAGCACTGTTAAAGAATTTGATGATTGGATTTAAACCATGCTCAAGCCCCCGAGAAAAGGTGAGAGTTCAGGATCAAATAAAGAGGTAATTCATCCCCAGTGAGAGAAAATGCAGTGATTGTGGCAAAGTTACAGTTAGAACTGGCACAATTATAATTAGAAACAATGATTTGTCCCAATTAGGTAGTTACGGAGAAAGAACTTGTGTACATTGGTAAGGATGTTACTAGACATGCAGGACAGGCTAATAAAAGGTTATCAGAATTATCTCAGAAGTACAAGGTTGATTTGACTAGGACTAACTCCTTGCAGAAGAGTTACAGTGTATGCTTTGATGAGAACTACATCACTAACATGAGAACATGAGGAATGAGAGTGCAGATTAAGGAACTGATTAGCAGCATATTAAAATGGAGTGAGCTAGATAAATGTTAAGTTAGATGGGCGAAAAAGAAAAAAACAAAAACCTAGAGGAGAACTGCCTCCATCCACAGTGGAGGGAGAAGGCACTACTGCATTTCCATTGAGGAAGTGCCTGGTGGGAGTTCTGTCCATGTACCTTGGAGCAGAAGTGATCTTGCATCATTCACAAATGACTTGCTCACATTGAGAGAGAAACCACTGGAATGGCATACACAGGTTGAAGATTTAGAAAGTTTTGTGGGTGGATTTGAATACGGTTTTTTTCGATATTGGGGTATGGAGCGATTTGTGGGCAGAATGTAAAGTGACTACAGAATGGCCGGAGAAAGGGCTTCCAGGAAATGCATTGACAAGTGCCCTGTCACCATTGGTGATGAAAAAGTACCAACGAGTGATGACTTATTTGAAAGCGAAAATTCCAGTTAAAGACATTGATTGAGTTCATACTGACAGGATCATCCAAGAGCCCAAGAAATCAGTGCATGTTGCAGGTGTTTAAACACAGTGAGACTGAAACTCTTGAGCTGAAAGGCATGGGAAACTTGGTGTTTTAGTTTGTGACGGGAATGAGACAGAAGGTTGGCTTTATGATTCAGCAGCATTTGATTTGTTGGCAGAATAAATCAGTTGATGAAATTTGAGGTACACAAAATACTATTGTGATGAAATGGAGATGAAGCAGAAGCAGTTAAAAGAGAAATTGATGGTGGCACAGCTGAGAATCGCACAGAGGGGAAGCCCAAGTCAACCTTTTGTGGAAAATGTTGGTTCTATGCAAGGAGTGTATCAGCAGGGAGCTCCTATGATGTAAAGTGGAAATAGGTTACCTCAACAGGGTAGAGGTTCTGGTGTTTCAATTGACCTGAGCACCGGGATTGATGTGGCCACTTTGAGGAGGACTAATCCTTGTCATTATTGCAATAAGTTGGGGCACTGGAAGCGGGCATGTCGTCTTGATCCCAGTAACATGGTGAATGAGAATCAAGTGCTGAATTCAGGATTTACGCAGCCCCAGAATAACAACTCTGAACTGTCACATAATGTGCAGAGGCCAAGAACGCAGAATTTTAATGCACCACAAGTTCAAGTGATGCAGGTTCAACAAGCCAGTATGGAAAAGTATAATAATATAGTCAGACGCACTCCTAAATAATCCTTATTTTAATCCTTGTGATAAAAGTCGGAGGTGCTGGTGGGTTAATCCTTCTGAGAGAAAGGAATGATAACAATGATGAGTTGCGCTATTTTCCACAATAGAGGGGCGTCCCCCACTCGCACTCGGATAAAGCGTGTAATCAAGTTGACAAATGTTCCAAAAAACGGTATTTCAAATGAAATTGTATTCTTCTTTTATTCACAGAAATTAATTTGAAACTTGCTAATGCTTCTTTTCTTGTGCTTATTTCATTTTCATAATGGAAAAATGCAATTTCGACACAATATACACTGTGCGTCGGGTTACCCAATGCATTTTGGGCCGCAGCCCTTTGTCAGGGGAATTATATCTGCAATTTTTAAAGGAAACGCTCGGTCAGTCGCCACACATGACCTTAAATCAGTTCATTCACTGTAATTAATATGATAGAGATAATGTCATGCTTTTTTTAACCTGCTTTTTTCACAAAAGAGTGACTTTGACAAGGAACGGTGAAGACTAGTTAAATAAAATGCAAAACACCATTTACATAGCGAACGTTTTTGGTGGACCAATGTCCTCACAGTGAATGTTTGTTACTGACGTGAAAAAGAGTGCTATGGAAAACTAATAAAACGTGCATCATGTGTCGTGGTGATTTCACTAATTGTTAGTATCATGCATACAGTTCTTGTAAACAGATGTGGTGAAAAATACTGTTGTGTGCCCAAATAAATGTGTGAACACTGAGTCAGTAAGTATATTTATTTATTTATTTATTTTTAGCATTTATTAAGCGCGAACAATTGCCCGCAGGCGTCTCGGCGCTGTACTGTATTACCCTCCTATGTGAAATTGGAAATGTTGTCAGAGGTTGAAAAGCCAAGTTTTCAGTTTCTTCCTAAAGGACATTAAATTTGGACTTGATCTTATGGTTTGTGGAAGTGAATTCCATAATCTTGGGGCGGCAACTAGGAAACGTCTGTCTCCCCAGTTGACCAGCCTAGTCTGTGGCACTACCAAATCATTTTGTCCTGCTGATCGTAGCATTCGAGTGGGAGTATATGGGACCAGATGGTCACACAGGAATTGAGGCGCTTGATGGTGTAGTGCCTTGTAGACGATACATAACGTCTTAAATTTGATTCGATTCCCGACAGGAAGCCAGTGAAGACTCCTCAAGGATTCTGCTATAGGCTTGAATTTAGGGATGTTAAGGAGAAGTCTAGCTGCTGCATTTTGGATTGTCTGCATTTTCTTAATTATCCTAATTTGGGCGTTTGCAAACAATCCATTGCAGTAGTCCAGTGCTGATAGGACCAGAGCGCTAACCAGTGTCTTTCCCACGTTGGTAGGGAGAAAAGGAAGGATCTTCCTCACCAGACGTAGCTTGTAACAAGCCGTAGAGGCCGTCTGATTGGCATGAGCCATGAAATTTAGGTTGTCATCAAAGATGACGCCTAGATTTCTTACTTTCGTAACTGGTTTGGGTGCGGCTCCGAAAGATGATGGCCACCAAGTTGGGGACCAGCTAGGGCTGAGGTGGCCAAAAGTGACCACCTCGGTTTTGTCGGAATTTAATTTCAGACAGTTTGCTGACATCCATTTTCCAATGGCCAGCATACCTGTCTTGAAATTTTCCGCCACTGTTTCCCCATCATTTCTGACAGCCAGTATCAGCTGAGTATCATCCGCATATGAGGTAAGGTTCATCCCGTGCGCTTTGATGGTGTTGGCGAGGTCCGACACATATATATTAAATAGTGTCGGACTCACACGGATATACACTTACCCAGTTTATATATTGCGTGGGTTTTTATAAAAATATAAGTGCTTCACGTAAATCGACCTTATAAAAAAAATTGGGAACATATACTTAGTAAGAACGTTGTATCTTTAAAGTTGTAGATGGTAAACATGTTGAGAATAAGGTGCTTACTTGGAGAAATGGTAAGCTGTAAGTATTTCTCACTGTTACAACGCTTCTCGCATGGCGGTTCTGTTCTAATCTAAGAACGAAATGCAAGTAATAAATGTGGTATTCTAGTAACGCTGCGTGTGACGCAAAAACTGAATAATAATATCCAACATATTACCCGAAGTGATCGCAAGTCGGCTTTGCCAAAAGATTTCGGTGCGTTCTTGTGTAAAGATCGTGAGATGCTAAGCACCATTGAACGGGGCGCCATAGTATAAAGCGTGATAGGTCATGGGGTCACCTGACGAATAGAGATGGAAGAATTCGTAGATTGCATCACAACCCTATAAAATGGGATATTAAATAAGATCGTTCTAATAACACTGTGTAAAGATCACAAGATAATAGGCTCTATTAAACAGTGCGCCAATGTAAAAAACGTGGTATGTCATGGCGTAACTTGGTATATGGAAAGAGAAGAATTTGTGGCCTAATCACATGCATGTAAATGTAAATTGTAAATTGATACTTGTATAGCGCACTACTCACCCGCAAGGGTCTCAAGGCGCTTGTACGAATACCGCTGTGGAACCCATCCTGGCTTTCCCTGTGAGGCGTCCACTCCTGGGCACCCCCAAGGTGGAGGCCAGGCATCCTTAGCGTTGTGGGGGCCGTTGTGGAGATTAAGCAAGCTATTGCCCAGAGTTGCAGAGTGGGACTCCATGATTGGAATAGGCACTGAGGCGAGAATTATCACGTCCGAGGAATTTTGAGCCCAAGACCCGCCGAGGCGTGGAATTGAACCCTGGTCCCGGGCCAGACCACTGCATCACGGTCTGCCGCTCTAACCATTGAGCCACACTTCTCCACCATCCATCAAAGATGCATGTCCAAATATATCCTGTGATGTTTAGGAATTGCACAATTATTGCTTTTTGCCACAGCAGAATAGGAATGGTCCCTGATTTAACTCAAAGCCAGTCCAAATTTTAATCAAAATTCTCTCCATAATCAGGGTGCGCTCCAACAATTTCTTGTGTTTGAAGCATTTGAAGATTACCATTCTGACCTGCCACAACAACAGTAACTGAGGGGAATGGAGGATTGTATACTTGGCGCCATCTTACAGGTGGGCCAGATCGGTCCATTCAAAGAAGGTGAGGTGAATGGCCACCCCGTATAATTATTGATCAAAACTGGTGCTACCTTCTCTAATGTTAGAACAGTGGAAGTTCCAAACCTACCCCTCTCGGGAAGAAGAAACCAAATTGTAGGATTTACAAACCAGCAAATGATTAACCCAGTGAAAAAAGGAAGTACCTGTTAAAATAGGGTCCTTTGAGGAGAATCACCTGGTTATGGTGTGTGATTCAAATCCTGTGAGTCTGCTAGGACGTGAGCTGTTGTGCAAACTGAATTGCACCATTGACTGTACCCCAAAGGGTGTGGAGTACAGACCCATGGTGAGGATGTTGCCTTTCAAATTGGCAATGCACAGTCCAGGCATTGAAATATTTCCTTTGATGACAAATGATGATTTGCCCCCACATTTAAAAGGCACAGTGAAGCTAGAGGGCTGGGACTTTTCAGTAAAGGACATGGGTCTCAAAGGATCTGAACCTGTCCGCATTAATGTAAAGCCAAACTTGAGTACCGAAGAACCCCACACATTATATGACTCCTGAAACAACTGCTGGGATTACTCCACTGATTTAGTCAATGATGCAGCAAGGCATTTCTGAAGGAGATAACGGAAATTCCATGTAACTCATCCATTATTGGCTGACAGAAGTAAGTCCCAATTGTACAAGATTTGAGAATGATTAATGCCATTGTGGTTCCCTGTTGTTCCGTGGTACCGAATCCAGCTTTGATTTTATTCTAAATTCCATGTGAAATGGAGTGGTTCACTGTCATCAACCTTTGTCAGGCATTTTTTTCTATACCGTTGCATGATGAGTCAGTTCTGCATTTTAGGTTGGTGACCGTGTTTTTGCATGGTGCCAAGTCCCACCAGGGTATATGGAAAGTCTTTCTATCTTCAACCATATCCTTAAAAATTATCTTTACTCCTTAACCATGCCCTGTAATTCAGTCCTAGTCCATGTAGACATACTGTTAACCAGTACTCGGACACAGTACCTGACCTACAGTCGCTTGACCAGATATGAGCAAATCATTCTCCCAGCAGGTAACGTAACCTTAATGTGTTGTGCCACTTTAAATCCTGCAAACTTGATGCCCTTGCCTGATAGTGAGAATGATGATATTGAAGTAGAGCATGACTGTCTTGATGTTACTGAACTATGCACTAAGCTGACACAAAATATTCAAGATGATCCACTGCCTGAGTTCGATTTTGTGCTGGATCTTGTCTATAAGACAATGCAGGAAATTTGAGAACAAAAGACACAAATAATGGATGGAATGGAGAACAAATCAAACATTCACCCCAGTCACAAAATCTGGGTGAAATCCATTGTTCTTTTTGCTCACCATGCCACCCCAGTTTGGACCCAACCATATGCAAATCAGTCTTGACCCCGCTCCTCATTGGAACAGTCCTGCACGAACTGCCCAGCTGGTTCCTCTCTGGATCAGAAACAAGCATCCTGGGACCAGTTTCAGGCTATCACCCCATATCAGCCAGGCTGGATTGAATAAAGTGGCACAGTGAGCCTAGGACCCACTTCTGGGCATTACCAGTGCAATTAGGGCGAGAAAGGAAAAGAAACATAAATGATGGACGGAATGGGGAGAAAATCAAATATTCACCAACATTCTAGAGATCTGGGTTAAATAAATCGTTCTTTTCTCACCATGCCACCCCAGTTTAGACCCATCCATATGCAAATCAGTCTTGACCCTGCGCCTCATGGGAACAGTTGTGCACAAAATGCCAAGAGAGGTCCTCCCTGGATCAGAAAGAAGCATCCTGGGACCGGTTTCAGGGTATCACCCCTCATCAGCCATGCTAGCTTGAATCCAGTAGCACAGTGAGCCCGGTACCCACTTCTGGGCATACCCAGCGCAATTAGGGCGAGAAAGGCACACAAATGATGGATGAAATACAGAGAAAATCAAACATACATTTTGTATTTATTTAGCATTCTGTCCATCATTTGTTGCCGCCACATTTTCCGCCCTAAGTGGGATGGTTTTCTTTTTGTAAATATTTTTATTGCAATAGAAAACACATGACAGTTTTGGCTGTTAGATTTGGAGTTTGGCATTACATAGTGCGCCTCAGTTATCAAATCATTTTCTTCCCTCTTATCGTTCAAATTACTCCTTGCCCTCCACTCAGTCTCTTAAGGTGGAGCTTTTCCCACAGGTGCACTTACTACTCTTCCAACTGAGTAATTCTGCTAACAGGTGCACAAGCATTCTAATACTTTCATTCAAACACTCCCAAATCTTTGTCCATTTATGTGGGCATCCTCTAGCCTCATAGATCACCCTCTACGCTTGCATGCACCAATTCATATTTTCCTTCCAGTCCTTCAATGTAGGCCAAGGCAGCTCCCCATTCCCTTCCTATGTTACATTTAACCACCCTGAGGCCTGGTGTGACCCATAGTCGTTCCCCTGCTGTTAAGCCTGTTGTCCCCAAAACATTCAATAGGCACCATTGAAGCGAGGCCTCTATAGTTCTTTACACAGTGCCATAATACACGATTTCACCACCATCCAATGCTCTTGAATCACCAGGCAGTCCCACCACATGTGAAAAAATATGCCCTCACAGCAAAATCCTTTGGAACATTATGGAAGGTCAAGTCTAACCATTTTAACCAGTGTTGTGCATGTGTAATATGTCCTATGCAGAATTTTACTTGGGCCAGTCTAAAATGGGAGCATATAGCCACCTCATTAGGAGACGCCATTTCCTCCTGCCGTTCATCATCTTCCAATTGTCCCAGGTCTCCCCTCCACTTATCACGCACCCTCGCTAGAGTGTCAGGGGAGTAATACAATATTTTCCAATAACTTATGGGATATTACAAATGGGGGTGGGGTCGCACACTACTCACACACCGGCGGTGTCGCCCCTAAGGACTCTAGTCAATGTAGTAAAGTGTTTGCGATGCATCATCTTTCGATCTTCTGCTATCTTCGCTGTCTTCGCCATCCCTGGACACGTGTTTCGGGGTTTCACCGCCGGTGTGTGAGTATTGTGCGACCCCACCCCCATTTGTAACTTTAAAGCTCCCTTGAGCAGCGGGCTGACGAGCCTGGGATCCCGCACCTACGCGCCTGAGTGGTACTATACCTGGCAGATATTGGCAGCCATCGGCAACCCCAGTACATGGCCTATCCCTGCTGATGAGGGGTAATACCCCGAAACACGTGTCCAGGGATGGCGAAGACAGCGAAGATAGCAGAAGATCGAAAGATGATGCATCGCGAACACTTTACTACAATGACCAGAGTCCTTAGGGGCGACACCGCCGGTGTGTGAGTAGTGTGCGACCCCACCCCCATTTGTAACTTTAAAGCTCCCTTGAGCAGCGGGCTGACGAGCCTGGGATCCCGCACCTACGCGCCTGAGTGGTACTATACCTGGCAGATATTGGCAGCCATCGGCAACCCCAGTACATGGCCTATCCCTGCTGATGAGGGGTAATACCCCGAAACAAATGTCCAGGGATGGCGAAGACAGCGAATATAGCAGAAGATCGAAAGATGATGCATCGCAAACACTTTACTACAATGACCAGAGTCCTTAGGGGCGACACCGTCGGTGTGTGAGTAGTGTGCGACCCCACCCCCATTTGTAACTTAGGGATATTGCTTTCCTCTGCATAAATCATCCAGTAGTCAATCTTCTAACGGGGAGGATTCCAGGAGGTCTGCCCCTTTCAGAATGGCCCTCTTCAGCACGTGTCATATCTGGAGCTAGAGAGAGGTTTCTCCGGGCTAACTCGTATGTTCTCTGAAGATCAGCAAAGGATTTTACCTCCCCATTAGCCCATAGGTCTCCAACCTGCAAGAGGTCTATAAGGTCCCATTTATCAAATTCATGGTGTTTTACTAAGAGGCCTGGCTGTGCTGTGTCCCACAGCAGTGTGGCTTGAGTAATCTCATCGCACCATCCTAGTGCCGTATGCCAGATTTTGCCCATCACTGAGGATGGGCCAATCAACTGCATGCCTTGTTTCCCATCATAAAGGGCTCAGAAGAAGCCCCTGATAGCATATTTTGCCTGTCCATTCTATAGGTCGGCTTGTCCTGTGGTAGATGGACCCAGTGGTTAACCACTGTGAGTTGTACTGCCCAGTAATAGTACTTAAGTGCAGGGAGTGCAATGCCCCCTCATACCAGCCCCTTGTCAGTTTTTGTAAAGCTATTCTCAGGACCCCCTATCCTAAAGGAGCGTTCGCACCTCCGCTTCAAAAATATTTAAGTGGGACTAGGTTGGTGTATTATGGAGAACGTTATCAAAAACGAGGTATTGCTATCATTTTATAGAGGGATGCCTTTCCCAATAGCAACAGGGGAAGAGACTTCTAGTGCTATACATGTTCCCGGAATCGTTGCGGGGGGTTCTAAGTTGCATTCATGATGATGATATTTGGGTTTCTGCTGATGGAGCACCAGTGTTGCCAGTCTGTTTCCCCAATAGCTCCGCATTATCAACGTCCTGCTCACATAGGGAGAGACGCGATTATACTCTTGTTTCAGCAGACATGGTTTAACCCCAAGTTTAGTTTGACTAAAGGATTGTGTCACAGATGTGTTGTGTGTTAACAGATGAATGTAGGGGAGAGAACTGCAGTAACACTGAGTTACATAGGCAGATCGAAGGTCCATTCAATAGGATGCAGTTAGACGTTATTAAGATGCCTGTGTGCAGTGGGCTGAGATACATCCTGGTGATGAACAATAGTTACCTGTAACCTGTGGTTCTCCAGTATTGGTGTCTTTCATAGATTCACATGCCTGAATCATTCCCCGTCGTCGGAGTGGGAGTCCCACGGTACAAAAAAAAGCAATAATATGCAGATAGAAACACTAAAACCTTGGTAATAACAAACCAGGAAGTAAAGTAGCCCAAGCTACAGTACAAAAAACGTCCACACTCATGACTATCCTAGTCATTTTGTATAGACCAAACTGCAGCCAATCAGGTGACAGCAGGGCCGGACTGAGAAAAGAAACCGGCCCTGGGAAACTGCTCAGCTGGCCCCCCCTGTGGTCAGGGGGAGTGCAGGTGAGCAGTTTGCGACGGCCGGTTTCGGCCGATTTTGTTACCGGGGACCGACATTGCCGACCCTCGGTAACAAAAACGGCCCCCACCGTAGTGGCCTATCGGGGAAACGCCCGGTGCCCGCTATGGCCAGTCCAGCCCTGGGTGACAGCACCCACCAGACTGTTCTCCTCAGAGGTTCAGGCTCTCAGATTTTCTCGCACAGGAGTGAAACCAAATAATCGCCCGAAGGAGACTCTGAGGGGAGATGGGCAGGTGCATTTGAATCTATGAAAGACACCAATACTGTAGAACCACAGATTACAGGTAAGTAACTATTGTTCTTTCCCAGTATTGGGGTGTCTTTCATAGATTCACATGCCTGAATCAGAGTAGAAAGCAGTACCCATAACATAATGCTCATTAGACGCTATCTGCATTACAGTATACATGCATAATATTAAAATAGGAAAACATGTTATAAGCGTCTAAAAAGAGCATAGAGGAGGAGGGAGAACAGAGGCTCATCTTATTTGAAAAGATTGCGAAGAACTGCTCTTCCCACTGAAGAATCTGCATCACTGGCCGAGTCCAAACAGTAGTGCTTGGTAAAGGTGTGCCTGCTGGACCAAGTTGCAACTCTGCAGATCTGAAGACACCAGCGAAAAGAGCGGTAGAAGAGGATACAGCTCTTGTAGAATGCGCTCTTGGTAAAGACTGTAAAGGTCTTCCTGCTTGTTGATGACAGAGTCCAAGTGCTGAGGAGACCCACCGGGCTATAGTCTGTTTGGATCCAGCGCATCCCTGTCGCAGTTTTCCATAGGCCACAAACAGTTGGTCTGTTTTGCGAATAGTGGCTGCTCTTTGAAGGTAGAACTTGAGACATCTCCTGATGTCTAAAGAGTGTAAGGCCCTTTCAGCCGCTGATTGTGGATTTGGAAAAAATATTTTGAGAATTACCGGCTCATTAAGATGAAAGTCAGATGAAACTTTGGGCATATACCAAGGATTAGTACGTAGCACCACAGAATCTGAAGTAAATTGCAAGAAAGGAGATTTCGAAGTGAATGCCTGAATGTCACTGACCCTTCTAGCTGATGTCAATGCTAAGAGCAAAGAGACCTTCCATGAAAGGAACTTGATATCAATCTTATGAATGGGTTCAAAGGGGGGACGCATGAGTTGAACGAGCACCACATTCAAGTACCAAGATGGAGGTGGACGTCGAATTGGAGGAAACATACAGAATAGTCTTTTAAAAAATTGTTGAATTATCCTTGAAGAAAAAAGAGAATTTGATCCGTACTGCCGGAATCTGGAAATGGCTGCCAGAAATACCTTTAGAGTTGAATGCAATAAACCTGATCTAGCCAGATGAAGGAAGAAAGGTAAGATCTGTTCCGGCCCAGCATGGATGGGATGCAGATCAGCAGAGCGACACCAGGCACAAAATTGCTTCCATTTGAGCTTTTAGGTTTTAATCTTTGCTGGTGCTCTAGCATTGGCCAGAACTTCCTAACAATCTGCAGGGATGTCCAAGTGGGCAAACTCATTGTGTAGAGGAGCCAAGCTGCTAATTTCAAGGAAGCTGGGTCCGGATCGCACACTTGACCCCCTTGAGTGGTCAGGAGATTCAGTATTTGTGGCAGCTGGATTGGACTGCACTCCGAAAGGAGAAGTTCAGTGAACCAATAATGTCGAGGCCACCTTGGAGCAATCAGGATTAGGCGACATGGTTGTCTCTTCATCTTCCAGATGACCTTGGGGACTAAAGGAATTAGTGGAAAGGCGTATGCAAATGTCTGAAATCAGTTCATCGAAAGCGCATCCCCGCATGAGTTCCTGTGGGGAATCCAGCTTGCAAAGCGTGGGCATTTCCGGTTCTGATTCGTCGCAAACAAATCCAGGTCGGTGTGTCCCCACTCTCGGAATACTCGATCCAGGGTCGGCTGATGGATCTCCCATTCGTGATTGGATACAGCAGACCTGCTGAGGGAGTCCGCTAGTACGTTGGAGACCCTTGAACGTGGATCGCTGAAAGATTGATGTCGTGATCCAGAGCCCAATTCCAAATCTCTTGTGCTTGACGAGATAGCCGGGCCGACCTTGTACCTCCCTGTATGTTCAGGTAATGCATACTGGTTGTATTGTCTGTTCGAATTAGAACCGTGGAACCCTCGATGGTTCTTTGAAAAGACTTGAGAGCGAGAAAGATGGCTCGTAGTTCCAGGAGATTTATGTGCCACTTTTTCTGTTGTACGTACCATTTTCTGTTGATTGTCAATCCCTGGAGGTGTGCACCCCATCCCTCCAGAGAAGCATTCGTGGTAACGATAAATCTGGGCACCTCTGTCAGGAATGCACATCCCCCTTATAGGTTGCATCTTTGCATCCACCATTGAATGGAGTTTCTCATCCGAGGAGTTATGTTGATCATGTCTTCGAATGATCCTACCACCTGCACCCACTGAAGACTGAGCTCTTCCTGCAAGGGCCTCATCCTGAGACGACAGTTGGGTATGAGAGGGATACATGAAGAGATCATCCCTAGGAAAGATTTGAACTTGCGAACAGAAACGCACTCTTTTTTCAGCAGTATGGAAGCCATCCTGTGGATCTTTATCTGCCTTTCTTGTGAAACAAAAACTCGGGCGAGTTGCGTGTCCAACGTTGCTCCCAAGAAAGACTTCCTTTGAGATGAAGTTAGATGGGACTTTTCGAAATTGACTGAGAAACCCAGGCTCTGAAATAGTGACAGGCACCTTTGAATGTTGTGACTAGAGAACTGGTCTTGATAAGGCAGTCGTCCAAATATGGGTACATTTGAATTCCTTCCAAATGAAGATGAGCTGCCACCGGAGCTAATATCTTCGTGAAAACTCTGGGAGCTGAACGCAGTCCAAATGGGAGAACTTTGAACTGAAAGTCCATGCCAGTCACTCTGAACCTTAAAAACTTCCTGTGCCCGAGAAGGATGGGCACATGGAAGTAAGCATCCTGAAGGTCGAGTGTTGCCATGTGATCCCCTTCTGAGAGAAACAGGAGGATTTCTTGAAGTGTTAACATCCGGAAGGATAATTTTTTGAGGTATTTGTTGAGGGCACGCAGGTCGAGGATGGGACGCCATTCTCCCGACTTCTTGCGTATAAGGAAAAATCTCTAATAAAATCCTTTCCCTCTTTGCAATTGGGGTACCTTTTTGATTGCTCCTTTCCAAATCATGGCAAATATGTGGGAAAACAGCTCTTTGAGATGAGCTGGTGGTGGACCTTATGGGAGAGAATTTGGAGGGGCTTTGACAAATTCCAGAATGTGGCCCCTGGATACAACGTCCAGGACCCATCTGTCCGTAGTAATCTTGGACCAATTTGATAATTAGTGGGATATTCTTCCTCCAATTTGTAAATTTGGCTTGGGTCGAAGTGGTGGCAGGTTATTCGTCTCACTTGCTCACTTGTGGAGGGGTGTGGCTCACTGGTTAGAGGCGGCAGACCTGTAAGCAGAGAACTGCCCGGGACCAGGGTTCAATTCCCGATGCGGCAGGGTTGTGGACCAGGGTCAAAACGGACTCGATAATTCTCGCCTCGGTTCCTAGATGAGAAGGTAACACCAGGGAACACACTCGGCAACTCTGGGCATTAAGCTTGCCTCATCTCTACAACGGCCCCCCACAGACGCCGGGATGCCTGGTTTCACCTTGGAGATACCCAGATAGGGACCATCTCACAGGGAAAACCAGGACGGGTTCCCCAGCAATCTTCAGCGCCAGGATACTCCATTGAGTCGCAGTGCGCTTTACAAGTACACCCACATTTACATTTGTTGGTGTCTCTTCCTCGACAAGAGGATTTCCTTCTTGTCTGGGAATAATTGTTTCCTCTCTGACCGTACGTTTGTCGCCTGTATGGTTGGTATCTTTGGTTACCTTGCATGTTGCTATATGAACGCTGCTGAGAGTAACCTCCTCTATTGGAGAAATTGCATCTTCCTTTAGCACCACGAAAGGACGACTTACGGAATTGCAGAGTTCCCAGCGAACGTGCTGTTTCCGTGCCCTTCTTTATGGCTTGCAAAGCCTCATCCATGTGTTGGCCGAAAAGGAGCTCTCCATCATAGGCCATGTCCATGATTTCAGTCTGGACTTCTAAGGGAAAGGACGTAGATTTGAGCCATCATTTTCTTCTCAAAACAGCTGCACCTGCCAGCTGTCTGAAACCTGTAGCCACCACGTCGACCGCAGCATCAATTATTTCAGCCGACGAACATTCACCTTCGTGTAATATCTTCTTGGCTTCAGACTTATCAGGCTCCGAAAGCTTCTCAATATAAGGCGCTATGTCTGACCACATCTGCCTATCGTACCTCCCAAGTATCACTAGGGAGTTTGCAGCATGGACAGTAGTTGCCGCTATAGTTGAGACCTTCTTGCCAATTGAATCGAAAGTCTCCCCTCCCTGTCAGGGGGAGCAGTGACTTGTGAAGAAGGATTCCTGGCCCTCCTCTGAGCCGCCTGGGTGACAACTGAGTCCGTTTTAGCTTGACCAATAAGGCATGCCGGTGAAGTGAGAGGCGCCTTATATTTCTTATCTACTCGAGGTAGAACTGCCGGGAGAGAGTTTGGCGTAGCCATTATCCTCAAACCCTTCTTCCAAATAAATTCAATTATTGGGATGGTCCACACCTGCCTTTGTGGTTGATCTTTAAAATCATACAGGAAGCATTCATCCTGTTTAGTCTCCATGGTGATAAGAAATCTTTTCGTTGCCCTGTCCATGATTTGATGAAAAGTCGCAATGTCTACCGGTGGAGAGTCCCTCATAGGTGGACCAGCTGGAAAAGGAGTTTGTGCTTGATAATCGTCCCACTCTGACAGTACTGATTTGTCATCTACTTCACCTTCTACTCTTTCCTCATCAGAAGTAACATCATCCTGGGTGCGATGAGATGGTACCGGCGAAGGAGGTATTGTAGGTTGTATCTCCGAGATTGGCAGCGGAGAGGATTGTCTTGGAGGTCTTAATGGTGCCGTAGATGCTTGTGGCATAGGTGTTGACAGATGTGAATCACCGGACTCGGAAGGTGGGAATCGGCGGTAATAATCACTCAACACATATTGAAGGTTATGGAGTAAATCCAATGGCATCTGCGCAGTAGGCACTGACACGGGAGCCCGACCAGAAGGCTCAAGGAACTGATCCTCTTCTTCGTGATCTTCATCCTGATATTTTATAAGCATCTTAGATGGGCTTCTGGCTGCGCGAAAACTTTCATCTTCGTAGGATTCCTCCTCCTCCTCCTCCTCCTTAGAGTCTAATAACTGCTCCTTAAGGATGATCCACGTCTTTCTAGCAATGAAGCTGCCGTAGATGGTGAAGGTAAAGAGACTGTAGACGGCTTAGCTGACCACACTTGCAGTTCTGTACAAGTTGATAGTGGAAGCGCCGACGGTGCCACCGTCGTCGGTGTCGTGGATGGAGAAAAACCAGTAACCGTCTGTGGGATAGCAATCTTCGTCGGCGTCGACGATGATTTTGACGACGAGGTAATCTTCGTCGACGGTGTGGCTGTCGACGATGTAATCTTCGTCGACGATGACATCGTCGACGGGAGTGTCTTCTTTGTCGACGATGACGTAGTCGACGGTATGGTAATCCTCGTCGACGAGGATGACGTCGACAGGAGGGTGATTTTCGTCGACGATGAGCCCGTAGACGGTATGACTTTCGTCAACGTATGTGTCGATGATGGAGCGCTCATCAACGGTACCTTAAAAATCTTCATCAATGGAGGGGCGTTGACGATCGATGGCACTATCTTCGTTCACGAGATGGGACGAACCATTACCTGAACCAGCGTCGATGGTGAGGAAGCTGAAGACATCACCATTTCAGGTCTTGGTGAGTAGAATGTTACCGTTGATGTTGAAGAAGCATTGACGTTAAGAAACGTCGACGGTGGAGCCATTGTCGACGCTGAAGACAACGAGGTTTTTCTCTGAGGTAATATTTTATGAGAGGCTGTCTTGGAAGATGAAGATTTTCCAGTTTTCCTTGGGGGCGTACCAGGACCAGATTTAAAAGGTGGAGAAGCCTTTTTTGAAGTAGAAGTAGAAGGCACGCCAGAATCCTGAGAGGATTGGGCTTTCCTCAACACCTTTGCCCTAGGAGGAGCCTTCTCAAGCTCAGCCTTCCTCTTTCTAGAGGACATAGTAGACCCAGAGGCTATACTTCCTACCTCAGAAACGGGGTTATCCTGGTCCTTGATCTTCTGGAGCCACAGGAGAAGATAACCCTCTCTGCCCCTGAGGGTCTTTTGAGGAAAGGTTCTGCAGATCTTACACTCCTTTACCTCATGATCTGGATATAAACAATAAATGCATTTCTTGTGAGGATCCTCCTTAAACAGCCTCAGCTTCCCACAAGAATCACAGGCCCTGAAGAAGGATTTAGAAGTAGACATCTTTTAGAAGGTAAAAACCAACCAAAGTAATGAAGAAACTGAGCAAAGCTCAGGGAGACTCTTCACACGACGTGCAGTAGAAAATCTGAGAGCCTGAGTCGCTGAGGAGAACATTCTGGTGGGTGCTGTCACCTGATTGGCTGCAATTTGGTCTATACAAAATGACTAGGATAGTCATGAGTGTGGAAGTTTTTTGTACTGTAGCTTGGGCTACATTACTTCCTGGTTTGTTATTACCAAGGTTTTGGTGTTTCTATAGGAATATTATTGATTTTTTATGTACCGTGGGATTCCCACTCCGACGACGGGGAATGATTTAGGCATGTGAATCTATGAAAGACACCAATACTGGAGAACCACAGATTACAGGTAAGTAACTATTGTTCATCACCGGGATGTATCTCAGCCCACTGCACACAGGCATCTTTATAACATCTAACTGCATCCTATTGAATGGACCTTCGATCTGCCTACGTAACTGAGCGTTACTGCAGTTCTCTCCCCTACATTCATCTGTTAACACACAACACATCTGTGACATAATCCTTCAGTCAAACTAAACTTGGGGTTAAACCATGTCTGCTGAAACAAGAGCATTATCGCGTCTCTCCCTATGTGAGCAGGACGTTGATACTGCGGAGCTATTGGGGAAACAGACTGGTAACATATGTGTTCCATCAGCAGAAACCCATATATCATCATCATGAATGCAACTTAAAACCCCCCACGACGATTCCAGGAACATGAATAGCACTAGAAGACTCTTCCCCTGTTGCTGTTGGGAAAGGCATCCCTCTATAAAATGATAGCAATACCTCGTTTTTGATAGCGTTCTCCATAATACACCAACCTAGTCCCACTTAAATATTTTTGAAGCGGAGGTGCGAACGCTCTTTTAGGATGGGGGGTCCTGAGAATAGCTTTACAAAAACTGACAAGGGGTTGGTATGAAGGGGCATTGCACTCCCTGCACTTAAGTACTATTACTGGGCAGTACAAATCACAGTGGTTAAACACTGGGTCCGTCTATCACAGGACAAGCCGACCTATAGAATGGACAGGCAAAATATGCTATCTGGGGCTTCCTCTGAGCCCTTTATGATGGGAAACAAGGCATGCAGTCGATTGGCCCATCCTCAGTGACTGGCAAAATCTGGCATACGGCAGCTCGGCACTAGGATGGTGCGATGAGATTACTCGAGCCACACTGCTGTGGGACACAGCACAGCCAGGCCTCTTAGTAAAGCACCATGAATTTGATAAATGGGACCTTATAGGTCTCTTGCAGGTTGGAGACCTATGGGCTAATGGGGAGGTAAAATCCTTTGCTGATCTTCAGAGAGCATACGAGTTAGCGCCCGCAGAACCTTTTCTCTAGCTCCAGATATGACACGTGCTTAAGAGGGCCATTCTGAAAGGGGCATACCTCCCGGAAAACTCCCCGTTAGAAGATTGACTACTGGATGATTTATGCAGAGGAAAGCAATATCCCTAAGTTATTGGAAAATATTGTATTACTCCCGTGACACTCTAGCGAGGGTGCGTGATAAGTGGAGGGGAGACCTGGGACAATTGGATGATGATGAACGGCAGGAGGCAATGGCGTCCCCTAGAGAGGTGGCTATATGCTCCCATTTTAGACTGGCCCAAGTAAAATTCTGCATAGGACATATTACACATGCACAACACTGGTTAAAATGGTTAGACTTGACCTTCCACAGTGTTCCAAAGGATGTGGCTGTGAGGGCATATTTTTCCACATGTGGTGGGACTGCCTGGTGATTTAAGAGCATTGGATGGTGGTGAAATCGTGTATTATGGCACTGTGTAAAGAACTATAGAGGCCTCGCCTCAATGGTGCCTATTGAATGTTTTGGGGACAACAGGCTTAACAGCAGGGGAACGACTATGGGTCACACCAGGCCTCAGGGTGGTTAAATGTAACATAGGAAGGGAACGGGGAGCTGTCTTGGCCTACATTGAAGGACTGGAAGGAAAATATGGATTGGTGCATGCAAGCGTAGAGGGTGATCTATGAGGCTAGAGGATGCCCACATAAATGGACAAAGATTTGGGAGTGTTTGAATGAAAGTAGGAGAATGCTTGTGCACCTGTTAGCAGAATTACTCAGTTGGAAGAGTAGTAAGTGCACCTGTGGGAAAAGCTCCACCTTAAGAGACTGAGTGGAGGGCAAGGAGTAATTTGAACGATAAGAGGGAAGAAAATGATTTGATAATTGAGGCACACTATGTAATGCCAAACTCCAAATCTAACAGCCAAAACTGTCATGTGTTTTCTATTGCAATAAAAAGATTTACAAAAAGAAAACCATCCCATTTAGGGTGAAAAATGTGGCGGCAACAAATGATGGACAGAATGCTAAATAAATGATTTTGCAGAAACTGGGAGATTGGCTTTCAGGCAGGGGGGTGCTCTCTAACCTCCAATATGGTTTTAGAGAACATAGAAGTACCATGGACCAATGTCTAAATTTGAACCTCCTTATAGGTAAATATACAATAGCAAATGATGGTCTTTTATACTTGGGTTTCATGGACTTATCATCGGCATTCGATCTGGTCAATCGATCAAAACTGTGGCAACTACTGCGGGAAATAGGGATAGAGGCCCCTTTGATTAATTTCCTTAGTGACCTACATCAGGATCTTTCTGCCTCTGTGAGGGTCACGCAGGAAGACCGGTGCACGGGCCAATTTAGCTCCAGGAGGGGTGTCAGACAAGGTTGTATACTGGCCCCTCTCCTTTTTACAATTTACATTAATGCCCCTGGAGATTAGCTTGCCAAGGCCACAACAGACACTCCGCGTATAGGGGGATCAGGAATCCTACTTTACTTCCTGGTTTGTTATTACCAAGGTTTTGGTGTTTCTATAGGCATATTATTACTTTTTTAGGTACCGTGGGACTCCCACTCCGACGACGGGGAATGATTCAGGCATGTGAATCTATGAAAGACACCCCAATACTGGAGAAAGTGTGCATCTTTTCACGTTGGGTTGAAGCTTACCCGACCAGAAGAATTGACAGTTTCACAGTTGAAACAAAGTTTTTGTTGAGGGAGTTAATATCTAGATTAGGGTTTCCAACTTCTCTGGAGTCAGAACGAGGAACTCATTTTAATATTGAGATCCTGAGAATGTTGTGCGCAACATTCAAGTGGAGCAAAGACTACATTGCAGTTACCGTCCTGAGGCTTCAGGAATTGTTGAACAAGTAAATGCCATTCTGAAATCTAGACTAGCCAAAGTGTGTGCTTCAACATCTTTGAATTGGCCTGATACTTTACCCCTTGTGTTGGTCTTGAAAAAGTTATGGAACCTAACAATAATTCTAATAGATGCAGGTACATAATAGCAGGTGTATTAATGACTGTAGTTTTAGGACTGATTCTGTTGCTTATAGGATTATGCTCACCCATGTCCCCCAATTTATTTGAGATTAGATCTAGGGTCACCCCCAGCACCCCAAGAACTAACAATAGTAGTTTACATTCACAGAATGAGAGGGAATTACTCATAGATTTATCTAAAGGAATTTTTTCTTCAAATGTGTATTATAAGATGCTTCATGAATACATTGACACTATGGATGCTAGGGAGTCATAGTTTGCACGCAATTACCTGCATCCGCTGTAGAAGGTATCATACACCATCATATTCCTTTGACTTATGGTGTTACTTGTATCTTGTTAATGATGAGTCTTTTGTATGGGCAGGGTAATTTCCAGTATTATTTTTCAAATCATGATTTAATCTTTTCTGCTTACCATACTTAAACATTTGAATCGTCACCTTGAGGCTAAAAATGTAGACAAAGCTGAAGGATTCTTTAAATCCACCATGACACTAGACACTGTTTATGCTCATGGAAACAATTTGACTTGCATTTTAACAGATTAGAGAACGTCTTACTGGTTGACTTTATGCTAGTCTTTCACTATGTACAGCACTCTGCTGTCTTTCGGTTAGGTTTGTGCTATACAACTACCAGATACATACATACATACATACCTCAGTTGTCACTTAGAAATTGGAGAAAAGGCTCTTTCAATGTGAAGGCTTGTTTTTCACTGGTTCCCCGTTATAATGTATATGCTAAAAGTAGGACTATCTTCCATGAGAGGAACTTTATTCCTGCCCTATTTATTGTTTCAAGTGGGGCTCGTATAAGCTGTGAAAGGACTATATCGCTTTGCCAAATCATTGGAAGCTTTCTTTTGGGGGGAAAAACCCCGAAATGCCTTTTCATTATTTCTTTAATTTCCTGTTAGAGAAAAAGGAAGGTTTGTTGAGTTATTATCGTAGGCAGGAGATTGCTGCTACTTGAACTTTAATCGAGATATTGGTTAACCCTGACTGAGAGAGAGTTAATAGTTAGGGGGAAATAAACTGATGTAGCTTGGCAGACATTGGGTGCACACTTTGTTGCTCACACCAGTTACAAAGCCTTTGTCATTTAGCACAGTAAGGTCTATTTCTTCACACAGATCTTGCCTATGCCTCAATTTCTCTGCAGTTTTCTGGAATGTTTATACTTGAAAACTCAATGCGTTCAGGACCCATATGTGCAGCTTCAGTGATGCTGGGTCTGAATGTTGGATTGGACCATTGGCTTTGGTAAGAAGGCCTTGTTATGGCATCAACTGAATTTACGGAGCCTACCAGAGCAGAAGTAGTTCTTAAACCAAAACTGCCTCTGCCATGCTGGTTCAATTAGAATTATTCTGCAAGGTTCCCTTCTCATTTTCTTCAGCACCTGTGGATTTAGGAGAAGAGGTGAAAATGAGCATACAAAACTCCCTGACCATGCAATCGATAGGGCATTCCCCACAATCTTGGTACCATCTGCCAGATTCCATTGAAACATTTTACTCTCTTTGTCTGTTGTGAAGACCTAGATCTTCAGCTTGCCCCACTTTCTGAAGAGCTTGTTGATCTGGGCTTGGCTTAGTTTACATTTATGACACTTGCATATACTGCATCCGAGGGCTCCAGCCCACTAGTTGTGCTGCTCTGGTAGGTGTTCAGCCATTAAATGCACTTTGTGACGTATTGCCCAGTTCGAGAAGGCCTATGCTTGCTTAAATAACTCCTTTGATATGGTTCTTACATAATTTTATAAGATATATGGTCGTGGTATTGTAGGTGTTTTTCACAACTGAGGACTCAGCCAGTATCGGAAGGGATGACTGAAGCCCTAATCGTATTGCTTGAAGCTCCACAAGGTTTATATGCAGGCAGCTCTCTTGCCAAGTTCTAAGACTTGACTGTCAGTCCCAAGATTGGGAATACATTTAAACATCATGTATTGACTTTCTGACAGGTCAGTATGATAGACCTTTTATCAGCCAGTCATCTCAATATGAAAACATATGATGGTCCTGTTTCCTAAAATGAGCTGAAAGTGGCGACATGCCCTTTGTAAATATCCTTGGTGCCAACCTCAGCTCGAAATGTAGAACCCTGTACTTATAGTGACAACTGACCACTATTGTAAACGTGGATAGTTGCAATGGCTGGGGTGCACAGGAATGTGGAAGTAGGCATACTGCAGATCCAATGTGGTTATCAATTCTGATTCTCTTAACAGTTAAAGGGTATCCTGCAGGGATATCCTCATATAAGTTTGTTTCTGGAGGTAAACATTGAAATACAGCAGATTCAAAATTGGTCTTCATTCTCCGTCCTTTTTCCTGAATAAAAACAAATGAGAATAGAATTGGGAATTTGGGGACCCCTCGCATTGTCCCTTTTATCTATCATGGAGAGAATTTCCTCTTTCCCTCATCTTCAGATGTAGCTATTTGTTTGAAGGTGCATTGTGAGGTCTTTTGATAAACTCCAAAGAATAACCCTTCTCTAAGATTTGAAGAACCAATCTGTCCATCATGATCATGCACAAAGCTTCTACGAAATAGGAAGCTTTGCCACTTGCTAGATGGTAAATCTTGGAGACCGGTACCTGTTTTTTTTTGTCAGCATCTTCATCCAGTGTCCTGCAATCTGGACTGGGTAGTACTTCTTCATATTGATGCAGTCCTCAAATATGATGTTGCTGATGGCCTTTACTGGGGGTGATATTGCAATTCCTATAGTTGGTGCTAGGCATCGTGTGGTTTATACCTGTAATGCTAGCATCCCACTCTGTAGGATGACTGTTTTCTCTCTCTCTGTAGGGGGTAAAGGGCTGCTATCGGCATTGCTGGAGGACTCCCACTGATCTGACAGTTTCCGAGACTGTCTTTATGCCTCTATATGTTTTCCACAAAAAGAACTCACCATCAAATGGATATCTAATTCTTACTCTGCACTTTTGGTCAAAATGAAGTGTAGTGTTGCCATCCCTGCCTTATTAAGACAGCCCTTCTAGCCAGCTGCCTGAATCCTAGGTTTGGCATATCCCTAGACTTATGATTGCAGCTGATGTTTGTTCTTGTTCGTTCAGAATACTTAACATCTCATTCTTCCTAACCTCCAGTGGGTGTCCTAAAAACTGAGTTAGGTCAGATCAAATGTATCTGTTAAAGCAACCCAAAATCATTAGATCATTTGCAGCTCTGATGATTGTTGCAGTTGTACCGGAAGACATGTTGTCAATATTGTCTGGGAGTTGACCTTCTCTTTCATGGGGCAGTGTACAAGGGGTGGATGCATTCCTCAACCTTTTTGCACTGCTTGAAGTGCTAGTGAGTGCAATCTTGTATGGCCTATTTAACCAGCAGGTGCAGTGCCTGGTGCTTTGTATTTCTTGTTCAGCCTAAAGACCAGTGGAGATACTGTAGCTGAATTCTGCATAACCATAAGGCCTTCATTCAATATATGACTGATCACAGAAAATGATGAGATTGAATTCTTTGGAGTGTCTTTGAAGTCATACAGTAAACAAAACTGCATTTTAATAGTACATTTACGGGTGTGGAGACGGCGCAGTCGAGGTGAAGAACTCCACACATATAAAGATAGGCCAGGTCTAGCTTTTTATGTGTGGAGTTCCCCACACACAGTCTCTGCACTCATAAACTTACTATAAAAATACAGCTTCATGAATTCTGAAAAAGCATAAAATTACTGAAACATGTAACGTTTACCTTTGTGAATCAGGCCCATAGTGTATTTCACTGCTAGAGGTAAATTGTACCATTTAGAAGCCTTTTCGATAACAGCGTGAAATTCTGCTACATCATTGAGGTGGAGAGTCTACAGGCAGTTGTGGTGGAGAAGCTGGCGATGGACCCACATAATCATTCCATTCAGGGGTTCTTGAAGATTATTACCTTGTGTCAACCTGGTCACCATCGGTTGTGAAACCTGTATGGGCTGGTGTAAGGATCAAAGCAGAAAGATTTGCTGTTTTAGCTAGAGATAGGACCAGAGCAACTGATTCTGTAAGTTGAGAACAAGCAGGCATCCTCTGAGGGGTTTGACTTGCTGTACCTTGTGGTTGTTCTTTATTTAGTGAGCGTCTGTAACAGGCCACCATCAATAGTCTTAAGTTTCATATCTAGGTCTTTGGAATTCGAATTTTTTCTTGATTAGGATATCGAAAGTCTCCATATTAAATTTCATACTCCTGCTTTGACTGCTAATGAGATGGCTACGACTCTTCAACAAAAGATTCATAACTCCTAGGTTGATATGGCTCAGCACGTATTCCCATCCTGTAGCTACTGGTGGTCATCATATTCTTGGCATTTAACTTTCAGTAGATCAGAACTATATACGTGGCCAAATGGCCCTTCATCTCCTGAACCATCATTGGTCAGCAGTCTTGTAAGTGAATGTTCTGATATTTTGCTTGGGGATAGGTGCTGTGACATGACTTCTGTTGGTACTCAAGTCTCTAAGATTAATCTTACTGGGGCTGTGAAAGGCTCCTCAGCCATTGACAGAATCAGAGGTTTTACTGTCACTTACGGATGTTTCATTGACAGTTGTTTGTTGACTGGTGTCTCATTGACGGAACGGTCATCGACGGGTGTCTCATTGACAAAGATGTCATCGACAGGTGTATTTTGATAGTAAAGCCAAAGGAATTCTTAACAAAGATGTCTTCAATGGATGCAGCAACAATAATGTTGTTGACAGTTTCTTTACACGAGTTGTCATTGATGAGGACTTCTCTCTGCTCTTATCTTTTACCTGTTTATTTGATTCCCTTGCTGTGGACGAAGACATCAACAGCATCATCAACGGTAGAACTTCCTTGGTCATCAATGACACCATTGTCATTGATGAATGAACCTCTGTCACTGCTATGGTCCTCCATGAAGGTGAGAGGAAAGTTGATGGTGAAAATGGTATGCTCTAAGGCTATGGAGATGGAACTTTCAAGTGGCCATGTGACTTCCTTACAGAAAGTGACTCTAGTTAAAGACTAAGCTTCTTTTGATTATGCGATGCCTCAGGAGGTTCACTGCACTGCCTGGATCCCTTCACAGCTTGTTCTGATTGATCCTCTGCTCTTTAAACTGTTTCAGATACAGCTTTTCTCCTGAGAGGGAGAGACCTCTTATGGGTATTTTGATGTCTATGAAGGCCAGCTTGATTCCTTGTCTGAGGCGCCTTGCTATTTTGACTTTTTAAAGCAACAGCCTTCCCATTCTTTAAGGTTTTGAATATACATTCTGCATATCTTGCAGTCCTTAAGTTTGGAAATAAGTACAATCCTGAAGAGGATTATGTGTATAGAGTCTCTTTTGCCACAAGATAAACAGGGTATAAACTGTCTTTAAGATAGCATCTGGCATCTTGAAGTACTTATTATATTGAAAGCTTCTTCAATAACTATACATGACAACGAATTGGTAAGAACAAAACTGAAGATAATAGGATTTATCTGAGAGGAACTGAGCACAGTTTAAGGGACTCAATTGACATGGAACTGAAAAATGACACTACAACTTGTAGCGTAGCTTTGAATCGGAACATTGCTGGGCTGCTGGTAGTTGGCCCTTGCAGTGTGAGAGAGTGCAGGAGGACAGTGGTACGTGCAAAGATGAAGAGTGTATTCAAAAACACAGGAAAGGACAGTAGCGTTGCGTTCTTGCAAGAATAGTGTTGAACAAGGATGAGCAGAAGAGGAGGTTAGCGGCAGAGCAATGGTCGTCGAAAATAAGGAAGACAGGGGCCTTTCGGCTGTGGGATTACCGCTGATTGGCGGCCTGTAGATCACATGTATTCTGCTCAGAATGTGTGAGAAGGTTATCATTTGTGTGGACAAGCATGGCTCTTGGAACAGTGTTCTGAAATGCTCTCCATTGCTGTCTTTGATTCCAGGATGTAGTCTTCAGACAGATTGTCTCAGATCGACTGACATTTAGCTCTTTTCAAAATGATGTGACTAGGTTACAAAAGAGCCACTTTTACATCCTTATGACTATGTAAAGGCTTGGGCATAATTTAAATTATGGTAATGGAATTCGCATAATTTTGGGGATTTCCCGGAAGCTTGCTACTACACCTGTTATCAGAAATTACCAGATTACACCATTCCGCCACTGCAAATAGTTATTTACCAATCACGGTAAAAGTTTACCGTGACATCCCCAATTTGAGCTCACAATTTACAGTAAATGCACTAGAACGACAGAACACAAAAGCCTGTTGTTTGCAGAACTTCTGTTTTTTTGCAGTATTTTTTATTTTAGCACAGAGTGCATTCTGGTGTACAAAACGGATGTGAGGACGCATATCGCATTAAAATATTGTGCACAATGATGGATTCCTATTTCGCTAAATTCCCCATAATTAGGTAAAAGCACATTATGCAAATTTTAAGCACCTCTAGCTATGTTTAACATGAAACTGCTATTGTAATGTTATTAGGCAGCATTTTAGAAGTTTAAAGAGTAAATAAAGGTTTTCTCAATGACAGCACACTAAATGTTGATGGCATGTTCATTGTTGAAGGAGCCACTGTCAGTGACAGAAGCACTCGCTATTGTTCAGGCTGTACGTCATTGCTTTGACTACCTTTATTTTTACATATTATTACTTACCTGCCATCTCTTTATTGCCATTAAATTGCCTCATCCCTTACATTACTAGTAATATTAGTCTGACTCCATTTTTGCGAACTACTATCACTTCAATCTCTTATCTCCAAGGCCTAAAAACATTGATTTCTACCTTCTCATCTTCTACACTAACTCTAACCACAACACTTACGCAAGTGTTAAGCATTTAATTGGAATATTATTCATTTATATAAAATTAAAATTGAAAAACCTAACTCTCTGAAATATTGAATATTGTGGTACACTACTGAAATAGCATGGACAGAATATCACATGAGAAAAATGACGTCCAATAACCAGCTTACAGAAATATTGCCACTTTGGAGTAAATATAAAATGTACAATGGTATGATATATTTGTAAGTGAGATTTAGAAGACAATATTTTTGTAAGATGATATCTTAGTGAACACTATTTTTACTAATTAACTTAAACTAGATTAAAAAACAAATGGAAATCCTAACTGTTACAAGCGTACAATGTTTAATCATACTAATACTAATCAAAACCCTTATAAATATGAAATTATATTACAATGACAAATTTAATTACAATAAAAGACCTGAACCCTTTTCATACCCATAACACTTGTTAATGACTTACTTATTTACGGGCTAGCAGGATTGAACAGTGAGTTAATTGCTCACTGCTGAAACAAGTGGTGATCTTCAGGTCACATGACAGAACCTTCGCAAGGTAGGTGTAGCCTATAATCCCTACCATAGGTCATTAAATTGAGTACCATTACCCTTGGTAATACTAACACCTGTTACTTATCACATTTATAAAAAGCAAAAAGGTGGTCTAAAGCACCATACAAAACAATGCATTATTTATTGCTTATTTATTACATACATTAACATTATTAGTAATTATTAATAATTAAATATAATGCAATTTGAAAAAAAATAGGAAATTATAAATGCCGCTTCAAGTATTAGTAAATATAATATTGAAGGAAATGAAGAATGCTAGCCTTTTAAACTCCTTATTTTCGTATCTTAGACTGGAATCAATTGTGTCTCTGGCTGATGCAGAGTTGTGAAATCAGCTCCTTCTCTCTTTATGTACCAAGTTAATGCAAATAAAGTTCAGAAAGAGAGCGAAAACCTGGTTGTATGCATTGTAATCATTTGACTGCAGACCTGTCCGGGATTCACCACATCCTGCAGTCATTTTAAGGCCCCGGGACAGATGGAATCTAAGGACTGCCCTTTAAATGCAATGCAATGTCTTTGCAAAGCCAACAGACTCGTAGAGAGTGGATGCTGAACTCTACAAATGAGCAAAAATAAATAAATATCTTGGCTTTACAGGACTCCTACTTGCACGTAAGCCACGCATACACAGAACCAGATCAGGAGGACGGGCCTTCTCTTACATCGCCCCTAAAGCATATAACCACTTCCAACTTCACATCAGAGCCTTCTCTTCTCTTCTGGAATTCCGCAAGTAGCTGAAGACCTGGCTTTTCAATTAACTAACCTACCATAGGTAGGGCTACGCACACGCACCTGCTCAACACCAGGATACCCTCGCAGTTGATAGTGCGCTTTACATATACACATAACATAGCATAATTAAGTTAATAACAAATAAACATTCTTGTTCTGGTAGTGGAAACTCTTTTTTCCCTGTAGTTTTATATAGCGCAAACTTGACCCGAAGGTATCAGAGCGCTTTACATGAGCATCAGTAGCGTTACAGACAGACACATTCATTTTTGTTAGGCAAAGGGAGATTAAGTGATTTGCCCAGAATCACAGGATGCTGAGCGCCATTGCCGAGACTCGAACCCGGTTTCCCAGATTTGAGATGAACTGCCCTAGCCATTGGGCTACATCCTCTCCTCTTTGATGAGTGATGCAGCTAATGCGGACTCAGTGAGAGGTTTGAGGTAGAAGAAGGCCAAAATCCACCTACTTGCTCAGTGGGAAGGGATGAAGAATCTCCCCATGTACCTTCTCACTGAGCTGTAACAGTCACAGTTTGCAGAGGTGACATCATCTAACTGGTCAGGTTCCTGACTTATCTACAGCATAGAAGTCTCTAACCTCTGGTCTTTCTTAGACGCCAGTCATTCAGTGTATTTCTCATGCTACTGAGGGACTCCACCTCTTAATTGAGTAAATTCCAAGGAATGAATGTCGACTGCTGGGGAGGGTAAAAGCACCTACCTGCTGAATGCCATAGGTCCATCCTTGCTTAATTCTGTCCTTGGCCCACACGTTGTGGGCGTTTTCGGCCAGCTTGTCAACTAGAACTTCTTGCGCCGGTGACAGTTTCACTTCGGTTAGGTTTAGCGGCGCAGGTTTATAGCCATTGGACATCACGTAACTGTGAGAAAACATCAAAGGGGTTAGGAATTTAAAGTACAGGAACTATCACTGAACAAACGTACTAGGAAACCCTAAACCATTGTTTGCAACTGAGGCTGCGGGGGTGGAGGAACATATTAATCTGTAAGGGCCAACTAGAACACCATGTCCATCCCTTTCTTAGAACAGATCGCCTCAGTATTCAAAAAGTGCACTAGAACCACCTGGATTATCACATCCATTTTCCTGCAACAGTGCATGGTCCAGGATGTATACACTTATACGGACTCCCAAAATCATTGTTTAACTCCTTTTGGCAGGCTAGAACTCTCAGTATACTAATGAACTAATACGTTGTGGTTCCTATGTCCCACACCTGCTAATTGTGCAGGACTCCTGTATAGAATGTACTCCAGACATAGGGATCAGGTGTTCCACCCCAACCATAGTGACTGACAAAAGTAGTTAAACAATGATTATGGGAGTCTGTATGAATGCAATGTATAAGCACCCCCAGGTCATGTGACTCACCTGGGCTGTGGTACAGGGAAACAGCGTTTACAACGCTGTCATTACATTGCGATGCATTTACCTCGCAAGTCATTACAACTACTTGCTGTAGGGGGCGCTGAGGTATTGGAAGTGAATTTCAACACCTTCCGTACTGTTGGGCGAACTGGAGTAGGAATAGTAAATAATACTATTCCTAAGTCCAGTGCGCCCCATACTGCAAGTCGTTGTAATGACTTGCGATGTAAATTCATTGCGTACTAACAACGCGTTTGTTGTAACAACGCGTTGTAAAAGCACGCATAGTAATGTGCTATATTCGTGGTACAGGATACCGTCTATAGCAGTCTATTCAGAGCTTGGGGAACATGTGTCCCACACCTGCTGTGATTCAGGATCAAAGTTGATGCTAATGTACTGCGACCTGAGGGATCATGTGCCTTACCCCTGCTGTAGTGCAGGACCCCTTACTCTACATATGTACTAGGGGTCCTCAACCATGTGTCCAACTCCTGCTGCGGCGCAGGAACCCATACTATACTAGAGGTCCTCAAGCATGTGCCCCCCCCCGCACTAAGGTGCAGGACCCCTTGCTCTACTAATGTAACAGAGGTCCTTGATCATGTGCTCCGCCCCTGCTATGGTGCAGGATCTCATACTTTCCGTATGTACTAGTGGGTCCCTAGATTATATATCCCACTCAGACTGTGGTGTAGGGCCCCTAACTATATGTATGCGCCAGGAACAATGGGATCAGATGCCCTCCGACTGCAGCTAAACTCTTTTTATTTGACTGTAGTAATTCCACTGAGTCATATATCCCTACCCCTTGATGTGGTGAGGGATCCCTATCCATCTATATTAATGTATTGGGACCAACAAGAATCATTGTGCTCAGTGGGTGCTGTGGTGTAAGAACAATCACTACATACATCTGAATATATCTCATATATGTTTCTTACTTTAGACTACATATGTTTACATTCTTGACTCTTAAGTTTTAGGTTTCAACCACACCATTTAAGGGTTGCCCAGTGCTTCACAAGACAACCTCCAACTGGTGTTTATTCTTTCTAAATGCAATACCCAAAGGTAAACACAATATTCCAGATGTTTCCTCCAGGATTGGCCAAGATATTCCTCTTGGCTAGCAAGAGGCCTCAAGAACTAAACACCATGGTCCATATGCGACCTCTAAAACCTTCAGACCTGGACACAATATCAAGAGGTCAACTTTGACACCGAACACATAACTGCATATGTGACCACAGGAAGTTGACCCAGCAATTCAGATGTTGGATCTCAGGGACTAAATAGAATACTCCAGATAAAACCGCCCCAGTCATGTGGACGATGGTAACACAACTTGGTTATGACACCTCCCAGTGCACACAAGCCTTTGGCTATAGTAGACAGCATTTCAACTACAGATGTACATAGCATACATAAGAAACAGACATACTTTTTAGGTAGCTTGACTTTCTTTAAATCTTCTTCAGCGGTCAGGTTCAAGTGTACAATGTGGCACCCGAGGGCTAGAAGAGTCCTGAGAAGGAAACACAGGAAATGCGAGCAGGGTAAATGGTATTATAAAGCTTGCAGTCATAAGAATAGTTCATCTCTTTACTCTCGAGTGGAGCAGTTACAAAGGGTGGCAAAGGGAGCAGCATAAGGTTGCTTGGTGGCTCCATATCACCATGGATAATTTACTCCAGTCTAATTATTCCTTTCACAAACCATTGCCATGTAGAAAGCTGGGTTAAACCAAGCCCAGGGTTGGAAATGTTGTCTCTGTTGACATGGAGACAACTGGCAAACTTAAATTTGCTCCCATGAGGGGAAAGCAGGCCATTTTAGGTTGAGCATACCATGCAGCGCAAACTGTCTAGTTGCAAAAGATCTGCTGGCAGTTTATCAAGAACTTACAGTGGGCCTAAGGCCCGCCCATGCTTACCATTGGTTGGCGTTATTTTCACTTTTATTTGCTTGCGTCTTATTCAATGGCTTGCTTTGTCCATCGTGTGTTTGTTCCTTCCTTAGAGCATAGCCTATTTACTTGTGTCCTTTCACCGCTCTCCTTTAGTGCTCTAAGTTTTTCTTTTTGCTTAAGCAGTTCATGACATTGCATGTGTTTTCCAGCTGCCCCCCTCCATCCTGCTTTTTTTCATCCATTTGCCCTTCCTCCACCGTGCTGCTCTTTCTTGTTTCTTTTAGCTTAAGCACTCTCCAAGTACTTCTGCATCATTCCATTGGTGTGCATATGCGTTCTGGCAGGTGCACGTCAGTGGAATGATGTGACCGCCATAGCACCAAAAGCTGAGAGCAAAGCCAATGCTTGCTTGATTTCTAGAGGTGTGACTCATTGATTGGAGTAGAAGAAGCAGACTTCTGACATACACTTGGTTAAAACAAGACAGCGAGGTAACAGTACTCCCTACCTAATACAATGAGTAAATAGAGGTGGAATAGAATTGCCTGTCGGAGTACTATGTTCCTCCATGTTTGAACGTAAGAGATATTAAAAACTAGCCTCAAAGCCGCCGCTAAATAAAGTCACCCTCATAACATGACTTAGGTTTTACAGAATGGCTGTCTCTGAGGGACGGACAGAAGGTTCAATGTGAGTCTTACATTTCTCTTGTGAGGTAGTATCATTCATAGCGCGGCCGCGTCATTCCATGTCATTGTGACACGCATTTCCAGTCAGGAGCTTTGCACTATAGATAACTGCTATCAGGTGAGTTATTCAAATTAGGCCAATTGTACAAACCAGGACTACAATGCCCAGAATACACCAGGTGATCAAAGTCCCAGGTCAAGAAACACTGTGTTCTGATGGTATGGACTGAGGTGCCATCCTCTGTTTACCCCCATCCCCCCACAAACATTTGCGAAGCAATGGGTCTTGCAATTGCGATATTTTGAGCTACTGGCATTGTAAATGACAATGCCCTTTATTTATGTGTTGAAAAAACCTGCAATAATAAAAGGCATTGTCATTTACAATACCAATAGGTCAAAGTTTCTAAAATACGAGACCTATTGCATTGAAAATACTTTTTATGTTTACAAGTGCCCTTTGCTGCGCGTTCACGTCAATAGATGCCACGTCCCTTTCTTTAGACGAGCTGTGTCTAAAGAAAGGTCCACTGCAGCTATTAAAGTGAAAGCGCTGTATAGGGCACTTTTACTCAAGTGCCTGCAGTAGGAGAAACTCATTAAAGAAAATAGTGCTAAGGCATACTGTGTAACAACAGAAGTAAAAGGGCCAGTCCTCATGGGAGGTAACAAAAGAAGACAAGGCGGTACTAAGGAGGGACTAACAAGCCTATTGACGAATCAGAAGCCTGCATTTACAATGGACAATGACACAAGCCAATGACAAATATGGACGGAGTGTGTGCAGGGCTTCAAGCCCATACTCCAATACAGCATGGCTCGCAGAGCAGCACATGTGCTGTCCAGGCTCCACCTAAAAAGCCAGGGTTTGGGCAGAGCCAACTACTTGTCAGAAGCAAGACTGAGATTGACTCTTTCCATGCAGTACTGACCTTCCAGTCACCGAATTGTTGGATAATGCCTTGATTTCCCTGTGGGCCAGACGTCCCGCGCCATTGTTTCTTCGTTGATTAACTAGTTAAATCTGCGCTTTGCTGCTGAGGGGCTTTATTGTCATATGTGATACTTTCAGGCAAGCATGGCTTTTTAGCAAACTAATTGTATTATGGGATTTGTATTTTCACTGATTCCATTATGCAAGCATGAATATGAAGAAAGATGTCGCTGATGATGTCAGACGAGCATGGCTGCCAGGTAGAGTCAAGCACGGCTGTAACATAGGCCATTTATGGGACCCGCTCTGCTGGTTTATTTTTTTTATTCATAGCTGCCAAATCTCCTAGGTCCATGCGTGTTGAGTTATAATGGAATAAACAAGACTTTAAGGGCCAGATGTACGACCCTAGTAAATTTGCGATTGATTGCGAGTCGCAATTTGCTATGTACAACAGTGTCAGAGACACTGATTGCGATTCCCAATGGGTTCACAAAATGCGGGGCTCAAGAATATTAATGAGGCACTCGCATTTTGCAACCCCATTGGCAATGGCTGGCCCTCCCAGGTATGGTGGCCTGCTGGGCTCAGTCTTAAACCCGTTTGCACGCGCTAAACACCATTGTTCATCTGGCCCCAAGACCCAAAATTTAAAGAAAAATCCTGGAATGGAGCAGCTAGTAATGCATGGACCTGGGAAACTTGGCTGGACAGTTTGTAATAATCAACATCCAGGACCTGACCTAGTGGACAAATACCCTTTAATTCCAGACACTAGAGGGGTCTGTGGAATTCTCTGGCGGCTCCCCCAACAGTGCGGTTCACTACCACTATTTCAAGTGTCTATGTGTCCCAATTAAAACACGTCACTATACTGCAGAAAGGTAATTTCCCAACAAGATTTGATCATGGCTAATCAGAAAAAATGTGAGAGTGGAGAGAAAGCACCTCACGGTAGTAACACCAAGGGGGGCTTGCTAGTTGGTACTCGCTAGCACACCCACTTATAATCATCGGTTACTTTCTCTCCATGAAAGGAAAAGTGTTCCAACATAAATTTTCTCATAAGTGAAGGAAAGAAACAGTGCAAGAAAAATAGAGAGTGCACTGTTGGTGCTATTGTTACACAACTGCTCTTGTGGTCCCCGTGAGAAAAGAAATAAAATGCAATTCCCAGTATTACAAAGGAGATCCTACTCACTGGCTAGAGTTTGCTTTATTCAGTGCTGTGAGTGACCGCGGTTAAAAAATGATTCAACTCAGACCATTGTTACCTCCAAAGCGCCAACATGTTTAGTTGCTACCAATTTGTGCAATTTCATCAGGGCTAAGGGGATGACCAGTCTTCACTTCACTTAGAATGACCTCTTGGTCGAGTTGCTGCCAGTGTCCTTCGTACCTGCAGCCAAATCGTTAGGCAGCACGCGCCAATTGGTCACGTATCTGCCGGGGACCCACGCGCAGTTGTGACACTACTCCCGGGACCTGCCGGCGTTCAAAGTCTCCGTCCTCGCTCAATCTAAAACCCATTTGCACGCGCTAAACACCATTGTACATCTGGCCCCAAGTCCCAAAATTTAAAGAAACATCCTGGAACGGAGCAGCTAGTGATGTATGGACCTGAGAAACTTGGTTGGGCAGTTTGTAATGTCAGGGGCCAGTGGGCCACGCATTACAGTGGTTTTGCTTTACACCACTGGGCCCTTCGCATGTGTGACAAACTCAGCAAGTGACGGCTTTTCAGACAACAGCAGTGTCCATTGTGGGATTTTGAAGCTCATGTTTAAGATGTGAAAGGGAACTTGGCAAGTTTAACTTGCAATTATAAAAACGCATATTGAGGCGGCCTAAAAGCCAACACTGGCAGAAGGTGTCACATTGACAAGGGGGCCATGCACGTGAATTCTCAGCAGTACAAGCTTGGGTACATTCGGCTCTCCCTGCTCATCCTTTAGCTTTCCAAACTAAACTTTAAAGAAAGAGGAAGTAAGGGGCCAATGTAACAATACCTGTTCACAAACCTGGAAGTGCAATTCCACACCAACTAGTTTACAAATAGTCATGCAATTTGTTTTGCGACTTGTGTTCAAAGATGTTGTATTGTAACTTATCCAAATACTTGCAAAGTGGCCTGTCTAATGAACGTACTTGAGGCTGTTTGCAATTTGCATTTCACTGTGATGACCTGCAAAGACAGACATGGTTGTCTGCAAAAGGCGGTAACCTCTGTCTCTGCTTTTATGTTTCTAAAAAGAAAAACATGTTTAACAGCCAGTTTCTATGAAAGGGACAAGTTCTGCTTAACAAAATGAGAGCCACTCTTCTGTGAGAATCAGATACCACCACAATTGCTGTGAGTGTGGCTATCGATGATCAATGATCAATGGTTATCGACCAGAATTGAGGTTACAAACCAGTGGAACATGTGATTGTGAATCACAATTAGGAAGGAACGCCCGTTTCGTGCTATTCCTAATTGCGCTATGAAATCAGACTCAAACACATTTTTGTGAACCAGAAAAGTATTTCTGAGTTGCCAAAGAGTTTTTGTACATCCTAAAAGAATCTTTTGAGGTCAGAAAAAGGGCCGGTCTCTCCCTAGCAGACATCAAGCGTTTCTCCGGGAGGCTAGAAGGGTGGGAGCTGGTTTTGCGGTGGTGGGGGCTGGTTTTGAAACTGGGGCTGGTTTGCAGGTTTGCAGTTTTGCGGTTCCTAGTCCGGCCCTGGTCACAAACCCGGTGATCTTGAAAGTCGCCTAGTTATGGACCACAAAAGTGTTTGTTACATCGGGCCCTAAGTCCCTAAGCGCCGTAGTTACCGAGAAGGAAGGGTGAAAATCAATTTAAATATTAAACCTGTTTAAGTTTTAACACTTTAGAGGTGTTTGATGCATACTTGTGAAGCACAAACCTTGCTACAAAGCAAAGGAGCACGGTACATAAAGGGGCACAAGTCAAGACTGACATTCTACAACTTTTAAAACAAATCTTGCTACTTCTCTAATTAAAAGACAGCAACAAACACACGTTCTACCAGTGAATTCAAATGACAAAGTCAGCAGGACACATCATGTCTCCTGCTCAGGGCTTTTACTTGCCATCCTAAGGCGTTCTGGCAGATAAAATTCGGTTTAGTCAAACGATTTGCCACAAAAGATTTCATGGCCATGAAGCGACCTGGAAATCAGAGTTCTGTCCAGCAAAGGACAGAGATTAGAAATCCGATGCCCTGCAGACATGGAGCCATCCGACAACCTCCGTTCCGCCCAGCTAGGATTACCCGCCATTGACTAGATTCGCATGTGAATTAAAGCAGTGTGAAATGTGTCATCTTCAGCGAATTTGAAACTCTACTGAATAATACAGTGAATAATAATAAGGCGAACATTGAGTTTAGTAAGCAATATGTATAACACATGTACAATCTAATCCTAAAACAACCAGCCTTTGTAGATCAAAATTGAGTCTGAAAAAATCGTACATTGGTTCATATTTAGATAAAAAAACTTCAAAAGAAAAGCACAGTAGCAGGTAAAAAGGAAATAAAATGCCAATATAAGGGAATATACATATGGTTGGACCTAGGAGGCGCTGAAGATTCAACCCCCCCTTTCAGCTGTCTTCAGTCTCACCGCGTGCAAACACTGGCGCATCACCGGCTGCGCTGAGCGACAAATACCCAGGGTGGCGGGAATAATCAGACACCCGAGCAGCCACAGCCAAAGAGCCATCTCTTGGCCGTTCCGCTGCTGTTGACGCTAATTGCTGTGGACACCAGCGGCTTCGAGGCTCCATCGAAGCAATTTACATTTGGAAGATCTCATTAGGAATGCTGACGTACCCCTTGGAGTGAGATGCGGCAAGGCCACAAATACAAGACACCAAGCATTGAAAGCTAAAAGGCAGCGAGCGCTCACTTTAGGGTTTCAGTGGACATTTGGAGGTTATAATTCTTTTCAGTTTCGGGTAATTTGGAGAACTCCACGAGACAGGGGTGTTGTCTTTTGTTGTCGTCCCGGACCTGAGGGACAAAAGCAAAGGGGATATTGTTAATTGATTATGAACCTGTGTACACAGACTAAGATCTCTGCAAAATTGACAGTTTGAACCTTTCAGTAATATACACTTAAATTCATGGTGGTAGAAAAAGACCACTCGTAGCATCTAACCTGTATGTTTCCCTACCCCCTGCAGCACCTAGAGTTTAGACTTTATCTCTATATTTACGCCAACCACTGTCTGTCTTTTGTATCCACGCCAAAACAAAGACACTAAACAGCAACAAGCTCCTCTTAGTGAACCAACATGCCATGGGGCCTTTTCCAGTAATCAAATACAAATCCTCAAATTTCGACATCTGGAAGACTGCCTACTATCCTACCTGAATCAGAACTCCTTCAATGCATTTCCTTATGCAACTTGCTTAGTTTTCCTGTTCCCTTACTTCGATGTTCCACTCCATACTTATTGACAGCACATCATCTCCATCTAACAAAACCACCTTAAAGCTCACCACACCACATACAGATGCACAGCCAAATTGTTATCTGATGAATTCATGCCCACAATTAATCTTCTGCACAAAAACTGATTTTAACTCCTCCTGTGTCCTACCCACCGCCCACCTGGACAGACTAGTCGCCGCATCTGTAGATATACATAGCTCCTGCAGCACGAGGGCATGCAGACAAGCTGATTTCCAAAATCATCTATGAAGACGAATAATGACGCAAATCCGAATCTGCTTGGCACCGTCCCATTTGGACACTGACCGAATATCCCTCAAAATTGCCCAAAACACCTATCATAAAGTTCTTATTCAAAAACAATTTCTATCCACCTAATCTAAGAAAACTAAATATCAGGTTCACAAACCTTTTCAAACAAACCATAATTTACTTAATCATATTTGATCCAAAATCTCAATCGTACCCCACAGGCTTTTCATCAACATCCAACCTTCCTAATATCTATGCTTCTATCTAAACAATTTAGTTACGACCAAAGTGGAAGACATTGAAAAGGACCTGGCCACTTATCTTCAATAGTCCCTCTGGATCAACTGTCATCACTTTGTACACAATCTTGTCGCTACTCACTACAAATCACTGCATTAATCTATCCTAAAACATTTGAAGCCATTTAAAACCTCCGCAAATTCCACTCACGCACATTATACCAAGGACTGTGCTGAAACATTCACCACCATTTGAGGAAAAATCATCACCGCCCCTGTCTTCAAAAGCTGTCCTTCCCCATCATTCAAGAATTAAATCCTTGACCACTTTCTGGAAAAACGTTAATTGGAACCCTTTGCACGAGCAGCTAATAGTTGCTGGACTCCTCTGGCTAGCCTTCTGCTTCAACAAGTAGTGGAAGAAAAGTGCCAAAGATACACAGAGGTCTACCGCACAGAGTAACGTAACATTCTGGGATCAGACAAAACACAAACACAGATACCACTCAACATCATGGAATGACTTCCTAGTAAGCCCAGATGAAAACACCTTGAACATGTGCATCCTACTGGACATGTTGACAGCCTCTGGCACAGACCTTCATATAACAGCATATAACAGAATACACAAGGCCAATGATGCCTTAGAGGCCACCAAAAGATGGTTTGTGTCTTTCCAGTCCCACAAGGGACAACAAGATAAACAGTGCGCATTCTCCTTGTTTCTTTGCCAGTTTTTTTACAGGGTTATCTACGGGTTCCCGCTCTCTCCTGTCCTTCAAATCTTTCTGCTCCCCCTCATGCCCCTCATGAATCCAAACATCTCTTGGTGTTCCACCAGAATATCGACTACAGAATATTGTGGGGCCAAAATATCATGGCAACCCTCCTGAGGACCAAAATATGGTGCATGTAAATGTATATAGGTAAGCATATATTTAATATATAGAACGCCATGTATCTGTACTTTGACATGGTATGTTAAGGATAGTAAATCTATACTTGCCTGCATGCACGTCTTCATATTTTGGTCCTCAATGATTTTGACATGGTATTTCGCCCCATGATATTTTTGTCCTTGATATTCCGTTACACAACTGATATCTTGTGGCACCGCTATTCTGAAGATTCTCAAATCTACCTTGAAGCCAGATGCTTCCAGGACCAGTTCAGTACAGTGAACAAAGTCCTATTTGGAACAGAATGTTAGCTGAGAAGGAGCAGTAAAGTAAACTACTGTTTACAATCTTTAACAAAAAGAGGGTGGGGGCTTTTGACACCCACCCTCTTTAACTGCAGTGCAGGAGAGGTGATGCTTCACAGAGGTTCAGTCCCCCTAACAGTAATTTATGGAATGGAGATAGACGCTACCGTAAGCAGGGGAATTGGGGTGGCAGGATTTTAGGATACATTTCCTACACAGGATGTTTTTGTGACTTTGCTGCTTCCGCAGAGCCATCAGTTTTCAGAGATCACTCTCAGTTCATACCTTTCCATAGGTCCAGCCCAGTTCTATCTTATTCATGCCCCACAGCTCGTGGATGTTTTCAGCCAGCTTATCTCGGATCTTCTCTAGGTGAGGGGGTAGGACAATCTAGAAAAAAGAGACAATTTATAAATTAAATGTAAATGTTACTGCTTTAGAATGTAGTTCTTCTCCCTAAGAGTTCCTACCCCTTTAAAATATCTTAAACAGAAACATTAGCCCATGTAGGGTAAACAAAAGAAAAAAAACGGGTAATAGGGTCGGATCGATGCCAGATTAGGATAGTCATTGATTAGGTATGTCAATTCCCCAAAAGGTTTTTGATCAATGTATTTTAATGTATCTTGCATGGATAGCCTGAGAGTCTGGCATGTATGTATGCACCCGGCCCTCCTGGACACAACAGGTCTAGTCAAGCCTATTTCTCAAGATAAATGACTTGGTTTCTTTATTTTTCCTTAGCTCTTCATAATCATTATCACAATGTCATGGCTGCACCCCGCCTATATTGATTAGTTGCTGTAAAGTCGATCTCTCTGTATAAAAAGTTACTTAGGACACATGAAAGGAAACTGAGCACTTTACAATCATACCAAACACTGATTTGGAAGGTTTAAAGGCATCTCCCAAGGTCGACTGTTTGGTAATACTTTTACTGTCATGCCGAGTGTAAAAAAAGTATGAAATAATGTTCACCAAAGGGTATAGTGGCATTGAATAACAGATGTTTATTGTTACCCAAAACAATGGTACTCATTTTGTTGACATCGGAAGGATGAAAGGCTTAGTGGATTCGCTTGGGATTTGAACCTGTGACCATGAGGTCGAACACAGGCCCCTACTGTAGATGCATTAGTCTACTAAGCCACCGCACCCAGCTAAATGCACGGTAGAATGCAGAAAACAGACGTTTGCAGACATGGCTGACACACCAGACCTTCCCCTTTGTTATTTATTTATTTATTTCAGAGTTTTATATAGCGTGAACTTGACCCGAAGGTATCAGATATTAGAGCTTTTTAATTAAGATGAGTTGCGTTATACAAGAGCACATTTTCTTTTTTTTTAAATGTTGGGGTAGGCGTGGGGAGATTAAGTGATTTACCCAGAATTTCCATTGTTACTCGGCCTTTCCTGACAGCACACTGCTGTCACATGATCTCTTAACCTTGTCATTACCTTGCAATCCTTCATCAGGAGCTCCATGGACCAAGATGCAAGCAGCCCACTGTCAGTCTGCGGATTTTCACTGAGGAACACACAGATGTTGATGCCGATGGCTCCAATCACAAAGCTCTACACCGATATGTCAGTGTTTCCATGGCTAAAAGACATTAACATTGACCACTCCAATCGCTCTCGGATTGCTGAGACCTATTGATTTTGCCAATACTTGTTTTTAATTTCCATCCGCAATGCCTCTCATCCCCACGGCAGGGTCCCCACAGTCTGACCTCACTGATTTAGTGTGTTTGCTGCTGTCTGTGACCCACATTTATTCTCAGTCTTGCCTCCTGTCCCATTACTGCTCTGAACATTTACAAGGCGGAGCTGTGTGCCCCGGCTCTCCGGGGGCTCCGGCTGAGCGGACGGTACCTGGCTCGTGTCGACAGGGCAGGGGATGAAGGAGGCCTGGGAGAGGAGCTTGGTGGTCCCCAGCAGATCTCGCACGCCCTCGATGTCTCTCTTGTACTCCTTCACAGGCTCGATTCGCATCTTCTCTTTTGGCAGCAGCGCCTCGTAGCAGGGAGCGTAGCCAGCGGGGGGCAAGAACTTGAACTCACCATGGCGGCCACCCAGCAGGAACCGAACCCTGAAATGAAGAAGAGTGTGAGATGGGGGCTCAAAGTGGGGCAGGAAGAATGGTCAAACTTAGCAAAGGTGGCCAAGGACTCTTAACATTACAAGAAATGCAACTTAAGGACGAGATTGCTGTAAAACTCAGCTCTTCAGTGAGAGCTGTAAGAGAGGCTTGCGCTGATGCAAGCCTCTCTCCCTCTAAAGCAGGTGCAGGCTGTCTGCAGCCTGCTCTGTGTCCCTCCCTGACTGAAGAGAAACAAAGTATCAACTTACATTTTTTTCTCTTCAGTCAGAGCCTGGCCCAAAAGGATGGGGGCCCAGAGACAGCATCCCCCACAGGGCTTTGCTTCTCTGAGAAGAGACAAGGACAAGGATGGGGTGGGGGCCCCAGAGACAGCATTCTCCAGGGCAATGCTCGTATGAGAAGGGATGAGGCAGCAAAATGGTGCCCTCAGGTAAGCACTCTTGTTAGAACACACCATGGGCATCCCCTAGGGAGGGGCACCCTGGATCGCCAGTGCGTCTGGTGTGGGCCCAGTCAGAGCCAGCCCTAGTCCATGATGCTTTTAAAATGGTGCCATTGTTCCAGGTGGCAGCCCCCTCCATTGGGTGTGAAGGGTGCAAGGGGGTGGCCGAGAAGGGTGCAAGGCAGAGAGGAGAAGGGTACAAGGCAGAGAGGAGAAGGGTGCAAGGCGGAGGAGAGAAGGGTGCAAGGTAGAGGGGAGAAGGGTGCAAGGCAGAAGGGAGAAAGGTACAACGGAGAGGGGGAGAAGGGTGCAAGGCAGGTGGGAGAAGGGTGCAAGGCAGAGAGGAGAAGGGTGCAAGGTGGAGGGGAGAAGGGTGCAAGGCAGAGGGGAGAATGGTGCAAGGCGGAGGCGAGAAGGGTACAAGGTGGAGGGGGAAAGGGTGCAAGGCAGAGGGGAGATGGGTGCAAGGTAGAGAAGGGTGCAAGGCAGAGGGGAGAAGGGTGCAAGGTAGAGGTGAGAAGGGTGCAAGGCAGAAGGGAGAAAGGCGCAACGGGGAGGGGGAGAAGGGTGCAAGGCAGGTGGGAGATGGGTGCAAGGCAGAGAGGAGAAGGGTGCAAGGTGGAGGGGAGAAGGGTGCAAGGCAGAGGGGAGAATGGTGCAAGGCGAAGGGGAGAAGGGTACAAGGTGGAGGGGAGAAGGGTGCAATGCAGAGGGGAGAAAGCTGCAAGGCAGAGGGGAGAAGGGTGCAAGACAGAGGGGAGAATGGTGCAAGGTGGAGGGGAAAAGGGTACAAGGCAGTGGGGATAAGGGTACAATGGGGATGGGGAGAAGGGTGCAAGGCATATGGGAGAAGGGTGCAAGGCAGAGCGGAGAAGGGCGCAAGGCAGAGAAGGGTGCAAGGCGGAGAGGAGAAGGGTGCGAGGCAGAGAGGAGAAGGGTGCAATGGGGAGGGGGAGAAGGGTGCAAGGCAGATGGGAGAAGGGTGCAAGGCAGAGAGGAGAAGGGTGCAAGGCAGAGGGGAGAAGGGTGCAACGGGGAGGGGGAGAAGGGTGCAAGGCAGGTGGGAGAAGGGTGCAAGGCAGAGAGGAGAAGGGTGCAAGGTGGAGGGGAGAAGGGTGCAAGGCAGAGGGGAGAATGGTGCAAGGCGGAGGGAAGAAGGGTACAAGGTGGAGGGGAGAAGGGTGCAAGGCAGAGGGGAAAAAGCTGCAAGGCAGAGGGGAGAAGGGTGCAAGGCAGAGGGGAGAATGGTGCAAGGCAGAGGGGAGAAGGGTGCAACGGGGAGGGGAAAAGGGTGCAAGGCAGAGGGGAGAAGTGTGCAAGGCAGAGGGGAGAAGGTTGCAAGGCGGAGGGGAGAAGGGTACAAGTCAGTGGGGAGAATGGTGCAAGGCAGAGAGGAGAAGGGTGCAAGGCAGAAGGGAGAAGGGTGCAAGGCAGAGAGGAGAATGGTGCAAGGTAGAGAAGGGTGCAAGGCAGAGAGGAGAAGGGGGCAAGGCAGAGAGGACAAGGGTGCAAGGCAGAGCGGAGAAGGGTGCAAGGCAGAGGGGAGAAGGGTGTCTGACTGACAGAGAGAGAGATTAAGAGAGAGAGAGACTGAGAGACTAACTGGCTGAGAGAGAGACTGTCTGAGAGAGAGACTGACAGAGACAGAGACTGACAGAGAGCGAGACTAACTGAGAGAGAGACTGACTGACAGAGACTGACAGAGAGAGAGAGAGACTGACAGAGAAAGAGACTGACAGAGAAAGAGAGACTGGCCATCAGAGAGGGAGACTGACTGACAGAGAGAGACTGACAGAGAGAGAGACTCACAGAGACGGACTGACAGAGAGAGAGACTGACAGAGAGAGTCACTGACTGAGAGAAAGACTGACTGAGAGAGACTGGCTGACTGCGAGAGAGAGAGTGACTGACTGAGACTGACAGAGGGAGAGTGACTGACTGAGAGAGAGAGACTGAGAGAGAGAGGCTGAGAGAGAGACTGACAGAGAGAGGGACTGACAGGGAGAGAGACTGACAGAGAGAGAGACTGACAGAGGGAGGGACTGACAGAGAGAGGGGCTGATTAAGAAAGAGACTGACTGACTAAGAGAGAGACTGATTGAGAGAGAGACTGAGTGAGAGAGAGACTGACTGACAGAGAGAGAATGACTGGCAGAGAGTGATTGACAGAGAGAGAGAGAGAGACTGGGACTCTGACAGAGAGAGAGGCTGACTGACAGAGAGAGAGAGAGAGACTGACTGAGAGAGAGAGAATAAGAGTGAGAGAGACTGAATGACAGAGAGAGATAGACTGACTGACTGAGAGAGAGAGACTGACTGACTTAGAGAGAGAGAAGTATTTACAACAAGGGGTGGTGAGGGACAGAGTCTCTGAATTAAGCAGAAAGCTCTCACCCAGTCAAGAGATCAGGGCTAGATCCAACACCGTTTTTTAGCTCACTGCCCCATCCCAGCTCAGAACCTGGCTATATGCAAATCAGTCTGTTCCTGGCCCAGTGCATCATGGGAACAGGGCAAACCAAACTACAAAAGCCAATTCTTACACTGGGAAGGAAACAAGCTCCCGGGGACCGGTTTCTGGCATTACAGCCGTCTTCGGCCCGGTTTGCTTGAATCCTGATGGTGCAATGAGCAAGGGTCTCACATCTGAGAATACCCTTCCACGCTTAGTGGTCTGTTTAACTCAGACACTCTGTTCATCACCACCCCCTTTTCTAAATCGTTTTTGGCCACTATAGGTGTGGCAGGGTATACTCAGACATGAGTCCCTTTCTCACTGCTCCATCAGGATTCAAGCAAGCCGGGCCGAAGAAGGCTGAAATGCCAGAAACCGGTCCCCGGTAGCTTGTCTCCTTTCTGGTGAAGAATTGGCTTGGTAGTTTAGTCTGCCCTGTTCCCATGATGCACTGGGCCAGGGACAGACTGATTTGCATATAGCCAGGTTCTGAGCTGGGATGGGGCAGTGAGATAAATAACGGTGATGGATCAAGCCCTGATCTTTGGACAGGGTAAGAGTGGTCTGTTTAACTCAGACACTCTGTTCATCACCACCCCCTTTTCTAAATCGTTTTTGGCCACTATAGGTGTGGCAGGGTATACTCAGACATGAGTCCCTTTCTCACTGCTCCATCAGGATTCAAGCAAGCCGGGCCGAAGAAGGCTGAAATGCCAGAAACCGGTCCCCGGTAGCTTGTCTCCTTTCTGGTGAAGAATTGGCTTGGTAGTTTAGTCTGCCCTGTTCCCATGATGCACTGGGCCAGGGACAGACTGATTTGCATATAGCCAGGTTCTGAGCTGGGATGGGGCAGTGAGATAAATAACGGTGATGGATCAAGCCCTGATCTTTGGACTGGGTAAGAGTGGTCTGTTTAACTCAGACACTCTGTTCATCACCACCCCCTTTTCTAAATCGTTTTTGGCCACTATAGGTGTGGCAGGGTATACTCAGACATGAGTCCCTTTCTCACTGCTCCATCAGGATTCAAGCAAGCCGGGCCGAAGAAGGCTGAAATGCCAGAAAACGGTCCCCGGTAGCTTGTCTCCTTTCTGGTGAAGAATTGGCTTGGTAGTTTAGTCTGCCCTGTTCCCATGATGCACTGGGCCAGGGACAGACTGATTTGCATATAGCCAGGTTCTGAGCTGGGATGGGGCAGTGAGATAAATAACGGTGATGGATCAAGCCCTGATCTTTGGACTGGGTAAGAGTGGTCTGTTTAACTCAGACACTCTGTTCATCACCACCCCCTTTTCTAAATCGTTTTTGGCCACTATAGGTGTGGCAGGGTATACTCAGACATGAGTCCCTTTCTCACTGCTCCATCAGGATTCAAGCAAGCCGGGCCGAAGAAGGCTGAAATGCCAGAAACCGGTCCCCGGTAGCTTGTCTCCTTTCTGGTGAAGAATTGGCTTGGTAGTTTAGTCTGCCCTGTTCCCATGATGCACTGGGCCAGGGACAGACTGATTTGCATATAGCCAGGTTCTGAGCTGGGATGGGGCAGTGAGATAAATAACGGTGATGGATCAAGCCCTGATCTTTGGACTGGGTAAGAGTGGTCTGTTTAACTCAGACACTCTGTTCATCACCACCCCCTTTTCTAAATCGTTTTTGGCCACTATAGGTGTGGCAGGGTATACTCAGACATGAGTCCCTTTCTCACTGCTCCATCAGGATTCAAGCAAGCCGGGCTGAAGAAGGCTGAAATGCCAGAAACCGGTCCCCGGTAGCTTGTCTCCTTTCTGGTGAAGAATTGGCTTGGTAGTTTAGTCTGCCCTGTTCCCATGATGCACTGGGCCAGGGACAGACTGATTTGCATATAGCCAGGTTCTGAGCTGGGATGGGGCAGTGAGATAAATAACGGTGATGGATCAAGCCCTGATCTTTGGACTGGGTAAGAGTGGTCTGTTTAACTCAGACACTCTGTTCATCACCACCCCCTTTTCTAAATCGTTTTTGGCCACTATAGGTGTGGCAGGGTATACTCAGACATGAGTCCCTTTCTCACTGCTCCATCAGGATTCAAGCAAGCCGGGCCGAAGAAGGCTGAAATGCCAGAAACCGGTCCCCGGTAGCTTGTCTCCTTTCTGGTGAAGAATTGGCTTGGTAGTTTAGTCTGCCCTGTTCCCATGATGCACTGGGCCAGGGACAGACTGATTTGCATATAGCCAGGTTCTGAGCTGGGATGGGGCAGTGAGATAAATAACGGTGATGGATCAAGCCCTGATCTTTGGACTGGGTAAGAGTGGTCTGTTTAACTCAGACACTCTGTTCATCACCACCCCCTTTTCTAAATCGTTTTTGGCCACTATAGGTGTGGTAGGGTATACTCAGACATGAGTCCCTTTCTCACTGCTCCATCAGGATTCAAGCAAGCCGGGCCGAAGAAGGCTGAAATGCCAGAAACCGGTCCCCGGTAGCTTGTCTCCTTTCTGGTGAAGAATTGGCTTGGTAGTTTAGTCTGCCCTGTTCCCATGATGCACTGGGCCAGGGACAGACTGATTTGCATATAGCCAGGTTCTGAGCTGGGATGGGGCAGTGAGATAAATAACGGTGATGGATCAAGCCCTGATCTTTGGACCGGGTAAGAGTGGTCTGTTTAACTCAGACACTCTGTTCATCACCACCCCCTTTTCTAAATCGTTAGAGAGAGAGAAGGACTGACTGACAGAAAGCGAGAGATAGAGAGACTGACAGAGATAGGAGACCGACTGAATGACTGACTGACAGACTGACAGACAGACTCAGAGAGACTGACTGACTAGGAGAGAGACTGAATGAGAGAGAGAGATAGACTGACTGACTGAGAGAGAGAGGCCGACTGACAGAGAGAGAGAGAATCTGGGATGGAATTGGGGTCAAAGTTTGTATGAAGCTATGCAATGCCTCTTAAGATTGCTATTGTCTACTAATAAAAATGTATTATCAAAATGTGCTCTTTGTAGTTACATCTGCGCTTGAAATACTGCATTGTCTAATGTTTTAAAACGGAAACAAGAAGGAGCAGTGGATGCACTTTTCTCAAAGCTGAATGATGAGTGGGCTTGATGTTGTATATCATGACAGGAGTCTGCATCAGGAAACCCATCTAAAATTGGGCAAACTTCCCCGGCCTACTGATGGCAGGGACCCTGTAATGAATGGACCACGACCTATGATAGCCTGCTGGCAGACTTAGCCCAACCTTTGACTCCACCATCCAGTGTTACTTATAACGGCTGTATTGGTGACAGTGGCGTAACAATAGCCCCGCTTCCCCTGCAGTATGGTGGGTCGCTGGCCTGAGAGCTCTAGAATGGCACGCAGAATGGGGGGGCTCCATGTAGTTTGCAGGGGGGCCCCCTCAAGTTTCGTTGCGCCATTGTGTCTGCCCAATGCTCTAGGCCACGCTGTCCTAGAAAGGCGGAGAGTGATGGGAACAATGTCACAGCAGACTGGTTATTGGTGTTTCTCAATGCTCTAGGCCATGTTGTTACATGGTGAGTCACAATGCACTAGGTATTAATGTCTGCTTAATACTTAGGGACATGCTGTCTGTTGGACCCGGCCCGTTGGGCAGGTTCACCCCTAGACTTTTTGCTTTTTCCTAGCCTGTTTATGGAACCTGGTGTTGGTGTTTTTAGGCCTATGCGCACTTTTTCACTGTGGTACAGTGTAAAGTGCTTGAGCTCTCTGTGAATGAGTGGTGAGTGACCTGCCCTCCCATAGGAATGAATGGGGAATATGTATGCCCATGGTAGTTCCTGATGTGTGGGGAGTGCAGGGGCGAGTTTGGTATGTATGAACTCGTGAGAATGAATGCTGCAAAATGATATATGCGGCATGACTGTGTCTAGTCTAGAAGTACTACTTTTGGAAGTTGGCATATTTGTGTAAGTTGGTGCTGGCGTGTGATTGGCTGGTGAGCCTGGCCCAGAGTGCCTGGGCCTGCTTGTGGATTGACTTTCTGGTTTGAGGATGACAGGGGCTGGAGAGCCCAGGAGGTTGTCTGAAGTCAGCCCATGGATGAAAGGCAGCATCTGCTGCCAGGGAAGTGGGAGGAGATGGCACCTGATAGTGAAGGGCTGTGCCTGCCTAACTACAAAGCTGGCTCCACCTCCCGCTGGGCGACTGTCACCTCTGTCCCTGATACTGAAGGGACTTCCCTCTAAACCAGTCCAGCTGGTTCTCACACTGAGACTTCAAAGACTTCAAAGACTTTTCCCTGTATAAGAAGGGGCTGTGTCCCCTTCCAAAATGTTCTTGTTTCTGACTTGAATCTACCAGGGGCGGGCGCTGCCCAGCCCCTGGATGCCTGGAGGACTTCTGGGGGACCCCTCTGCCTTGCCTGAGGGGGGGACTTTGCTGGACTTTCCTGGATGACTGGACTGCTGAAGGACTTCCTGGGACCCTCTGCCTTGCCTGGGGTGATGGGAGACTTTGTTTTGGCCCTGGAAGCCTTGTCCTGTAATGCCCTGCAGCTGCTGGGACCCTCCTTGCTGTGGGGGTCCTTTCTGGGGCGTTTTGGTGCTTTCTGGGCTCACCAGCGCCTCGTGGGCGCTTTCTTATCCTGATTGCTGGCAGAGCGCTGTGGTTATCCCGTGGGGGGAAGCGCTCCTGCCCTGTGACTGTCCGAGTGCTTCGTGTGCACTCTTATCTGATTTGCGGGTGCCACCCCGACTATGGCGCCCTTTGCGAGTGCCTACCTCGCTTATCTATTTTATTCTAGTCTCGAGGGTGCCCACCCCTCGGTTTGCCCTTGTTAATCACCGCCGTGGCCCCCTCGCGCCGCCATCAGGAAGCCAGGCATCGTTATGCCTGACACAGGGCGGGACTTCCGGTTTTCGGAGGAAGTCCCGCCCGCCGCCGCGCACCGATTGGCTGCCGGCACCCGAGGAGTGAGGGGACGTTTCCTTCCGGTCTCCCGTGAGGAGAGGGAGACCGGAGATGCCCGCCGCCGAGAGGACAGCGGCAGAGAGCAGCTGAGCTTGCAGGCGGGGCTTCGTGGTGGAAGAGGAGCCCCGCGCTGCCCAGAAGAAGAAGCCGCCGCCCGGAGGAGCCCCGCACAGGAGAGCCCGGTGAGTCGAAGGGCTGGGGGGCTCCGTGTGGGCCACTGTGAGTGCCTGCTGAAGGCACAGTGACGGCGAAGAGCGGCCCCACTTGGCAGCGGGCCGCTCCAGCATCTGGGGGCATTTTGTGAAGTTAGAGTCCCCCGTAGGGGACTCCACCGTGAGTGGGGCAGAAGAGAGGAGGGGCGCCGGGACACGTTGTCGGTGTCCGCCCCTCCAGAAGCGCAAGCTCGCGCTCCTCGTTCGTGGGAAGCCACGAGAGCTTCAAGGGCGGCCCCAGCTGGCAGTGGGTCGACCCAACATGTATGAGCCCAGAAAGGCTCAGAGGGGCCCTAAGTTGTTTAAGAGCCTGTTTGGCTCCAGAGAGGGCCACATTAGATAGAGGGGGCGTCGGGGCATATTGCCGGTGCCCGCCCCCTCCTGCCTCAGAGTGTGAGGGTTAGAGTCCGGTGAGGCTCATGGGGGCACCATTGTTTTTAGAGCCTGAGAGCCCCAACGTCTGGGGCATGTGTGATATGCCCAGAGCCTGTGTGGCTCCAGCAGTGGCGCAGTTGGCGCCTAAGGGCCAGCGAGGGCCCTGGCGCAGTTTTGTTGTTCCCCAGCTGCCCAGCACTTTGTGGGCAGCTGCCACGTTTAGGCTTTTGTACTTTTGGACTGGCGCTGCATGGCAGCGCGCTCTGACATTGGACTCAGGGCATCCTTGCCCCACAAGGCCAGTTGGCCTAGGGACTGCCACAGGTGGTGGCTTATGTAAGTTATGCGCAATGTGATTCCTATGTTTTTAATAGTAATTGCCTACTGTGTGTTTTTGCGCTATTGACTTATGTTCTGGCACCTCTGAATGTGTAGGTTTATGCATTATGTGTCTTTCTTTCCATGCGCTGCACCTCTGAATGTTTAGTCATCATGTGTCTTCCTGCGCTGCACCCCTGAATGTATTTTATTGCATCATGTGCTTTATTCTTAACACCTCTGAATGTCTTGGGCATCATGTGTTTTCTCTTTATTACTCCTCTGAATGTGTTTTATGCATCATGGGTAAGGTGTTCTGGTTTATACCCCTAAATGTGTTTATTCTTAGGTGGTTGTCTTTTCTACTCCTCTGAATGTAGGTTTATTGCATCATGAGTAATGTATTCTTTCTTAGACCCCTAAATGCTGTGTGATACTTAGGTGGTTCTTCTTTTTTTAGTACAGGTGGTCCTAGTAAGGTCCTGGTTCCTGTTACCAGTGGATACTGGTTGTGATCTTTTTGATTATCATTTTATGTTTATTATTCTTTATTCTAGAAGTGCTATATCTGAATATGACAGTGGCCCATGTGGCCCTGTCTTGTGAATAATCCCATGTGAATATTGCCCGTGCCAGTTGGCACAATGTATATGTGTGACTCTATCTGATATGTTTTTACAATACAAAAGTTATTTTTATAATAACCTGGTGTGGAGTCTCTTTTGTGGTGTGCCTAGTATGTTGTTGCTGTTGTGCGTTGGCGCAAATGCTTTACACATTGCCTCCGAGTTTAGCCTTACTGCTTGAGCCAAGCTACCAAGGGGGTGAGCAGAGGTTATCTTGGCGTGTGACTTCCTTGCCCTGACTAGAATGGTGGTTTCTGCCTGGCTTTGGCGTCAGCCTTAGCCTACCAGAAATAGCCAGTTCTAACATTGTTGGTCAGCGGTGCGGATTTGGACTTGTGTTTGCGCAGTGCCATAGCAACAACTGGCTACAGTACAAAACTCTGCAATTTTTTTCAGATAGTCACATGTTTGGGATTATTGTTTTGGATTTTTTTCCTCGAGTGTCATTTTCAAATGTGTTCCTGCGCTTTATGTTTAGTGGCAGATGAGAGAAAGTGACAGGGTGGGACGCCAGTAGAGGGGGAGGTTCCCATGGATTAGGAATCCCTTGCTGGGTCCAGTGTCCAATCCCAAATCCTGTCCCTGTGGGGGGAGATGGAAGAGAGGGAGTGTGAGGAGAAATGACTAGCTCAGGAGGGTGGTTGTTCCCTGAGTGTAGTGTGTGTGTCCGGATTCCCCAGTGTGGTAGGATCCAGTGGTGGCAGCTTAAATGTGTCCAGTGCGTGTGAAGTCTCATTCCCAGTTCCCAGATTATGGTGCCTGGTGCTCAGTCAGAGGGTGACAGGTTGTGAGTCAAAGGCAGTAAGGAACTGTCTCACCAGTCTGGAGGGGGAGTGTGTGGATGAGTGGTGTCTTGAACTGGAGTAGTTGGTGTGAGTTTTTTTTAAGGAGCTTGCATGTGAGGTGTACCTCTGGTGGTGTGCAGGAGGTCCTGCAGAGGAACTGGACAAGTGGATGTCTGGCGGTGTGCTCGATGTCTTGCAGAGGCATTAGGGAGTGGTTCCAAAAGGAGTGGCTTGTGTATCTGATGATCCTGTGAAGGGGAAGAGGTTCATGTGTAACCCAGCTAGGTCCCAGTAGTATGGTAGGGTTGTAGGGGCTCACGCCCTGTCTCAGTGGAGGCGGAGTGAGTGTGGGACGGTGTGTCCCACGTTGGCCCGAAACCCTATCTCAGGGCCTGGAGGGTTCCCTAAGGGAGCGCCAGGTCAGGGGCCTAAGCTGTACATAGGTCATTTGAGGAGGATCTTCCTGTGTCTAGAGGACGGGGAGTGTCTGTAACCAGAACTCCGGCGGTCCTAGTGTTGGGCAGTACCACTCCTAGTGGAGGGTGCAGAAGTCCTGGCTCGCTGAGCATTTGACCGTCTAGAGTGCTTGACCATTTGTGGGGCCTCTGGAGGTCGTTCCCCGAGGAGGGGTGAAAGCCGGGTTGGGGTTGTGGCCTGACTTGGAAGGAGTACTGGAGGAAAGTGTGTCACTGATATGCCGCTGGCGTGTGCTCTGATTAGCCTGGGACATACTGAGAATCACCCTGTGATAGGGAGTACTGGAGGAGAGTGTGTCGCTGATACGCCGCTGGCGTGTGCTCTGTCTAGCCTGAGACATACTGAACTAGAAGGGGGTGCAGAGGGACGGTGTCCTTACTTCTGACCCCGGTGTAACCTGAGGGTTTAGATCTTAGGTTGGGAGATTAGGAAACTTCTAGGTCAAGAGGAATCTATACCAAAGTGGATCAGCTCAAGAGACTGAGGGGGCTGCCCTTGCTGTGTGTTCTGGGGCTCACCTGCAGTTTGTTGTTTCCACTAAGGTAGAGGAAAGGGGGCTTTGCTGTGTGCTGTGTCCCCCCACCTGCTTGAAGAGGGACTGTGCTGTGTGCTTTGTACCTCAGAAATTGAATAGTTTCCAGGTGGTAGACCAGTGATGGAGTGAGGTCCTGATCTGGTAGGAGAATTGTGTTCTGGTGAAGTGCTTTTCTGTGAGGGTGCGGAAACCCAGAAGTAGAGGTAGGGTGGGGCATTCTTGCCCATGACCTCTGGTCAGCCTGAGGGTATGGTCCCTAGGTTGTTGGATCAGTGGTAGTTGTAGCTACACTGAGAGAGAGAGTGGAGAATGGCTATTGTGTGCCAGGGGTTACTACCCCCACTCTGTGGATTAGTTAGGACCTGTGATTTGGATGGCCTATGGCCTGGTCCTGGCTGTGGATGACTAGTGAGTACCAGTGGGGTATCCTAGTTGTGTCAGAGAGTTATTGTTTGGAGGTAACCAGGTGGGTTCAGAGTGGCGTAAAACCGGAAGGTGTCCCTGCCGTGCGGGTCCGTGTCCGTGTTTTGTCGCCCAAAGCAAGGAAGCCCATCAGTGGAGTGATTGGTCTACCCTGCGTTTTGGCTGGAAGGGGGTTGTGTTGGACCCGGCCCGTTGGGCAGGTTCACCCCTAGACTTTTTGCTTTTTCCTAGCCTGTTTATGGAACCTGGTGTTGGTGATTTTAGGCCTCTGCGCACTTTTTCACTGTGGTACAGTGTGAAGTGCTTGAGCTCTCTGTGAATGAGTGGTGAGTGACCTGCCCTCCCATAGGAATGAATGGGGAATATGTATGCCCATGGTAGTTCCTGATGTGTGGGGAGTGCAGGGGCGAGTTTGGTATGTATGAACTCGTGAGAATGAATGCTGCAAAATGATATATGCGGCATGACTGTGTCTAGTCTAGAAGTACTACTTTTGGAAGTTGGCATATTTGTGTAAGTTGGTGCTGGCGTGTGATTGGCTGGTGAGCCTGGCCCAGAGTGCCTGGGCCTGCTTGTGGATTGACTGTCTGGTTTGAGGATGACAGGGGCTGGAGAGTCCAGGAGGTTGCCTGAAGTCAGCCCATGGATGAAAGGCAGCATCTGCTGCCAGGGAAGTGGGAAGAGATGGCACCTGATAGTGAAGGGCTGTGCCTGCCTAACTACAAAGCTGGCTCCACCTCCCGCTGGGCGACTGTCACCTCTGTCCCTGATACTGAAGGGACTTCCCTCTAAACAAGTCCAGCTGGTTCTCACACTGAGACTTCAAAGACTTCAAAGACTTTTCCCTGTATAAGAAGGGGCTGTGTCCCCTTCCAAAATGTTCTTGTTTCTGACTTGAATCTACCAGGGGCGGGCGCTGCCCAGCCCCTGGATGCCTGGAGGACTTCTGGGGGACCCCTCTGCCTTGCCTGGGCTGAGGGGGGGACTTTGCTGGACTTTCCTGGATGACTGGACTGCTGAAGGACTTCCTGGGACCCTCTGCCTTGCCTGGGGTGATGGGAGACTTTGTTTTGGCCCTGGAAGCCTTGTCCTGTAATGCCCTGCAGCTGCTGGGACCCTCCTTGCTGTGGGGGTCCTTTCTGGGGCGTTTTGGTGCTTTCTGGGCTCACCAGCGCCTCGTGGGCGCTTTCTTATCCTGATTGCTGGCAGAGCGCTGTGGTTATCCCGTGGGGGGAAGCGCTCCTGCCCTGTGACTGTCCGAGTGCTTCGTGTGCACTCTTATCTGATTTGCGGGTGCCACCCCGACTATGGCGCCCTTTGCGAGTGCCTACCTCGCTTATCTATTTTATTCTAGTCTCCTGGGTGCCCCCCCTCGATTTGCCCTTGTTAATCACCGCCGCGGCCCCTTCGCGCCACCATCAGGAAGCCAGGCATCGTTATGCCTGACACAGGGCGGGACTTCCGGTTTTCGGAGGAAGTCCCGCCCGCCGCCGCGCACCGATTGGCTGCCGGCACCCGAGGAGTGAGGGGACGTTTCCTTTCGGTCTCCCGTGAGGAGAGGGAGACCGGAGATGCCCGCCGCCGAGAGGACAGCGGCAGAGAGCAGCTGAGCTTGCAGGCGGGGCTCCGTGGTGGAAGAGGAGCCCCGCGCTGCCCAGAAGAAGAAGCCGCCGCCCGGCGGAGCCCCGCACAGGAGAGCCCGGTGAGTCGAAGGGCTGGGGGGCTCTGTGTGGGCCACTGTGAGTGCCTGCTGAAGGCACAGTGACGGCGAAGAGCGGCCCCACTTGGCAGCGGGCCGCTCCAGCATCTGGGGGCATTTTGTGAAGTTAGAGTCCCCCGTAGGGGACTCCGTCGTGAGTGGGGCAGAAGAGAGGAGGGGCGCCGGGACACGTTGTCAGTGTCTGCCCCTCCAGAAGCGCAAGCTCGCGTTCCTCGTTCGTGGGAAGCCACGAGAATTTCAAGGGCGGCCCCAGCTGGCAGTGGGTCGCCCCAACATGTATGAGCCCAGAAAGGCTCAGAGGGGCCCTAAGTTGTTTAAGAGCCTGTTTGGCTCCAGAGAGGGCCACATTAGATAGAGGGGGCGTCGGGGCATATTGCCGGTGCCCGCCCCCTCCTGCCTCAGAGTGTGAGGGTTAGAGTCCGGTGAGGCTCATGGGGGCACCATTGTTTTTAGAGCCTGAGAGCTCCAACATCTGGGGCATGTGTGATATGCCCAGAGCCTGTGTGGCTCCAGCAGTGGCGCAGTTGGCGCCTAAGGGCCAGTGAGGGCCCTGGCGCAGTTTTGTTGTTCCCCAGCTGCCCAGCACTTTGTGGGCAGCTGCCACGTTTAGGCTTTTGTACTTTTGGACTGGCGCTGCATGGCAGCGCGCTCTGACATTGGACTCAGGGCATCCTTGCCCCACAAGGCCAGTTGGCCTAGGGACTGCCACAGGTGGTGGCTTATGTAAGTTATGCGCAATGTGATTCCTATGTTTTTAATAGTAATTGCCTACTGTGTGTTTTTGCGCTATTGACTTATGTTCTGGCACCTCTGAATGTGTAGGTTTATGCATTATGTGTCTTTCTTTCCATGCGCTGCACCTCTGAATGTTTAGTCATCATGTGTCTTCTTGCGCTGCACCCCTGAATGTATTTTATTGCATCATGTGCTTTATTCTTAACACCTCTGAATGTCTTGGGCATCATGTGTTTTCTCTTTATTACTCCTCTGAATGTGTTTTATGCATCATGGGTAAGGTGTTCTGGTTTATACCCCTAAATGTGTTTATTCTTAGGTGGTTGTCTTTTCTACTCCTCTGAATGTAGGTTTATTGCATCATGAGTAATGTATTCTTTCTTAGACCCCTAAATGCTGTGTGATACTTAGGTGGTTCTTCTTTTTTTAGTACAGGTGGTCCTAGTAAGGTCCCGGTTCCTGTTACCAGTGGATTTAGGAAATGCAAAATGGAAGTTTTGTACATATGGGCCTTAATGAATCACGCACAAGCCATAAATGCCTAAAACAGACATTTAAACAAATATTTCTGCTGCACTACTAAGTAATGCAAATTGTTCATTACACAAAATACAGCACACAAATGAGGGAAAACACTAACCTTGCACTATCTTGCAAAAAAAAGAGCATTTTTGCCACACCAAGAGGCACAAGTACATGGGTCCAAGAAGTGCAACAAAAGGTTTCACAGGTAAGCACCTTCACCAAGTTAAAACAACATCAGCTAAACGACACATAGAAATAAAAGGAAGATACCTGGATGTATGAGTAATAAAGCGCCAGCTACTTACTTGACACCTGCAGAGAAGCTCACCACTGGAAAGAATAGACCCAATATGTTGAAGTTCTCGAACATGCCTTGCACAGGCTGCCCGTTGATGCGAAACGAGATACTGGGCACTCCCAGGTCCAGGCAGCAGCTCACTACATCGTCTGATGCCAGAAGGTGCTGGTTGGCAGACGCTACAGCCCTGGGCACTCGGCCTGGGAAGAGAAACACACAACACAATAAAGAAGACATGTCAGAGTCCTGCATTCAGAATATATAACACAACGATTTGGGGGTTACTGGCAATTTCTGCTGCTGTCAGGAGTACTCGCTACTTCTAGGGCAAGTAAGTCTTTCAGCAGGGGCATCCGTTCAGGGGGCTTGTGGGGGTCACACACATAAAAGCACTTTTCAGGAAACAGTTGAATCTGGTGAGTCAGGTATGGCAGTTGCTTTAGTCGCGTTTTATCTCAGTTCCCCTGAGCCTCTGCAGTTTTCGTTTAGATACATCTCTCCCAAACATCACCAGGGAAAAACGAAGGTTGTGGTTAACAATCATTAAGACCTAAGGATGAGATGATTTGGATGAACCTATAACATTAAACTGTGCTTCTCACCATCTGACCTGTGAAAAAAATGATTTCACTTCTCGAAGTAACAGAGGCTACTACTGCTTTGTTAAGAAGCAGGCCTGTTGTGGAAATCTGCAAAGCAGGCACCTGGAGATCAGTCTAGGGTTCTACAAGACTTTACTATCTAGATCAGGGGTCTCCAAACCGGTCCTGGAGGGCCGGATCCATGCCAGATTTGTTGGATATCCCCATTGGGATCCGTGTAGTAATTTTAAAAACTGGCATGGATCCGGCCCTCCAAGACCGGTTTGGAGACCCCTGATCTAGATTCAGCTCCATGGCCGAAGCCCTTGTAGAACAGGCCTCTTTGAGTGACCTTTCTTTTCTTCTATGCTAGTGACAATTATTAATAACATCATCTGAAGGGGAAGAAGAAAAAAAGAGGACAACAAAAAGAAAGGTCTCTTACTTATAATTCTAGTTCATCTGAAAATGTTCCATGTACAGAGTCCACATAAGCAAAGCAAAGCTTCCACCTCTCTATTCCCTGGTGAGTAGGTTGTCCCTCCAGGATCCTGTCATTGACCTGAGGCAACTGACTGATCGGGAATGCTGGGTGACTCGTGGTGCATGCTTCCTTAAAGAAGTAGTGTCAGTTCTCTAACTGCTGCAACGTCAGCACTGTTGTCATTTATGTTTTCCCTTAAAATGGTTAGTGAAATATTTTTGGGGAAAACACAGGGTATTTTCACCGCATCGCTGCAGCAGTGATTTTTGCGCTGTGCGGCTGTTTTCGATTAATCGCGATACATTACGAGCTCAGCTCGTCATCCGCACACGTCACCCGTGGCTGATGACGAGCTGAGCTCGTCATCAGCATCGAAGGGGTTAAAGAGTAACTGAATTCTTATTCTGAAAATAAATTAAAATAATATAGCTTCTGCTACGCTGCCCAAGATATATTTTATCTTAAAAATAATTACTTCGCTAAATAAAAGCATTTAATTTTGTGAATATATTTATAAATGTGCACTGGAATTTACAATGGCGCACGCCTTGGAATACCACACTAGTGGGGGGCTATTCAGTGCATAGGATTATCAGTACAGATTGCTTAGGAGAGCTTTTCATTTGCCCAAGGTGGCCACTGACCGTGTTGTTTGTTACCTGCTGGATCACTATACTATTCTACATGCTAAACTATGGTGTTCTATAAATGCACAGTTAGAGTATAGTTACCATGTATTGCACCCTCGCTATAAAAATCCGGCAGTCACAACAATTCTAATAATGTTTAATAAGCACATATTGGACTTTGGTCGAGAAGACGTAAGTGTCCCTTTAAGGCCTTTTCACGGTCCGTTTCCACTTTTTTTGCTGAAACACTTGAGGTCACGAGTGTTGCTGAGAATTCTAGGGGCAGTGCATAGTTATGTCAGCAATCACACTATAACATACATGTTTGTAGGTGTAAAGATAAGCAGGCACAGCTCAAACCCGCAGAGCAGATTTTTCAGAGGAAAAGGCAAATGTTTTACTTCTCCGCAAATGTCATTGTTAGCACAGATTTTGACCTTCTAACCAATTTTTTTGTCTTCAGGCAGATAGAAAGAAGAGGGAGGTGTGTACAAACATGAGGAACGAAGGAGAAAGGTGGTGAAGCCCCATTAGCAGATAGTCACAAACGTACAACACTGCAAGCACCGGCCAAGGAACTCAAACGATTTAAAACATACTTAGCGAAGTTGCATGCTGGTGCGAGCAGTGAGCACAAGCAGAGTGAGCATTTGCAGGTAAGTGGCAAGTCGCCCTTTGACCCAGAGATGCCTATCCACTATAGCTGGGAGGAGCAAGCCTTGTGTGCTGTTAAGTGGACAACCAGGAATAGAGGGTCCTGGGGAAATGTGTGAGAAGGTGCAGGCACCCTAGCATCAGGGCAGTGTAAGGTAAAATACAGTTAAAAAGGAAGCATGTGCTTTTCTTATTATTATTGCCATTCCCTAGATGTGGCTCGCCTCTACTTGCACTGCAGCCCAATACTGGGAGTGGAGAAGGATATGGTAAGGTAAAACAATTGCAGCTTGTTGGACTTGGCCCTCTCCACAGAGTCACCCCCAAACGTTTGCATTCTTCCCTCCTTGTTGTTTTTGTTGGCCATAAGACTCAGCAAACTTTACAATTACTAACCACTGGTAAGATGCGTGTGCTCTCTCCTTTAAAGATAGTAAAATTGTCTTACACTCAACTGGCACATTTAATTTACTTATAAGTCCCTAGTAAAGTGGGACTACATACACCCAATTAAATGCTACTTGTGGGCCTGCAGCACTTATTGTGTCGCCCACATAAGTAGTCTTTTTAACATGCCTCAGGCATACTATTGCAGCCTGTGTTCAGTTTGAAACGGCCAATTTAACTTGCCAAAGTAACTCCTTTGCCAAACCTCAATCTCTCTTTTTAATACATATAAACCACCCCTGGAGAAGCCCCAAAGCAGCCCATAGGGCAGGGTGTAGTGTATTTTAAAAGTTGGACTTGTACTTTTTTTTATATTAAAGAACTCTTTAATGTACTTTTTAAGTATTACATATCCGGATAGTGAAACAGTCCTAAATTTGTTTTTCACTACTGTGAGTCTCACTTCGCCCTTAGGATAACATTGGGCTAACTTTCTTGTCATACCATTTGGTGCCTGCATCTTGGGTCACATGACTAGGAGTAGATTGCAGTTGGTCTTTGTCCATTACTCCCAGACAGTAAGACAAAGGGGAGATAGATGTTGACAGGATGGGCCATCTCTGACTTGATGAGGGGGAGGAGCTGTCATCTACCACACTTGTACATCACAAAGGCTCTGCCTGAGCATACTCACAAAGGGTTTGACACTAGACTTTTGTGACCCCAAACAAGCTGGGGCCAGGACTGGGAGCCAGGAAGTTGCAGACACCTCTAGGTTTGGAAACCTCCAGAACTTGTTCTTGCTGCAAAGTGGGCACCAGGTATGAATATTGAACCCTCAGAACCAACTCTTCAATACACATCTGGACCTGTGGAAGATTCAGAAGGACAGCGATGTTGCTCAGCAAGAAGGACTGCTACTTTGCTGCCCTAATGCCTTAGTGGGAGAGGTAGGCCTCACAGTTGTGAAAAACAAATTTGTGAGTTTTCTACTACTGTGTAGCCTACCTCTCCCATATGATAACATTGGATTATCTTATTAGATTTAATAAGTGTAACGTTTGTTTGGGAACAAGTAGAAATTTCATGTTTGTTGTCTAAGGAATTGTAATTTAAAATCTACTTTAACGGTAAAGTCGTAATTTAAGTTACAATCTTTAAAACGTCACTTTAAGAAAATTGCATTTACTTGTCCTAGCCATTTGGTGCCAGCAGCCTGTTTCCTGGGTCAGATTACTAGGTGTAGCTGGCAATTGGTCTTTTTGTATTCCTACCAGACAGCCACACAAGAGAGGGATTAGGTGTTAGCAGGATGGGCCATCAAAGGCAGGATGAGGGGAGGCAGAGCTATTAACAGCCCTACTCCACTCCAGCACTCCAAAGACATGGCCTCAACTCGCAGACAAAGAACTTCTCAATGGACTATTGCGACTGCGAACAGAGTGATAACATGTCAATAAGGCAGGAAATTCCAGACACATCTGTGAAGGGAAAACATCAGAAATTTTGTCCACTTCAAAGTGGGCACCAGATATAAAAATAGGGCTCTCAGACCCACTCTTAAGTCCACTTGTGGACCTGTGGAAGGACTCTCTGAGGACTTCCCTGCTGCCTATGGCCTGCTGCGTACTTCAGAGGACTGCCCTGCTACTTGAGACCAGCTTTCTTGCTCAGACCCCAAGACTTCCAGGGTGACTTCAAAGCCTAGTTGGCTGGCCTCCTTATCAGAGCCCCAGGGACAGAAAAGGCTCAAACCATCTTGAACCCACACCTGTACCCAACCTGAGTGTGCCCTACCCGACCACGTGGTGCCTCCCCAGTTCTGGATTCAGAGAAATTATGTTGAAGGTACCCAAATAGCCCAAATCCAAAACTAGGGATTTAAATAATATTCTGCCAAACATTGGTCTAAGAATCGAGAGGATATTGAAACCTACCTGCTTGACGAACCACCTAAGGAAAATCACTGGTAGGCCTTACTTTCCGCCAGCTCCCACTACCCGTAGCAGCAAATCCTGTTCAGTGGCTCCTCGCAGAAGGGGTATTTAGCCTCGTGGAGCCCTAACTGGCTACAGCCTTCAGTTTCTTAAAACAGACAAAAGGCCTGATTTAGAACTTGACGGACACGTTACTCTGTCACAACAGTGATGGATATATCGTCTGCCGAAATATAAATCCCATTACATCCTATGGGATTTATATTTTGACGGACGGGATATATGCCAACATTGTGACAGAGTAACCCATCCGCCAAGTTCTAAATCAGGCCTAAATCTGAATATGGAGTGGAAATCTTCGCCAATTTTATTCTAAAATGTTTCGAAGTCCGAAGAAAAGCAGAGACTGGGCTCAATTCACTTTGTGTATCCAACCCACACTCCATCATGGGTCATAACTTTCGACTTTGCCTCAGTCTTGCATGACTAGATGTCCAAAGTTGGCGCATCTTTTAGAAGATATTTCACACTTTAAACTTTAAAGATTCATAACTCCGTTTCTAATGACTGGATTTTTGTCAATTTGGTGTCAACTATTGTTTTAAAATTTGCTCTATTTTTTTTTTTTTACTACTATTTTGGCATTCACAGAATGCACTTACTACGTTTGGTATTCACAGAAGTTAGGACTTTGTCTTAAGTTTATCTTAAGACAAGCTTAAGACAGACTTAAGACAAACTCAAGACAGACTTAAGACAGACTTAAGACAAAATCCTGACTTAAGTCTGTCTTAAGTCTGTCTTAAGTTTGTCTTAAGACAAACCTAAGAAAAAATCATAACTTCTGTGAATACCAAAAGTAGGAAGTTTATTCTGTGAATGTCAAAGTAGTAAGTGCATTCTGTGAATGCCAAAATAGTAGTAAGTTTAGGATTGAGTCTTAAGTTCATTCTGTGAATCGGGCCCTGTGTTTCCAGCCCCAAACTCTGACTATGTAACAAGAAATAAAATAAGTCAGAATAGGGCACTGTGATTATTGTTTTTGTTTGGTGCCACTGCACCTGCTGCACCAATAGAGACTACACCCCTGAGCATCTTAGAAAACAGGTTACTGCTGAAAAACAAAGTTTGGCATGTAGTACATCTTGCCATAGTTGTCACTGTTACTGCACTGATAAATGTCAGAACCCTCCCTAATCCCCCTGGGAGAGATAGACTGGCTCACATTTGGTTCATGCCCAGCTGCCACAGGTCAAGCAGTCTGTGTGCTGTATTCTTCTACAATGAAAACACTTTTTTATGGAAAACAATTGTATTGACATTTCTTTCTTTGTTTTGGGCCTTAATTCAGTTTAGTAATAACAATTTTGCTTTCACTCTTGTATGGGTTGCACATTGTCGACTCACCAGACCAGAGGTGGAGACCATCGAAGCCGAAGGAATGCAGGTCATCTCCCACACCATTGCCTCCCCAGCCTTCTCCGCCACCCGGGTAAGGAGCGTATCCTGATGTCGAGGCCCAGCCAACACGCATGTGTGTGGGCTCAGCAGTCAGGAAGGGGTCTACCTGGTCAATCATCAGTTCGAAGTACCATTTCTTGTACTGTGCAGATCCTTCCGCCATGCCCAAGAAGATGTTCGGCCTCATGCTGAAGGAGAACAGGCATGTTAACGAGTGAATGTTTAAAGAAATGGACAGCACACTACCACCACATTCTGAAGATTCATACATGGCCTTGCTTTAAATAAATGCATGGATGAATGAATAAGTGAAATAACGGCTAATAACAGTCAAAAGGTTGTGTTGGGATACCCCAAGGTGAAAGTTGAATGTAATGGTGTTTATAAAAAAAGCAACTTATCAAGTTATTTGCAGCTGCAGTAAACTTCCGCACAATGATAATAAGGTCGCATTTCAAAGGATTTTTGACATCTAGTATTTATTCTTATCTACAAGAATGGAGTTAAGCATATGTACCTGGTAACATCATTCACCAATCGCGTCTGCAAAAGTAAGTCCCTCCTAGGAAGCAGGTTATCGCAGATCAAGTTCTGATTGGTGCGCACTGCAACGTTGTTACAAACGCAGAGTGAGCATAGCACATCCAGCACCTGGAACAACACAAGCACAGGAAATAAGTCAGCGAGTGTGCACAGCTGGTGATACAGACAGGGGAGCCTCTTGGCACTTCAGGAAAGAAAGGTTACTTACTATGAGCTCATATAGCCTTAGAGCCCGACGTAGTGGGTTTTACCGGTTTTAAAGGCTCACTCCAGCATTAAAGCCTGAGTTGAATGTGAGGGCTTTTAACAAGGGAGCGGGACTTTAATGCCGGTATAGCCCAGCTACGGAGGGCTATTAGTCTATTATAACATTCCGTCCTAGAGGGCAGAATTTATTATCAAGACTGTAGGCTAACATTTTTGCAATCTGATTAGCTGCCACACAGCCGGCTAGCAACAGCTGTGAAGGTAACATTGGAATGTTGGAGCTCCAGGCTTCTACCGGCAATTAGAAGCCTGGAGCACTCCATTGTTTTCCATAGAGCTCCCAACATTCCACTATTCTAATAAGCATTAGAATTTCACCGCCTGCATGCGTAACGCGGGAACACATCTAGGCCCTCATTACCGCTGGCCTGGTGTGGGGAGCAGTGCTTATCACACCAGGTGAAACAATCGGGTGCAGTAAATAGCAGCTAGTTATGAGTTTTTCCACAGTAATGAGGAATAAAATGCAGAAATTGGTGCTTATTTGGCCACTTAAAAAAAAACCACGGAAACTGTGGGTTGTGCGTTGTTTCCCGGTATATGCACTAACAGTACACATACAAGAATTATTTGGCCAGCTTGTATTGAGGGGAATTAAAATGCACAATACCAGCAGGGGCATTTGACGAATGCAGTGCTCAACACACTCTCAGATTAACACCACTATTTCTGGGGCAATGGACAGCAGAGAGACTTGCAGGAATTGAGGTTTACTCTGATAATCCCTTTTCAGGATCAAAATTACGAGTAGGTTGCTGTTTTCCAACTCCTGTGTAAATTCTTGTTTGTGCAGAAGTAGAAATTACGAGTTGGTGGTATTTGCTGCATATGATAATTAGTATAATTAGTGGCTGTATTAAATATCTCCCCCTTTGTTAAATTTTGGTATGTCAAACCTAGGAGAATATGGGAAAAGAGTACGGTATGTCCCATACTATGCAGATTTTGCACATATGTATCAAAATCTGCATGTTATTCCCCATAAACTCTTAATAGAGTCTATTTCTCATCCAGGGGATACTCATCAATAGCCATAATCTGTGATTTATCCCTACCCATGTGCGGGATCCCGGAGTATATAGAATATATATATATATATATATATATATATATATATATATATATATATATATATATATATATATATATATATATATATATATATATATATATATATATATATATATATATATGTATATATATATATGTATATATGTATATATACATATGTGAAAACATATAAATGAAGCCTACAATGTTTCCAACATGAAAAAAATGCCGAAATTACATAGTTTGCATTGTAATAAAATAACCTCCTAACTAAAAGAAAAAGAGGACATGCACTTGAAAGGTTGCCATAAAACAATCCTTTATTTTCAGAAGGAAGAACTTGTAATTGCAGGCAGTTGCGTGTAGGCTGCAAAGCAGGCTTCCAAGGGTTAGGGTACCCTGCCTTTAAGACCTGCAAGGAGACCCTCTGCTCGCATCATGCACCACAGATGACAGTTAGGCCAGTTCTTTTTTCCGGCTCCTTCTGTGAGGATCTTGGAGCTTGAGCTCGTCAGTTTTTCAACTAATTTTGACTATATTCGACATTTTCTTGGAAAATTCGATATTTCTTGTTTCCTAGAACTATATTCCACTGGTTTTCGGACTTTTAAAAAAAAAATCCAGTCAGATTGCCTGCTTTAGTCCAAAAATGTCCTTCCTGTGACAGGAAAATGGCACTGTTGGATCCACACTTAGTGTGTATTGTGTGTCTTCCTTCTTTACACAGTCCTGACAAGTGCTACCACTGCAAGAGATTTTCAAAATGGACTCTGCGTGGCACAGAACGCATCAAGATCTATGCCCAGCTGGAGAGGGATAAAAACCATCATGGTGGTGGCCATCCAAGACTCCTCTTACAGCAAGCACCATCAAAAACGGCGTCGTTCCACCTCCCCTGAATCCAGAAAAAGGCAGGTGACAGAATGTTCGCCGTCGAGATCGCCGCCGAAGAGGCCGAGGCACTCTTCAGTGTTGAGGGACAAGTCCACGTCTAGACGTTGAGACCCTCCGCCGCATGCAAGTAAGTCAGCTTCGAGGCACAGCACTTTGGGCTCGAAGGCTGTGGGTCCAGAGAGACCTGTTAGCGCTCCATCGACGTGGAGGCTTCCGTTGACGTTGAGGTATTCTCTGGCACCCTCGAGAGGGTAGGCGTCAAAAGACTCGCCGGTGAAGACCCTGCCGCTGGTGGACAGACTGTTGACGTCAAGAACGTCTTCACGATCCAGGCCTTTGAAGTCGAGGAGATCAACGTCAAGAAGAATTCATGTGAGGTCGACGTCAAGATCCCCCCAGCACCGTGGGTAGTCGACGTCGAGACCAACTTTGAGGACAGGGTGGCATTCTCGTAGAAAATCGCCACGGAGATCGACGACGAAGGTGGCACAAACCTTGTCGACATCGAGGCGTTCGACATCGAGGACCTCACTGCAGCGGCTTCGGAGGAGGCTCGGCGCAGATCGATGTTGCGTTCCCGGTCGACGTAAAGAACCCATTCCTCCCCAGGGCTAAATATTGTGCAGATTTCCTTTGAGAGATTTCCAGAGACTGGCGGACAGAAGTTTTGCGGTCTGTTTCCATGGTGGCTGCAGGACCTTGGAGGGGCCTTCGACCGCAGAAGTCCAGGCTCGGACTATTCTCAGACATATTCGCCCTCTAGGACCATGAAAGACCCTGAGAGGGACATTCTCGAGAAACCTGCCAAGTCTCCTCCCAAACGACCCTGGTCGCATTCCACTCGCCGGTCAAGGGGTCGTCCCAGCCCGTATCACGAAGCTGCACACAAGAGGAGACAACGAAGATCATCCACCTGGTCTTCATACACTAGGTCCTCTGTTCGGGACTATTCTCCTACCCTTTCTTCTACGCCGCCTTCAAGGGTGTCGCCCATAGATGACATTGGGACTTTCACTGATGTGCTTGGCAAAGGAGCTAAGAAACTGAATATCAGTTTGTATACTCCTGTGATTCCCACATCAGTCATTTTTGAAACATTATACCATCGTACGGCTCCCAGGCCTCTGCTACCTCTGGTACCAGGTTTTCTAGAACCAGCTATAGCCACGTTTCTCAGCCCTGCCACAGTAGGGTCAGTTCTGTCAAGGATCACAAATTAGTGCAAGGCCCCGGAACAGGATCCCTTGTCCCTTTGGTCTGATCCGCCGGCGGATTCAGTCATTGTGGCAGCCGCCAGGAAAGCGCATTCCGCAGCCTCATCAGCTTCAGTCCCCCCAGAAAAGGACAGTAAGCAAATGGACTCTTGTGGCAGGAAGAAGTGCAGTACTTCTGCTTCATATATGAAGGTGACAAGTGCATCAGCCCTCCTAGGGTGCTATGACAGGTCTCTTTGGGACTCCCTGGCTAGATTTACTGAAAAGCATCCCAAAGAAGATCATCAGGACTTCCAAGAGATCTTGTTGGAGGGTGGTTTGGTAGCAAATCAGGTCATCAGTGCTGCTGCGGAAGCCTCAGATCTCGCCGCGCATGGCTATGCACACGGCATCTGCTCACAGCGCTCAACATGGCTGCGCCTCACATGTCTTAAACCTGACGCCCAGAGGAGGATTCTCAACCTGCCTTTTAATGGCTCCTCCTTATTTGGCTCTCACGCAGATGAGGAGATGACGAAGATGAAGACCGAGCTGGACACGGTCAAAGCAGTTGGACTAGACAAGCAGAAGGAGTTTCGCAAACGCTTCCGCCAATACGACAAGCACACCTTCCAAAAGAGGGTTCAAACCCATCAATGGTCCTCCCAAAACCAGCAGAGGTTGCATTTCCAGCAGAAGCGTCCCAGCAGAGGAAGGGGGAACAATAAACAGAAGCAGTCATCCTCCAAGCAGCCTCCAAAACAGTGAAGTATTGCTTCCTCCGCGCCCGTTTGCCACTCCGGTAGGAGGGAGTATAGTTTTTCATCTAGAAGAGTGGAAATCCATGGCAAAAGACAAATGGGTGCTGAATATTGTGCAGCATGGCTACTTGCTGAGGTTCAAGTCTCCTCCCCTGCAAGTTCCTCCACAGTTGAAGTGCCTTCCACAACGACACAAGCCACTGTTACAGGACGAGGTGTGTACCCTTCTCTCCAAAAAAGCCATAGAAGAGGTCCCTCTCCTTCAGCGAAACCATGGTGTATACTCACTGTATTTCCTGGTCTAAAAACGAGGAGTAACCAAAGAGTATAGACCTATCCTCGATCAGCGCCTGCTGACCAAGTTTATAAGGAAAGAGAAATTTCGGATGCTAGCCCTACACCAGATATTCCCACACCACCACCAGGGGGACTGGATGTGTGCCATCGACCTGCAGGATGCCTACTTTCACATTCCTGTGTCAGTGAAGCATCGCAAATTCCTCAGGTTCCAGGTGTCTCAACGGCGCTATCAGTATTAAGTCCTTCCGTTCAGGCTCAAATCCGCCCGAACGTTCTAGTGTATGGCGGTGGTGGCTGCATTCCTCCGCAAGCGGAAAATCTTCGTCTATCCCTACCTAGATGACTGGCTCCTTAAGAATTCCACACCTGCACTACTGCAGAGCCATCTCACCTACTGTCTCCAACTTCTTCCCTCCCTGAGGTTGCAAGTCAACTACAAGAAGTCAGTCCTCAATCCGGCACAGAAGATACATTACCTGGGTGCTTCCATGGACACCCCCAGGGCAAGCGTGTGTCCTTCGGAGGAGAGGTTGTCATCAATGCTGGTTAAGTACCGTGCTCTTCTCAGCACTCCTCATCCTACAGCCAGGCAGGTGTTGTCATTGCTGGGGTCGATGGCCTCATGTGTCTTCATCGTTCCCAATGCCAGACTTCATATGCGGCCTCTGCAGCAGTCCCTCGAAGATCAGTGGACGCAGAGTTCAGGCCCTTGGGAGATCGTGTATCTCTTCTTCAAGCTGCCAGGGACTCCATCAAATGGTGGATGAAACGGTCGCACCTTCTACAAAGGGGTCTCTTTTCACCAGGTCATTCCGACCCAGACTAATTTTACGGATGCCTCACTGCAGGGCTGGGGAGCTCACATGGGCCAGCTTCAGGTACAGGGCCTCTGGTCCGAGACAGAGCGAAGTTATCACATCAACTTCCTGGAGCTAAGGGCAGTTCATCTGGCTCTCAAGTCTCTGTACCCGTTTCTCCAGTCCGGTTCCATCCAGATTCAGACAGACAACACCACTACAATGTACTATCTGAACAAGCAGAGAGGCACCAGGACAAGGGTCTTGTCCCTAGAGTCTTAGACCATATGGAAGTGGCTTCTGGCGAGGGTCTCATGATCGTGGCCGTACACCTTCCAGGGACCCTGAACGAGCAAGCAGATGTTCTCAGCAGAGACTTCGCAGAAGCGCACGATTGGGTGCTAAACGACAAAGTCACGCAGGACATTTTTCGGCAATGGGGAGTGCCAGACATCGACCTGTTTGCAGAAGAGGCAAATACAAAATGCCCTGCCTTCGCGTCCCGATTCCCACAACAAGGATCGCAGGGGAATGCCTGACATTGCTGTACGCTTTTCCGCCACTCCCTCTGATCCCGGCGGTCATGCATATATTTTACAGGACCAACACCAGAATGATCCTCATAGCACCGGAGTGGCCGCACCAGTGGTGGTATCCGAACCTTCTTCAGCTGTCCGAGGCCCCACACCAGAGGCTACCCTGCCGTCCGGATCTGCTGACCAAGAACAAAGGGAGAGTGTTTCATCCCAATCTCTCATCCCTGCGATTGACAGCATGGCTCCTGAGGTCATTCAGTACGGGCACTTAGTCCTCTCAGCGGACTGTATGAGTATTGTTAAGGAAGCAAAGAGGCGCTCCACCAGGAAATCTTATGCTTTTAAATGGAAGAGATTTTGCCTGTGGTGTAAGGACAACGCTTATGATCCGATCAAGGGTCAGGAACACGTGATCCTTCCTTACTTGCTATACTTGGCTAACTCCAGCCTGCAGTATTCCTCCATCAGGGTTTACCTGGCCGCGATTATGGCATACAGGAAGTCTCCAAACCAGGGATCATTCTTTCTAATGCCAGTTGTCAAGGACTTTCTGGAGGGACTCAGGAAGGTTTATCCACCAGTGAGATCCCCTTCGCCACCTTTTGAACTTAACATTGTTCTTACTAAACAGATGGGTGCTCCTTTCGAGCCTATTCACAAGGCGTCTTTGCAGCATTTGACCTGGAAGGCTGCTTTTTAGTAGCCATCACATCAGCCCGCAAGGTGAGCGAGATTCAGGCACTGTCCTGTAAGGAGCCTTATATGACGTTTCACGACAATAGGGTGGTGTTACATACACATCCGAGCTTCCTTCCTAAGGTGGTCTCGGATTTTCACATCAATCAGGTTATTACTCTGCCCACCTTCTTTCCGAATCCTTCTACACCCCCTGAGAGATCTTTATACTCTTTAGATCTTCGGAGAGTATTGAAGTTTTACCTTGCCAAAACTCACACACTTGGGAAATCTGACCGGCTCTTTATCATTTACAGTTCCACTAACACCGGTCTATTTGCATCTAAAAGATCCATTTCTCGATGGATTGTTTCTTGTATAGCTTTATCCTACCAATTAGCTAACAAGTCTTTACAAGGCAAACCTAAAGCACACTCTACCAGAGGGAAGGCTTCTACCACAGCTCTCCTTCGCAATGTTCCAATGTCTGAAATCTCTAAAGCAGCTACGTGGCCATCACTGTCTAGATTGGGATGCACAGGCTGATGCCCAGGTTGGGCAGGCTTCTTTGAGAAATTTGTTTGCATGACTGCAATGTGTTGTTCTGAATACTCTGTTGCTCGTCCACGAGGTTCTGGGTATTGGCTTGCTACTCTATTCACAGATTATGACTATTGATGAGTATCCCCTGGATGAGAAGGATTAGTTATTTACCTGTAATCCTAGTTCTCATCCAGGGGTGTACTCAGCAAAGTCATAAGCGACCCTCCCTCCTCCCCGGACGAGCATTACTAGAGCTGTTCTATATTTATTGTATCCTCTACGCAGGTGTCTCTACATTATGCACTGTCAAAAAGAACTGGCCTAACTGTCATCTGTGGTGCATGATGGGAGCAGAGGGTCTCCTTGCAGGTCTTAAAGGCAGGGTACCCTAATCCTTGGAAGCCTTAAAGTCAAGGTGTCAGATTGTGTTTCATTATTGCTCTGCTATGCAGCCTACAGGCAACTGCCTGCAATTACAAGTTCTTCCTTGTGAAAATAAAGGATTGTTGTATGGCAACCTTTTCCTTTTAGTTAGGAGGTTATTTTATTACAATGCAAACTATGTAAGTTCGGCATTTTTGCCATGTTGGAAACATTTTAGGCTGCATTTATATGTTTTCACACATGTGTGTATATATACATATATATATATATATATATATATATATATATATATATATATATGAAGTAAACAGTCCAGGTTCCTAAAGGTGCAGGAACCAACGGTCGGGACCTCGCAAAACCTCGCAACCAGCAATCCAATGGAGCCTTCACAAAAGTAGAACCACAATGGGTAACAGGGAAAACGTATTTAATAGAAATGACGCGTTTCGCTCTACGAGAGAGCTTGATCACACAATGCGCCGAAAACAAAGCAATGTTTAAATACTAAACATAAACAAAGGGCTTCAATGACCACCACTGATAGCACACGCCTTCTCCAGTTCATAGTAACAAAGGAAGGACTAAAGTTGCAACAAATGATATGGAAACAAAATAACGTTATATAAAACATAATGAATGCTTAGGCTTGCATAGTGACAAACATTTACGCAAAACAGGAAAAACTGTTTGTTTTGCGAGTGGATATTATATACAATGGAGTGAAACATTGGAAAGATACTGTATTTACAAATAACAGTGACGGCAAGTGCCTAAACCAAAATAAGGTTACACTGTTATTATATATATATATATATATATATATATATATATATATATATATATATATATATATATATATATACATATATATATATATATATATATATATATATATATATATATATATATATATATATATATATATATAGATATCAACAAAGTCAAACTCCTGCCACTTCCAACCCTCGGCGGTGAAGAAGGAGACTCAGACCACCACAGCTCTTCAGGCAAGATGTTTATTTATTTAATACCACAACCCACACATATATATAGATATATATATATATTTTCTATATACTCCGGGATCCCGCACATGAGTGGTGATAATTCACAGATCATGACTTTGATGAGTACACCCCTGGATGAGAACTAGGATTACAGGTAAGTAACTAATCCTTTTGCAGCCGATAAATAACGTAACACAGGGTTTTGGTATTTCTTTTATGTGATAACAAGCACCTTGATTCTGACAAAATCGGAATCAGTGCCCTACTCTGGACCTCCTCTGTTATTTCTCAATTCCTAACTTAATTATGTGGCACAAATTTAGTTTTGTTTAACCACACCAACAACAAACACTTTTGCGTACCACAAGTTGTGATGTATAGCACTTCTGACGGAAGGGCGAAAATGTCAATTCCAAGAAACTTCCTCCAATGAACATTCTTGTAATGTGATGGCCTCTAACACTCATTTATTTTCTACAGCTCCTTGGCATTTCTCTGCCACAAACGAACCACTTTTCACATAGTTGCATTGAGTGTATTTTATGAATTGGTATTTAAATCGATATATTAATGTTTATAGATTGGGCAAATAAAATTCCTCCATCAGCACAGGAAGTGATATCACTTATTCTCCCATCATTCATCTACACAGGAAGTGATATCGCTAAATTTCCAATCATGCATCTGGACAGGAAGAGAAATTACTGGTTTTCCTGCCAAACCATCTTTAAAAGAAGAAGCCAAGCTAGTGGACTTAATTTTCCATCACCCATCAACATAGGAAATGACATCACGGCACCCTGCAATCCTTACTTACCAGAACCTACTTAATGGCAGCTGTAACACGTACGTGCCGCGGGCATGCCAAAGGCAAGCCAGTCTGCGCCCATCCATGCCGGGACCGTGCTCTGCACCAGGAACCCTGGTCTGAACATCTCCCAGCGATATTATAATCTGCAGCACTCCTTAGGTCGCTAGACCCTACAAGCTGTTTACTCAACTGTTGTTGCCCTTCACACCATGGTAAAAGCTTTCACCTGCACTCACTGCCGGTTCACCAGCAGCCACTCACCCACACCTCCCCACACAAATACTAACAGTGCCCTCAACATCCCCTCCCAACACACACACCAGAAAAGCACCAACATCTATACCTTCACCCTAAACACACGCCACAGCAAATCCGCATGTCAACACCCACTTACATGCTCTACTCAACACACAATCACTCAGCAAACACACAACCAAAATATGATACCGGCTGAGTAGCTACACACCCAACATCTTCTTCATCACAGAGACCTATCTCATTTTTTTTTCAGCACCCAACATCGCCACAGCAATCCCAATAGGCTACAAAATCGCTCAACATGACCGCCTTCAGAAGCATTGAGGAGGGCTCGCTATCATCTACAAGGAATGCATCAAATGCACAAAATCCACAGAGGACGCCACCCTATTCATGGAATACCTGTACTTCAAGCTTCACACCTCCAAAAACGTCACCTTGAAAGGAACCTTCGCCTATTGACCAACCGGACCTCGAGCTACCTTCTCATCACCAACTTCATCTCTCCGCTCATCATCAACTGCAGATCTGGCATTCTCCTCAGTAACCTCAACTTTCACCTGGAAGACGGAATAACCCCTGCTCCACAGCACCCCTCGAAAGCTTGAGCAACGTCAGACTCACCAAGCTCGTTCCAGAACCAACGCACACTGCAGGACACACACTGGACCCCCATCGTCACCATAAGCGACAGTATCAAATGCAACTCCACCACACCGTTCACATGGACCGACCACTCTGTCTTCCACTTCCAAATCAACACACCTCAAGTCAACACCCCTAATAGGTTCAGCATTCCATGCTGCAGATGAGGCAAAATCACACAAGCAGACTGGCTCAGCGCCCTCAACACGGATCAAGCTAGCCCCACAGACAACCTTGACAAGGACATCAACAGCTGGATCAAGAAGTGCACAGACTCCCTCACACCCAACAGGCCTTGTAGATCAAAAAATCAGGCCAGCTGCGCAACAGAAGACCTCAGAGACACCAAACGACAATGGAAACAGCAAGAAAGGAAATGGAGAGCTAGCCTTGATATCACTGACAGAATTACCTACAAGGCTGCAATCAGATGCTATCACCAGCAAATAAGAGATACCATGAAATAAGCACTGGTGGACTGCATAGAAGGAAGCTCCAACAGCTGCAAGGAAATCTTCTAGATTGTTAAGGATTTCACCTCGTCCTCAGGATCTCAGCCACTCTCAACAACATTGTTGCCTCCCAAGAACTCTGCAACAATCTATCCAACTTCTTCCACAGCAAAATTGCAAACATCTACAGCAACTTTGCATACCAACCCAACCCCACTGGACTTGTTGCTAACCTACCCACCACCAACAAAGATGGTCACTTGACCGAATGGACAACTCTCACCAGAAACAACACAATGCCAATCATGCAGACCATCCACTCAGGGGACTCAATAGACCTATGCCCCCGCTACATCTACAACTTGGGAGCATCACCAATAAGCACTACCCTGACCCACATCAACACCTCCATCATGTCCGCCACTTTCCCGGATGAATGGAAACTTGCAGCAATCACTGTTCTCCTTAAGAAGCCCACAGATGATCCGAATCAACTGAGTAACCCCCTACCAATCTCCATTTTCCCCTATCCAGCCAAAGTGATTGAGAAGGCCATCAACAAGCAACTCACAACGCACTTCGAGCTTTACCATCTTCTATACAACACTCAATCATGATTCAAAAAGAACCACAGCTCCGAAACTGCACTTATTGCAGCTACTGACGACATTTGAATCATTCTAGACCAAGGATGAAAAGCAGCCATCTTCCTGCTCGACCTCCCCACGGCCTTCAACACTGTCTCCCATAACACCCTCGTCAGAAGACTCCATGAGATTGGCAAACAAGGATCTGCTGTCAAATGGATCTGTTGCTTAATACCAGGAAGAACACAAAGGGTCAGGCTGTCAACCTTCCCATTAGAGACCAAGAAATTGATATGAGGAGTCCCACAGGGTTTGTCCCTCAGCTCCACCCTTTTCAAAATATACATGATACATCATCCAGCAACACGATATAACTGTCATCTCCTGGGCTGATGACACCCAATTCATCCTCTCCCTGACAGACAAGACAACAACCACCAGAACCAACTTCACCAACTGCATGACCATGGTAGAAGACTTGAATGGATGTGAATGAACTGTCTGTAGCTCAACTCCAAGAAGACGGAGGGACTGGTCTTTGGCAACAAGACCTCCCCATTGGACTCCACCTGGTGGCTACCAGAGCTAGGACCAACACCAACAGACCACACAAGAAATCTAGGGATAATCATAGATGGAAAGCTCAACTTGATGGCTCAGATCAACGTGTTGTGCACATTCTGCTTCCACATCCTGTGCATGCTATGATAGATCTTAGAATGGTTGCCTCAGAACACCAGCAGACTGTCATGCAAGCACTCATTACCAGTAGGATGGACTGCGGCAACACTCTCTATGCCAGAATCTCTGAACAACTCCTACACAGACTCCAGCCCATGCAGAACACTTTTGCAATACTCATACTCTGCCTCCCGCTCCACATCCACATTACACCCCATCTCAAGAAGCTTCACTGGCTCCCCATTCACAAGTGCAGCCAATTCAAACTTCTCACGCATACATGCAAAGCCCTACACAACAAAGGGCCAGAATACCTGAACATCCGCATACACTTTCACCAACCCATCAGACACCTAAGCTCTGCGTCACTCTTACTTGCTCACAGTCCCTGCATCAACCAAAAGAAAACTGGAGGTCGCTCATTTGCCTACATCGTACCCAAGGCTTGAAATAACCTCCCTCGACACATAGGAGCCTCATCACTTGTGTAGTTCTGCAAGAAACCGCAGACCTGGTTCTACAAATAAGCAGCTTGGGGATCACACAATTACACACATGTCTAAGCACCCGGATACCCTCTCAGGTGATAAATGTACTATACAAATCAACATTTGTGATTATCAAAATTATCAATATCAACATTTTACCACCAAGATGTCTCTTCAGGTGCTTGTTGTGCTTTACAAATGCCAAGTTAATTCATTTATTCAAAATAACATAACATAGCTTACGAGCTGCAAAGTGGTGCACTGAAACCTAATCTCCACTTTTTTTAAGCCCCTCTCACACCTTTCGGCACTGTTCTTACAAATTTGTATTAACACAAGCTTTGAAAAGAAAGAACCTCAATTGTACCTTACAGGACACACCTTTGCGACCTCCATCCTTTAGGTCATTTGAGCCCCATGCAGCATCGGGAGCTCTTTAAAAGACCCATAGATCACCTCCCATCTCATGGCCGGAGCTAGCATGAGTACTGAGGATTGGCGGAATCTCTTAAGTGTGTAATAAAAAGCAAAGACATTGTACTCCTATTAGTCATAAGGATGACTATTTCCTTTCTCCTTTGGCCCATTGTTGTTAATTACTTTGGCTAGCTTTGGAAAATATAGGAATAGTTACATGTAGTTAGCCCAAGACACTTCACAGAGGAGCTCATCTATGTATTCCTTTAATTAATCTCTTAGATGTTGAGGGCTTCTGCTGACACACATTAATCTTTTCTACGGATATTGAGTGTGCTACTCTTCATTTAAGGAGTTACCTGACCCTTGCAGAGAAGCATAAACTGTCCTGTAAGACAATCCAAGCTGACGCTGCATTGCATCAACAGTTTGTCCTGATGAAGATGGCTGTTGACGTAACATGATAAAAACTGGTCCACTACAGTTTATTGGTCAACCTTGGAAGCGCTCATCTCCAGCATTGTGTTTGCAAGGCACATTTAAGATTCACACGACTGAAACCATAATAGAACAAGGAAATGTAAACATGCTGAAGACTTTCTTAGGATAAGGCCAGAGCTCCGATAAAGCACAATAAGGCTAGCACATGGGATACCACCACAGGTAACATTACTGGCAGCAGGCTATCTTGTAAGCAGAAGGGACTCATTGATAAGTGAGATTGAGCACTTTTAATGGGAAGCTTTTCCATACTCCTTTTGTGTGGCGGGAATGCAGCACTAGTTTTTATTGTCCATGATGGTCAAGCTTCTGGCCTATGGCCTTCCAAGAATAATATTAAAATAAACAAATAGCATGGAAACAGATTGGGTGTTGATTGAATCAAGGTGGATGAGCAAAGAACTTGGCGTTAAATTAAAATGTCTGTAATTGGAGGTGAAAATAACTGTATTTCAATCTAATTAGACCATTCCATTTCTTGAGGTTGTACACCAGGTTTAGGCCAGGTACCTTCTCCTGTACAACTTTTATGTGTACAGAAGGGAATAAAAGCAATACTTCTGATAAATTCTCATTTTGTGGGGCAAAAGAGTAGCTATTGAGCACTTTCTATTTCTTTGACTCTTGTACTGGTCTACAAGTAGCCTGCTCTGAAGGCAGCATGGGTTAGATCCCAGAGAACTGTAATGACAACATGCCGACTGTCTGCAAATGAGACAATAGTGAGGTCATCCTGAAAGTTTAGAGACAAAGTGTGGTGGAAACCTGTCAAAGTGTCAGTGTGACACTTAGCAGGTTAATCCTATGTATACATAGGATTGAGATGTGCCACCAATGAGTAACAGTGGCCATGTTACAAGGCAAATTCGTGGTGGGTGGTTTCTACAAAGATATTAATATCTTGCTGCTGCTGATGCAATCGTAGTTAAAAATATAGACAGACAGACAGATAGTTAGATAGATAGATAGATAGATAGATAGATAGATAGATAGATAGATAGATAGATAGATACATAGATAGATAGATAGATAGATAGATAGATAGATAGATAGATAGATAGATAGATAGATAGATAGATAGATAGATAGATAGATAGATAGATAGATAGATAGATAGATAGATAGATAGATAGATAGATAGATAGATAGATAGATAGATAGATAGATAGATCGATCGACAGGCATACAGATAGATAGATAGATCGACAGGCAGACAGATAGTAGATAGATTCTAAAAGAGTGAGACCTATAGGGTGGTAAAAGACAAATGAAGCGCTTTCAAGAGATGCACACACATTTAGGTAACGGCATAAAAAGGAGTGAGGGTTTCCAATTCAAACTGTACCTTGTGGTTACGTCCATGCTTATCCAGAAGCGAAATCACAGACCTGATGTGTCCCTCCCCAATCAGATTCAAAGCTTCAGGGCTTTCGATCAGGATGCAGTGAAGGACCTCTAGGATACCTAAAGAGAAGGAACAGAACGTGTGCATTACCGCGTGCACCCTAGTGCCTCTCCACACGAATTCTGTTATTCGTGTTACCATCCAGCCCCTCTTGACCCACTCAGATCCACCCTTCATTTCGTCCATCTAAGTTGTCTCCCTTTCAACTGATGCAGCTCACAACTCTTCCCTGAAGAACTGCTTCCACATATATGTGTATTTGTTCATGGATTTATTTTGGTGAAGGACACTGATCCCTTACAACAGGTGCTGGCAATATTATTTTAGATTGGACATCTCAGGAATTCGTGATAAAGTGCACCTCGCACTGCCCCTTCCAATGCACGCCAATGTTTCTCGAACGAAAAGGAAAGGCCATCTCGGATCCCATGCCCACATCAGCCTTGACCGCTACTGATACTGCTTACAGGCTCCCAGAGATGCCACTCATGAGTGAGGGAGCCTGTGACTTGTACAGTGTTCAAATGCCACACCAAATGAATTGTAAGAGTTACTGCTGCCTTTCGTACCAGAGGAGGAAGACGTAACGATGACAGATTGGTTTTCAAATGGATCTCTGAATCTGAGATGTGGCAGGTGATGATAGAGACGTGCTGAGAGTTTATGCCATAAAAATGCCCAATATCCGCAATAGAATTTTACAAAGAAAAAACACGAACACTGACATGGCCAACTCGATTCAAATAATGTAGGTCATGCTGGCATGTAAAAGTTATTTTCAGATGCCACAAAACAATTGGAAGAAGCGATGTTAGGGGGACAGAGCTATTTGTCAACACGTTCCACACTATTCGTTTTCTGATAAACCACATACTTGGTGAAGTACCTAGTACAAGCAATTTGCCCATCTCAGAGATAACGAGTCTGATCGAAACACTTTTCCATGTTCACACAGATTCGGAACCAATCATTGCTTATCATAGTATCTGCACCCAGTATCTTCTTGATTACAGTTTCATTTCCTCCCAGAAACCTGGTTAAAACACTTTTTGATGAAAGGGCTTACCAGTTCCCAGATGTCACCACCTAAAGCTGAACTCGACGTGGGAACTCTGGCAGGGATTTCTAAATTCAGACCCGTTTGAAAAAGTACTTCCTCCCTTAAGTCCAGGATATTCAGGAATCTGCCAATAAATAGATTCCTTGGGCTGGCTGACTTTCGAAATTAAATTTGGTAGTAGTGTACCTTTAAACTGGGCCCAGACTTTCCACCTGTCTGTCAAGTTTGGATAAGAAATGGTTTTGTGGTGCCACTACACTGTAATCACATTGGCTTCACCCTGAGATTCAGTAGAATCTGCTATGAAGAAAACAATATTCAAGCACATAGACACCCTATTGGCGCCCCCGAACCTGGAAGAAGACTAATGGAAAACACATGGAAGATGAGTAGCTTGACTGCTGGGGAGGAGATGAGCTCCACTGAGACCAGAGGCGAAAATAACGCAAGTTTAAGAGTCATATCAACCTTCCACTCAGAGGATCTGGACTTAACGTTGGACCAAATTTGCCACATATATCACGAGAAGAATGAGAACATATAAGAGACACTTACGGGCTATGCTCTTCTGGGTAACCTGTACTCGTTCCTCAACCTGCCCACCCTATAGCCACCCACAAGTCATTACTAAGCGGCTGGGTGCATAACCCAGTGATGGACAGAAACTGTGCCCTTAACAAGATTGAAGAAATCACCCTTCCTTGACTTTGGGTGTACCTAACTTAGCCATTTCTAAGTTAGGGATGCATTTTAGGGTTACTCACTTTTCACCTTACATCCCCTAAAGTATATTCAATGTGCAACAGTGAGTCATGCTGAACTTGTATCCAATGGAACCATCATGCTATGTCTTATGATATTGTGGCTTGAAGGTCCAATTAACCATTGTTGCTGGTGGATGCTTTTGGTCTAGTGGGTGTCTCTAGGCATTGTGCGCCACTGCTACCAGAAAATCAGGGCCGCCACTGGTAGTTTTTGTGATACAGAACCATTATGGTTTAGACTCTCTTTCTTGCTAACTGTGAGGCCCCATCCAACTTCCAGGGACCTTCTTTGGCATTGTGGAGTTTTTGGGGGAACAGATGGAGCCAGAACTGATCCCCTTGACAGTGTCTGGTAGCTGATGGCAGCACACCAATATATTGGACGCTCCAGGGTCTAGAGACGCTGGCCAGTTTCCTAGCCCCAACCAGTAACTCCTTTCTTACTGTTTCGATTGGTAACCTTATTCTTATGTTGCTGAGTGGGTTTTTGGGTTTCACATGGGCTATCTCAGGTCCACTGAATGACCTTCCTCAAACTTAGGGTTCCAGATAGACAAAGGGCAGACAGATGACAGCCATGACATTATCTTTCATTGACTAGAGGGTGGCAACCATGGTTTGTTGACAGCCCAAACAGACCAGAGAGAATCTGAGATTTTCAGACTCTTCGCAGTATCCCTCCATATTCTAGCACTTGATCATAGCCTGCCATCCTAAAGTAATTATGTTGCTAAGCATGACAATTTCATTTGGGTTCTCCTCTTGGCTCTAAAAGCACTACGGACGTCTGTTTTCTTTTTAGAATATATCAACTGTAATTGATCCATATGTGTAGCTTTGACTAGAGAGTGACTTTAGATGTATTACTTTCTGGAATACTATGTCTTAGCTCCAGCACCTACAATAAACCTTCATTGCTTGACAAATATGTTTTTGGAGAACCAAGACCCAAACAGGATTAACTCCATCTGAAGAGCAGTACAATGACATCCAAGATCCTGTGAAAACAGGAGTAAATGGCCTGTAACCACTACCTGTCAGGATCTGGAGATTAAATCCTAAAAGTCAATGCTTTCACATTTTAAAAACAACAATGCAGCCCTGCAAATAAGGTAATACTAAATGAGAACTAGAGATCTAGTTTTGGCTGTGGTTCAGTTTGGCTACCCCTTGCTGGACTTGCTGGGTTGTAGCCTTCATATCTTGGAAAGACATGCTACTTTCCCTCCAAAAGAAGGCCATTGTGTTCTACACTGTGATGTCATCACTTGCATGTACTGTAAGGTAATGGATAAGTGCCTCCATTGCATAGCTTTTAAAACCCTTTTATAAAGTACACATTCAGAAAATATAGTTTCCACGCAGGACTCCGTGCCAGCAGTATGGCCGGAATGGAGTGAGCAGGACTCCGTGCTAGCAGTAAGGCAGGAATGGAGTGAGCAGGACTCCGTGCCAGCAGTATGGCGGGAATGGAGTGAGCAGGACTCCGTGCCAGCAGTAAGGCGGGAATGGAGTGAGCAGGACTCCATGCTAGCAGTAAGGCGGGAATAGAGTGAGCAGGACTCCATGCCAGCAGTATGGCGGGAATGGAGTGAGCAGGACTCCGTGCCAGCAGTAAGGCAGGAATGGAGTGAGCAGGACTCCGTGCTAGCAGTAAGGCGGGAATGGAGTGAGCAGGACTCCATGCCAGCAGTATGGCGGGAATGGAGTGAGCAGGACTCCGTGCCATCAGTAAGGCAGGAATGGAGTGAGCAGGACTCCGTGCCAGCAGTATGGCGGGAATGGAGTGAGCAGGACTCCGTGCCAGCAGTAAGGCGGGAATGGAGTGAGCAGGACTCCATGCCAGCAGTATGGCAGGAATGGGGGAGCAGGACTCCATGCCAGCAGTATGGCGGGAACGGAGTGAGCAGGACTCCGAGCTAGCAGTAAGGCAGGAATGGAGTGAGCAGGACTCTGTGCCAGCAGTAAGGCAGGAATGGAGTGAGCAGGACTCCGTGCCAGCAGTAAGGCGGGAATGGAGTGAGCAGGACTCCGTGCCAGCAGTAAGGCAGGAATGGAGTGAGCAGGACTCCGTGCCAGCAGTAAGGCAGGAATGGAGTGAGCAGGATTCCATGCTAGCAGTAAGGCAGGACTCCGTGCTAGCAGTAAGGCAGGAATGGATTGAGCAGGACTCCGTGCCAGCAGTAAGGCAGGAATGGAGTGAGCAGGACTCCGTGCCAGCAGTAAGGCAGGAATGGAGTGAGCAGGACTCCGTGCCAGCAGTATGGCGGGAATGGATTGAGCAGGACTCCGTGCCAGCAGTAAGGCGGGAATGGAGTGAGCAGGACTCCATGCCAGCAGTATGGCGGGAATGGAGTGAGCAGGACTCCGTGCCAGCAGTAAGGCAGGAATGGAGTGAGCAGGACTCCGTACCAGCAGGATGGCTGGAATGGAGTGAGCAGGACTCCGTGCCAGCAGTAAGGCGGGAACGGAGTGAGCAGGACTCCGAGCTAGCAGTAAGGCAGGAATGGAGTGAGCAGGACTCTGTGCCAGCAGTAAGGCAGGAATGGAGTGAGAAGGACTCCGTGCCAGCAGTAAGGCGGGAATGGAGTGAGCAGGACTCCGTGCTAGCAGTATGGCAGGAATGGAGTGAGCAGGACTCCTTGCCAGCAGTATGGCAGGAATGGAGTGAGTAGGACTCCGTGCCAGCAGTAAGGCAGGAATGGAGTGAGCAGGACTCCGTGCCAGCAGTAAGGCAGGGATGAAGTGAGCAGGACTCCTTGCCAGCAGTATGGCAGGAATGGAGTGAGCAGGACTCCATGCTAGCAGTAAGGCAGGACTCCGTGCTAGCAGTAAGGCAGGAATGGATTGAGCAGGACTCCGTGCCAGCAGTAAGGCAGGAATGGAGTGAGCAGGACTCCGTGCCAGCAATATGGCAGGAATGGAGTGAGCAGGACTCCGTGCCAGCAGAAAGGCAGGAATGGAGTGAGCAGGACTCCTTGCCAGCAGTATGGCAGGAATAGAGTGAGCAGGACTCCGTGCTAGCAGTAAGGCAGGAATGGAGTGAGCAGGACTCCGTGCTAGCAGTAAGGCAGGAATGGAGTGAGCAGAACTCCGTGCCAGCAGTAAGGCAGGAACGGAGTGAGCAGGACTCCGTGCTAGCAGTAAGGCAGGAATGGATTGAGCAGGACTCCGTGCCAGCAGTAAGGCAGGAATGGAGTGAGCAGGACTCCGTGCCAGCAGTAAGGCAGGAATGGATTGAGCAGGACTCTATGCTAGCAGTAAGGCAGGACTCCGTGCTAGCAGTAAGGCAGGAATGGATTGAGCAGGACTCCGTGCCAGCAGTAAGGCAGGAATGGATTGAGCAGGACTCCGTGCTAGTAGTAAGGCAGGAATGGAGTGAGCAGGACTCCGTGCTAGCAGTAAGGCAGGAATGGATTGAGCAGGACTCCGTGCCAGCAGTAAGGCAGGAATGGAGTGAGCAGGACTCCGTGCCAGCAGCATGGCGGGAATGGAGTGAGCAGGACTCCGTGCTAGCAGTAAGGCAGGAATGGAGTGAGCAGGACTCCGTGCCAGCAGTAAGGCAGGAATGGATTGAGCAGGACTCCATGCTAGCAGTAAGGCAGAACTCCGTGCTAGCAGTAAGGCAGGAATGGATTGAGCAGGACTCCGTGCCAGCAGTAAGGCAGGAATGGATTGAGCAGGACTCCGTGCTAGTAGTAAGGCAGGAATGGAGTGAGCAGGACTCCGTGCTAGCAGTAAGGCAGGAATGGATTGAGCAGGACTCCGTGCCAGCAGTAAGGCAGGAATGGAGTGAGCAGGACTCCGTGCCAGCAGCATGGCGGGAATGGAGTGAGCAGGACTCCGTGCTAGCAGTAAGGCAGGAATGGAGTGAGCAGGACTCCGTGCTAGCAGTAAGGCAGGAATGGAGTGAGCAGGACTCCATGCCAGCAGTATGGCAGGAATGGGGGAGCAGGACTCCGAGCTAGCAGTAAGGCAGGAACGGAGTGAGCAGGACTCCGTGCCAGCAGTATGGCAGGAATGGAGTGAGCAGGACTCCGTGCCAGCAGTATGGCAGGAATGTAGTGAGCAGGACTCCGTGCCAGCAGTAAGGCAGGAATGGAGTGAGCAGGACTCCATGCCAGCAGTATGGCGGGAATAGAGTGAGCAGGACTCTGTGCCAGCAGTAAGGCAGGAATGGAGTGAGCAGGACTCCGTGCTAGCAGTAAGGCAGGAATGGAGTGAGCAGGACTCCGTGCCAGCAGTATGGCAGGAATGGAGTGAGCAGGACTCCGTGCCAGCAGGAAGGCAGGAATGGAGTGAGCAGGACTCCGTGCCAGCAGTATGGCGGGAATGGAGTGAGCAGGACTCCGTGCCAGCAGTAAGGCAGGAATGGAGTGAGCAGGACTCCGTGCCAGCAGTACGGCGGGAATGGAGTGAGCAGGACTCCGTGCTAGCAGTAAGGCAGGAATGGAGTGAGCAGGACTCGGTGCTAGCAGTAAGGCGGGAATGGAGTGAGCAGGACTCCATGCCAGCAGTATGGCGGGAATGGAGTGAGCAGGACTCCGTGCCAGCAGTATGGCGGGAATGGAGTGAGCAGGACTCAGTGCCAGCAGTAAGGCGGGAATGGGAGAGCAGGACTCCATGCCAGCAGTATGACGGGAATGGAGTGAGCAGGACTCCGTGCTAGCAGTAAGGCAGGAATGGAGTGAGCAGGACTCCGTGCTAGCAGTAAGGCAGGAATGGAGTGAGCAGGACTCCGTGCCAGCAGTATGGCGGGAATGGAGTGAGCAGGACACCGTGCCAGCAGTAAGGCGGGAATGGAGTGAGCAGGACTCCGTGCCAGCAGTAAGGCAGGAATGGGGTGAGCAGGACTCCGTGCCAGCAGTAAGGCAGGAATGGAGTGAGCAGGACTCCGTGCCAGCAGTATGGCAGGAATGGAGTGAGCAGGACTCCGTGACAGCAGTAAGGCAGGAATGGGGGAGCGGGATTCCATGCTAGCTGTAAGGCGGGAATGGAGTGAGCAGGACTCCGTGCCAGCAGTATGGCGGGAATGGAGTGAGCAGGACTCCGTGCCAGCAGTACTCCATGCCAGCAGTATGGCGGGAATGGAGTGAGCAGGACTCAGTGCCAGCAGTAAGGCGGGAATGGAGTGAGCAGGACTCCGTGCCAGCAGTATGGCGGGAATGCAGTGAGCAGGACTCCGTGCTAGCAGTAAGGCAGGAATGGAGTGAGCAGGACTCCGTGCTAGCAGGACTCCGTGCTAGCAGTAAGGCAGGAATGGAGTGAGCAGGACTCCGTGCCAGCAGTAAGGCAGGAATGGATTGAGCAGGACTCCGTGCTAGTAGTAAGGCAGGAATGGAGTGAGCAGGACTCCGTGCTAGCAGTAAGGCAGGAATGGATTGAGCAGGACTCCGTGCCAGCAGTAAGGCAGGAATGGAGTGAGCAGGACTCCGTGCCAGCAGCATGGCGGGAATGGAGTGAGCAGGACTCCGTGCTAGCAGTAAGGCAGGAATGGAGTGAGCAGGACTCCGTGCTAGCAGTAAGGCAGGAATGGAGTGAGCAGGACTCCATGCCAGCAGTATGGCAGGAATGGGGGAGCAGGACTCCGAGCTAGCAGTAAGGCAGGAACGGAGTGAGCAGGACTCCGTGCCAGCAGTATGGCGGGAATGTAGTGAGCAGGACTCCGTGCCAGCAGTAAGGCAGGAATGGAGTGAGCAGGACTCCATGCCAGCAGTATGGCGGGAATAGAGTGAGCAGGACTCTGTGCCAGCAGTAAGGCAGGAATGGAGTGAGCAGGACTCCGTGCTAGCAGTAAGGCAGGAATGGAGTGAGCAGGACTCCGTGCCAGCAGTATGGCAGGAATGGAGTGAGCAGGACTCCGTGCCAGCAGGAAGGCAGGAATGGAGTGAGCAGGACTCCGTGCCAGCAGTATGGCGGGAATGGAGTGAGCAGGACTCCGTGCCAGCAGTAAGGCAGGAATGGAGTGAGCAGGACTCCGTGCCAGCAGTACGGCGGGAATGGAGTGAGCAGGACTCCGTGCTAGCAGTAAGGCAGGAATGGAGTGAGCAGGACTCGGTGCTAGCAGTAAGGCGGGAATGGAGTGAGCAGGACTCCATGCCAGCAGTATGGCGGGAATGGAGTGAGCAGGACTCCGTGCCAGCAGTATGGCGGGAATGGAGTGAGCAGGACTCAGTGCCAGCAGTAAGGCGGGAATGGGAGAGCAGGACTCCATGCCAGCAGTATGACGGGAATGGAGTGAGCAGGACTCCGTGCTAGCAGTAAGGCAGGAATGGAGTGAGCAGGACTCCGTGCTAGCAGTAAGGCAGGAATGGAGTGAGCAGGACTCCGTGCCAGCAGTATGGCGGGAATGGAGTGAGCAGGACACCGTGCCAGCAGTAAGGCGGGAATGGAGTGAGCAGGACTCCGTGCCAGCAGTAAGGCAGGAATGGGGTGAGCAGGACTCCGTGCCAGCAGTAAGGCAGGAATGGAGTGAGCAGGACTCCGTGCCAGCAGTATGGCAGGAATGGAGTGAGCAGGACTCCGTGACAGCAGTAAGGCAGGAATGGGGGAGCGGGATTCCATGCTAGCTGTAAGGCGGGAATGGAGTGAGCAGGACTCCGTGCCAGCAGTATGGCGGGAATGGAGTGAGCAGGACTCCGTGCCAGCAGTACTCCATGCCAGCAGTATGGCGGGAATGGAGTGAGCAGGACTCAGTGCCAGCAGTAAGGCGGGAATGGAGTGAGCAGGACTCCGTGCCAGCAGTATGGCGGGAATGCAGTGAGCAGGACTCCGTGCTAGCAGTAAGGCAGGAATGGAGTGAGCAGGACTCCGTGCTAGCAGGACTCCGTGCTAGCAGTAAGGCAGGAATGGAGTGAGCAGGACTCCGTGCTAGCAGTAAGGCAGGAATGGGGGAGCAGGATTCCATGCTAGCCATAAGGCGGGAATGGGGGAGCAGGACTCTGAGCTAGCAGTAAGACAGAAATGGGGGGAAGACAGGCTTTTTATTCCACCAGGAATTTCCCAGTGGGCTTGAACCCTTGGAGGCCGGTTTTGAAAGACCAGGATCCCTGCCGGTGACTCTGACACTTGCCTCAGCTCAACGGAGAGAGGTGTGGTGCAGCGGCCAGGGCAGCTGACTTCGGAGCACAGGGTTCACGGTTCGATCCCCGGCTCCGGCGGCAGATCAGCTCAGCACCATGTGACTCTGGGCAATAGCTCAGAAAATTTCCACTACGGCACCCAGCGCCTTGAGACCCATAACGGTGAGTAGTTCGTGCTTTACAAATACAGATTTACATTACAAAGTTGATGGCTGCAGGCAGTGGGAGGTTTAAGGAGGGAGGAAGAAGGTAGAGAGAAAGCGGTCACAGGGAGGGGAGAGAGAATGGATGAATGAATGGAAAGAGAATGACTGCATGAGGTGACAAGGGGAGAGGGAAAGGTTTGACCATTTTGCCAGGGCTGCTTATGGTTCCCCAGTTCAGCCCTAGACAGGAAGAAATGATCAGATATGATCAGAACCTGCCATCTACAATGAGAACAGAGCCCAGAGGAACCAAAGCTCAGAATGTGCCACTCCCTTTTATTACCAAACTCAGCCAAAGGCAGTTTTCGAGTGCAGGAATGGACCCAGCTTCAAGAAAATATAATTTTTATCTCTATTAACAGAGCCTGTTAAAACCCAATAGCCACGTAAGGAAGGAAGTTGTCTGCCTTTAAGTGACAGCTATTGATGTGTATATGTGTGACTGTTGCTAAAAAAAGGCTGTCCTCCAGTGAAATTCATGTCCACTCCCAGGGCTGGACTGGAATCCAAAATCAAACCTGCCCAAACATTTCAAAGCAGCCCTACACTGTAAGAGGCAGCATCTATAATAAGATCATGAGTTGGAAGAGGTCTCTTTCTCTCACCTGGTCTTGTGAAATCACTTACACAGGTGGAAGGGATGGCGGGCATCAGGAGTGGTTTCATTCTCTCACCTGGTCTCATGAACCCATTTACACTGGTGGAGGGGTGGCGGGCATCGGAAGAGTTCTCATTCTCTCACCTGGTCTTGTGAACCCATTTACACAGGTGGAGGGGTGGCGGGCATCAGGAGTGGTTTCATTCTCTCACCTGGTCTTGTGAACTCACTTATACAGGTGGATGGGATGGCAGGCCTGGTCTCGTGAATTGACTTACACCGGTGGCAGGAATGGCTGGCATCAGGAGAGGTCTCATACTCTCCCCTGGATTCGTGACTCACTTACACAGATGGAAGGGATGGCAGGAGTCAGAGTGGTCTCATCCTCTCATCTGATCTCCTGAACTCATTTTCACAGGTGAGAGTGTGGCAGCCTGGCAGGCATTGAAAGAGGTCTTGTGAACTCACTTACACAGGTGGGTATCAGGAGAGGTCTCATTCTCTCGCCTTATCTCGTGCAGTCAATTACACATGTGGAAGGGAAGGCGGGCTTCTGGAGAGGTCTCATTCTCTCACCTGGTCTCCTGGACTCACTTACACAGGTGGAAAGCATGGCGGGCGTCACCTTGTCTTGTGAACTTATTTACACGGGTGGAAGGGATGGCGGGTGTCAGAAGGGGTCTCATTCTCTCACCTGAACTCACACAGAGAGTAGGGATGGCTTGGGTCATGAGAGATCTCATTCTCTTTCATGGTCTTGTGAACTCAGACAGGTAGAAGGGGCGGCGGGCATCGGAAGAGTTCTCATTATCTCACCTGGTCTGCCTGGTGACAGTTACAGAGGCACCAGGGAGGATGGAGGCATTAGAAGAGGTTGTGTTCTTTAGTCTGGCCTACGGGAACTTGGTTACAGAAGCGCTAGATACGGTGGGTGTTAGAAGAGGTCTCATTCTCTCACCTGAACTCACACAGAGAGTAGGGATGGCTTGGGTCATGAGAGGTCTCATTCTCTCTCATAGTCTTGTGAACTCAGACAGGTAGGAGGGATGGCGGGCATCAGGAGCGGTCTCATTCTCTCACCTGGTCTCATGAACCCATTTACACTGGTGGAGGGGTGGCGGGCATCGGAAGAGTTCTCATTCTCTCACCTGGTCTTGTGAACCCATTTACACAGGTGGAGGGGTGGCGGGCATCGGAAGAGTTCTCATTATTTCACCTGGTCTGCCTGGAGACAGTTACAGAGGCACCAGGGAGGATGGAGGCATTAGAAGAGGCTGTGTTCTTTAGTCTGGCCTACGTGAACTTGGTTACAGAAGCGCTAGATACGGTGGGTGTTAGAAGAGGTCTCATTCTCTTACCTGTCTTGTGTACTCACCTACAGAGGTGGCAAGGATGGTAGGCGTCAGAAGAGGTCCCATTCTCGTGCCTGGTTTGCTCTGCCTAGACACAGCTACAGAGGCACCAGGGATGGTGGAGATATTAGAAGAGGTTGCATTCTTTAGTCTGGCCTGTGTGAACTCTGTGACAGAGGCCATAAGAATGGCGAGTGTTAAAAGAAGTCTCATTCTCTCACCTGATCTACATCCTTCCTGGCTGAAGTTCCAGATCAGAGAGGACCTGGTCTGGCAGTAAGGGCTGGACTGTTCCCATTGGAGCAGGGTCAAGACAGATTTGCATATGGCTAGGCCGTAGAGGTGGCATGGGGGGCGAAAAGTGATGGACTGGGAAGGAGCCCAAGCGACTGCAAGCAGCTGGGATTAATTGAGGCATTCCATCCATCATCTTGCTGTTGTTACGGTTGAGGCCCTAACGGATATGCCCAGACAAGGGTCCAGTGCTCACTGTGCCACTAGAATAAAGCTATACCTGGCTGCTGATCCCTAATCCAGTCCTAGGTTGACTGTGTTCTGGTTCAGGGAGGATCTTGCCTGGCCGTTTGGGCTGGATTGTTCCCATTGGAGTAGAGTCAAGACTGATTTGCATATGGTGGGGTCCAAATTGAGGTGACATGGTCGGCAAAAATTGATGGACTGGGATGTAGTCCAAGCGATTGCCAGTGGCTGAGATTTATTCCAATATTCCACCCATCACCTTGGTGTTGTTACAGTTACAGAGGTACCAGAGATGATGGAAATATTAAAAGAGGTCACATTCTTTGAGAACATTAACATTACAAGTGCATTACAGTGTAGTACAAATATATAAAAAACAAACCATGGCCCCACTAGGTGCAGGGTGCCGTGATTTCTTTTATGTATATTTGTTATGTTAAATGTGATGGATCTTATGTCATGTCTTATTAATGTGTGTGTGCTTTTCTGGTGTGTGTGTGTGTGTGCCTTTCAGGTGTGTGTGTAGGTGTAGGTGTGTGTGTGTGTATGTAGGTGTGAGTATTTTTTATTGTGCTTTCAGCCCTGATTAAGTCTCATTCTGGGAAGAAACACGTTGGCTGGGCTGATGTAGGATGATTACTGAATGATTCAATAAAAGAAATTTTTGAATGGAAGCACAATTTCATGGCTCCTATTTTATTGGACATCTGAAGGATTGTATTTTACATGGGAAAAGGTTCTCGAGGAAACACTTCAATATCAACTATCTGAACATTTTATAGAATTCCACCGGACTCCTTAAGCACTCCCTTTTTGTCTAGGATTGAGTTATTAGGTATGGTCTCAGAGCAGTAAGGCCGTAGAGAGGTTGAGTGCTGTGCTTGAGGACTTCGTGTGCGGCTCTTCTTCTGCCAATACTGCTCTTTCTAGTAGTGTCAGGTCACGTTCTTTAGTCTGGCCAGCATGAACTCACTAACAGAGGCGGTAGTGATGGCACTTATCAAAAGAGGCCTCATTCTGTAGCATCCCAGAATTTATTTATCACATAAGATAGCCGTTTGATGAGTCTTACCAGTCAGAGCAGAGATACAGAAACACTCTACAAGCGTGTGTGTATACTCCCCACTGGTATGCAGACGTGGCTTGGGTGGAGTTTGGAGACATTGCCCTTTAGAGTATTGTGTGCAGTAGACCGTGTCAGAAAGATTCTTTACCATAAATTCAAAAATCCATTTACACTATGTGCTTTTCCAGCAGATTAAGCAAAGTTATCTAAATTACAGCCCTATGGAAGGTGTAAGGTGACAAACATAAATGATAAGTAGAGTACATGTTTAGGTATTATTAATGCACCAAGAACAGAATTATGCAGGATACACATATACAGATGCATTTACATAGGGAGTAGAGCTTTGTCCAAGCTATTGTGTTCAGCTGTGGCTCGGTTTTGGTAACCACTATCATCATAACCGTATACACCGAAGCGTGATAGGCCCATAGACCACGCCTCACTCGTCACTCCCAACATACCTGAGGAAGATTCGAGCCTGTCCAACTTGCTGATCAGCCAATCGAGGTTATATGAGAATTGTGCACAGTTACTTCTGTTACCACGGATGAGGGCGGCTGCAGAGAGAGGAGAAACAAGAGAGTCACACACCGGGTTTCTAAAGCCTCACACGCAGAGCCATTCTTGTGAAGCCGTCTATGGTGGACTGTCAGTGCGAATTGTTGATAGCAGGGAACACTTCTGGGAAATACCGGGCGAGTGGAAAACCTGCCTCCCTCTTATGTATGATGAAAGACTACTCAAATAGGTTGACCAACCGACTGTAAGTGTCACGGACCGCCCGTTATTGGGCCTCTTGTCCGTTGCCCATGAGGAATTCTTTCACTGACACCTTTTGTCCGTAATTTCGGCCATTAGAGCGAGATGCCCCCCTGCAGACAGCCTGAGAGTTCTTTAACTCTCACAGCAGGAGCCCGCGTGTGCACCTGCTGTGATCTTAAAGGCCAGCAGCAGCCCCACCCCGAGTTGGTGCAACCAAATCTCTACCCTCACAGCAGGGTCTGAATGGGACCAATTACCATAAGTAAATAGAAAATGTAAAGTCTCAATCTCACTTAACTATATGTCCTACAGGTAGTATGGTGCTGCACTTCAGATAATGTGGTAGGCCGTGCATTTTACGGCAAACTGGGACAGAAGAAATGGGGGATTTGGAATACAATTTTTAAAGGGACAGTTACATAAGTATGCGGGCTTTTCTACCGATGATTTTGAGACATGAGTGGTGAATCGCTCATTTTAAAACACATTCGCCTATATCATTGGTGAATACAAAGGAATGGCAGACAATTCGATATCAGACAGGAGGGATGGGCATTCTCCTATACATTTTTAGTAAACATGGTGATAAATAGTGCATTTGAAAGTACACACTTCTAATTAATTGCCTAAACTTGATAGAATTTCACAAGAAATTTTTACAGAGGGTAGGGGAGGGCTAGGGGTTTACTTCCTGCTAGAAATAAGGTAAACGTATAATGAATAGTTCATTTTATGTCCTGAATTTTTATCCTGAATTTTGAACTTTTGTCACTGGGACCATTCTAGTGCTATTAAAATCATTCTGGCACTCAAGTAAAAATAGAGGAAAGGAAGGCTTTCGGGGCATGTGTACAGCCTTCAGTTCCAGCAGTTTGATGTGGTATGTCATTTCCTTCAAGAACCAGGTTCCCTGACTTTGACGGTGACGCATGTGTGCACCTCAACCTCATAGGGAGGCATTGGTCAACACTGTTTGGGAAGGATTGTCTTGAAAAGTAATTCTGCTTAGGAGGTTCTCCAGATGACACCAACACTTGAGAGACTGGACTACCTTAGGAGAAAGAAGGATCTTGTCCTCCAATTAGCCTCAGAACTGACACCCCTGGTCTTCAAGGCATTCCTGCAATGGTCTCATCTGGAGGCGAGCATTCAGGACAAGGAAGATGCACAAAGTCACGGAGCTCAGTAGTGACACTACCTGCCTCATTGGTGGATTGGTTGCCTTCAGCAGAGGGCAACATTTCAGATGATTTGATAACAGTCTCTCCGCTGAAGGATATACTTTTGTTATTAAAGAATCCAGAACTGCTCATAGGTAATGTAGGAACTGCACAGGGGCTGATATTGATTTCTCATGACTGATGTACAGAGCTAAGCAAATTTGAGCAGAGACTTTTATCTGGAAATGCTGATAAGCTTGCTGAGATGTTGATCGCTTGATCAGTCAGTGGTCCCAATATAGTTAGATGTTGATTTTGTGTCTACTGAAATGCACTGCATTAAAAGCCATGCGCTTTAATATTTAAATGCCTATAAATTGCGGAACTCCCTGCTAATATAGCCTTTTTTAGAAAACTGTTAAAAACCTGTCTCTTTACTCATTCTTAGTAGATATGTTTAATCAAATTTAGGAATGTTTAGGGCTAAGACATCTTGGCAGATGCACGTTTTATAAAATACTATTTACTTACTTCGATAGAGTTCTCAGAGCACAGTTGAGGCCAAATGGAAATCTCTTGTACAGATAATGATTGTTGACACCCACACATCTCAGGAACTTGCATTGCTTCTTTGCTACTGGCACGTGGCATTATGCATGTGGAAGATCTATAGAGCAATTCCCCTGATGGATCCGCAGGGATTTCTGTAATAGGATCCTGAAATGTTTGTTCCATATCCATTAATTTGCCAGTTTTTTATCCACAACAGCTCTGAATTTGTCCTTTGCGCTGTTCTTTTTTACCAGGAAATAACAGGAATAAATCCCCATTCCTTTCTGGGAAGGAAGAACAGTCTACATAGTTTGTTCATATCTTTCTGAAGCACCTGTAACTGTTGCATTGAAGGCTTCTTTGCTAGTGTTGTTGATGGAGGATGGGTGAATCTAAGACAGAAGCCATTTTCAACAACATTCACTATTCATACTTCTTTTCCAGATTGGGAAACAGTAGTGGAGAAATAAGAGGTTCATTGTTTTGTCCCTGCTGGGGGTTTACCTGCAGCAGCAGCTGATTGGTGACCTCTTTTGCCCTTGGGTTGGTGCCCCTGTTGGTGGAAAGGTCTGCCATGTTGTTAATGACCTTGAGGCAGCTGATGGGATTGAACTCTCTGTGGGTAATATCTCCAGTCATAAGGCCTGTAGAAGTGTTTATCGATACCTTCCTATTTTCTAGACCTCTAGCCCTTAGGTTTCCATTTCGATATTCATACGGGCCATTTTCTTTATCACTATTTCTTCCAAATAAAGTTGTGGTAGAAAGGTAAAATTATGATTGGCTGTTGAGCTTCTGGCTTGAGGCCCATTAAGTCTTAGCCAAGAAGTTCTCATTAAAGAAAGGCCATGAAAATAACTATGTGCAGTTCAAATAGATGAGCACTGATGACGTGATTGGCTCTCATTCAAAGCTGCTTAGAAGGTTTCTTTATGATTCCTCAGTAGATCGCTGACAAATTGCTAGAGAGAGTACCATAACGATCTGTTGTGTCTAGCCGGAAACACTTGCAGTCTTCATGATGGTAGCAAATGTTCCTCACATTTTTCACCCCTAGAGAATCAAGTTTTCTCCTTTCTTATCCTTATTTAGTAGAGCCGTAGATGAAGGAGCAGTGGTTTTCATTGCTCACATCCATACTGAGTCAAAAGGAGAATCTAAACGAAGGAAAAGAGCATATTGATGAAGTGGGCTGTTTTGTTTTTTACAGTCTGGATGGTGCAGCTTTAACTGAGGCTGGAATGAGGAATAATTCCATAGCCAATTCTAACAGCTTGGGACTGATGAGAGTAGTGACTCATGGATGAATGCTGGTGAAGCATATAAAAAATGACCAAAATGGTCGCTTTTGGAGCTGGTAGATGGATATTTTATTTGTTACCTCTTCCTTAGATGAGCACGTCCTAGAAACAATTTAAATAATCGATTGGGGAGATTCTTGCTGGTAGTCAATCTATTAAGGGAGGCAAAAACCTTCTCATGTCAGATGATGCTGATGACCAAGAATAGAATGGAAGTGTTGTAGAGCGATGTTTATGCCTAAAAGAATGTCTAGAAGAGGAAGTATGTCTTGAATGATGAGAGGTGTCTTGATCTTGACCTGTAACTAGATCTGGATGAGAGTGGAGGCATCTTGAATCTTCTCAGTTCCACAGGTGGTCTTGAGAAAAGTAGAGACCCAAAAGGAACAAACCGAAGAAGAGATACATGAGTATGAGTATGAGGTAGTAGAGCCCCTGGAGCAACTTGGTGTTGCAGAGGCAATGGTGGTAGAGGAGGGAGTGGAAGAGATGATGAAGGATGTGGTTATGGAGAACGCTGAGCAACTGGATCTTTAGAGACTGGTATGACCACCATACGAATATACGCTAGAATATTCTGAATCCACTGTAGTGGGCAACCTTCTCACTTTCGTCTTCCTTAACCCTTCTGTAGAATTCTTGATTGAAAAGGAAGATTCTGTGGGCCTCATCATAGAAAGGTGCTTTGACATCGTGGTTGCTCTCGAAGCCGAAAATCTTTTTTTTTCTTCTCAACAATTAGGGCCTCCTTCTTTAATACATTGACCCAGTCCTCCGCAGTCAACAAGCAAGCACCGTACCTTGCTTCAACATCAGAGACCTCCACATCAACCAGCAGTGTCGTCTTTATTGAAGTAGGTGCCCCTTTTTGGAATTCCCTCAGTGGGAGACCTCAGAGATTTGGGGAAGAGCACTCATGAGAATTAGCCCTCTCCTTCGTCATGCAACATCCCTGTTACTTCTGACACAGCCTCCTAGTGTCTCAGAAGTTCCTCCTTTCCATACATGCAAATCTACTTCTTGTCCAAACAGTTATGCCTAGAAAAGGTCGTAAAGTCATCGAACCTTTCTGAAATGTCTGTCAGGAAGGCAAAGTATGAAACATATCAGATCTTGGGGATCTGATCTTGCCTTTTTTTCACCCCACATGCAAGAAACCTCGCAAATGAAGATGCCATTTTGCAAAGAAAAGTGAAATATTTTCTGTCACAACATGACAGAAAAACACTAGAGGCCACGGTGTAAATATATTTTGCAAGGAAAAAAGTAAAATGCTAACAAATCCTGCCACCAGGAGCCAGAAAAAAGAAAGGATGTAACTACCATGCACAGGTCATGACGGGATATTGGAAGGCTGAAAGCCCTTAAAGGCGACGTGTCAGTTTTCAATCTAACAGTGCTGCAGTTTGTACCGTTTTTCCACTCCCAAGTTTTTTTAAAATCTTTTTTTATGTCACCTAGATTCTAGTGACTTTTCTGTATTTTAATAAGTATTTTTTTAAGTAAATTAATATCATTGGCCAGTATAGCCTATTTCATTGGCTGCAAAAATATTTATTGTCACATAGAAAGACTTGGCATTCCTGAGATATGGCAAAAATGATACACAGTGAAAGATATATTCAAAGAAGTGCTCCGGGCACTCACATGAGCGGGGGATAAATCAGTGATTGATACCATATGGTCAAGGGCCTTCTTCGGGAATTGTTTTCCGATAAAAGAAGGGAAATATAGTATCCTTCTGTACTATTCCATTGGAGCATTTATTATTCAAGACCAAACTCAGAGCTAGAGACTTAAGGCCAGCATTATGACTTGCACAGTGCAGAGGAGCTGAAATTGCTAGGTCCAGCATCACTGATTACTACTAGTAATCCGAATCACTGATTCCAGACAGTAATTGAGCCCCTGCATCTTGCAATTACAAATGTATGTTCCCGGAATGGGGAATAATATGTAGATGTGGAATTACCGGGTCCTTTTCCACATGAGGATTCCCCATTCCGGGTAACATTTCACTCTCTTTTTCCCAGTTACTTCTTTTACTGCAAAAGGAGGAAAGGGTATGATGGAACAGTGGAAGCTGTAGACCAGCGTGGGGGGTCATTCCATGTTCTGCCATTGCTGTAAGAGGAGCTAAGGCTGAGCTGGGCTGTGAATGCAGCCTCTGCTCGATATGCATGTGATTTTAACAGACAAAGTTTCTGACTTGTTAAGTCAGTCTAGATTTTTCTAGCCAGAAAAGTATAGTGTTGGAACACCAGGGCATTGTGTTTGTGATCGTACACAGATGTTCCCATCAGGAATACCTCTCTGCCTGATTCATAAGTGAGGCTTAGGTAGCATCTACAGTATTATACATGGGCCTTATGTGCCTTATCTGTCATCATATATAACTTTGTTATCTACCCTGTGAAATGGATGTTGCTGCATCTTCACAGAATTCACTCATTCACTTTATCTGAGTCAGAGTGACAATAAGTGAAAGATTCATCACACTTGTAATCACCAGTGAGGTTTGTATTTGCTACCACATAAGAATATGAAGCCATTAATGTGTGATCCTAGGTCTTGGGAACCTCATGTAGATTTGTGTAATCATAAACTGAACGTATAAGTCACAGGGCTTAAGGCAAGGACACCTTAGAGAATATATGGCCATAGAACTATCATCATCTGGAGGGTGAGCTCCAAAAGGTGGATCCCTCACTAATCTCTGCTCTTTATGAAGGTAGAAGAAGTAACTCCCATGTGCTATAGTGGAACTATTCCTGAAGACTCCGGAGACATATCTCTCTAGGGTGTCCTCCTTCTGGAGGATCTAGAGAAGGTGGCATGTTGAAAGTGAGTAAGAAAACATCAGCAATGGAAAGCTGGAACAAAATGAGACTGGTTCATTATGGACATGCCAAAGCTATTAGAGTCCCTAGGTGCTCATTAGATACGACATGGAAGCCAGGAAAAAAGGTGGGGAAATTAGTACACCAGACCTGCCTCCTAACATCCAAGACCTGCACAAGGTTGTTAGAAGAAACCACAACACAACAGAATTCTCAGGCTTGATATTTCAGTACAGAGATCTCTGGAGAAATGGTGGATGGTGTGATAATTGCAGCTAACCGGTGGCCTGGACATATACTGAGTGCACCTAGGAAAACACAGCTGAGAGCATCACTCTTCACCACTACCAATGCTACAGGTGTGTCTTGCAGAGCGAAGGATATGATTGCTTATACTAACATTTTTGGTTAGATCCTACTCAATCTGTTGTGAGAGACCTCTTTCCAAAATCTTTTAATGTATTTGTCATAATGTGATGCAGTTTGGAAACAACTGGTAATAAGGAATAAGTAGGACCCCGACAAAACAACACAGCTCATTTAGTAGCATGCACTGTATATTGGTGATTAGTGTTAATATTCAATGACTAGTTCTTTGTCCCCACAAGGGTTCTCTATCCAGCCAGGATAGTGGCCAGAACAGATCAGGCAATGTTGGGGGCCCTAAAACTGGCTAGTCGGCCCTGCTAAATAAGTACAGAAACCTCTATTGCTTCAAGAATCGGCACTCATTTCTGCATCTTCTTCAGGCCACTTGTATGCGAGTATTCAGTTGCTTATGTACATATGCAGAAGCCTTGGACTAAGTGAGACCTAACTCCTTTGTTTTTAGAGACACCTAGCGGTGATAAACTGCGGTGCAACACCGTGGCAAAGTGCACCAAAGCCTTTTCTATACCACATCTTACAAACCAGATCACGGTACGGCAAATTTTACAAATGGTGTTTTATTCCAATGACACAATACATCAAACCTTGACAGAGTAACTTCCACCAAATTGTAAAAACCATACTACGATGCACCTCACATGCCGTGGCACACCACACAAACCTTGGCACACCGTGTTTTACAACCCGTGGTACAGTATACACCTTACAAACCTATGAGGGTATTCCAAGTTACAAACTGTGGCACTTATTAAATACCATATCACTATTCATTGTACCAGCCATGGCACGTTGAAGGAACAAGTCACTTACGTGTAACTACAGTTCTCCAGCACTGGCATCTTTAATAGATCCAGAGGCTTTAATCATTTGCTGTCATTGAGCTAGGACTACCTACTTGACGACATCAATGATTCAATAATCCAAGTTTATAAAAAGATCCAATGGTATAGGAGCTTAGAAACCATAGTAGATGGTGCACTTTTTAAATCATTGTCACAGTGTCGTTTTAAAAATGTGGTACAGTGAATTCTGCAAGTCATACCACAGTACTTACAAACCAACTGCCATGCAAGTTTCACTAATAGTGGCAAGGCACATCTTATTTCTTAAACACACTCACCCAGTAATTCATACAGGAGGTTGAGGATTTCCTTCCAGGCTGGTCCGGCCTCATCACCAGCAACCTCTGCAAAGTGAGCGGCACTGCTGTAAACATTAAGGCGGTCGATGCAGTTCAACACGAGGGCCAGCATCCCCTGCAAATGTACCAGAGAGAAGGCATGTTGTAAGAAAGTCAATTCTTTGGGGATGCAGCAGAATCAGCTACTTCTATGGACACCTCTGCACCATCATTAATAGTCTGGTTTATCATTATGACAAAAACGCAGACATGCAAAATGCAAGGTTTGTAGTATTCACCTCACTCAAAGAGATTAGGTTTTGGTTTGCCCTACACAAGGATGTTAACCACTCTTTCTCGGACTTCTCATGTGATTTTAAACTGGGGTTACAGCCATCACTTTCTGAGTCTTTATTCACTCCTGCAATTGCACCACCTCGGAGATAGCTGCATGAGCTGGATGTTGGGCAGGAGCCTGTGATGCCACCTAGAAAGAAGACCCGCTGATGGTCTGGTGCATGATGGTCATGTGAAGTCGCTGCTTTTTGCAGATTGCCTTGTGTAAAATGCTCACAATAAATTGTACCAGGCAGATCTTTCCTCAGTGCCTGCCCACTGCCTTCATCAATGAAGTAAGTTACTTATCTATTACAAAAGTTCGCCAGCATTAGTACCTTTCATAGATTCACAATCTTAAATACTCCATGTCATCAGGCTGGGATCTCTCATCCTTATATAATTAATAGTAGTTTATCTATATGTCACTACATGTATACACGTCTCTGAACAAGGGAGGAGTGTGGGTTGCATGTGAATCTCTGAAAGACACCAAATGAAGGGAAATATAGTTAAAGGGTAAGTAACTTTTTTCTTCTCCAGCATACGGCCTTTCGTAGATTCATATGGTGGAATACAGATTAGATAAATGTGAGAAGGATAAATTACTTACCTGTAACCCTAGTTCTCTTCCAGGGGTATCCTCATCAAAGTCATAAGCACATGAATATTTCCGTCCATATTCAGGACCCCGGAAACACATCACAAATATGTGAAAACCATATATGTAGATATATATATATATATATATATATATATATATATATATATATATATATATATATATATATAGAGTAATCTACAAACCTCCACTTGTAAGCGGCGAAAGAAGAGGCAGACCCCACGTTATCCAGGCAAGTTGTATTTATTCACATGCCTTTCAAAAATGTAACGTTTCGAGTACTAGCGTACTCTTGTTCACACACCACATTCTTGTTTGAAGATTTCTTTTATAATTGCAGTTCTGACCCCACCTATGGGCCACACCTACCACACGTGCATCACATGATTCAGCCTATAGCCTGGATTACACAATTTAAAGCCACAGTGCCTATTTAACATTGTGAATTGTAGTTGCACTGAACACATTTTTAAAACCACATTTCACCAAATATTGCCTGATATAAATTTCATCATATTAATTTTTATGTATATTACTGTACAAATACTTTGAAATATTGCACATCATAACTGCACAAAAGCGTTAGAAATTGTTCATGAAGCGATTGTTGAAATAATATGCTTGAATGCATAATTCACAACTAAATCACAAAGTAGAACAATCGCAAAATATATACATAAAGCATTATAAAAAGGTTTTTAGTGTTGAAATTGATAACAGTGCTATTAACGAGTGATACAGAGCTTGACTGAACATGTGAAAAAAGGAAAATATGCCACCAAAAATGCACCTCAGTGTATAACCATGATATTGAGCTACAGTCCTATATATTTATTTAAAATTTATACATTATAAACTTTGTGTTACATAAATATTAAGGACTATTTACAAAAAATTGTATGTACAAAACATGAAAGAAGTGCTCAAATATATTCACAGTGTAAATGAACCACCTAAAGAAGTTTCTTTTAAACCAATGATTATTTAAAAGACTGCCCTGTTCAGAAACCTGTACAGCCAGTTCAGAAACAAAAATCGGACTGCAGATCACCTAAAATAGGTGCATTATTGTGAATTGCATAAAAGTTCAAGACGTGTGTATTTAGACATTCTTTGCTCGGTAGCGAACCATCTGAACCCTGAAATATGCTGCATATATTCAGTACAGAGTGTGTGCGTTTGATCATTGTTCCTACAAAAAATTATGCATATCCTCTGTCGCGTTCAACCCATTTGGTTGTTTACTGTCGAGCTTAATAATGTACCACGTTTCCAGTCGGCGTAATAGTTTGTTGCGGTCGCCACCGCGTCTAAGTGGAGCAACAGCATCGATGACATAATATGAAAGACACAACAGATCCCTGTTGTGTCTGCTGTTGAAATGACGCGCCACCGGATAAGCACCGTCGTGGTTGACAATAGCACGAAGGTGCTGCAGTATCCTAACATGCACCTGGGCACCGGTACTGCCCACATAGCGCAGACCGCAGGTACATGTTAGTACGTAAACCGCAAACTCCGTTCGGCAGTTGTAATTGCCACGAATTGGTATTTCAAAGTCAGAGAATGGAGTGCGGTAATGGGTGATGTTCTGCCCAAATTTACATGCTCGGCATGAGGAACACTTGTGGAAGCCTTTGCCACCAAACCACTGATTGACTCTCGGTAATTCAGGGCTGGATTTAACCAGCTTGCTGTGCATACTGAATGCACGCCTGAATGTGATTACAGGTTTATCTGGAATCATGTCCCGTAAAACACCATCAGTTTTTAAGATTGCCCAGTGGGTGTTCATAATGGATTTGATTTTGCGGTGTTGTCTGCTGTATGTGGTTATTAATCGGGTCGTGTCAGCATTGGCATTATTTTCAGGAGGTTTGGGTGTCAGCAAGGAGACTCTTGATCTTTCTCTACTCTTTTCTAATGCCTGAGATAAACAGCTTTTGCTGTACCCCTTTGCCTGGAGTCTAACTAACAGCACAGCTATACCCTCCTCAAACTTCTCTTGTGTGTTGCAAATTCTTTTTAAGCGCAACAATTCACCAAGAGGAATACTTGTTATGACATGCTTTGGGTGACCGCTGCTGGCATGTAATATACTGTTGCCAGCAGTGGGTTTCCTGTGTAGAGATGTGCCAATCATAGTACCATTGATATTAATAGAATCATCAAGAAATCATCAAGAAATTCAGCAGATGTATTACTGATATTGGATGTAAAAAATAAATTGAACTGATTGGTGTTGAGTGCATTGACAAATGTTTGAGCACTATTAACATCTCCCTCCCATATGCAAAAAATGTCATCAATAAAACGCATCCAATGCTTAATGCGTTCAAAACCTGGAACACCGGGCAGGTCCCGCTCCTTCCACAGCCCCACGTGCAAGCACGCGTAGCTGGGGGAGAAGCAGGATCCCATGGCCACACCTCGTATTTGCCACCAGATATCTTTCCCAAACAGAAAATAATTGTCGAGGCACCATTGAACCAAGTCACATATCATTTTGTTATGACTATAATATGCACAGGATTTGTGTCCCAAAAAAGGTCTGATCGCTTCAATACCATGAGTGTGTTCAATACAGGTGTACAAAGACTCAATGTCTAAAATATATATATATATATATATATATATATATATATATATATATATATATATATATATATATATATATATATATATATATATATATATATATATACCAACACAAAGTTTAGCCCAGATGGAAGAAGCCACGCGATCGGCAAATTTGCATCCATTTCATTCAGGGAGCAGCTGCAACAGGAGACGCAGAGGAAACAGTCATCGTCATTTTCATTAGCCAAACTGGTTTCAGGAATCCTTTCCCTTTCTCAATGGCATCTGCAAACAGTAATGATTCGACATGCACTCGAATTTAAAGAGCCTGCCCCCGTGGGCGTGTCCGCAAAGCACGGCATTCTGGATCTTGTAGTGCATGACCCAAATTAATCTCAAATGAGTTCATCAATGTAGCAGTAAATAAAACAAAATTATTGAACCCCTGTGGGCTGATGAGATGTTGCGCTGGGTGTCCTATTGTCCTTGCTCAGCTGCTCCTGGACACCGGTCTCCCGTGTAATGATAGCACCATTGGGTGCCATATCGGGTCCGCACTCAAGCGGCTGGCTTTCTTCCGCGGCTGGGCTCTCACCGCCAACATGCCAACACAAAGTTTAGCCAGTGATGGCGCGCAATGGTGCTATCATTACACGGGAGACCGGTGTCTAGGAGCAGCTGAGCAAGGACCGGTGTCCAGGGGCAGCTGAGCAAGGACAATAGGACACCCAGCGCAACATCTCATCAGCAATAAAGTGAAAAAACAACACAAGAAAAATCCCACACCAATTTAGAAAAATACAGTAAATTTTAAGACCAAAACAACAAAAATCCAATCAGTAGTTGAAAGAGTACAGTAAAAATAGTGCCAAAAAGCCGAAACGTCAACTGTGGATATCTGGTTGCTGAACCGGGGCAAAGTCACAAGTTCAGGGCGACAGCAATGGGGCAGGGACTCAGCTAGGCCTGCTGAACAAGAGCACCTTAAATCCTGGTTGCAAAGTGTTGCAGAGTCCCACATCGAGGATGCGTCGTGCAGTTGAGATGATGTGTCGGTTCCAAGGAACTGCAAGGCTCCTGTGCAAGATCCTGCGTCATCACCAAGGATCCCATTGATGAGGGCTTGGACTTTGAGGGCCTGCATTGTGCAACCGCAGCTCCGATGGGGCTGCGGGCTGTGATACGAAGACCTTCCATCAGGAAAGACCAAGCAGCAGAGGGAATGCGTCGGTTCTGCTGGCTCCACAGATGGCATGGCAGAGCACATTCCTGGGGGCCGGGACTGGGGTAGCACCACTTGGCACAGTAGGACTCACAGATTACAAAAGTCCATGTGCAGGGTTCAAGGTTGTTGGATCCTTCTGTCCCCTGAGGTACTAGTCGGGAGACCAGCCAAATAGCCCTTGGAGTCACTCTGGGGTACACTGATGCAGGTTCAGCCCAGAAAGAGGGCAGCAGATCAGCACAGGAGGGCAGCAGATCAGCACAGCAAGGCAGCAGTACAGCAAAGTGGCAGTCCTTTCAGCAGCACAGCAGTCCTTCTACCTGGCAGAGTCCACAGCTCTAGAGGTGCACGGAAGAGTTGGGGTCTGAAGACCAATATTTATACTTGGTGTTCACTTTGAAAAGGACATAGCTTTTTGAGGGTTCCACCACCCAGGAGGTGTCAGGCATCCCATTCCTCCCTTTCCTTGCCCCAGCTCATCTAGGTTCATAATAGACGTGCGGTAATCCCTTTGTGAGAATGCTCAGGCCGTGCCTTTGTGATGTACAAGTGTGGTAGGTGACAGCTCCTACCCCTCATTAAAACAGAGTGGTACATCCTGCCAACACTGATCTTCCCTTTTTCTCACTGTCTATGAACAATACACAAAGACCATCTGCCAGCTACACCTAGTCATGTGACCCAAGATTAGCCAGCAGACACCAAATGGTTAGGAACAAAAAATGCCAACTTTCTAAAAGTGCCATTTTCAGAACTATGATTAAAAATCCAACTTCACCATTCAATAGGGCTTTTAATTACAATTATGTAGTCACCAAACTCGATCTTTCTACCTGTTCCCAATTGGAAGTTACAGCTTATGAAATGTAATAAGGTAACTCCTAAGTTATCCTATGGGAGAGGTAGGCCTTGCATTACTGAAAAATTATTTTAAGAGTTTTTCACTACAAGGATATATAAAAGAAGTACATGTCTCCTTTTTTTAAATACATTGCACCCTGCCCTCTGGGTTGTTAAGGGCCTACCCTAAGGGTGACTTATAAGAATTAAAAAGGAAGGTTTCGGCCTGGAAAAAGTTTTCATTTACCAGATCAAAAGGGCAGTTTTAAAACTGCGCAACAGGCTGTGATTGCAGGCATGAGACAGGTTTGCAGGGTTACTTAAGTGGGTGGCACAATCAGTGCGCAGGACCCTTAGTAGCATTTAATTTGCAGGCCCTGGGTACACGTAGTACCACTTTACTAGAGACTTACAAGTAAATTAAATGTGCCACTTTGGTGTAAACCATTTCTATCATGGAGCACAAGCACTTCAGCCCTGCTTAGCAGTGGTGAAGTGTGCTGAGCTCTAAAGCCAATACAAAGCGGAGGCAGCAACATAGGAGGAGTGAAGGCAAACAGTTAAAGGAGAAACATGGCAAGGATGCCAGGTCGAACACTAAGCATTTCTGTAGGAGGCTGGCTTAGAATATGGTGCACACTTATTTATGCACCTTGCACTAATCCAGGCAACCCTTATGATGATTTTAGTGGCCTTTGATAACCTTTGATTTATATTTATATTTATTTTATCAATTTATAGGGCGCAACAGCTACCCAAAAAGGGTTTCCCTGCGCCTAGACACAGCTAGATTGAGGGCAGAGAAAGGAGGTGACTGTTAAGTGGTTATTGTTCATACAGCCAGGTCTTTACAAGCTTTCTGAACCTACAGTAGTTTTCTTCCTTTCGGATACAAATCCCTCAAAGTAGTGGCTGTGGAGAGCAGCCTTTAGGTTTATCTCGAAGGAGTGTTAAACAGTTTATGTTACCAGTTTAATCATGTAGTGTAGTTTAAATTAAAAAGAAACCACACAGTGTATCCATAAAAATGTCTATTTATTAAACAACACTCACTAACACATTGGTATATCTCCTACCCAGAGATATCAACACAAATACACAACAATACTTCAATTGCAAAAAGGTAAGTAAGCACCAAATACAGTGGTCTCCACTGGGAGACCAAACTATATACTAAGAAAGTGGAATGCGAACTGCGACTAAAGCCGGGACTTGGACCAGGAGACTCAGAGGAGCTGGGGACACAAGGAACCACCCACAGCAAGTACCTAGGAACTCCACGAGGCTATGTGCAGTGTAGAAACACAGCTGTGAGTCCAGTAGAAGTCCACAGAGAAGTTGCGGTTGCAGTTTAAAAGAAGAAGGACCCTTCCCAGTGGACCCTGAAGAAACCCCATGCAAGACAGAAGATTGGGGAGTCACCCGACCCGTGTATACCACAGGAACCAGGATACCTACATCAGGGAAGCTAGGTATATGCAACGTGATGTCAGAAACCGCCATAGACCACAAAGGAGGACTTCCGAAAAGATGCTGCTGAAGAAAACTGTGCCAGAGTGTGGTGGAATCCAAGGCTTTAATAGTCTCATGTTATCAACTGTGTCAAAAACGTAGGAGAGATCAAGCGAAAAAGAGATAGGAATCACTCTTGTTCAATATTTGGTGGATGTCTTCCAGTATTTTTGTTTTTGCTGCTGCTTTGTGGAAACCAGATTGCTTAGCAGACAGTAGGTTTTTATTACTGAATTTTCTGAGACTGTGATGTAAACTTGAATACCTTCCAGCGTCTAAATTAAGAAAACATTCTCACTGCATATTGATGGCACACACAGTGCAGCAGACCATTATTAGTAAAAATGAATCAAAAGTAAGATAAAAACACATGGTACAAATGTGCTGAGGTGGCATGTTAGAATAGGGCCAATCTTTCCTTTGCAATGTAGCCATTTTAAAAGATTGTTCTGATGATGGGACTTTGAAAAGGATCCTATAATGGCGACAGGATATTTTGATATGTTTCTTACCTCCTCTTTGAAAAGGTTCTGTCTGTTTTTCAGTGAGCGGAGTTTGTTCTGCTTCTCCTCATGCTCAAGCTCTTCTTCAGGAGGCTGGAAATATGTGATCAGGTCCTCAAGTGTTTGGACCACCTCCTCGATAGGCAGGGTGATGTCGAGGGGTGCTGTTTTATTGTTTCCAGTGAGTGAATCCAGATCCCTGAAAGTCACGAAACAAGCCAAAGTATGATGTTATTTTAACAGAATTGGTGTCTGCAAAACACTAAATAAATCATTTTTCTAGATCTGTTCCTATTTTTTACTAGTTGTATTCATGGTAGAAAATAGTTCGTAGAACCTCATTTTTTATATACAACTAGCACATCTAAATATGACACATATTACTTGCTCCAAAAGCCTGCTTTAGGGTTGGGTGGTACCAAAAATGTCTCTGGTTAATGGAGGAAGTGTTAAATTAAGAGTAAAACGCACTAGTGATAATGCGTCTATCACAATATCATCAGTGCTCTGGGTGGTATTGTACCTTCCGATTCTAGATGGACCTCCAAAATTACTTGCTCAACTGCTTTTCTGGCACTTTCCAGAGATGGTCAAGAATCTAACAAAAAGTCCAGCAGAGGATATTACTATCTGTGAGAAATGCTGAGGCACAAAACAAAACATTATGATCAGATAGTGACCACTTGACTTTCTCATCCTGGTCTTAAGAGGGTTTGGTACTTTGGTACTGACTGAGGGACCTATTGCAGTGAAGCCATGTGAGGCGGCAGCTCCTCAGTTAGAAGCCCCATATGCTTCCTGTGAGTTTACAAGGTGTTAGGCAGTTTGGATTTGGTTGAGATTACAATATGCTCTCTCAAACCATACATCTGACAGAAGCTGTGGACCTCCTGTTTGTTCCATTGCTCACTTTTCTTCCATATCTGAAATTTATCATGAGTTCCTCAATAGTTTTGAGGAAACAGAAAAAGAGTTGGCACCTCACCAGCCATTTGATTGTTCTATTGACCTTGTGGCAGATGTCTTTGTTCCATTTGGTCACATTTTTCCCTGCCTCTTTTTGAGAAAACGGCTTTAAATGAATGGATTAACTATACAACCTAAGTGTGTGCAGGCTCATCATAACCTTTTGTTCCTCAAGACGATTCTACCGAACTACAGCCCTGTGTAGGTTATTGTGAGCTCAATTAAGTCACAATTATTGACAGGTATTCTCTGGCCCTAATATGGTAGATCCTAGAAGGTGTCAAAGGTGCAAAGATGATAACTATGCTCGATCTGACAGGAGAATATCATTTTATCAGAATACAATCAGGAGAATAATGAAAGACTTCCTTTAGGACAAGTTAAATGTGAAGTCTTGCATTTCAGCGTTTGTCGCGGTCTGGCAGGGTTCCAACACCTCATGAATGCTATCTTCTCAGATCTTTTTCTCATTTTGGGGTTGTCTACCTCAATAACATTCTGGTGTTTTCTGAAGGCTCTGAAGACCATCCTAATCCTGCCGAAGAAGTTCTACTCTTCATTAAGGCAGCAGAAGCTTTTTTTTTAAACAGAGAAATGTGTTTTGGAAAAAACTCTGTGGAATATTTGGGTTATGTTCTTTCTGTGGAAGGTCTTGCCATGGACTCCTGAAAAGTGAAAGCCATATTAAAGTGGCGAAACTCATTTTTTGCGCGTATCAAGAAGGAGAGAGAGGACTAGAAAGCTAGTCTGAGTCCCCGTAGTTTATATGTGTTATCAAAAGAGACTAGCTTAAATATGACCAATATTGTTAGAACTCTGATTAGATTTGTCATGGGCAGCTCGTTGGTGAGGGCTTCATGAACTCACCAACGAGAAACTCATCTTCTGTCAGACAGACTGAGAGTTTCCTTGGCCTGGCACACTATTATTGTAAGCTCATTTGTAGCTATTTGGAGATCGTATCACCAATTACTGATCTTTTAAGAAAGAACAGAACTTTCAAATAGATACCTCCAGCTACTCACATTTAAAAAAGGGATTTTGCAACAACCTCCAAACCCCCTATCTTTGAAACTGATGATGATGAATGAGTTACTGGGGAAGTTTTATCCAAGAAGGACCAGATGGAATGAAGCATCCTATTGAATATTATTCTCAGATGTTTTCATCCAGCAGAACTTAATTACTCTGTACTAGTAAAAGAAATCTTTGCTAGAAAGGAAGTGTTTAAGAATGGAGACATTTCTTTCCAGGAGCTCAATTCAAGGAAACCGTTTGAACAGATCATCAAAATCTCCAAGTTGTGCAACAAGCACAGTGCAGGAATAGTAAACAAGCGAGATGGATCTTTTTCTTTCAGCAATTTAACTTCACAATCACTTAATTCCTGGAACTTATATTACTGTGTGTTGGACTACTTACCTAGTGATAGGATTCTTCCTCCTCCGTACTTCGTAACTACAGTGATATCTACTTTCTTAGATCAGTTCTGTCTAAGAACTAAAGGATTTCATTTTTACCAATTTTATAATTTCTATCCTTCTCATGTCAAAAGTCTTAATTGATTAATCTTTTATCATGAAAAAATATTCATTCTCTCTAAGGGATCTTCAGGTAATCTCATTCATTCTCACTCAGGGATCTTTAGGTAATCTCATGAAATATTTGCTCATGATACCTTCCCATTATAGCTATGGTTTCTTTATGTACTGTCTTTAGCCGGTGGCACATTGTCTCCCACAAAATAACTGCTTTCGCATGACATATATCATTACTCTTTGATCTGGACATAAAGGAAGAAATTCCACTGAACAATTGCTAAAGAAGACATTTTTGTGGTTAACCCTCCATCAAGATGTTTCTGCCTACATAGCCTCATATAAGATCTGTGCTCAAAGGAAATGTGAAAACCAGAAGAAAGTTGGCTATTCATTAAGCCCTGAATTACTGATAACACCTTGGGAAATTATCTCCACAGACTTTTATAAAATGTATTTATTGGTTTTCAAAAACAGTAAATTATGATTCATACAAAATACTGATTGTGTATATTGCAATAGACAAAGAACATGACCATCAGGTGAATCAATTGGAATGCCACATAATATGAACCAATGCAAGTGGCCAGCGTGACCGCACAACAATACAAACATTTTGATAGTTAATAATCTATGAATCCATGCAATGATTGGGAACAAAAGATTTTCAGTAAATCACTATGATGCATCATATAGTAAATGATCAGGCGGGAGCGTATATTCAGAGATTCATTTTAAGAATTGGGGGAAAGAATCTGGCCTTGATCAGGACGGCTTGTCATTTAACTTTGGGACAACCTGAAGTAGTATGGTATTCCATTCTGTTAACTCTGTTGGTGTCTTCTGGTGACTCGTGGAATATGTATCACGGAATCTACAGATGGTGCCCATTTGTAAAGGTCAAGCCTCCATTAATAAATTTCAGGCACATGTATTGATTTTTAGTTGATAGCTACAGCACGCTAACCCTCATCAGCACCAAGTCAACTAATTTGCATTTCATTTTGTCTGGATAAGGACAACGCATAAAGCAGTAGACAGACGTTAGGATCAAGCAACTGATGTCTACTTGTCCAGGGCGCAAGTAGATCCATGACTTCTGCTGAATAGATTCCAATAGTCCAGCATAACCATTATCACATAGGTAAATATAGTGTTGGAATCTGCACGTCAGGTGCATGTGTCAGGGGCAGCTGGTAATAATCCACGTAGCATAGCAGGGGTTAAATCTGTGCAATGAAGATAACTAAATTATAGGAATTTCAGTGGGCATTCCTAAAGGCCTATTTGAGTGCATTCGTGCAATCCACATCGGTGAAATGATCTCCACAGACCTTATAGTGGAACAGCCTATGTCAAAAGGATCCCTCTGCACAGAGTTAAAATAGCATTGACTTCTGGATTACACCCCAAGCCATGGACAGACAGAATGGTCGAATCAAACCTAGGTAGACTTTCTATAACGTTATAGTTTTGCCTCCCATGTTCCTGCAACATCCCATGTGAATGAAGTTTTACTCATTAGAGTCTGTAGCCAGTTTTTATGTACAGGCAATTCTACAGGGGTTTGATGTTTTTTATGTAATTATTCACTTACTGCCTATATCAATTTTACATCATACCTTGAGTTTTAATTTTCCCTTCCTTACTTAGGAGTCGGCTGCCCAAGGCAACATGAAGGCAGATTCCTTCCTGTTCCTGGATAATTCTCATTTAACGAGAGCTGAACTGAGTTTTTCATTGCACTGCAATTATGCTTTTGCCCACTTGTTGGATTCATTTAGTTCTTCTTGTGTTCCAGCCTTATTTCTTGATCCTGCCGTTCCTGAGCTCCACTAGGCTGCACATCCTGTTGACAGGCCCAAAGTATTTGGACGATTGGCTCTGCTTTCCAGTTTTTTCCCCTTTCTCTGCATATACTTCCTGGGCAGCTGATGACTACCAGTTGCACCCTTGAGCCTGAAGTTGTTGCTGGAGGTGGTAGGCCATTTCTTCACACCAAGGTAGAGTTGAAGTCATCGCCCAGAAAGCCTGCCCTTGGGATTATCTTCAGTAATGAGGTACATCCCCAAAACTTCCATAGCAGACACACAGCCCTTACATTGCTGCTCACAATTCTTTCCTCCTATGCCCATGATTGAGCTAGCTGCAAAGGGTTGGGTTGGCACACTAGGGGACAGGAAGAGCTAGGCCAGTGGTTGTCGATTGCTAATTTAAGTTAGTGCTATTTAATTTATTTATTTATAAAGTTTTGTATAGTGAGAACATGGCTCAGGTGGGTATCAGAGCGCTTTACAATTTGGAAGGGTAGGAAATAATATAGGGAAGGACCAGTGTCATTTAAGTATGCAAGCAAGAACAACGACAGAAAGGGTATCAAAGAACATCAAATTTAGCTAATACAATAGTGTACTAGAAGAAGAACAAACATTACTTATGTGAGTATAGCAGACAACTCTGGGCCTCACAAGGTGTTAGTCCAACGCCGTAAGTGATCAGGGGGTGGTGAGTAAAACAGACGAGCCATGGCCATTTAAGGCACAAACTTGTTCATTAGGAATATTTGTACTTCCTTTTTGAAAAGAAGCCGTGGAGGAGATTATGCGGACTTCCGGTGGCCTGAGAAAGCTCTGCAACTTGTTTTCTTTTTGTGAAAAATCTGTGGTTTCAAGAGGAAAGAGTTTGCACTTCTTGATCGTCTACCCCTCCAGATAATTCTAGCTTTTGAGCCAGGTAACAAGGGGTATTGAAATAGAGAGTATGTGAGTCAAGCAGGCGATCTTTAGCTGTATTCTTGCTTCATAGGGCAACCAGTTTAGGGATTTTAGGGCTAGGGATATGTGAGCATTTATTTTTGTAACAGTAATCAATCTGGTAGTGGCATTCAAGGAAGCCCTTAATGGGGTCAATATATATTAGGGGAGGCCACCGAGGGTAGCACTGCCACAGTCTAGCCTCGGCAAGACAAGCACTTGAACCACCTGCTTGAAGTCTGTGCCCAAGAATGGGTAAGAGGTTGTCATGATTAACAGTGTCAAATGTAGAGAAAAGATCTAGGAGGATTAGGGGGCAAGATTCATTTTGGTCTAGCATTTTTAAAATGTCAATGATAATGTGGGTGAGCTGCGACTCCATAATGTGAGTGAGCGATATGTGGTCTGAACATATACACATAGTTATGGAGGCCACTAGGATCAGAAATAGTGAATGATTCCCCTTGTATGTGTTCATGTGGAATGGTTTGGGTTTTTAAGAGAGCCAAAGTGTGATTAACACCAGTGAAAGGGATTCCAAAAAGGAGTGGAATCTGATCCTGTCCATCATGTAAGATGTTTGCCTGCAATGCAGAGCTGTGGGATTTTGATTAGTGTGTGGCCTCACAGGTTCTTTGCTTTTCTTCACCAATGTGGAGGCACTGGAACATCACAAAACCATGTGGTTCTCATCAGGGTGTACCAAGTGCTACATTTGCCTGGCTTCTTTTAAGGGGTTTGAAAAGAGACGAATCAGCACAAAGCATCCTCTGGTACCAGGGCACAGTTTGTGTGAATTCGCATACATCACCCTCACCTCCACAGGGATTAAAGTTCATACAAATATATTTTATCGTATGGTGATCAACCTTCTTAAGCCAGAAACATGATGTCATTCATGGTGTAGGTTTGTGTCAATCCCAGGGATGCCAACATTCCAAAGGAACTGATGATAAATACTAGAGAAAACAGAAAGCTACCCAAATGAATAAATTAAGTGAACTTGAAAAGTGCATTTTTTAAACTTCAATTTTGAAACATTATGGAGCACTTGGAAAGTAGGCTCAACTCCTAAATCAATGTTAGAAAACTTATACAACTAGGACAAAAGGCAGTGACTTCCTTTTACCTTGTGATCTCTCTCTGATTGCTGCTATCATCAATATCTTAGAGGGCATTAGTGATTGAAACACATTCCTCAAAAAGTGATTGATGGATAATGCTTGAACCAGTTGTAACAATTGTCAATCCTCTGAGCTGGATTTGTTTCCAATCTTTTGACTCCATCCTCTAATTAAATCCGTATCGAGAGGGGTACCATGAAGGTGGCACTCTTCTGCAGAGTCAAGTATCCTAGTAAGGGGGCCGAGGACATCTAACAGGCTGTCTTGGCAGCCCTTGAACGATTTCTCCAGCCCCTTCCTTGTATCACGCCCGAGCCTGAAGAGGAACTTAATTAGCTCAGGCTCAGATCAAGATTAGGGGTATAACACGCTTTCTCGTCAATGGACGGCCTTAAGCACTCTGCTCTAAGTATATTCCTCGTCTCCCTTTTAAGGGGAAAACGTATCCATTTTTTAATACATTTAGAGACATTATCCTGGGGGGACCACTGCGATGAACGAGGATGTTTCAAGTTTAGGGGGGAAAACATGTCCTCCCCCAGGGGGTCTATATCTTTCGAGGAAGTAGGAGGTTCATCCTCCGTGTCAAAAAGGCCAATGTCCTCATCATCCATGTCTAGCACGTCCTCATCCGGATCGTCTGAATTATCGTCAACGAAGTCCCCCATTACATGCTGAGCACCATGAGACAATGAGCCGCCAAGGGCATCCGAATTATCCGGGCCGCGATGGGCACCCAAAGATGATGTGTTGCTAGGGACATCCTTCTGGTTTGAGGTGCGAGGACCTCCAAATTGTTTTGAGGTGCTAAGACCCCCCCATACCAGTAGAGGTGCTAGGACCTCCTGTGCTTGCAGGGACATGAGATACAATATTATTCGATTCCTTAGTACTTTTGGCACTCACAGGTAAACTATCACAGCAAGGGGTCTTATCAGACCCATCCTCCTGAGAGGGCAGGGGCCTTTTGTAAGGTACGACCTGGCCAAGGGTGTCTAGCATACATGACCTCATCTCCCTTTGGATTAGGAGTCTAAAGCCTTACAGATCAAAATTAGGGAGTGTGGTATTAGTCAGCTCTGACTCAGAGTCAGACAAATGCTCCATTCTGTTTTCTTTTTTTTGTGTGTATAGAAAGCTTTAAACACTCTTAAGTTATCTCCCCCCTTTTTTTTTATATGTATAAACGCTTAGCACTAAAAGCAATAAGGCAATCTTCCTTTTTTTTTTTTTTTTTAAATGCCCGGATCACCGTGAAATTGAGTAGAAGTAAGCTCCCCAAAGGCAGAGACGAACGAGCAGCTGATCGCTCAACTGCCGATCGAGGGAGTTGAGGAAAGTCCCCTGGCAAGGCACGCACAAAGCGTGCCTCTTGCCAGGGACAATTCCTCTAATATTGCGCTTCCTACGCGATCTCCGAGAAATGAGGAGAGAGAGCGGGCCCGCCGAGGTAAACCATTCGGGCGGGCCCCCAACGCACCCTAGAAAAGGCCAAAAGGCTTGCGCTAACCAGGGTTTGCCACAAACCACAAATCCGGAGTAAGGAGTGAGGGGGGGCTGCCAAAGTGCTCTGACCTCGCCCGTGTGCCAAACTCGATCCGAGCATGAGCGAGCGAGGGGGAGGCTCCTAAAACGCTCCGACCTCGCTCGCGCTTGAAACAAGAGCGACACAAGTTTAATTCAGATGAGCCCTAAAGTGCCGGGGAGTGCGTCGGTAAAGACGGTAGGACGCTCCATAATTATGCGGGGGTAGCATTGAAAACAAGGGCAAACTCACCCATAGCTGTGAAGGCAAAGGGGTTAAACAAGACATTGTAAATTGTATATATGCATAAAGACATAGAGAAAGATGCGCAAGGTCAAGGGAGAAGATCTCCATAAATTGCAGATCATTGGGAGGGGAGGGGAGAGGGCAGAGGTGGGGATTTTTTATTTATTTTATGCATAATGTCAGCCTCCGTGTCTTTAATGAAATCTAGATTCTCTAGGCATGCTAATAGGAGAATCGCAATTCGTTTCCAATATTCTAGCTCACATGGGAGCATAACTGTGTTCAAGTGGACAGGGACCAGCCAAATACAAATCAGATTTTGGCCTGCTAAAAAGGAGCAGTCCAGCTTAAAGGACCCAGTCATTTGCATGGGAGTTTAAGCAACTTTTGGAGCTCTTCGGTATTGTGGGTTCAGAGTCCCTGTGACTGAGCTAGCAGCAAACTAATGGATAGAAATGCTTGAATAAATCCTAATCACTGGAGATTGCACCAGACATCATTCCATTTTATTACTTTTTAACCCTTTTGTTTGCACAAAGTCTGCCAACCGTAGGAGCAATGCTTGTGCCTATGCCCCCAAAGAACTTGGCCACACCCCACCCTGAATGGAAAAAGGCCACTCCAGACCATTTAAGGCCTTATGGAGATACCACTTTAGTCTTTATGTCACATGAAGCTTGAGAATTTTGTTTGGGTATACCCCTGAAGACCAGTAGATGTGGTTTGGGGTTTTATGGTAAGAGAGAATGGGAAGTGAGTAATGGAAAAACAGTGGAAGGGAGCATGAGATGTGAAAAGTGCCAGGACAAGTGACTAGGTCATGTATAGTGGGGAGTTTAGGGGAAGCGAGTGAGAGATGTGAGCGATGAGCAGACATGTGCCAGTAATTTAAAGACTAGTCATGCTCCCGATTCACCTACAGTCCAGTTGAACTCTATGATGCAGCAGTGTGCAAAATTTCTCTTTGGCATATTTCCACTTCCTTGTAGCCTTCTTCTTTCTCTTACTTCGAATGAGACCGTTTCGCAGAGGTACAAACGATCCAAGCAAATGAACAGGTTAACGAGCAGCATTGAATATGTCTATACCACTGCACCAGTTCCTTTCCTTCTAGTGTCTACACACAATACTCTACCTGATGAACTGCCCAAATAGGCCTGTGGTGTTACGAATGATCCTTGCAGCTTGTGACTCTTCGTGCTGACAGCGCTGTAGCAGCACACCATCATCCATGTGGCCCTCCAGGTGTAGGATCGCCTGCACAGGTCAAAGGAGAAGGCTTGTTTACCTTACTGTTTAGATCATAATACAATCAGAAATAAAACAGATGAATGGAAAATAAATAGCTATTAGAGCCCGTTTAGCACACAGATTCTGGGTAGTAAGCACATATGTATTGTATTTAAAACTGTTCCACTACTTTTAAGCATCAGATACTACTGGACAAACACTCACTTTACTGGCCAATTATGATAGCGGGCGGACCGTAACAGTATGCGGGACCGTCGGCAAAGGGTGCGGCTATCCCGCACCTGACATTAGGATGCCACAGCCACTGTGGCGGTGGCAAACCCTATTCCCAGCATTGTGACGGGCGATGCTCACAGCACCACCCGCCACAATGCTGGGAATGCACGTCGTGCATTTGCAAACAGAACGTGACAGGCACCGTGTGGTGCCTGCCACCTTGTGCATGCTGTGGGCCCCCGGAGGAAAAGACCACATGCCTTTCATTGGCGGCAACGCCGCCATGGAAAGGCACATCTCCGCAGGCATTGTAATATGGATGGTGGTGTCTTGCAGACACCGCCACCATATTAACCTTGTTTTCCGCCAGTCAACAAGTCGACCGGCGGAAAAGCGGCGGGCGGTCTTTCCGTCTGCCGCGGACTCCCCAACCATCATAATATGGCTGGGGGTCTTTGCTGTGTGGATGGCGGGCGGATCGGGTGGATGGCGGTGATTACCGCCGGCCCATCGGGTGCGACCGGCCTGCCATCCTAATGGGCCCCTATGTCTCTTTCTATGGTTGCAAACTGCTTGTTTTACTCGTGGAACGTATGCACAAAACGACAAGCCAGTCTAATGTGTGAAAAATGGCTTTTCGGTTAAGTTAGTGAAAAAGTGTCTCTGTGCCACCTAGCGGTCTGCAGTTTTGCCAGTGAAATTGTGTTCCTCTGCTGTCTCAAAAATCTGCAGTTAACTCAGTGAAACAGTGGTGCTAGAGTGCCTAAGTGATCCACAGTTAAGTCACTGAAACAGTGTTAATGTGCTGTCTACGTGACATATACGAAGGCCAGAGAGTTTGTGTGTCTCTGCTGCATAGAATATCTGCAGTTAAGTCAGTAAAATAGTGTCCCTCTGCTGCCTACAAGTCCCCAGTCAAATCACTGAAATAGTGTCCCTCTGCTGCCTGCAGGACCCCAGTCAAATCACTGAAATAGTGTCCCTCTGCTACCTGCAGGACCCCAGTCAAATCACTGAAATAGTGTCCCTCTGCTGCCTGCAGGACCCCAGTCAAATCACTGCAATAGTAACCCTCTGCTGCCTAAAGGATCAACAGCTAAACCTCTAAATAATGCCCTGTGGTGCCTAGATGATCTGCATATTACCCCTGTGCTGCCTAGGAGATTTCACGTTTAAGTCAGTGAAATAGCATGTCTCTGTTGGATAGATGATCTGCGTGTCAGTGAAATGATGACTCTATACTGCCTGCAGCACCTGTAGTTAAGTCAGTGAAACAATGTGCTTCTACTGCGTACAGTATCTACAGTTACGTTGGTGACAAAGTGTGACTCTGATGCCTAGAGAATCTGAACTTTATTCAGGGAAATAATGTCCCTGTGCTGCTGTAATGGCAGAGTTTTTGGCTCTATTTAGCAGTGATATAGATCTTAATCTTGCTCACATCTAGGATAGGTATTCTTAGCTTGTGTTGGCCCTTTTAAGCCCTTTCTTCCAGACCTAGAAGAGGATAGCTGCTTAATATGATGATAGATCCCTTATTCTTGACTCTAACCTGTCTATTGCCTATTGGCTTTGACATACTTGACACATTGGTATGGTTTATGTAGGTATTCTGGCAGAGCTAAGGGGCATTTCATCCCTTTCAGGCCTACAGGCCTAGAACTAGAGGGACTCCATCTTGATGGAGCTGAGAGGCTTTTCAGGGTAAAGGTAAAGTTTATAGTTAAAGCTGTTGTTCGCCCTAAGCGAACCGGAGAGAACCGGCCAGAGCTGAATCTAATCAGAAATTGTTCCCGGGCTCAGGTCTCTAGACGAAACAAGCAGACTGGTCACTGTGGGAGCGTCTAGCGCAAGGAGCCTGGTGCATGGGATTGGTGGGAGGAAGCTGCTGGCTGGAACTTTCCATGAGGAAACAGCATTCTATATCAGTGAAGTGCAGAGGCGGAGTCAGTCAGTCGTGTTGAGGTGGAGGAGTGGTAAGCAGTCGAGTGGAGGTGGCGGAGCGGAGAGGAGTCAAGCTGGAGTGGTAGAAGAGTGAGGAGGTGTTGGAGTAGGAGAGAGAGAGAGGGTTCAAGCTGGAGAGAGCTGAGTTGAATAGTGAGCTGGAACTGAAGGAAGCAGTCAGAAGCAGTTACTTATCAGGAGGAGGTGTGAATAGCTGGAGTCTGAAGTAATGCCTTTTAGAAGAGACGGAGGAGAGATCGTGGACTAACCTGTGGGAGCAGCTGGAGTTAATTGGACATTGGCGCAGAGACAGAGTGAACAAGCTAGTGGAATGAAAAGCATTAGAGCGGCAGGAACCATTAGATTGAAGCTGGAAGGTGGAGAAAGTTCGTGGGGGAGAGGAGTCCAGTGCAAAGTGATCAGCGCAGAGGTGTATCCAAGAGTGCAGGAGAGAGAGAGAGTCTGAGATGAGCCAGGGCACAGACGAGAGAGGAACCCAGATGACAGCTAGAACAAGACTTCACATTAATCAGGTGATATTGATTCTGTCACATTAGTTTACTTTACACTTGCATCTTAATCTTGTCTTTATTCCCTAAGCTATTGTATGTTTAATCCTTTTTCTTTCAGAGGTGTGTTAAAGTTACTGCTAGTTATAGAGACCCCATAGTTTTGTATATGTGTACTTTATTATTGTTACAATAAACAACCCCCAGTTTGTAGTAAACTGAAATGCGCCTTGTATTCTTGTTCAATCCAGGTAAATGTATCTCCTAGGTGTTTATTGTTTACATGAATGGATGAGTAACCCCAATCAGGTAAGTGGTGATCACATAAATAGGGAGCGAGTGGACCTATGATGCCAAGAATAAGAGGTACATTATATTAATTGGCTAACTCCTAATATTGTAGTAGCAAGCCCTTAGTGAATAGGGAGAGAGAGACTTCCCAACATATAACTGAAGGTGTTCATAGGAATGTGGTCGTCGTTGATATGCGGCGTTAGTGAGAACGCTGGGTTGGATTACCAGCGTGTATACCCACAGGATTGTGGCTTGTGTAAGTGAGAGCGTCAGGGGGGATGACTGGCGTGTAGGTTTGCCGGATTGTAAACCGTTTGGAAAAGAGAGCATTGGGTTCTGCAGGCCCATGTGTAGACGCACCGGATTGTGTGTCATATCTGCCCTGGGGTAGATCAGTCTGGGTCGGAGTGGCCGCGAGACTAACTGATGTGAATAAGATATAGTAGAAAATCTATGCATGTTTATTGCTATTTCCCCATCCTTAGGTACGACCTGTATTTACATATATATATATATATCCATATCCATTGTGAATACGTTCTAAGGAGGGAGGTGAGTACGTTTTGGCTGGGTTATAGGGGCCCCTAGGGGCTGATCCCATCTAAGCGGAAAATCCGGCCATTACAGCTGCCTAGAGGATGCGCAGTTAAAATTAGTGAAATAGTGTGCCTTTGCTGCCTGCAGGATCCAAACTTAAGTCACTGAAATGGTATCCCTCTGCTGCCTGAAAGATCCACAGTTAAGTCACTGAAATAGTGTCCTTCTGCTCCCTGAAGGATCCCCAGTTAAGTCGCTGGAATAGTGTCCTTTGCTGCTTGGAGGATCCACAGCTAAGACACTGAAATAGTGTCCCTCTGCTGCCTGAAAGATCCACAGTTAAGTCACTGAAATAGTGTCCCTCTGCTGCCTGAAGGATCCACAGCTAAGTCACTGAAATAGTGTCCCTCTGCTGCCTGAAAGATCCACAGTTAAGTCACTAAAATAGTGACTCTCTGTTGCCTAGAGGATCCACAGTTAAGTCAGTGAAATAGGGTTCCTCTGCTGCCTGAAGGATCCGCAGTTAAGTCACTGAAATAGAGTCCCTCTGCTGACCAAAGGATTCAACTTAAGTCACTCAAATAGTGTCTCTCAGGTGCCTAGAGGATCCACAGTTAAGTCACTGAAATATGGTCCCTCTGGTTCTTGAAGGATCTACAGTTACGTCACTGAGATAGTATCATTCTGCTGCCTGAAGTATCCACAGTTAAGTCACTGAAATAGTGTCCCTCTGCTGCCTGAAGGAGCAACAGTTAAGTCACTGAAATAGTGTCCCTCTGCTGCCTGAAGGATCCACAGTTAAGTCACTGAAATAGTGACTCGGCTGCCTGAAGGATCCACCGCTAGGTCACTGAAATAGTAACTCTATACTGCCTAGAGGACCCACAGTCAAGTCATTGAAATAGTGTCCTTCTGTTGCCTAAAGAATCCACAGCAGAGTCACTGAAATAGTATTCCCCTGCTGCCTAGAGGATCCAAAGTTAAGTCGCTGAAATAGTGTCTTCAAGCTGCCTGAAGGATCAATCAATCAAGACATTTGTAGAGCGCACTACTTACCCTGAGGGTCTCAAGGCGCTTGGGGGGGGGTGCTGCTAGTGCTCGAACAGCCAGGTCTTGAGCTTCTTCCTGAAGGAGAGGTGGTCATGGGTCAGGCGCAGGTCGGTCGGGAGGGAGTTCCAGGTCTTGGCGGCCAGGTAGGAGAAGGACCTTCCTCCTGTTGTCGTTCTTCGGATGCGGGGGACGGCGGCGAGGGCGTGACTGGCTGATCGAAGATGGCGTTTGGGAGCGTAGAAGTTGATGCGGTTGTTGAGGTAGCTCGGGCCTTGATCGTTTAGGGCTTTGTGTGCGTGGGTGAGGAGACGGAAGGTGATTCTTTTGTTGACGGGGAGCCAATGCAGGTTTCTCAGATGTCCGGAGATGTGGCTGTGACGTGGGATGTCGAGGATGAGTCTGGCTGAGGTGTTCTGAATCCGCTGGAGTCTCTTCTGGAGCTTGGCGGTGGTTCCGGCGTAGAGGGCGTTGCCGTAGTCCAGACGGCTGGTGACGAGGGCCTGGGTGACCGTCTTCCTGGTCTCGGTGGGGATCCACCGGAAGATCTTCCGTAGCATGCGCAGGATGTTGAAGCACGACGAGGAGACGGCGTTGACTTGTCTGGTCATGGAGAGGGAGGAGTCCAGGATGAAGCCCAGGTTGCGTGCGTTGTCTGTCGGTTTGGGTGAGGTTCCCAGGGCGGGGGGCCACCAGGAGTCGTCCCAGGCGGAGGGCGAGGAGCCCAGGATGAGGACTTCCGTCTTGTCTGAGTTCAGTTTCAGGCGGCTGGTCGTCATCCACTCGGCTACGTTTTTCATCCCTTCGTGAAGGTTGGCTCTGGCGGCGGCGGGGTCGTTGGTCAGGGAGAGGATCAGCTGGGTGTCATCAGCGTAGGAGATGATGCTGAGGTTGTGTTGGCGTGCGATGGCCGCGAGGGGGCTCATGTAGACGTTGAAGAGGGTGGGGCTCAGCGAGGATCCTTGAGGGACGCCGCAGATGACTTCGGTGGCCTCTGACTTGTACGGTGGTAGATGGACTCTCTGTGTTCTTCCGTCGAGGAAGGAGATGATCCATTCCAGGGCCTTCTCCTGGATTCCGACGTTGCTGAGGCGCTGCACTAGGGTGCGGTGGCAGACAGTGTTGAATGCCGCGGAGAGGTCTAGGAGGATGAGGGCCGCTGTTTCTCCGTTGTCCATCAGGGCTCGGATGTCATCGGTGGCAGCGATGAGGGCGGTCTCGGTGCTGTGGTTGGCTCGGAAGCCAGACTGTGAGCGGTCGAGGGATCCATTCGTCTCGAGGAAGGCGGCCAGCTGTTTGTTGACGGTCTTCTCGATGACTTTGGCTGGAAACAGGAGGAGCGAGATGGGGCGGTAATTCTTGAGATCGGTGGGGTCTGCTGTAGGTTTCTTGAGTAGGGCGCTGAGTTCGGCGTGCTTCCAGCTCTCCGGGAAGGTGGCGGGGTCGAAGGAGGTGTTGATGATGTCCCGCAGGTGGGATCCACAGTTAGGTCACTGATATAGTGTCCCTCTGCTGCCTGAAGGATCCACAGGTAATTCACTGATATAATGTCCCTCTTCTGCCTGAAGAATCCACAGGTAAGTCACTGATATAGTGTCCCTCTGCTGCCTGAAGGATCCACAGGTAAGTCACTGATATAAAGTGCCTTTGCGGACAGTCTTGTCACTGTGCTGTCTAGAGGGTTTTGAAGGTAAGTCAGTGAAATAACAAGCCTTGCTGTCCAGACATGATGGTAGTCGGTTCTGGGTCCTGACTGGGGGAGTCTTGTATGCTTCTACTGTGGTGCTTCAGGGGTTGGGCCCTGCTCCGCCAGTGGTTTTAGAAGCTGCTCATCCACACTTGCTGAAAGTGTTTCTGGTGTCCCGGCGCCTGGAAGTAGCAGGATCAGAGTTTGTAGGCCCTATAGTTCTAGACCCTGTTGGTCACTCCTAACAGAGAGTTATGGAATTCCACTTGGAGTTACCACACCGCTTAGAATTCCGTAATTTGAATTAGTAGAGACAATTAATCTTATTCGATTTCTATCAGACTACGAGTCTCTAGCAAAGTTGTGGAAAGGCAAATGAAAAATATCTAATAATCAAAGAATGTCAAGAAGCACCCTGAAATGTGTTGCTTCAGGACACAAGAACTCGACTGATAATCTGCCCAGCAATTTAAATGGATAGGAAAACTAAGCGAGGAAAATAGTCATTAAACTTGACTAACCAGATTGTGCTTGAAAGCCAAGAATCTTCACAGATCTGTCTGGACTGAGGAAGTCTTGCCTTAGTCCGTGCCCAAACTTTGCATTAATTTCTCCTCCTTTCATCATGGTTTCCTATGCCCCCTTATGCATCAGGCTGATACATACTCTAATGAGGTTTTGGACATGTGCGGACCTCAAATCTGCTTGCTGGCACTTCAGACCAGGGACAGGGAAATTCCTAACTTTTACAGCGATTCTTCACCATTGGCTTCAGTGATTCTTGTGCCAGGTGAAACTGGCAGGGTGGGTAACGGCTGGACGTGGCCTATACTCTAGGGGTGCAGGGCACAGGTCACCTGATTGGCAGTAGAGATTGAGAGGGTGCTGGGTGCTGACTATTCCTGGTGACGTCATGGTAGATGGATCCTGCAGTGAGCATCATTATTAAGTATCAGGCATTCTGTCGCAATACTGATGTGGCTGGTCTTTGAGTTAGAAAGGATGGTGCATGAACCAAATCACTTCAGAAGAATTCATAATGACCACCTGAAGGCATTTTGGCACCGGAGGCGAGATTGTGCACTTTGTCCCCATTTTTCTGTGCATGTAAACCATTTGCTTATGCCCCTTTAAACCGTATTTAAGTGAGGCTTTTGTTTGTAGTTCAGATTCTGTGAAATGCATCACTCCTGCTTTTGGTTCTGTCAAATAAGGAAAAGATGTAAAATAATCTGCCCAGGATCATAGAATTTGCTCAAGAAGTAAAAGCTGGGATTGCAAGAAAATAAGTCATTTACCTGTAACCTTAGTTCTCCAGAATTGGAATCTTTCATAGATTCACATGCTTGAATCATTCCCTGACTTCGAGATGGGAGTTCTGACCCCCATCTCCACGACTGGGAATGATTCCAGCATATAAGTCTATAAAAGTTCCAATACTGGAGTAAGAAAATAAGTTACTTACCTGTAACTGTAGTTCTCCAGTATTGGAATCTTTCATAGATTCGCATGCTTGAATCATTCTCCATCATCGAGATGTGAGTCCCAACTCCCATCTCGACGAGGGGGAATGATTCAAGCATGTGAATCATTCTATGAAAGTTCCAATAATGGAGTAATTACGTTTCTCTGCTTCTACCTTTTGCAGCATAGAACGGGCCATAACTTTTAACCTCTTTACCTTTGCAAACATGCTCAATGCTGTGTATTTTTAGAAATAAATGAATATTCTGTTATTTATAATCAATATAGAAGTGATGTATTTTCTGAAGCTGACTGCATAAACATATGCTGTGTTTTTTCACAGAATATGAAGGAATCACTGTGGAAAATGAGCACTGAAAAGATATGAAGTTGTTCTAAGAACTTATAAGAACAAAAGTAATCAATGACTATAATTTTATTTTTTGTAACAAAATTAATACTGTATGTTCATTTTTATTAAAATTCTTATCTTTCATTTTTCTGCGACTTTAATCCAAATAAAAATACTGGACTGTCAGATAACAAACTTCTTTGCAAAGTATACAAAGCACACAATAAATGTAACCAACAGACTGTTAGGCTGAGGACGTGGGTCAGGCACAATAGGTCAGGTCAACAACAGAAACAAAATAGGCGTCCAGATTAGTCAGCCTCCAACACGTGACCGAGCACTTCAAACACCTTCTGTGCCGCCTTCTTCAGGCGCTTGAAATACCTGAAGTAGCTGATTCTTTTTACTGCCTCCAGTGCCCTGTTCTTGAGTCGAGATCCTATAAATACCTGTATTTCCCTGTCCTTAAGAAGTTTAAAATACCTCCACCTCTACCTTGTATAGGTCAGAATTTTTCACAAAGAAATGCCTTCTGATATCAACATTGTGCCCTAAATATCAGTTACAAAAAGACATTCCATTGGGTGCAAATGTTTTATTATGAACTACAAGGGGAGGATATTGTTGTAGATGATAGTTAGGACTAGATGTTCGTGCCAGACGATGTTCTGATCTTAATATTCTGGTACTGAACCCATAGCTTCCCTGCCTCGCTCTTCAAAACGTCCAGTGCTCTGCTTTTCAGAAGCTTGAAATACCTACCATGTCCTGTTCTACAGATTCTTCAAATGGTGCAAGTTCACTGTTCTCTGGTGCTCTGTTGCCCAAAATTCCCTCCAGTGTCTATTCTTCGGATGCTTTGAAAATCTCTCTGTTCTTCAGAAGCCTTCAGTGGCCTAGAACACCTCCCGCTTGTAGTATTTCCAGTCCCATGTTCTAAAGATGCTTGAAGTATCGCCAATAAATTAATTCTATTTTTTCTGAATAAAATACTTCCTTGCAGCCCTGAATAAACCTGGCAGACCGTTTGGGAAAAATACAATTTAACTGAAGCAGCCATGTTAATAAAATGCATCACTAATTGGTTTATTCCTGACCATCGGGTTATTTGTCCTTCCTTGAGTTTCATAGCTGCCTAAACTGACAAACCAAGTCAGGAGTCTTTTATCTATATCTATTTCTACTAAATACATCCAAAGGGGGTTCATATTAGATTTGTCAAAGTTTACATGTCAGTGAAGGAGAGATGAAAACAAATATGGTTTATCTTATAATTTAGGCTATAATTTACACTAATAAAAAAAAGTTCAGTAGCCAAAAGTGTTTCAGCATATGTGACCTTTTCAGAATTCTGCCTGAAAATCTGGACGAATATTCCATGTGTCCACTCAAACGAACTAAACTTGGCATCATCGTGTGGCAACAAAAGCTTATTCTGTTAATGGTCACAACAATTTTGAAACAGATTCCACAAGTCCATGTTCAGTCCCCGTTGTCCGTATTCTGAAATCCCATGAGATAATTGTACTTACTAGCTCTCTAGGGGTGCTGATAGCAGCAAGTTCACTCCAAAGAACAGGCCCAAGCACTGTGCCAAAAAGTAGCATGGGTCTCTGGATTCACATTTGATTATTGCAACACTGTTATTTCCAGATGTCTTCTCCTGAGTATAGATATCCTAAATTAATTATTGATTGGGCGTCAAATTGAAAACCAGGTAGAGCTCCTTGAATCTGATTTTATAGTATGAAAATGTGGTCTTTGCATCAGTATCTCATTTTTTCCTTGAATTCATAAATCGAGGTGTATGTTGAATGAAACAAATGTCCTGTAGTCATCCACTTTCACAGGTTTGACCACATTATGTTCTCGTGAAGTCCTGAAGAAGGTTGTGTTAGTGGTACTGTCCTCTTTGCTTCATGCCCTTGCACCCAGTGAGAGGTACACCATGCTACAATGCTCTGTACTACAGATGCTGCACCTCTGGATAGATAAACTGATTTACAAGGCTGCCGGCATAGAAGAAAGGTTAAGCTGAAGAATGTCCTTGTCGGCAAGTAGCTTACAAAATAATGCCTAACGCTGGCTGCATGACAGATGATGCCGGCGTAGCAGGTCAGTGATGCCCTACCCAAAAAAAGGATGGAATATTTAACCTTGGCCCTTGCACTTGCTAGGCAGGTTCACCGTGGTAAATGAGAATCCAGGTTGCCGCAGGTTAGTAGGGCCAGAAGCTCCTAACACACATCACTTGCACAACATCTAGGCGTTCAGAGTCTGACAGGGACAGGCCATTTTTCATGGTGCATTTTTCCAAAAGAGTTTTCCTAGCCTAAGTTCCAATGACCTCCATAAAAGCAGTGTGAGGGGTGGTGTCCCGTTGACATATAATTGAAGGTTAACCCCCAATGTGTTTCTCAAAAAGTAGACTACTCGTGAGGTCTTGGGGATCCTTCTATGTCACTGAGTAAGCAGATATTTAGCTATGTTTAGAGTTCTTGGTATGAGTGTTAGCCTCTTAATACAGAGGAATGCTCCCTCTGGCATAGTGAATGGCTTCAGGAAGGTGAGAAAGCTTCTCAAATTCTAACATTTTTCAAGAACCCCCGATTCTGGTGTTTGAACTGAAGGTAACTGATATCAACCTTTCTGGGTTTGGTTGAAGGGATCAGGCTAGGTCAGATAGTGTTACTTTTTCCGTGCTGAGTGACATCTTCAAGAGTACTATCTTCGAACGGTGATGAACGTACCAGCATTGCTTATCCCCTATTTGAGTTCATGAATCCGTCCTCTTTTTTTCTTTTCAAAAACGATTTGATTGGTTCTAATATCTCTGCCAATAATCTGGGATGCAATCTTTTTACTTTGTTTTTTTTTGCCAGTTTATTTCTGATCTCAGATATTTTTCTCGATTAAACCCAGCTGCTGCTAATTTCTGTCCCTTAAGCCCAGTGATGGCCACTCCACGCTCCGAAGAGGATATATTTTTTCTTGTAGCACATCCCTTCCATGTTCCTACATTTCAAGTTGCTATTATTAATGCCCCTTTTCCTCACAAGTGTTTCCTGTTTGTATGAAGGCAGCAAAGAAAAGTCATAGATGAATAAGCCTATACCAGACCCCGAACACCTGCCCAATTTTCAGTACTCTATTGATGTTCCGATTTGGGAGCAGCTTCTTTAATGCTGTGCAGCACCATAACTTCAAAACACATCTGTAATCTCAATTATGTATTTGTTCTCGATCCAGCACAACGAGCGCTATCGTGCAGATTGTCAGTTAAGCCATGAGTGTCCTGGAAGGTTGGAATGCTTCTTTGCTGGTTCTCTGTGGCCTTTGACGCAGTGAATCTTAGCACTTTGCCAGATTCTGTGTGTGTGTGTGGTTGGTTGCTGTCCGGTGTTTGTTCAAATCTATGTGCTCCATTCATTCAAATCCAAGCCCTCTCCTCGTGTTGTGGAATGGACCAAAGTTTGATCCTTCCTCCCATGTTTTCTAGCATTTGCCAAGAGATGCTTCATGATGTAGCTTATGGTTCAGAGGTCTCTGTCTATCAATGTACTAAAGGCAGCCATCTTTATTTTAGGGTTTCAAAAGCGTGCTAAGAGTCAGGATGAGTGTATCAGTGCCATTAAGAATGTAATACATTGTCAGTTTTTGGTGCTCAATCATTTTAAAAGTAAATTTCTGTTGTCTGCAACTTCTATTTATCTTCCTTGTGTCCATATCTCGCTCGCAGCACTTTCTCCACTTGGTACATCCGCAACACTTGCAGGTAGGGATGTATCTTTCTTAGGATCTTCATTCTTGGCTCCAAGTTAATAAGACCTCCAATTCATGTTTCTATCACCTTTCTCTGTTGAGATAATCTAACTAACCAATGAATTCTCCACTCTGATTTCAGAATCTCACTCCATGCTCTTTGTTTTCCTCGACTAGATGGTGATAATATCATCTTGGTTAGTTTATCTGATACCCTCTGAAATCTATTTTGGGTACTGCACTGATTCGATTTCTGCCATATAGAAATAGCACTACATGATCTCAGACCTGGTCTATTTACCTTAGTTGCCCCTGTGCTATTGAGCTGAGCTTCATCTTTACAGCGGAGCCATCAAGGCTATTGCCATGTTCAAACCGGCATTATCTTGCCGATGGGTTCAGGATCTCCGAGGGCTCCTGACAAACTTGAAGCACAATGGTGTGCTGCCTCCAAACCCCAAGGTTTTAGCACGCTTACACTTTCAAACAGGACCTCCATGTTAGCGGAAAGCTCTTCCCTCTGATTTCTGTCTTCTTCCTAAACTGCTGTCATTCTGCAAGGCTTTGAAGAGCAACTTTTCAAACTGTCCTTTCCGTGACAATTTGTACGTGCTGGTTACTGTTTATACTCTCTGTTTTAGGGAAACTTAAAGTTATGGGCATCTGAGTACTCTTTCTCCTAGCTCTTCTGACTTCCTAACTTGTTGGGAAGGGATAAAGCAAACGGCATAGTGATAGTTTATTTGAAATTGTACTTTTTCTTGTGAACATACATATATATTTTAACCTTATGATATCTGCTTTTTGCCAGTGCCCCTGTCCGTAGTCTATTGTGTTCTTCATTGACAAGTGTGGAAAATAAAATAATATATAAATGTGATTACCACTCACTGCCCAAAGCTGCATTAGATATCCAGGCTCGGGGACCATACTCTCCTTTATTGTTAGAATAAATATGAACTTACCCTCCGTTTCAAAGGTCCTAACCGAGCTGTCTTTGCATCCGGAGCCTTATAGGTCAGCCAAAGCCCGCTGGCCACGTGCTGCACGAAGGAAATTGAGTCGCCATATTTGATTTCAGCTGCTCCCATGCCATCGATATCGCGTTTCGGACCTGAATCCAGTTTTTCCTTCAATTCAAACATGATAAAGGTTAAACTTAAAAGCAAAATGCCAAAATGTGTTCAACATAAAGTTTCATTAGTTTGGTTGACAAGCTGCACACACTACACCGCTGATAGCCAACCCCTAGCTCCCTGTTGGCACAATCAGTACATTTGTGGCTTGGACACTGGTCTTTTAGATTTCCCTCAGCACCGGCCGTGTAAGCGGGGAGGCCCACGGGCCGCTCACGCTGTACTGCGGGGGTGGGGTGTTCCTCACACATCAGTGGGATGAACTATGTACTCTCGACCTCATGTTACTTATTGTACTCACCTCCCATACACCACCCAGGGATATGCACTCTAGCCAGGATTAGACTCGCCCCCACGGGGTAAGCAGGGAGGCCCACACGCCACTCACACTGTATTGCGGGAGAAGTTACTCACACACCAGTGAGATAAATTATATACTCCCTACCTCATGTCACTTATACTCACCTCCCATACACCACCAAGGGATATGCATTCTAATCAGGATCAGAATCGCCCCCACGGGGTAAGCAGGGAGGTCCACATGCCGTTCACACTGTATTGCGGGAGAGGTTCCTCACACATCAGTGAGATGAATTATATACTCCCTACCTCATGTCACTTATACTCACCTCCCATACACCACCCAGGGATATGCACTCTAACCAGGATTAGAATCGCCCCCACGGGGTAAGCAGGGAGACCCACACGCCGCTCACACTGTACTGCGGGAGAGGTTCCTCACACATCAGTGAGATGAATTATATACTCCCTATCTCATGTCCCTTATTGTACTCACCTCCCATACACCACCAAGGGATATGCATTCTAATCAGGATCAGAATCGCCCCCACGGGGTAAGCAGGGAGGCCCACACGCCACTCACACTGTATTGCGGGAGAGGTTCCTCACACATCAGTGAGATGAATTATATACTCCCTATCTCATGTCCCTTATTGTACTCACCTCCCATACACCACCAAGGGATATGCACTCCATTACTCTAAACAGGATTAGACTTGCCCCCACGCTGTGAGTGTGAACCTTTAGCCAGCGTGCAATCTAGAAGAGACTTCTGACTTCTCCCACTGTAATAAGAGTGAGATGTCCACAGTGTAATCAGGAAGAGGAGCCCCAGCTATGCGCACTGTGTTCAAGTAAAGATCACTAACACCCACAGTGCGGTGACCTTTCACCTCTCACTCTGTACCCCTGATGGGGCCCCTCGCCCCCCACTGGGTGTGGATCCCTCTGCACCATGCACTGTGCTCCGCAGCTTCTGGCAACACTTCTTCATCCTGTCTCCCCATACTGTGAGTCTCTACCATGTGATGACCCTCAGCCTTGGAACTCCTCTCCAACCCATGGTTCCCTCCTTCTACAAGGGCCAGGAGCTGGGATCACACAGAGCCACACAGTTCCTGGTTGTTTGTGAGACAGCCAGAACCAGATTTCCTTCCAAGTATCTGATCTGACCTGACTGCACGTTGGTGGTGATGGATTATTTTTGTAACCCACCTGTTGGGTACACCAGGGGTGGGGTGCATGTAGGTGGGTTCTGGTCATATGATCAGAAATGTGGAGGAGATGAACTTCCCATCATTCAAGTAGACTGCTGAATGCATTACTTTGCAGCCTTCTGAGCACATAGGGGCGCGGGATGATATCATCCTCACCCAGGCAGACTTTATGGAAGACAGCAGACTCCTTCAGGCCTGATGCCCTAGATTAAAGTTCTTATGCTAGGTTTCAGATATATGTTGTTCTTGGATGTCCCATGCTTCCACGGCCAGGTACAGAGGGTATTGTTCGGTAATGCAGAACTGTGAAGTGCATAATCCACATGCACTTACTGTTCTGGAAGTTATCATTAAAAAGTTGTCTGAGCAGCCATGTTTAAGCTTCTTGAAAAGTGACCAAAGCCCGGGGCAGATGGGAATTAACAGGTAGCACAAGCTGTTTAGTATTGTTATTTCTACTCATGGGCATGTGATAGGTAAGAAACTGTTGGTTTCCTTGGTAACCTGTGGTAATTCATCTTAATCTGGGACTCAACTCCTGCTTTGTCTCAGTCCAAAGATCGGTGACCTGTGGACCTCCAGGGGTCAAGTGAACCACCAGAGAGACTCTGGGAGGTGACTCTCGGCACCAAGTTCAAACCGGTTAATCTCTAGACTACCCTCATAAAGCATAGGGGTCTGTCCCTAGAACAGAATCTCTGTCGGATGTCCAGAATCTTAAAGTGAGCGCCTGCAGGTAACAGGCCGACCCTACCAGTCATCCTTCCATATGCGCCTGCTACTTTGCTTATGCATTATTAGGCCCTTAAACACAGAAGCCGGAGTCTGTCCTACCTTAGGTCGCATAGCACCCTCCACGCTGGGAATGAGCTTCACTGTGCCTCAAAGACTATACTCACAATGTAGTGAACTACTCTTTCACTTCTTTCCAGGGTGTTCAGGTGAGACAAGGTAGCTCCTGTGGCCCAATCACTTTGGATCTGATAGGAACGCTGTCTCCAGACATGGATTCCGCCACTATGTGCATCACAATCCATTGGCTCAGGGACTTCCTTGGATGGATGAGCTCTCTCCTCTAGTGGGTTTCGTCCCCACAATACCAGCTTTGTGATTTACCCACCACTCAGAGTTTTTGTCAACCAGCCTCTTACTAATTGGTTGCCCAGGAAAGATCCCCAATCTTGGTAGCTTGTCCATGGAGGTGGAACCTTGAAAGAACTTCTAGGTAGACATTCATCCAGCTTGTCCCCATTCCTACTACGCTGGCACTAATGATTACTGAAATGGAAATTACCCTGGAGGCGACTGTTTATAGCCATGTCTCTAGTTAGATGATGCTTTATTGTCAAAGCAATTTCCATTGCTATGGCTTTTAGAATCGCTCGCCGTGGCATACATGGTGCATAGTAAATGTTTAGCTCTAATTGTCATATCAAGAAAAAGTGAGCCTTAAGAGTCATTTTTTTATGTGCGGTTCTAGAAACCACTGGAATGTTAGTTCTCTGGCTGTAATGGAAGTTATAAGCCGATATCTAGGCCATATGTACAAACAAAGCCAGCAGGTGAGGAGACCCACAGGTGATGCTTCAGACTGATCCCAACAGCCTCTTGGCCTTTTAAAACCGAGCCAACATGTTTGGATCGATGGCTGTGCATAGGCGGGATCAGCGATGCCCTCCAATAAGGGCAGGCTGGACTTGGTAACGATGAAGCACGGTGGCCTCTCCGAGGACCATGCAGGTGAGCGGGGATGCAGGAAGAGTGCAGTACGCTCCGATGATTATGAAACGCTTGGCTGCTGTTGCAGGCAGGAGGGTTGGCGAGGTTACAGCTGCTAATGGACACAGACTGGACACTGTGCAACGCTGCAGCCGCCATTATTTATACTTAGATGGGAATCTTGAACTGTAACAGCAGGCCTGAGGCACAACAATCCCAAAGGCTAGGACCCTGCCAGTGCAATGAAACACGACCAGTACACTGTGAACGCGCCATGGCTCGGCGGCAGCAAGCAGGCACCAAGCCCTGACAATACAGGCACGTGGCCCGAACACAAAGATGCGCGCCCCCCAGCATTGTGCACTTTGGTTTCACCCTGCTGGGATAATGCATGCATGAGCGTAGTCTGGGCCCTGTAAGAGGAGGAAATATGATTCCGCCCTGCTAAACGAGACTCAACTCTCTGTCAAGTGTAGTACTCAGTTCTGGCTCTACCAATACCGAGAATGAAAGAATGGAGATTGGCCCACATGTAAGCAGTAGGAGGAAACATGAATTCTGGCCTGAAATAACCCAAGTGGGGCAAGGTGGTTGTATGAGGATACAACGCATGCCTGTAACGTGCATACCTTGTCCATGCCGATGGCATTCCCCGGCATTTCAGTATAACGATGTAAGTGAAACCCATATATATATATGGCAGTAAATAGCAATGATATTTTGTATGAAAGCACAGAAAATGATTATTGAAACGAATCCAGAAGAAACACTCCAAGGTTTAAGAGGACGAAAATAACTTAACACTACAACTCCCAGCGTGCAGTGTAAATTGAAATAACCTGCTGCCAATTAAAAAGCTGATATAAAAAAACCAAGAGACTGGAGTAAGTTGTTTTTCTGTGAAATCTGCGCTGATGCAATGCAATGCCTGTGAACAAGGAGTTCAAATACTCAGAAACGCGTAAGGCAAGTAAATTATTTCCGAAGGATGCAATGTCTGTTTGCCCACACTAATCCGGCTTGTGTGCACTTCCAAATCGAGGGTCTTTGTATAACAAAATTATTTACGGCAATCCAGCCGTGGAGGTTGCACCGTCCCAAAGGAGGGGGCCAGGGAGACACAGAACTGCTTCAAGTCTCCAAATGGAAACCGGATGAAAGGAGAAAAAGTGACATTTCATTTCCCGGAGGCCCACTAATGGCAGTAAATAGCAATGATATTTTGTATGAAAGCACAGAAAATGATTATTGAAACGAATCCAGAAGAAACACTCCAAGGTTTAAGAGGACGAAAATAACTTAACACTACAACTCCCAGCGTGCAGTGTAAATTGAAATAACCTGCTGCCAATTAAAAAGCTGATATAAAAAAACCAAGAGACTGGAGTAAGTTGTTTTTCTGTGAAATCTGCGCTGATGCAATGCAATGCCTGTGAACAAGGAGTTCAAACACTCAGAAACGCGTAAGGCAAGTAAATTATTTCCGAAGGATGCAATGTCTGTTTGCCCACACTAATCCGGCTTGTGTGCACTTCCAAATCGAGGGTCTTTGTATAACACATATATATATATATATATATATATATATATATATATATATATATATATATATATATATATATATATATATATATATATATATATATATATATATATATATATATATATATATCTCCACCACAATCCTTGCTCCAGATAAAGATGGCACGCACTCAAAGACTGCAGGTTCAAGGCTTCTTTATTAAAATGGCCTCCCTTGTCCCAGCGACCGAAGAGATTCGTTTTGGCTGTCCAAGCAGCCTTTCTGAATCTTCTATACTACTATTATAAAGAGAGAGCCCGAACCTTTGAGACGGGTAATCTCAGTAACCACAGCACCAAACACAACACCCAATACAGCGTTGGGAAGGGCAGTTGCAGCAGAAGGATATAGGCTATGCAGACGCCCACCATATACATTTAAAAGGTAAAAGAAGCGTGCCAGCAAAGTAGTCCCTTGTGGGCGTGCCTGCGTTCTGCTGTGGGCGTGCTGGGGGCGTGACAAACGCTGGGGGTGTGTGGTACGTTCCGCCCTTCATGCCATGTAAGTCGTAATTGCGCAGCATCAAGGGGAACGTTGGGGGCGTGACACGATGGGGCCGTGACAAACCCTGTGGGCGTGTGTCCGCGCTGTGGGCGTGTGTCCGTGCTGTGGGCGTGTGTCCGCCCTTCATGACATGTGAAGCGCCAATTACGCAATGGCGCCGCATCAAGTGGCACGCTGGGGGCGTGACAAACGCTGGGGGCATGTGCTATGTTCCTGTGTGCTACGTTCCACACTTCATGCCATCTGGGTTGTACTTTAATCACATCGTCTGCTCTGGCCGTGTGCTGGGGGTGTCACAAAGGCGTTCACCTCGAAGAGTGGTAAGTAACCATTCGCGCGAGTCCCTTGGGGGACTGCCCGTTGTCTCACATACTGGGGGTGCCGAATGCATCTGAAAGGTCCGAACGCAGTGTGTGGCTTGGCCAGGGTGCTTCTAAAAAGGACTCGGGCCGAAGAGCGTTGGGGTGGGTCATAAAAAAATAAGAACAGCGGGAAACAATCATTGGCCCTCAAGCGGCCCGCCCGACGTTGTCCGTCAGTCGCGTGTGCCCCCGCTTGAGGGCCAATGATTGTTTCCCGCTGTTCTTATTTTTTTATGACCCACCCACACAAACACACACACACACACACAAACACAAACACACACACACACAAACACACACATATATATGTGCAGAGCTGGAACTCGAGCCATTTTTGAATGGAGTCCAAGATCAAAAAATGTGGGGGTATCAGTGCCAGTCAGAAACACAGGTGAGTAGACACATGCCCAGGAAAGGAGATAGCTTTACAAATACAATATGCGTTTTAAGGCATGGGCTCCCTTCCAAGGGGGCCCTAGAGAAAGTGAACATTCTCTCTATGTGGTCTCGGTCTATTCTATTTTCCTTTCTGAACCTCTCTGCCTTTCAGCCAATATCTACACCAGACTCTATCTATGCAGTGTCATCTGAAGGATTTTTGTGGTTCTGAGGAAGACATCTTTCAGGTGTTTTTGTATGACCCTGCTAAAGATTAACATATTATTTAGTATTGTTTGGCATCATGTGGGCTAATATTACCAGTAATTGGGTAATAAAGTTCAGTTGTTCTGCACAGGAGCTTCCAAAATATGTTTTGCCCAATCAATCGATCAACTGGCTTGTAGAGCGCAACTACTCACCCATAAGGCTCTCAAGGTTCCAGGGTCCCCAAAATCCTTAGGATGACACTGATTTGTATCTGCGCTTATGTGGACGCACTGTCATTTAGCGTTAGTAATACCAATTCTATCCTTACATGAGCTGAGTTACTTGTCAGTCTACGAGGCCTAAAGTGTAAGCTAAAGAACGACATCCCAATCTTTAATTGGTGAAAGAGTGACCAGTCAGGGCCCTGGCCATGTACAACGGCTGCTGCCCCAGCTCTTGTTCCTGCCCACCCCCAGTGCAGGCCTCATTCCATACCTTTGAAGCCCTGAAGCAGAAGGCTGATTTCTTGGTGTCCGCCTTGGTCCTGTCCTCCAGCACCAGCCCCTGGTCTTCGTTGAGCACGAGATACTGGCCCGTCGTGATGTGCCGCAGGCGGAAGGTCTGCCCCCAGCGCACATGGCTGCCGCTCCAGCTGAGGGCATGAAATAAACACAGCAAGATGAGGTGGTGTGGCGTGCTGTAGAGACGTGCCAAGCGTGCCATCTGCACACCGGACATTGCTCTCAACACAGCACAGCGTAGTTTATGCAGCGGCTAAGCCCTCTGGTGCTGTCACCATGGAGATAGAAGCAGTAACGCGGTCATAGTCAGCGGCTGGGTGAAAACTCTCCATCTACTCAGCCTTCCATTACACAACCCACCAACACCTGCCTCCTCCTTTTACCAATTATACACAACCATACAATCCTTACATGCCACTCCACCACACACATTCAGTATTCCAGTGATCAAATCTACCACAAACACTCATTACTCTTGCACATTCCCTCTTACACACCATGTACTCTTCTCCAAAACACCTCACCCCCCACCCCCCGGTACTATCAAATACCAATCAACAAGCAGTACTGCACGTACACATTTTGCACAGAAAACCACTACATCAATATCTCCTCTCACTGCTCCACAAAAACAAAACACACACATCTCAATATATAAAAATTACACATATATTTCCTAACTATGTATTCAGGTACCTATATATTTTAGTCCTACACCTCTATCAATGTATACTCTATTCACACCTTCTCATCCCAAACCCTTTCTACCACTATGATCTCCAAAATAATCCTTCCTGGATGCCTTCCTCCTCTACACACCTCCTGGCTCATCCCAAACATAAGTTTACTACTATGATCTTCCAAACACCCTTCGTAAATTCTCCCTCATGTTATCTCTCCTTTGACTCATCCCATACCTAATTTGTCTACGCTGATTCTTTCTCTCTAATCTCTTTCTACAGGCTCTTCCCTCCCCCATCTCTGCTTTACTCATCCCAGACCTCAATTTACTACTATGAACTCCCAAATAACACTTCTGGTTTTCTTCCCTCTTCTATCCTTTCATTACTCTATTCATTCCAACTAACAGACTTACACGTCCTCCGCTCAAATTAACTCGTACCTCCCTATACTAATACTTTACTCATATTTTTCTATACTAATCCACCACTAATCTGTTCATCATTATTGTTCATCATAAACTTTATAACACAATCAATAAATAACAACCAAGGTCTAAAATAATATAAAAACAGCTTATTAAAAAACTTCCATAAAACTGATAAAAACTACAAACAATAAACATCCTCTTCTATAATGAAAGTGCTTTGTGCCTGGTGTAATTAAATAATCATAATACAACATCTCTAATGACAGCGTCTGAGCTGCCCTGGACATAATTACATCTTTAATAGTACAAAGAAGCCTCTTGAATAATCTAGGTCACAAACTTCTGCGCCTAAACCAAACATTCAATAAAAAACTGATTACAGAAAAAACAATAGGATTTGATGTGTCAGTCTTTAAAATCCTCAGAGCAACCCACTAATATCTAATTTCCAGGTTACAGCGAACACAAACAAGTCGAATCCACTTTCTTTGAGGAAGGCGTATGCTGCCAAAATAACAAGATATGTTCATCAGTCTCTGGGGCATGGCTGCAGACTGGGCAAGTAATTGGGTCTGATTTGAAGCCCAGGTGTTAAAAGAGCTTAAGGGTAAACAGCCCAGGCAGAATCTCACATAGAGGCTTTTCGCCAATGGTGGTGTAATCAGATGAAGAAAGGGCTCAAACTTGGGATAAGGCTTAAACCTTAAGAACTCGGTGGTTAAGCGCCATGCAATCATACTTGTAGCATACAGCTCAGCTACATAAACCCAGTACTTGGCTTTTACAGTACCTATATCTTTTTTACTAATCCGCTCTTAGCAATCCCATAGCTTAATCAAACTCAAGGATCTGCACCAAGTTAAAACATGGAGTAGCCATGAAATCCGTTTAGCGCTACTCATATTTAAGACTTCTCTCAGCGATTCACAATAATTACTTAGCTCCAGTGTTGTCCACAAATGCAGCCAATACATCAAAGGTTTTAATGGGGCCACATCCCCAATTCTCCTCATCCCAAGATCCAAATAATCCTTTTGGGTTCCATAGTAGCGTGTAACTTGCCGAAAAGCGCTTTGACGCCTCGTCAGGGGGAGTAAGCACTATATAAATACAATAACAATCAAGGAACAGTGCCTAGAGGAGTTAGCAGAGGCACCCCATAATGCAGGTGTAAGGGAACGCAGCTACTTTCTTAAATGAAACTTTCGCCTTTTGCACTTTAGTGTACTCAGAGCCAACTGCCACAAACCTCTGTATCAAAAGTTACACTACAGCATTTCCATGGCAGAGGAGGGTGCCGGAGCAGACCTGCAGTCATCACAAGCAAGTTCTACTCAGTCGCATAAAAGACACACTGTGTGATCTCATAAAATCTTATCACACTCTGCGTTCTCATATAAATGGCCTTGTGGTCCTGTCTTCTCATATAAATAGTTCCATTACATTGTGCGTCCTTAAAACAGAGCCGTCATGTCGTGCAAGTTACTTACTTGTAACTGTAGTTCTCCAGTATTGGAAGCTTTCCTAGATTCACATGCCTGAATCATTCCCCGTCGTCGAGACGGGAGTCTCCGGTACATAAAAAAGCAATGCTTAGTAGTATAGCAAACTGAAAAGAGGCCTAGGCCCATTTCCCTTTTGCAACCCATAACCCTTGTTATGTAAAAGAGACCAAACTTTTCTCTGAACCAATCAAAGCTCCTCACCCTCTAGAACCCTCCTGGGAGAACCTTTTGCACCTCAGATTTTCGCGCACTTGTGCATAAAAAACACTCTTCGTGCTAAATCCAAGGTGAGCCTCTCGGGGGAGGAGGGTGGGTCGCATGTGAATCTATGAAAGCTTCCAATACTGGCGAACTAAAGTTACAGGTAAGTAACTTGTTTTCTTACTCCAGTATTGGAGCTTTCATAGATTCACATGCCTGAATCGGAGCAGCGAGCATTAGCATAACGCACATTTTTTTTTATATGCACTTAACACTTAATACAGCATCATCCTGTACATAGTCATTTTAGAATTCTGCATATCAATATTGCAATCACCGTAACTAAACATAACAATAGAAAAAATGTGCATTTGTAACAAAGACAAAAGGACGGAGGGATGCAAAGAGGGCTCACCGTTACTGGATAATGTTTCTCAGCACCGCTTCTCCCACCACCACATCTGTCTTTGCGGCTTCTTCCAAACAGTAGTGCCTGGTGAAGGTGTGCGTAGAACTCCAGGTCGCTGCCCTGCAGATATCCTGGATCGGCACTCCTGCAAATAACGCAGTGGAGGTGGACACTGCTCTCGTTGAATGAGCACAAACTTGTGCGTTCAGAGGTTTTCCAGCAGCTTGGTGACAATATACTATAGCACTGGAAATCCATCTGGCAATCCCACGTTTCGATAAAGGGAAGCCTTCCCTGGGTGCGCTGAAAGCGACAAAAAGCTGTGAAGACTTGCAAAAGTGTTTAGTCTCTTGCAAATAGAATTTGAGACATTGCTGGACATCCAGCGAATGTAGAACTCTTTCCGCTGCTGTTGTTGGTTGCGGAAAGATTCGTTTTAGAACTAATGGCTCGTTTAAATGAAAGTCAGTTGGGACTTTTGGGATAAATTTTGGATTAGTTCTGAGAATCATCCTGTCCTCTTTAAATTGCAGAAAAGGGTCTTGAATTGTGAGAGCCTGTAATTCCCAATCTCTTCTGGCCGAAGTTAGAGCAATGAGAAGCGCCACCTTCCACGATAGGAATTTGAGATCTACCCTCTGTATAGGCTCGAAGGGCTGCTTCATTAATTGTGAAAGGACTATGTTCAAACGCCAAAGAGGTGGAGGAGGCTTTATTGGAGGAAAAACTCTGAACAATCCCTAATGAATTGTTTAACAATTCTTGCCGACCATAAGGATGATCCAGAGGCAGTCCGTTTGTAGCGTGATATTGCAGCTAAATGTACTTTTATGAATACCTGAGCCAAACCCGACTTAGCTAAAAGCAAGATGTATGGAATAATTTCATGAGGTGCCGAATTCAAAGGATGAATGTTACTTCTTTGACACGAGACATAATCTCTTCCACTTCACTGGCTCTATGAGGCCTGGTACCAAGGGAAGCAGAGGTTTAGATGCTGCTCCTGCTCTCTGGTCTAGAGTCTCAAAAATCACAGAGGACTTGCTTTGACGAGGTGGCATAGGGATACCCAGCTTTACTGCTCTTCTACCAAGAATGTCCTGAAAAGTGTAGACGTCATCCACCAGAGAGACCCTCGATGGTAGACTGTCAGTCAAAGTCAGCGAGTAGTCTCTATGAGATGTATGAGTGGAAGAAGAGGACGGAGTAGGGGATCTGTGCGCTCTCCTCCTGCTTCTTGATCTAGACCTCCTCCTGTGTGAGTGCACAGGGGTGCGGCTGCGAGCTCTGGCTCTTGAAGGAGATCGCTCTTTATCAGCTGCTTGAATTAAACGGAGATCTGTGCTGAGGGCTCGAGTAATGCTGTTCTGTCGGGACCCTGTCAGTAGGCCAGTGATGCAAAGGCCTGTACCATCATGGTGACAAGTGGATGGAAGGCGATCTGCGCCTCTCTCTTCCCTTAGGAGACTGTGCAGGAGGAGTGAGGTTCACCTCTTCATGTGCTAACCTTGTTGGGGAATCTTGGTGACCCCCCCTGACACTTGACTGCTGGACATCAAGATCACCACCTCCGGGGATCTGGACGTTGACCCTCGGTGAGAACTGGGAGAGCCTGAAGGTGACGAAGAAAGGCTCACTGGAGGTGAGGCATCTCCAGAAGGGCGCTTTGACGTTGATCTGGAGCATCTATGCGCCGACTGCCGTCTCAACGGAGAAGTATGCCTCAACGTTGATTTTCTTCTCTTAGAAGGTGGACTTGATCCTGCAGCAGAACGTCCTCTTGACGTCGAACGTCTCTCCGACGCCACTGCAGTGTCATGTTTCGACGTTCTCTGCAGCCTTTCGGAAAATTGCTGCCTCGACGTCGACTGGCGTTAGTCTGCCGGCGACGGAGATTTCGGTCTTGATGCCGAAAATCCATGTACTCATCGATGACGAGACGACGACAGAAAGATATGATTCGACGTCGATTGTCGATGATGAGACAACGAAGGAGAGATGTGCTTCGACGTCGATCGCCGTTGGTGAGACGACGACGGAGCGCTGTGCCTCGACATCGATTGCCCCTGCGACGACGGAGTGATCTGCCTCGATGTTGAACGCCCAACTGGCGCCGACAGAGACCTATCTCTCGACGTTGAGCATCGCCTGGTTGATGTCAATGGAGTACCTGTTACCTTCGTCGACGATGATTTCGTTGTCGAGTGATGATGCACCGGCATCACTGAAGTCTTCTACGCCGATTTCTTTGTCGACGGCAGCTTCAACGTCGATCCAGACGCCAACGGAGAACAGGTTGGGACTTTTCCTCTTGACGTCGACCGAGTTCCCTTCTTCTGCTGCCTCACAGGAGACCTATCTCTTTCAGAGAGGTCATAAAGACAAATCCTCTCCCTGTCCTTGATGGTCCTTCTTGACAAAATCTTACAATGGTGGCAGTTGTCAGAAGAGTGGGACTCAGGGAGGCAGAGAATACACACAGGATGTGTATCTGTTCTGGCCTTTTTCTCGCCACAGGAAGGGCAAGGGTCGAATAAAGAAGGCATTTTTAACAAAAATAAACTTTTTCTGTCACACAAAAAAGGTGTTACTTGCACTCTAAGACCAAAAGACGTTGGGTGAAAGTAGAAAAACTAGATTTCTATAAGATATTTTTGACAGTAAGTCAAAAAAAGAAAGAGCTGAAATCCAGGGTCCTGACTGAAGGAGCAGGAAAGAACAACTGGCCTAAATGTCACCCCTGAGGCATGATGGGAAGCTAGGGGTCATGGCTGCCTTAAAGGCACGATGCCAGTTTATGTTGAAAATGCTTCCATTTTCTATGCTATTGGTTTGCAAAGCAGCCTGTAGGCTAACAATATCTACTTTATTTGCAGTTTTACTCTTTATGAATACTTTGCTCATAAAAAACAGAGTTCATGTGCTACTTGCCCTCTTATGGTTTTATATATTGACAAATATATCTTTATGTGTGTAATTACATTGTTTAGCCTCCTATTGGGAGCTTCATTTATATGAGAAAAAATGATATATGTATATACATATATGCAGAGTTGTATATGTGTGATTTTCATATATATTTTTTATATTATTTCGGGGGTCCCAACACATGGGCGGGAATATTCAGTGCTCATGACTATTGATGAGGATCCCCTGGAAGACAACTGTAATGTTCAGAAATGCTGATGGTGTGCGTTCTCAAGGTGGTGAACAGATCGAGCCACGGATTTCTGCATCTGCAGAGGAGACCTTGCAAAACATCTGAATTTAATGGCTATTTGTGGTTCACTAGGTACCTACGGAACAGCTCATCTGCTCTGGCATTCAATGATTCTGCCAGGAGGTTCACAACCAGGAACGTTCCCTGGAAGCCTAGCCACTTCCAGAAGAACAAGTTCTATTGGCACAGGGTGCATGACCCCAATCCGCCCTGTTTGTTGCAGTACCACATGGTGCCAGTGTTGTCCACAAGCACCTGTAACAGCCTCCCTTTAATGGATGGAAGGAAGACTTTCAATGCAAGTGGACAGCCCTTACATCCAAAAGGTTGATGTGGAGCCAGAACTCAGAGGCCTTTGATCTCCATCTCTCTCAGATGGCCACCCCAATCCAGAAGCAATGCATCGGTCACCACTTTCAGCTCTGGCTGAGGAAGGGTGAGGGGTCTGTTGCTGACCCAGTTGTGGTCCAGAAACCACTACGGCAGATATTTCACAGTCTCCTCTTAAATCTGAACATGGTCGGAGAGAACCCCTTAATGTTGGACTCACTAAGCTTCAGACCGCGGAGCCTGCATATGCCACATGGCACGCTCGATCAGCAGGATGCAAGAGGCCCTCGATTCCAGCAGCCTCAGAGCCGACCTCACTGAAATCCAGGACTGAAATTGAAAGGTCGGGATCATAGCCTGAATGTCCTAGACTCTCTTTCCCGAGGGAAAGGCATGAAATTGAACTGTGTCCAAAATGGCTCTAATGAAGGGGAGAATCTGAGGAGTCAAATGTGATTTTGGAATACTGACATTAAACATCAAAGATGGCTGCAGATTTGCGGTATTTTGGTAAGACTGACATCTGCCTGGGGCGAAATCACCTTCAACAGCTATTCGTCAAGGTAGAAAAAGGCTGGCACCTTTGGCCTCTGAAGATGTGCTGCCACCACTGCCATCAGTTTTGTGAACACCCCAGGGGCACTGGTGAGACCAAAAGGAAGCACAGCAAAGTATAAATGCTCCTGTCCCACCTTGAACCACAGGTAACACCTATTGGCCGGTAGGGCAGGTATATGGAAACAGGTGTCCTGCAGGTCTAGTGCTACTACTCCGGCTCAAGGGTCCGGGACCGTGTATGCATTTTGAATTTTTCCTTCCGGAAGAAGGTGTTGAGAGGGCGCAGGTCTAAAATATGCTGGTGGCCTCTGTCTTTTTTTGGCAATAAGAAAGTAGCTGGAGTAACAGCCACCTCCTACTTCTGACACAGGTACCATCTCAATAGTCCCTTTGGTCAAAAGGTCTTGCAGTTCCTGCAGCAAAATGGATGCATGGCCCTCCATGGGTCGTTGGGGAGGTGGAAGGTGTGGTGGTGAAGAAAGGAAGGGGAGAGCGTAGCCCATCCGAACAATTTGCAAGACCCACCTGTCTAAAGTTATGGACTGCTAACGCAGCAAGAATTGTTGGATCCTATCTCCCATCGGGTGGCTGTTTCCACTAAGGGAACACAAAATAGAGGTTTAGTTGGTGGGGTTGCAAGGACGGGAAAACTAAGTGGTCCTTTGACCTTGGCCTCAGGGACGGTGAGCACCATGGCTGCGACTGTGATACAGGAGGGCACTATGCTGAGGTTAGATTGACTGGCAGTATGGGGTACCTCTGCCAAAACCACAAAAGGAGTGGCAGAGCTGATGCGGTTGGCGAGGTTGGGGCAGATAAGCCCAAGGAGAATGCCATAGCTCTCCTATCCTTGAACTGCTCCTGAGTGGAGTCTGCCTTGCCCCCAGAAAGGCGGTTCCCATCGAACAGCATGTCCATGAGGGACGAATAAACATCACCTGAAAAACTGGTGGACTTCAGCCAAGCATGGCGGCACATGGCAATACTGGAGATGATGGCTTGCCCGATAGAATCAGCCTTCAGGTTCTTCATCGCGCAAGTTCCCTACCTTCGGTAACAATATATCTGTAAGAAACATTAGTAGTGATAGATTCCTTACCTTAGAATTACCCCCAGGTGTCAGACTGGATCCGGAAAGTTTATCATCAACAGTACCCCTGCGCGTCAGTAGGCATTGTCGTCCGGCTCCACGTGCGTTGTTGGCGCCAGGGTGATGTCGCTGGAGTTACTTAGACGTGCCCACGCGTGCTGCTGACGTCAGTTCTGTACACAACTTTCCGTGCCAGGATCGCAGAGCCATGCAAGAAGCTGGCCACTGGTCCCATGAAACCAGGGCCCTGAAAGGCATGACCTTAACCCTAGAAATCAGTTTGCAGAATGGGAAGGATGGGTGGGGTAGTAAGGAATCTATCTCTACTAATGTTTCTTACAGATATATCGTTACCAAAGGTAAGTAATTTGTTCATCTGAAAGAAACACGTAGGGATAGATTCCTTACCTTAGAATAGATAACCCAGCAATACCAACCCCTTGAAAAGGGAAGGCTGATCTGGAAGCCGTAAAAAGGCTGGAATGGCCGAGAGATAGACCTTGACAGTGCCCAGAGCAGAGCCCTGCTGGGCCAAGGAAAGGAGAACTAGGAGGACCTCTGAAAGGATCCACAGCCTTTGCTGTGCACCATGCCACAAATGTATTCCACCTGCAGGCGTATACCGTTTTAGTGGAGGGGCGCCTGGCTGCCAAGATAACATCACAAACTTCGGGAGGCAGGTCAAAAGACGCCAACTGCCGCCGCTCAATCCCCACGCAAGGAGGTGGAGGCTGGACAGGTTCGGGTGGAGGACCCTCCCATGCTGCTGTGACAGAAGATCCTCCCGAACAGGAAGTCGGAGGGGGGATCGATCTCCATGCTGAGTAGCTCGGGATACCATACTCTTCGAGCCCAGTCCGGAGCCACAAGAATGACTTGGGCTCGGTCGCGCTTGATCTTCTTCAGCACTCTGGGTAGAAGTGGTATAGGCGGAAAGGCATTTAGTAGACCGCAACTCCTATTGTGCTGAAAAGCGTTGCCTAGCGAGTGCCGCCCTGGAAATTCCAGCGTGCAGAACTGCTGACATTGCGCGTTCTCTTCGGTGGCGCATAGATCTAACCAAGGCTCTCCCCACTGCTGAAAGAGACCTTGCACCACGTTCGAGTTCAGATGCCATTCGTTATCCATCATGCACCGGTAGCTGAGTTTGTCTGCCCTGGCGTTCAGAGAACCTGTCAGGTGCTGAACCACGAGGGAAATGCCCTGATGTTCCAGCCATGTCCAGAAGCCTCCTGACATAGGGTCCACGACCCCACCCTGCCCTGTTTGTTGCAGTACCACATGGCGGTGGTGTTGTCTGTGAACACCTGCACTACTCTCCCCATTACAGAGGGAAGAAATGCCTTCAGTGCAAGTCAGATCGCCCGAAGCTCCAGAAGGTTGATATGGAGTCAGGACTGACCGAAACCCAGGAAAGCGGCTGAAAGATCGGAATCATAGCCTGAATACCCCAGACTCGCTGCTCGGGAGGATAAACCTGAAACTGCACAGAACCCAGAACCGCTCCAATGAAGAGGAGCTTCTGCAAGGGAATCAGGTGCGACTTCGGCACATTGATGGCAAACCCCAGCAAATGCAGGAGGTCAGCGGTAGTCTGGAGGTGGGAGACGACTGCCTGGGGCGAGCCCACCTTCAACAAACAGTCGTCGAGATCGGGGAAGACTGGAACCCCGATCTGCGCAGATGAGCTGCGACCACCGCCATCACTTTCGTCAACACCCCAGGGGCGCTGGTAAGGCCGAAGGGGAGAACTGTAAACTGAACATGCTCGTGACCTACCGTGAACCGCAGGCAACGCCAGTGGGCCGGCAGGACAGGGATGTGGAAATAAGCGTCCTGCAAGTCCAAAGCTACCATCCAGTCTCCAGGGTCGAGAGCAGACAAGACATGAGCCAGCGTCAACATCTTGAACTTCTCCTGGAGGAAGCCGTTGACGTCCCTGAGGTCCAAGGTAGGATGCAGGCCCTTGTCCTTCTTGGGGACCAAAAAGTAGTGGGAATAGCAACCAAGATCTACGTCCGGCCCAGGAACATGCTCAATGGCCCCCTTGGCCAAGAGGGCTGTGACTTCCTGCTGAAGAAGCGCAAGATGGTCCCCCGACATGTGGTGGTACCAAGGTGGCATGGGTGGAGGGATAGTCTCGAAGGGGAGGGAGTTGCCCCTTCGGACTATTTGCAGCATCCACCTGTCCAAAGTGATGTTGCGCCAGTAGGGGAGATGATGGCATATTCTGCCGCCCACTGGCATTTGATGGGCCTGAAAGGTCGGACTAGGAAGGCTTTGAAGTGGATGCTGCGGGGGTGGAGGTGGACTGACCCGCCTGCTGGCCCCCAGAACCGCCTCTGCGATTCCCACGTCTGTGGCTGTGCTGAGGTTGTTGTTGCACCAGCCTGTGGCTCTGGAATGAACCTGTTTGGGCACCCCTTCCGTGGCCACGAAAGGAGCGAAAATCAGAAGGCTGGAGGAGGCCGATTGGCTGAGAGGCCCACGGACTTGGCCGTAGCCCACGAGTCCTTAAAGCGCTCCAACGCACTATCCGCTTTGTTGCCAAAAAGGCAAATGCCATCAAAGGGCATGTCCATCAAAGTGTTCCGGACATCCCCCGAGAAGCCAGTTGTTTTCAGCCAGGCGTGGCGCCAAAGCACCACCGTCATGGAAATCGCCCTACCTAGCGAGTCAGCGGTATCAAGCCCACAACGGATGGTGAACTTAGCTGAGTCCCTCCCAGCTACAATAGCTTGGGCGAGTACAGTCTGGGCCTCCTCCGGACAGTTGGGCAGCGCCTGCACAACTGTTTCCCACACAGTGGGAGTAACGGCCCAAGAGCCATGAGGTGTTCACCGACCTCAGCCCTAAGCTGGCAGATGAAAACAGCTTCTGCACAACCAAGCTCTCAGGGGTGGGGTGTTGAGAGAGCAAGAGGGGGTCGCCCGGAGCAGGGGGATGGCGTTGGGCCATGTTACTGTCCACAGGAGCCCCTGTGTTGGACCTGGACAAAGTGCCCAAAAGAATGTCAGACAGTGCATCATTAAAAGGCATTAAGGGCTCCGAAGAGGTTGCCGCCGGTTGAAGCACTTCAGTCAGGAGGTTAGTCCTTAAAACCACTGTAGGGAGTTCGAGGTGGAGAGCCTCGGCCACCCTACGCAGCATCACTGCATAACTTAGTACCTCCTCCATAGCCACAGAAGGAGGAGACAGCATGCCAAGGTCAGGCGAGGTGTCTAGACCACTGGCATCCCCCAAATCCTCTCCCCAGTCCGGATAATCACCACACTGTTGTGCGAGAGGGTTCTCAGACCCCTCCCAGTCCTCTCCTTCCTCTGAAGTCTGTGAAACAGGTTGAAAAAAGGAGGACGGACGTAGGGGTAGAAAGGCCCCATCGGCGTCGGAATCGGCATCGATCGACGTCGTTCCGGCGCAGCGTCCGGATCAGGGCTGAAACCGGGGATGACATTGGCGGTAGTACCGGATGACATCAGAGGTGGTGCAGGAGGCAGTGTCGACACCGGTAGAGGTGTTATCAGGTCAACCGGTGTTGCCCGGGATCCGAGCCTGGATCCAGGGGGGTCCTGGGTCGCCGGGGCCGAAGCCGACTGCGGCGCCGGGGGCAAAGCCACCGGCATTGAAAGGACAGGACCCCCAGTCGGGCCCGCGGGGCCCGAAGGCCCAAAGAGTCGGGCCATGGCAGCAAGAAACTCTTGCATGTGCTGGCGTTGCCGACTGACCCAGAAAGGTTGGGTAGGCCAGCGGCGATGTCGCAGGCTCCGCCAGAGCCGCAGGGGTAGTACCACCCACATCCTCAGCAGCGTTACGCGACGGGCGAGGGAAGTTGAAGAGCGATGGCGCGGGTCCATCACCGACATCATGTGTGACAGTCCCCACAGTTCTTGAAGCCGGGCATCCCTACGACACCAGGAATCGATCAACCCTAAAGAAATTAGGTAAAAGGCCTCGAAAAAACTCAAAAAGTGACTGGGGGTACTTCCCGGATCTGCGCTTGCTGGCGCGGAAAAAAAGGGAACTAATGTAAGCGCGTGGGCGCGTCTAACTAGCTCCAGCAACGTCATCCTGGCGCAAACGACGCACGCGGAGCCGCACGACGATGACTACTGACGCCTAGGGGTACTGTTGACGAAAAACTTTCCGAATCCAGTCTGACGCCTGGGGGTAATTCTAAGGTAAAGATTCTATCACTACGTGTTTCTTTCAGATGAATAGTCACTACAGGCCTTGGAGTTGTGACTTGACCCCAAACAGCACAGGTGGGGATCTGTCACAGACATTTCCTTATGGCAGTCCCTGCAGGGCTTAAAACCTTTCATTTTAGGAGGGCAACATCCCTTGCACACTGAAGAAATTTGAAAAAAATATTGAGGTAAAGTGTCTCTGAGAGACAATAGGAAAATATCTATGGTGATAACAGCCCAACAGTTTACACCCCTAGTGAGCCCTGAACCCTATACCCATCATCCTCCCCTACCCATGTTAGGCGCAATACAATGGGTTGTACCCAAAAGGCAAGCCTACTAGTTTTGCTAGGATGTCACTGCATTAATAAATCGCAGGAACGTCATAACAAACAAATGTATCACCATTAAAACTGCTATGGATGGTGTCATCTTATAATGACATTCATTAGGGCATGCAATGATTCACTGTTAACTTTGTGATTGTCAGTAAATCATTTTAATGACCTTCAATAATACATGTAATGATTCACTATTAACGTTGTGATTGTCAATGAAGCCTTTCAGTGACTTGCTGGGCACAAAACATTTCATGTTCTTCATTAATAGATGTGATAATTCCCCGTTATGTGAAATTTGCAAAATGTTTGTAATGTGAAATTTGCAAAATGATGCCATGACTCCACATCACGTAATTAGGCCACCATTCATGGCAAAATCATATCACAGGAGTGGAGAGCAACGCGAATAACCAAACACGAGCAACGGTTGCACACAGTAATTGTGTGTGTGTGTGTGTACTCATTTTTTTCATGTGGGCTGCATCCTTGCATCAGTTGACACAAGGATGTGTTTCACTGTAAAATACAACATGAATTGTCAGGCTTGCATTTAAAACATTTTTTTCAGAAATTTCCCTTAATTATACAAAAGCAAACTATATGAATTGTGCACACCTAGCAAAAAAACCAAGGCCCTGGAGTGCTTGCAAACTGAACAGAGCTCTCCCAGGGACAATATTCTGCTTCCCCCCTCCTTTCCCCCAAAGATTTAGGTTAATTTTCTAAAACCTTTTGTGGGTGATTATTCTAGGGCAGTGGTTCCCAGACATTTGACTTCTGGGGACCCCCACTTAATCATTACTGAAACCTGTGAACCCCACAGAATCATTATTAGAATCAGGGACCTCCCACCCCCCTGTCCCCCCGCCACGAGTCATTACGGGAATCCGGGGACCCCGCCTAAGCATTGTCGATGATTTGACCACGAAGCAATTCATGTAAGAAATAACTCCTAGGCAATTTCAATCAATCAAGGAAACAAGCATGTCAGGGAGAATTTAAGGAAACAGAAATTATGTTAAAAAACATTCACTTTTAATGATTTGTTAAAAAACTTTATATTAAAGATTGTGTCAATAACGCAATATGTAATACATTTCAGACATTACAATTGTAACATATATTTAAACAAAAAATAAAAAAATGGATTCAAATAGTGGCAAAATCTATAATCTTTATCAACTTTATCGACGCGCGTTTCGGCGTACTCGACGCCTTCTTCAGGAGTAGCCACAGAATTACTTTAAATATTTTGTAGTTCAAGACAAAGTTCAAGGGTAATATATGGGACTTTTGATTCCTATTACACCCCACTGTGTATATATTCAACTTCTTTAGGAACGATAATCCTCTACACTTGTTGAGGCATAAATAATATAACTGAATATTGATGTAGATATACTCCTCTCATAGAATTAAAAGCGTCCCCTTGGAAACTCCTGGGTTATTGTGACATCCACACTAAAATACGATATCCGTGTGGAGACAGTCTGAATGATAATCAGGAGCTGAAATGTGTAAGACAGTGTTCCAATAAATTTGGCTTTTTCAAGTTTAAAAAGCGACGAAAAACTATTCTAGATTAACTTCTATTTTCATCATAGTACGGGGCAGAAGATGTCCGCCGGCGTCTGACGTCACAGAGGAGGAGTTATACGCGAAGCAATACACAAAAAAAAACAGAAAAAAGAATTCTTCAAGCAAATACACAAATGTTGACACCTTTTATTTCATTCGCCAACACATAAATAACATTTTTTAAATGTTATTTTAATAGAAATGTTGGAGCTTTTCTGTATCTGCAGTGCTCCCACGAATCAATCTGAGATGCTAATGAAATTCTTAACCTCCAAATTCAAATTCCTTTACAAGTACAATACGTTGTACATTTTTTTAATGGTACATTTAGCTTCTTTATTTGTATACACTTTATTAATCTGTTAATATTATGTAATTATCTAAGTAGTCGCGGACCCCCTGAGGAGGCTTTGCGGACCCCCAGGAGTCATAGGACGACAGTTTGGAAACCACTGTTCTAGGGGAACTCCTATCAACACCCACAACTCATTTTAATATGTTTGTGGCGCCCCTTCCCTCTCTGGGCACCATAGGAGTAAATATGCAAAATGTGAAGGTCCGATTGGACCTATGGGGTGCTCTTTTGCCCTAGCTGATCAGGGATATATGGAGGCTCCCGGGGACATATGGACAGACCTGAGAACGATGCTCACTGTTGCCTCATCCCTGGGAAATGGGACCCCCTAGACACAATTTCATTAGGGGGAGAGGCTCAGGCATGCTCCCTTCAAGGCACTCTTCTTTCCACATGACCATGAATCTCTGCAGGTAGACTTTTGTGTTCTGGGAGAGGAATCTTACTTAGGTCTCCGCCGAATTCGGATCCCTGGTTAGACTGTACTTCTTGTGTTGGCTCCATTGGACCCATTTAAATGATGTTGGGCTCGTTTTACTACTGTTAAACTTCTTTAGCCACCTGCTGGATCCTAAAAGTGTTTTTTCTTGTAGGAACTTGCTTTCTCTGTCATATGGCTCCATACTCAGAACCTGCCTTCTGTCCATTGGCACATTTATTCCTCAGATTGGGTACTCCTCAGGTGGAAACCAGCAGCCTTCAGTCCAGAATACTCTTCATCTGTGCACTCATCATGTCTTACAGCCTCTGTGGCCACATGAAGGGCAGTCGTGAGATAGCAGAAATCAGGGGAGGAGCTTTGACAAGGCCCAGTCCTCAGAAGACCCAGCAGAACCCTTTCCATCCAGGATCCCCCAGCAGATGCTTCTCTCTATTGTCCCTCAGGGGGCATAAGGTGGCCAGAGTCACTGGCCCTGGAGAGATTAATCCATAGAATCCCATCTAGGCTGAGTCCAGGGTGCTCTAACACCCTAGACAGGTGTCCAGTCTTCTTCAGGGTCCTGCAGGATCCAACTTCTTTCTCCTCCTCTCTCCCCTGTGCAGAAAGTTCCAGAAGGCAGGCACCTCTGGTCAATCTTAGGATGTTGCATCATCACTCCATCCCTGTCCTAACTCTCCTGCACAGCTTTTCGGGCATTCAGGATGATAGCCCTCTCTAAGAGCCTGAAACTATGCACGTAACTTCCATAGATGCCTGGTTTCTTACCTCCAAAGCTTCAAAGGGAAGTCTGTCTTGCTTTTGGCTCTAGAGATCAGGCCTTCTTCCCTTTGTTCTCCTTGGGATGTGCCTTCTCAGGGGTGGAGCACAGTAAACCATAATTAGCACAAGGTGATTCCAATCCTTTTCTTTCGAAGGAATAGGCCCAATCTCTGACAAATGGCCCTCTTGTGTGGGGGCATATAATACTTTGGCTGGCCAGCAGAGTTATTGACTAGGCCCAGCAGGGGGTACAAAAGCCAGGAATAAACTTTGGAACCGAGTGAGGGAGATATAATAACTATCCATGTGCCATAAGGAGTGCAGATATGACACAAATGACATTGAATCTATACTCCAAATCCAAGTTTACCATAGGATTGGTGTATCATGCTATTCTCTAATAATAATAATAATAGGCAAGTTTATAAAGTGCCTGAATACGCTCAACGGCGTGTCTCCGCGCTATGGTGGGTGGGAATGACAGAACCCTCGCAGCTTAATATCGGGCCAGTCTACCGAACAAACAGATGGGTTTTCAGTCTACCCCTAAATCTTGACTCAGAGGGTTCGAGGCGCAGTTCCAGCGGGAGCTTGTTCCAGCTTTTGGCAGCCAAGAACCTGAAAGGCCTGCCCCCCATGCGGGCCTTTCTCACTCTGGGGACCTTCAATAACCCAGAGCCAGCAGATCTCAATGCTCGAGGCGGCTCATAGTGGGTGAGGAGGTCCTGTAATGGCACCGGTGCCTTACATCCCATGATTTGGTGGCACGTGCACAGAACCTTGAACTCAATTCTACTCCTCACCGGCAGCCAGTGAAGAGCTCGGAGCGCTGCCTTCGAGATCGATCTCCTAGGCAGCCTCAGAACCAGGCGGGCTGCAGTGTTCTGTAACACCTGGAGACGGTCGAGACTCCTTTCTGTGGCCCCCAGATAATGGAGATTGCCATAGTCCAAGAGTGCTGTCACCAGGGCATGCACCAGCGTCCTTCGGGCCTCCGTGGGTAGGAGCTCAAGAACCTTCCGCAGGCCCTTCAGGACACCAAAACATGCCCCCACCACTCTGTTGATCTGAGGCCTAAATGTCAGGTCGGTATCAAGCCAGATGCCAAGATTTTTGGCTTCCTGACAAGGTGTCGGTGCCGACCCCAAACAGGGTGGCCACCATGCTGAATTCCACACAGATTCCCCCCCCCCCCCCGCCCCCCCCCCCCCACCACCACGAGCACCTCTGTCTTGCTGCCGTTCAGCCTCAGGCAGTTAGAAGACATCCAGGCTGGCAGCTCCTGCATGCAAGCTCTGAAACTGTCCGCAGCAAGACCCGGCGCGCGATAGGGAGATGACCAGCTGCGTGTCATCAGCATAGGACACTATACGCAGCCCATGAACCTCCACGATGGTGGCTACCGGGGACACGTACAGGTTAAAAAGGGTTGGGCTCAGGGACGAGCCCTGAGGAACGCCCTAACCCAGATTGATCACTCTGGAGTAGCAGTCCCCCTGCCTGATCTGGAAACCCCTCTCTACCAGGAAGGACTGGATCCATTTCAGTGCAGCGCCTGAGATCCCACCTTTATTCAGACACTGTAGCAAGGTGGTATGTGCTACAGTGTCGAACGCTGCACTTAGGTCCAGCAGAATCAGGGCCATGGTTTGGCCCTCATTCACTCCCTGCCTGATGGTCTTGACTGTCATTAGTAGGGCCGACTTGGTGGAATGTCGAGGCCGGAATCCAAACTGAGTGGCATGCAGGAGGGCCGCCTCCTCCACAAATTCCATCAGCTGGATATTCACAACCTTCTCTGCTACTTTGGCCATATAGGGTAGGAGTGATATGGGGCGGAGGTTCTCCAGTTTCTCAAAACTGATGTTCGGTTTCTTTTGTAGAGGGAGTACTACCGCCTGTTTCCACCCTATAGGTACAGTGTGGGTCCTAAAAGACACCTCCAACAAGTGCCTAATATAGGGCTCCAAGATCACAAGGCTTTCCAGAAGCCGTTTAGGTGGTGCAGGATCCCGCGGGGAGCCAGACTTTACCGATCTGCAAATCTGTATCAGCATCTCCGGAGGGGGGGTAGTGAGGTTAGCTAAGCCATACTGTCCCCTAACTCCCCCCGTAGCTTTAACAAACTCAGACCCTGTTGTGGTTTGGGCCGGGAATGATTGGTAGATATTTGCGACTTTTTCTGCAAAGTAATCCGCAATACGGTTGCACGAGTCCAAGGAGCAGTCCCCCTGTACCACAGAGGATTTTGCTACCGAGATGGATTTATAGATTTTAAACAATTCTTTCGCGGAATTCTCCGCCTCCTTAATCCTATCTGCATAGTAGGCGACTTTCGATTTCCTAATCAACCCATGGTAAGCCCGCCTCTTCACTAAATACTCCTGTCTAATTAGACTCGAAAGAGCCACCCTCCACTGCCTCTCCATGCGCTTACATTCCGATTTAGCCGCCCGCAGCTCATCGTTGTACCATGGAGCCGTTCTCTGTGTACGGCGGCCCGGCTTGACCAAACACAGTGGGGCTGTGCAGTCCAGCGCCTCCATGATAAGTTTGTAAAGGTTACTACTGGCTGTTTCCACATCCAATCCACCAGGCCTCCCTCCTTTGGCGAGTGCTTCATCAAAACTAGTCTGAGAGAAATTAACCCACTTCCGGCTGGGATAGTTCAGGGGTGCATGTTCCCACATCCTAGCACCTGGCGTCAGCACCACGAAGGGCACAAGAAGGTGGTCTGTCCAGGGCATCGGGATATTGGGTTTGGTCTCTACATTCCTCCAGTTCGCGAATATCGGGTCGAGTAAATGGCCCAGCTGGTGAGTGGGGGCCTTCGCTCTCTGTTCCAGCTGAAGAGCCAGCAGTTCTTGACAGAGCCCTGCGGCCCCTCTGTCCAAGGGATCATCCAGGTGCATATTCAGATCTCCTAGCACAAGGAACTTATCCCTTCGAAGAGCGGCTTCGGTGATACCCTCTACCAGACTATCTACGAACTTGGAATGGGGACCCGGCGGTCTATAGATCAAAAAACCCTTCAGCGTGGTGCCACCATTTACCCTAATGGTAAAGGCCCCTGCCTCACTATCCATAATGATCATACGCTCCATTTGATAGGTAAGCGGTTGCTTAAATGCGATAGCAATGCCCCCGCCCCTGCCAATGGGCCTATCTAACCTGGCCATCAGATATCCCTCTGGTAAGGCCTCAATGACATCAGGGTCTGAGTCGGCGTCTGCCATGTTTCTGTAAGAAACAGGAGATCCAGTTGTTTTTCCGTGAGCAAGTCACAGATGTCTAACCTGTGTTTGCGCAGGGATCTAACATTAAGCAGCCCACAGTTGAGACTGGGCTGCTCCTGCTTATCCTTTCCTCCTATACTGAAAATATACTGACAGTGTTTACAGCTCGCCTTCTCCTCCACTCTCATGCGATGTAAGCACAGGTTGGGGTCTAGAGTGCGGAGGCTGAGGAGTTGCTCCCTGCTCCACACCGTGCGGGCTCTCGTTGGACCAGGAGCTGGGGCCCTGGCCCGCGCCCGCTGCGCTCGTCCGCTGCGCTGCCTAGCACACATCCGCCTTTTATCACCCCCAGTGCCTCGCAACACTAGAGCGCTGCCCGTCCTCCCCCGCACACCGGAAGTGGCTGGCTTGGACCTACCATGCCCTCTGCTCGAACGGTGCTAGTCACCGGCGTCAGAACGGGGCGGGTAGGAAGGAAACGAGACCAGCCCCCCTGTGCCAAGCTGCTGCCTTCAGGTAGGAGACCTCGGCAGAACAGCGGTGCCACCCGCAGATATTTAGAGTGCCTCCAGGGTGACTGCCAGAAGACCTCTGCAGTTGGGATGAGCACAACGGTAAAACAAACAAAGTCACGGAGGGAGCCTACTCGCTCTCCTCCCTCTGTTCCCTCGTACTAAAAGAAGTTTTAAAAGCAGTTTAAAACAATCCTAGGTCGCGCTGGCGCCGAAGCAGCTGGGACACTGCCACTATCCACTCACCACCACGGGGGCCCAGGATACAGTGCCTTTTATCGCCCCCAGTGCCTCGCAACACTAGAGCGCTGCCCGTCCTCCCCCGCGCACCGGAAGTGGCTGGCTCGGACCTACCACGCCCTCTGCTCGAACGGTGCTAGTCACCGGCGTCAGAACGGGGCGGGTAGGAAGGAAACAAGACCAGCCCCCTGTGCCAAGCTGCTGCCTTCAGGTAGGAGACCTCGGCAGAACAGCGGTGCCACCCGCAGATATTTAGAGTGCCTCCGGGGTGTCTGCCAGAAGACCTCTGCAGTCGGGATGAGCACAACGGTAAAACAAACAAATTCACGGAGGGAGCCTACTCGCTCTCCTCCTCTAGGGTCAACTATGACGAAACCAGGCTTTGGTACAGATTTCCCCATAATGTAGAATACAGTAAGGCACACATTGTTTGCAGTGAAGCACTACAGGCTTACACTATTAACATCCTACACACAATTTAAGGCCTACACCAGGTCAGCACCAATGCCTAAAGGGTCCCTTCTGCAACAGGCTACCTGTGTCTGAGCTGGACGATAGTACCAGTCACTCAGCCCACACACCTGTACCTACAGGTCTGCACACGTATTCACACACAGCTAAGCCAGGGCCTCTAACCCAGCTGCAAGGCAGCAGCCCTTGCTTTAAAAGGTTTACACTGGCAGCTCACACTCAATGACGCTTACAGACTTTGTAGTGAGTGAGACTCAGGGGCCGATTAGGATTGCCGTGAATCTGCATCCTCCGGGCCGGCAGAAGCCACCGCCGGCCCGGACGCTGCGGATTCACCGCTGCGGTGATTGCAAAGACCCCCCACCAGATTAGGATGGCAGGGAGGTCATCTGCAGACTTGAAGACCGTCCGCCGCTTTTCCGCCGCGGTCCCGCGGCAGAAAAGCTCTAATATGGTGGCGGTGTCTATCTATCTTGACGATAGCGGGAAATCACCGCCAAGAAGACTCTCAAAGTGGAATGTGAAAGTCCTGATTGAGCCAGTTGCAGAAAGAACAGAAGAAGCTGATCCGGAGTGGAATGAAGAGGACGAATATTGGCATCTGCGCACCAATGACAAAACCTCTTCCACTTGAGTTTGTAGGTTTTGACTGTAGACGGAGCTCTTTCCTGAGCGAGAATGTCCCTGTATGCTGGTGAAATATTTAAATGGGCAAATTCAAGGAGCGGAAGATCTCCTGACAGCGTTGAGTGTCCCGAACCAACTGGCTGCGAGATTGAGATTTGAGAAGGCAATCGTCCAGGTATGGAAAAATTTGGACGCCCTGGAGCCGCAGGAGCTAACACTTTCGTGAAGACACGAGGGGCGGAGCGTAGGCCGAAAGGCAGCACCTGGAACTGGAAGTCTCTCCATCCCACTCGGAAGTGCAAGTAATTTCGATGACGTGGAAGAATTGGCGCATGAAAGTAAGCGTCCTGGAGGTCGATGGTGGTCATGTAGTCGTCTAGGGAGAGAAGACGCAAAATCTCCATGAGCGTGAGCATACGAAAAGATTGGGATTTGAGATATTTGTTCAGTGCTAGTAAGTCCAGAATCGGACGCCAGTCTCCTGATTTCTTGAGGATAAGGAAAAAACTGGAATAGAACCCCCTTCCTCTTTGAGACTTTGGAACCACTTCGATGGCGCCCTTCGTAATCATAATCCGAATTTGCTTGAACAACTCCTTGAGGTGGGGTGAAGGCGGGCCGGATGGAGGAGTGGGAGGAGGAATCTTGACGAACTCCAAAGCATGGCCCTTCGCTACAATGTCCAGAACCCAATGGTCTGAGGTGATGGAGGACCATTGAGAAAAGAACAGGGAGATTCGACCTCCAACTTTTGGGGGGAAAGGCAAGTCATTGTCGTTTAGAGGTAGATCCTCTATATGCAGACTTTCCTCGATAGGATTTGGAGGACTGCTGACGGGAGGACTGCTGCTGATGGGAAGAGTAGCGCTGATTGCCCTGGTTATAGGAGTATGTTTGACGAGATCCTCCACGAAAATTGGAGTTGGTGCCGCATCCACGTGCGCCACGAAAAGGTTGTTTTCAGAACTGTAAGGTCCCTAAAGAGCGAGCAGTGTCGGCGTCCTTTTTAATGCCTTGTAGAGCCTCATCAACATGTGCCCCAAAGAGTGACCCTCCGTCGTACGGCATATCAAGGATCTTTGCCTGTACCTCTTGACGAAATGAAGTGGAGCGGAGCCATCCCTGTCGCCGCAACACAGCTGCCCCTGCAAGCTGTCGGAAACCAGTCGATGCGATGTCCACTGAGCAGTCTATGATCTCCTCAGCTGCCCTCTCTCCGTTCTGCAAAATTTTCAAGGCTTCAGCCTTGGAGGGCTCCGGGATGAGGGCTACAAGAGCAGCCATGTCAGACCACCTCTGACGATCGTATCGCCCGAGAATAGCTAAAGCATTCGCTGCTCTCACCGTGGTAGAGGCCATGGATGAAAATTTCCGCCCAATGGCGTCCAGGCGACGACCCTCCCGATCTGGAGGAGCTGTAATAGGTGATGCTGGGTTCCTTGAGCATCGCTGAGCAGCTTGAGTGACCACCGAATCAGGCTTCGGCTGCAAAATCAGGCACGCAGGGGAACCAATGGGTGCCTTATATTTCTTCTCTAGGCGAGGCATTTGTTCAGGGATGGTATTTGGTGTCTGCATAAGTTTCAACCCTTCGTTCAATATGAAATCAATAATGGGGACCGTATGGACCTCCTTAAATGGCTGATTCTTAAAATCATACAGAAAACAGTCCTCTTCTCTTTTGACTCTTGGCAGTTTAAACCGTTGAGCCGCTCTGTCCATTAACTGATGGATGCTGGCAATGTCCACTGGTGGGGAATCCCCAGGTGTCACTGGAGGAGGGGACGGCGTCTGGATTTGGTAGTCATCCCAATTGGACATGGTGTTATCGTCGTTGTCATCATCCTGGACTTCGCCCTCTTCACGATCAGGGCGAATGTCATCCTCGTCATCGGCATAGACAGTAGTGTGTATCCGAACTGACGTCTGGATTTGCGGGGATGGTGCAGAAGGTGGTGGTAGCGGATCTACAGGAGGCGGTACTACAGGCACAGGTGCTGCTGGTACTGGCGAACCCTGATTGGATGGGGGAAATCGCCTGTTATAATACTCCAACATATATTGTAGGTTAGAAAGGAGAGACAGAGGCAGTGTCGCTGTTGGAACCTGCACCGCTTGTTCTTCATCCTGAAAATAATTTCCTTCAGGTTCCTCACCATAGTCCTGGCACTTAATGACTAATTCCGAAGGACTGTGTGCACCCCAAAAGGGCCACCGTCTTCCTCTTCTGAGCCAGAGTCCTCTTCAGAGCCAGTGACAAACAATGGCGAAGGTGGCTGCTTGTCGTCTGGAATAGACAACTGGTCTACCGGAACCTGGCGACGCTGGTGTAGTGGGCTGGCGTTGGAAAGACCAGAACCTGACGTTGAAAGTGGCAGCAATGGCAACGACGCAAAAGAGGAGGTAGTCACCGTCGAAGAAGTCGTCGTCGACTTAACTGATGACGACCGCAGAAGCGTCAACGAAGAGGCAGATGAGGATTCCGTCGTCGACGGTGTCACCGTCAATGGCGCTGTCGTCGACGGGTGTGGCGTCGACGAGGTCTTCAACATCGACGACGTAGTGGTCGTCGACGATGATGACAATGTAGCTGTCGATGAAGCACTCGTCGACGGGATCAACGACGAAGATTTAACAGCTCTCGTCGATGAAGATGTTGTCGACGACGAGTGAGTTTTCTGTTTCTTTTTAGTCGACGAGAGGATAGGAATCGTCGACGAGACAGGTCTAGAGCCCATAGACACCTTCGTCGACATAGATGACGTCGATGTAACCGTCGTCGACGAGCCAGCAGCAGATGACGAGCCGGAGACGGCAGATCTCGTCATCGGGGCGATCGTCGACGCTCCCGTCGACGATTTTACATGTTTCTTGGTGGAAACATGACTGGAAGAAGCAGAAGACGCCTGAGAGTCCTATCCCGTGGGCGTGGGCGAAGCAGGAGGAGGTGAAGACACCGCAGGAGCCATAGACTGAGGTGATGGCTACTAAAAAAGCAGGCTTCCAGGTTAAATGCTGCAAAGACACCTTATGAATAGGCTCGAAAGGAGCACCCATAAGTTTAGTAAGAACAATGTTAAGTTCCCAAAGCGGAGAAGGGGATATTACTGGAAGATAAACCTTCCGGAGTCCCTCCAGAAAGTCCTTGACCACTGGCATTTGAAAGAATGACCCTTGGTCCGGAGACTTCCTGTAAGCTGTAATTGCAGCCAGGTGAACTCTGATGGAGGAATATTGCAGGCCGGACTTTGTCAAGTATAAGAGCTAGTGAAGGACTACTTGCTCCTGACCCTTGATTGGATCATAAGCGTTATCCTTCCACCACAGGTAAAATCTCTTCCATTTGAAAGCATAAGATTTCCTGGTGGAGGGTCTTTTTGCTGCCTTGAGAATACACATACAGTCCGCTGAGAGGTCTAAGTGTCCGTACTAGATCACAGCAGGAGCCATGCTGTCAACCGCAGGGACGAGAGGTTGGGATGAAATACTCTCCCTTCGTTCTTGGTCAGCAGGTCCGGGCGGCAGGGAAGCCTCCGGTGTGGGGCTTCGGATAGCTGTAGAAGATCCGGGTACCACAACTGGCGCGGCCACTCTGGAGCTATCAGGATCCTTCTGGTGTTGGTCCTCTAAAACTTCTGTATGAGCAGAGGGAGCAGTGGAAAGGCGTACAGCAATGTCTGCAACCATCTGATCAAAAGTGCATTCCCCTGTGATCTTTGTTGTGGGAATCTAGACGCGAAGACGGGGCATTTTGAATTTACAGCGTCTGCGAACAGATCGATGTCTAGCATTCCCCAATGCCAAAAGATGTATTGAGCGACTTCGTCGTTTAGCACCCAAACGTGTGCTTCTACGAAGTCTCTGCTGAGAATATCTGCGTGTACGTCCCTGGAAGGTGAACAGCGACGATCGTGAGATTCCTTGCCAGAAGCCACTTCCATATGGTCTGAGATTCCAGAGACAGGACCCTTGACCTGGTGCCTCCCTGTATGTTGAGCTAGTACATTGTAGTTGTGTTGTCTATTAGAATCTGAATTGAACTAGACTGGAGAGAAGGGTACAGAGACTTGAGAGCCAGATGAATGGCCCTTAGTTCCAGGAAGTTGATGTGACAACTTCGCTCTGTCTCCGACCAGTGGCCTTGTACCTGAAGCTGACCCATGTGAGCTCCCCAACCTTGCAGTAAGGCATCCGTAACAATGGTCTGGGTAGGAAGAATCTGGTGAAAAGGGAACCCCTTTCAGAAGGAGCGACCGTTTCATCCACCATTTGATGGAGTCCCTGGCAGCCTGAGGAAGAGACACACAATCGTCCCAACGGCCTGACCGATGCGTCGACTGATCTTCGAGGGACTGCTGCAGAGGCCGCATGTGAAGTCTGGCATTGGGCACAATGAACATGCATGAGGCCATCGACCCCAGCAGCGATGACACCTGCCTTGCTGTAAGATGTGGAGTGCTGAGAAGGGCTCGACTCTTGATCAGCATTGATGACAACCTCTCCTCTGAAGGACACAGGCTTGCCCTTGCGGTGTCCAGGGAAGAGCCCAAGTAATGTATTTTCTGTGTCGGGTTGAGGACTGACTTGTTGTAGTTGACTTGCAACCCCAGGGAGTGAAGAAGTTGGAGACAGTAGTTGAGATGGCTCTGGAGTAGTGAAGGTGTGGCACTCTTCAAGAGCCAATCGTCTAGGTAGGGATATACAAAGACTTTCCGCTTGTGGAGGAACGCAGCTACCACCGCCATGCACTTGGAGAACGTTCGGGGCGGATTTGAGCCCGAACAGAAGTACACGGTACTGACAGTGCTGTTGAGACACCTGGAACCTGAGGAATTTGCAATGCTTCACTGAAACAGGAATATGAAAGTAAGCGTCCTGCTGGTCGATGGCACACACCCAGTCCCCCTGGTGAAGATGTGGAAATATCTGGTGCAGGGCTAGCATCCGAAATTTCTCTTTCCTTATAAACCTGTTCAGCAGACGCAGGTCGAGAATAGGTGTGTACTCTTTGGCTACTCCTCGTTTTTGGACCAGGAAGTACCGTGAGTATACCCCTTGGTTTCGTTGGAGAAGAGGGACCTCTTCTATGGCTTTCTTGGAAAGAAGGGTATATACCTCGCCTTGTAACAGTAGCTTGTGTTGTTGCGGAAGGCACTTCAATTGTGGAGGAACTTGAGGGGGAGGGGACTTGAACCTCAGTAAGTAACCATGCTGCACAATATTCAGCACCCATGTGTCTCTTATTATGGTTTCCCACTCTTCCAGGTGAAAAACAATACTCCCTCCTACCGGAGTGCGAACGGGTGTGGAGGAAGCAATGTATTACTGCTTTAGAGGCTGCTTGGAGGATGGTTGTTGTTGTTTTTGTTCCCCCTTCCTCTACTAGGACGCTTCTGTTGGAATTGAGACCTCTGCTGGTTTTGGGAGGACCATTGAAGGGTTTGAACCCTCTGGTGGAAGGGGCGCTTGTCATATTGACAGAAGCGTTTGTGAAACTCCTTCCGCTTCTCCAGTCCAACTGCTTTGACTGTGCCCAGCTCGGTCTTCATTTTTGTCATCTCCTCATCAGCGTGAGATCCGAATAAGGAGGATCAGTTAAAAGGCAGATTGAGGATCCTTTTCTGGGCGTTGGGTTTAAGGCCTGTGATGTGCAACCATGCTGAGCGCCGCGAGCAGATGCCGTTTACATAGCCATACGCTGCAAGGTCTGAGGCGTCTGCAGCAGCGCTGATGACCTGGTTTGCTACTAGACCACCCTCCTGCTGGATATCTTGAAAGTCCTGCCTATCTTCTTTGGGCAGTTTGTCAGCAAACCGAGCCAGAGAGTCCCAAAGAGACCTATCGTAGCGCTCTAGAAGGGCTGACGCACTTGCTATTTTCATGGATGATGCAGACGTGCTACACATCTTCCTGCCACCAGAGTTCATTTGCTTGCTGTCCTTTTCTGGAGGGACTGAAGCTGACAAGGCTGCAGAGTATGCTTTCCTGGCGGCTGCCACAATGACTGAGTCCGCCGGAAGGTCAGCCCTAAGGAACAAGGGGTCTTGGTCTGGAGCCTTGTACTTCTTTGCGATCCTTGACTGGACTGACCCCACTGTGGCAGGGGTGAGGAACGTGGCCATAGCAGGCTCTAGAAAGCCAGGCACCAGAGGTAGCAGAGGTCTGGAAGCTGTACAATGGTGCAATGTCTAAAAAATGACTGAAGTCGAGACCACAGGAGTATACAAACTGATATTCAGTTTCTTAGCTCCTCTGCAAAGCACGTCAGAAAAAGTTCCAATGTCATTGATGGGAGACACCCTTGAAGGTGGAGTAGATGACAGGGTTGGTGAGTAGTCTCGCACAGAAGACCTAGTAGAAGAAGACCAGGTGGATGATCTTCTGCGTCTTCTCTTGTGTGTAGGTTCATGGCGTGAGCAGTGACGACCCCTTGACCGTGATCGGCGTGTGGAAGGCGACATTGGTCGTTTGGAAGGCGACTTTGATGGTTTGTCAGGAGCGCCTCTCTCAGGATCTCTTGAGATTCTAGATGGAGAATATGTCTGCGAGTAGTCCGAGCCCGGACTTCTGCGGTCAACTGCCCCTCTGACATCCTTCAGCCATCGTGGCGACAGCCCGAAAGCCTGCTTTTCGCCAGCCCTTGGAGATCTCTCTGGAGAAATCTGAACAATATTCAGCCCTCGGGATGACGTAGGGGCTCTTGACGTCGATAGGGATTTCGACATCGATCTGATCCGGACCTCCTCAATGACTGCTGCAGGGTTGTCTTTCGACATCGAACGCCTTGCCGTCGATAAGATTGGAGTCACCTTTGAAGTCGATCTATGTGGCGATCTACCAGTCCTATGCGGCGATCTGCTGTGATGACGTCGTCCTGTCTTCGCCGCCGGTCTTGACGTTGACCGTCCGCTGCGATGGGGGGATCTCGATGTCGACCTTGCATGGCGTCTTGATGACATCGATCTCCTTGACGTCGAATGACGTGACGTCGACGACGTTCTCAACGTCGACAGTCTGTCCACTCGCTGCATGGTCTTTACCGGCAAGTCTCTCAACGCTGACCCTCCAGAGGGTGGCGGAGAATGCCTCAACGTTGACAGAAGCCTCGACGTCGACGGGGCAGTAAAAGATCCCTCAGGACCCACAGCTTCCGAGCCCGAAGTGCTGTGCCTCAACGCTGACTTACTGGCATGTGGCGGAGGGTCTCGACGTCTAGGCGATGACTTGTCCCTCGACGCCGAAGAGTGCCTTGGCCTCTTTGACGGCGATCTCGACGTCGACGGCGAACATTCAGTCACCAGCTTCTTCCTGGAATCAGGGGAGGTGGAACAATGCCATTTCTGATGTTGCTTGCTAGAAGAGGGGGCTCTGATGTCTCCATGGCCACCCCCATGATGGCTTCTATCCCTCTCCAGCTGGGCATGAAGCTTGATGTGCTCTCTGTCACGCAGAGTCCTTTTAGAAAACTTCTGGCAATGGTAACACTGGTCAGGGTTGTGTGAAGATGAAAGACACACAATACACAGAGAGTGTGGGTCTGACAGTGCCATTTTCTTGCCACAGGAAGGACATTTCCGAAATAAAGCAGGCATTCTGACTGGGAAAAATTTGGGAAAAAACAGAAAACCAGTAGAATAAACCTCTAGGTATCAAGAAATGTCGAATTTTCAAAGAAAATAATAAATATATCAATTTCAGTCAAAAAAACTGACGAGCTCAAACTCCAGGATCCTCTCAGAAGGAGCCGGAAAAAAGAACTGACCTAACTCTCACCTGTGGTGCATGATGGGAGCAGAGGGTCTCCTGCAGGTCTTAAAGGCAAGGTACTCTAACCCTTGGAAGCCTTAAAGGCAAGGTGTCGGCTTTTTCTTTTGTTCAATATTGCTCTGCTCTGCAGCCTACAGGTAACTGCCTGCAATTACAAATTTTCCTTGTGGAAATAAAGCATTGCTGAATGCAACTTTTCAGTGCATGTCCTCTTTTCCTTATGGGCTAGGAGGGTATTGTGTTTTACAATGCAAATTTATGTCATCTCTGCATTTTTGCCATGTTGGAAACATTTTTAGGCTGCATGTATAGGTTTTACATATGTATATATATATGTGATCAAGGCCTCTGGGCAGGCCGAAACGTCATGCTGGCTGGGTGCGCTTTTATGAAATAAAACACCTATATTGCTCACCTGCATTCCTGGGTCGACTCTCGTTTCTTGTCTTCGAAACGCTCCTTGCACTGAGGGCTCAGTGATTTGAACTGAGTCTACGGCATATATATATATATATATATACATACATACATACATACATACATACATATATATATATATATATATATATATATATTATATATATATTATATATATATATTATATATATATTATATATATATGTATATATATATATATATATATATATGTGTGTATATATATATATATGTATATATATATATATATATTTTTTCTATATACTGCGGGATACAGCACGTGGGTGGGGATTATTCTTAGATTATGACTTTGATGAGTATCCCCTTGATGAGAAGCAGGGGTCATGTTGTGCATGATCGCGCATCTTGTTCCACCGCGTGTTCTTGTGATACAGATTGTCACATAATAGTGCCTTGTCTCATAAAAGGCGTCACACTGTGCATGCTCGCATATCTTGTCCCGTTGTGCATTCTTGTGATGCAGAGTGTCACATAATAGTGCCTTCCATCATAAACAGGCGCCACGTTGTGCATGCTCGCGTATCTTGTACCGTCGTGCCTTCTTGTGATGCAGATTGTCACACAATAGTGTCTTCTATCATAAACAGGCGTCACACTGTGCATGCTTGCGTATCTTGTGACTTGTACCGTCATGCGTTCTTGTGATGCAGATTGTCACACAATAGTGGCTTCTATCATAAACAGGCGTCACACTGTGCATGCTCGAGTATCTTGTGACTTGTCCCGTCATGCGTTCTTGTGATGCAGATTGTCACATAATAGTGGCTTGTCTCATAAACAGGCGTCACACCGTGCATGCTCGCGTATCTTGTCCCGTCGTGCGTTCTTGTGAGACAGGTTGCCACATAATAGTGTCTTCTATCATAAACAGGCGTCACACTGTGCATGCTCGCATATTTTGTTCCGTTATGTGTTCTTGTGATGTAGATAGTCACATAATAGTGACCTCTCCCAACACATTGTCTCTCCTCACATCTTGTCACACAGCTTGTCACACAGCGTCGACTCATAATTTCAACAGATTCTCACGACGAGCTGCAACAATGATTTTCAAATCTTCAATCTATGCATTATGATGAATGCATAAGTAATGAGCCTTCTGAGTGATTCATTATGTATCATCAATTCATGAAACAATGATGCTAACTTCAAAGTATTCATTAGAAGCAATGCATGAGTGATGTAAATAATGATGTTTCGCTTTAGAGGCAAGTGGCCCGCGAGGCAAACAACAGAGATACTCCGTCCATATTGAGAGGACCGGTGTTTTCGAGAGATACAGACAGCCACCCACGAGCTGCTTGAGAGAGCCTACAGATGGGGATTGGGGACGAGAGACTGAGAGCCGAAAGCTCTCTTCTCGACACCACTCGCTCCAGGCACCATTCTCTTCTCGAGTAGCTTGGCAATCACAACGGCGCCCCTACACCTTGGGACTCAAGCAACTGGTGACCACCCCCACCCACTACGCCGGACACACACTCGACCCCGTCTTCTCATCCAGCAAGGACATCGCCTTCAGCCACGCCACCGGACTCCACTGGACGGACCACAGCTGCGTCCACTTCAGCTTCGCAAGGACCATGATCCACCACCACCAGCAACAGGCTGCACGCAGGAACTGGAACAAGATCACAGCCGACCAGCTCGCGTCCTCCCTGAGCATGAACCCTCCCACCAGCACAACGAACCCTAGCCAGGCGGCCACCAACCTCACGAAGTGGATCAGCGACTGCGCAGACGAGCTCGCCCCCCTGAGGACCCCGCCCAGCAGACCCGGTAGCAAGAAAGCCCCATGGTTCACCGACGAACTCAAGAGCTCCAAGAAGAACTGCCGAGCCCTCGAGAGAACCTGGCGCAGAGACCCAACACCGGACAACATGACTGCCCTCAAGCTCGCCACCCGAAAACACCACCAACTCATCCGCGCCACCAAGAAAACTGCATTCAAGGAACGACTGGATAACAACGCACACAACAGCAAAGAACTCTTCAACATCGTCAAAGAGCTCTCCAACCCCAACGCCGGAAACAATGACATCACCCCTTCGCAAGACCTCTGCAACTCCCTCGCCTCCTACTTCCACAACAAGATCGCGGACATACCCAACAGCTTCAGCACTCAACCAACGATCACCACGACCGAACCACCGCCCCCCACCACCACCCTCCGCGCCTGGACTCCGATCAGCACCGAAGACACCGTCCGCACGATGACCTCCATCCACTCCGGGTCTCCGACCGACCCCTGACCTCACCACGTCTTCAACAAGGCCGACGCTATCATCGCACCCCACCTGCGGGACATCATCAACACCTCCTTCGACACTGCTACCTTCCCGGAGAGCTGGAAGCCCGCCGAACTCAGCGCTCTTCTCAAGAAGCCATCGGCTGACCCCACCGACCTCAAAAACTACCGCCCCATCTCGCTGCTCCCGTTTCCTGCAAAAGTCATCGAGAAGACCATCAACAAGCAGCTGGCCGCCTTCCTCGAGACGAACGGATCCCTCGACCCCTCGCAGTCTGGCTTCCGGGCCAACCACAGCACCGAGACCGCCCTGATCGCAGTCACCGATGACATCCGAGCGCTGCTCGACAACGGAGAAACAGCGGCCCTCATCCTCCTCGACCTCTCCGCGGCCTTCGACACTGTCTGCCATCGTACCCTAGTACAACGCCTCAGCAACGTCGGAGTCCAGGAGAAGGCACTGGAGTGGATCATCTCCTTCCTCGCCGGAAGGACACAGAGAGTCCGCCTCCCTCCGTTCAGATCTGAAGCCACCGAAGTCATCTGCGGCGTCCCTCAAGGCTCCTCGCTCAGTCCAACCCTCTTCAACATCTACATGAGCCCCCTCGCAGACATCGCACGCCAGCACAACCTCAACATCATCTCCTACGCCGACGACACCCAGCTGATCCTCTCCCTTGCCAACGACCCAGCCACCGCCAGACCCAACCTTCACGAAGGGATGAAAGAGGTAGCCGAATGGATGAAGAACAGCCGCCTGAAACTGAACTCAGAAAAGACGGAAGTCCTCATCCTGGGATCCTCACCCGCCGCTTGGGACGACTCCTGGTGGCCCCCCGCCCTAGGCAGCGCATCCAAACCAACAGACCACGCACGCAACCTGGGCTTCATCCTGGACTCCTCCCTCTCCATGACCAGACAAGTCAACGCCGTCTCCTCGTTGTGCTTCAACATCCTGCGCATGCTACGTAAGATCTTCCGGTGGATCCCCACCGAGACCAGGAAGACGGTCACCCAGGCCCTCGTCACCAGCCGTCTGGACTACGGCAACACCCTCTACGCCGGAACCACCGCCAAACTCCAGAAGAGACTCCAGCGGATCCAGAACGCCTCAGCACGACTCATCCTGGACATCCCCCGTCGCAGCCACATCTCCGGACACCTGAGAGATCTGCACTGGCTCCCGGTCAACAAGAGAATCACCTTCCGTCTCCTCACCCACGCACACAAAGCCCTACACAGCCAAGGCCCAGGATACCTCAACAGCCGCCTCAACTTCTACGCTCCCAAACGCCAGCTTCGATCGACCAGCCACGACCAGCATCCGTAGAGCCACCACAGGGGGACGGTCCTTCTCCTACCTCGCCGCCAGGACATGGAACTCCCTCCCCACCCACCTCCGCCTGACCCAGGACCACCTCGCCTTCAGGAAGCAACTCAAGACCTGGTTGTTCGAGCAGTAGCAGATCCCCCTCCCCCAGCGCCTTGAGACCCTCTGGGTAAGTAGTGCGCTATATAAATGCGATGATTGATTGATTGATTGACGTCCTAAGGTGTGCCCCTGGGTGTGTTAGTCACGTGCACTGCCTGAACGACCTCTCTCCCGATGGATGGATGGTACGTAATCAGGTGGTGAGGGCCGCATGACATGATTGTGCGACGAGGGAGGGACATGTATCAAACACCCGACTAAGGCATGGGCAGGAGGGTGGAGGTTGACAAACGCAGCGGGCAGATTATGAGTAGATGGGTTGGCAGACGATGACAACAGATGGATGAATGATAGAGGAGCTGGATGGGAGGCAAGGCAGTGAATGGGTAGAGGAATGAATGAAAAAGGTACTGAATGGATGAAAGGATCGATGGGTGTCAGAAGCGGGCCATGGACGGATAATAAAGACACTGCATTGATAAATGATAAAGGCTGTGGGTGTTTGGGTGATAAAGGGAGGCAAAGAAAGGATGATAAAGGCAGTGGATGGATGAACAGATGATAGATGAAAGTAGGGCAATGATTTTGGATTGGCGAGCGAATGGATGGATGAATGTACATACGGATGAAGAGATGCAGGGATGGGTGATTAAGAGGAGGAAAATGCTAAAAAAAAGCACCCTGAGTGGTCAGGTTGATGGATGTCTGTATGGACCGAGAGACGGTCCATACATACATCCATCAACCTGGATCCTTGGATAGGTAGATGGATGATGGAAGATCGATAGATGGTTGGGTGTATATGTGGATAGATAGAAGCATTTGAAGATCACTGAGGTGGTGAGTATATACAAAATGAGCATCGAGATATACTGTACCTTTAAAAAAAGCAGAAAGGGACACAGCCCAGTGAGCTGACAGGCATCATCTAAACTGACCCAATAACATGCAAACTTCGGAGAAGACAGGGTGAATCTTCCAGAACAGAGTAGGTTTGGCAATACGACTCTGTTCAAGGGTCCAGTGCCTTGGGGCCTTATTGAGAGTTTGACAAAAGGTGCTCCTTCACAAACTTGACAGTTAGCCTATCCGCTGTATTAGCTTTATTAGGTCCTAATTAACCCTGGGCGGAGTTCGCCGAGTTGCACTACGCAAAGCTAAGCAAAGTGCAAAAAAAACTCAGTCGTGCTATGCAGAGCTCCACAAGCGGCGGAGTACGGTAGAAAAATGCCGTTAGCGGTGATTGCACCGTGCCGGATGTTTGTCCACACTGTGCAATCATTGCGAACAGCACCATGCATAGCTCAAGCTTACCTTTTCCGCCGGTTGAGTAGATTTTTACTCGAGCTGCAGCTTTCTTAATGCGAACGGACAGTTTTTCAACGCGAGCAGTAACGAGCATACGCGACCACTTGCAATGAGAAACCTGACCCTCCGCGTTGAGAAAGCTCGCCGGGAGGTTTATTATTCACGCTCGCCAACTTGATGTTGGCGATCTGGAACGAGGAAAAATCTCGCTGGGAGGTGGATTTTTCTCGCTCGCGCTCGCCACCTTGACGTTCGTGAATGCGAGCGAGGAGAAAATCTCTGCTCCGAGAAGCAGAGTTTTTTAAAACTCCGTGAGCTACGCATAACGCGGAGAGCATGGAAACTCCGCGAGCGGAGCGAAGTTCACCGCTTAGGGTTAGTCCTAATGCACTTCTAATAAGGCTGACAGGATATCGATCAGGTTGGTGATAGAGTACCCAGCCCCCAAACAATAAATCAGGCCTCTGGGGTTCTTCAAATGGCACTTCTGAGTTTTTGGGAGGCTCACCTTGGCTAGATTCATAGGACAACCATGAGGTCTACCACTGTGTGACTCACATCAATCCATTACCTTAGAACAAAGGTGTCTAACCATGGCCCATGAGATCCTGCTCCAAGTCAGATTTTCATGATTACCACTGCTTATATAAATGATTTCCATTTAGTTTCAACATACAAACATTTTATGTTAATAGACGGACAAGATGACACAGGTCGCCTCTCCCTGCCCTGCGTTGGACGCCTCTGCCACAGACCTCTGATCTGCAATCCTAAATGCTCATCTGACGCGGCAGTTAATACATATCACAACTTGTGCGTGAAAGGCTCAAATTGATTTGCTTAAAAGCAAGCACAAATATGCAGCAAACAGGAACAAGTTTTCTAAATTAGATTATAGACCAAGTTTTCACAAACTGGAGGGTGGATAGCATTGTCTCAGTCCTACAGGGACAGGCAAAGGTACCTTATTCGAAGGGGCTCGAGTCTCCATAAGGACCTGGCGCGAACACCTGCTCCTCCAGCTTCATAGTTCACCTTCCTAGAAAGAGATTAAACATGTAATTTTATGGGATGTATGTAGGAGAGTAGGGTCTGCAATCCTATGATCACCCAGATTTTTTGCTTTTGTTTCACTGGTTTAGGACTTTCTCTGGCTGTGGGCCTGCTAATCAGACCCACAGCCTAGCTGTTCTCTCACTAAATTACAACGTGTAATATTGAATAATTATATTAAAGGATGAGATAGAGAAATAGACAGACGTTAGATAGAGAGAAAAAAAGCTTTTCCAGGAGGGCCCTTGGCCCTGAGCAATTTCCAGAGTTGCCCATGCTATAAAATGTCTCTGGTGCCTGGGCACACAGCCTGCAGCAGGATGGCAGGCGCAATAAAAGGTAAAAGTGATTAACACGTGCTACACCGTCTAGTTGGTGCACCTGGGCTGCACACAATAACTACTGCCACGAACCAAATCCCACCAGCCACACAGAGTACCAAATCCCTCTTGCCACACAATGCCCGAAATCCCTCCTGCCACACAGAGCACCAAATCCCTACTGCCACCCAGTGCACCAAATCCCTCCTGCCACACAGAGCACCAAATCCCTCCTGCCACACAGTGCACCAAACCCCACCAGCCACACGGAGCACCAAATCCCTCCAGCCACACAGTGCACCAAATCCCAACTGCCACACAGAGCACCAAATCCCTCCTGCCACGCAGTGCACCAAATCCCACCAGCCACACAGAGCACCAAATCCCACCTAACACACAGAGCACCAAATCCCACCAGCCACACAGAGCACCAAATCCTAATTGCCACACAGAGCACCAAATCCCTTCTGCCACACAGAGCACCAATTCCCAACTGCCAGACAGTGCACCAAATCCCTCCTGTCACACAGTGCACCAAATAGCGTCTGCCACGCAGTGCACCAAATCCCAACTGCTAGACAGAGCACCAAATCCCACAAGCCACACAGAGCACCAAATACCAACTGCCACACAGAGCACAAAATCCCTCCTGCCCCACAGTGCACCAAATAGCGCCTGCCACACAGTGCACCAAATCCCAACTGCCACAGAGAGCACCAAATCCCAACTGCCACAGAGAGCACCAACTCCTAACTGCCACACAGAGCACCAAATCCCAACTGCCACACAGAGCACAAATCCCTCCTGCCACACAGAGCACCAGTTCCCAACTACCACACAGAGCACCAAATCCCTCCTGCCACACAGAGCACCAAATCCCAACTGTCACACAGTGCAAAAAATCCCTCCTGCCACACAGTGCACCAAATCCTTCCTGTCACACAGAGCACCAAATCCCAACTGCCACACAGTGCACCAAATCCCTCCTGCCGAATAGTGTGCGAGATCCAATCTGCTACACAGAGCACCAAATCCTAAGTGCCACACAAAGCACGAAATCCCTCCTGCAACATGGTGCACCAAATCCCACCAGCCACACAGAGCACCAAATCCTAATTGCCACACAGAGCACCAAATCCCACCAGCCACACAGAGCACCAAATCCCACCTACCACACAGAGCACCAAATCCCACCAGCCACACAGAGCACCAAATCCTAATTGCCACACGGAGCACCAAATCCCACCAGCCACACAGAGCACCAAATCCCACCTACCACACAGAGCACCAAATCCCATCAGCCACACAGAGCGCCAAATCCTAATTGCCACACAGAGCACCAAATCCCTCCTGCCACACAGTGCACCAAATAGCACCTGCCACGCAGTGCACCAAATCCCAACTGCCAGACAGAGCACCAAATCCCTCAAGCCACACAGAGCACCAAATCCCAACTGCCACACAGAGCACCAAATCCCTCCTGCCACACATAGCACCAAATCCCAACTGCTACACAGAGCACCAAATCCCTCCTGCCACACAGAGCACCAAATCCCAACTGTCACACAGTGCAAAACATTTCTCCTGCCACACAGTGCACAAAATCCCTCCTGTCACACAGAGCACCAAATCCCAACTGCCACACAGTGCACCAAATCCCTCCTGCCGCACAGTGCGCCAAATCCCATCTGCCACACAGAGCACCAAATCCCAACTGCCACACAGAGCACCAAATCCCTCCTGCCACACAGAGCACCAAATCCCAACTGTCACGCAGTGCACAAAATCCCTCCTGCCACACAGTGCACCAAATAGCGCCTGCCACACAGTGCAACAAATCCCAACTGCCACAGAGAGCACCAAATCCCAACTGCCACACAGAGCACCAAATTCCTCCTGCCACACAGAGCACCAAATCCCAACTGCCAGAGAGAGCACCTAATCCCAACTGCCACACAGAGCACCAAATCCCAACTGCCACACAGAGCACCAAATCCCTCCTGCCACACAGAGCACCAAATCCCAACTGCTACACAGAGCACCAAATACCTCCTGCCACATAGAGCACCAAATCCCAACTGTCACACAGTGCAAAAAATCCCACCTGCCACACAGTGCACCAAATCCCTCCTGTCACACAGAGCACCAAAACCCAACTGCCACACAGTGCACCAAATCCCTCCTGCCGCACAGTGCACCAAATCCCATCTGCCACACAGAGCACCAAATCCTAATTGCCACACAGAGCATCAAATCCTAATTGCCACACAGAGCACCAAATCCCTCCTGCCACACAGAGCACCAAATCCCAACTGCCAGACAGTGCACCAAATCCCTCCTGCCACACAGTGCACCAAATAGCACCTGCCACACAGTACACCAAACCCCAACTGCCACACAGACCACCAAATCGCTCCTGCCACACAGAGCACCAAATCCCTCCTGACACACAGAGCACCAAATCCCTCCTGCCACACAGTGCACCAAAGCCCCCCTCCTGACACACAGTGCACGAAATCCCTCCTGCCACACAATGCGTCAAATCCCTCCTGCCGCACAGTGCACCAAATCCCTCCTGCCACACAGTGTATCAAATCCCTCCTACCACACAGTGCGCCAAATCCCTCCTGCTACACAGAGTACCAAATCCCAACTGCCACACAGACCACCAAATCCCTCCTACCACACAGGGCACCAAATTCCAACTGCCATACAGTGCACCAAATCCCTCCTACCACACAGTGCACCAAATCCCTCCTGTCACACAGAGCACCAAATCCCAACTGCCACACAGTGCACCAAATCCCTCCTGTCACACAGAGCACCAAATCCCAACTGCCACACAGTGCATCAAATCCCTCCTGCCGCACAGTGCGCCAAATCCCATCTGCCACACAGAGCACCAAATCCTAACTGCCACACAGAGCACCAAATCCCAACTGCCAGACAGTGCACCAAATCCCTCCTGCCACACAGTGCACCAGATAGCACCTGCCACACAGTGCACCAAATCCCAACTGCCACACAGAGCACCAAATCTCTCTTGCCACACAGAGCACCAAATCCCTCCTGCCACACAGAGCACAAAATCCCTGCTGCCACACAGTGCACCAAATCCCTCCTGCCACACAGTGCACCAAATCCCTCCTGCCGCACAGTGTGTCAAATCCCTCCTGCTGCACAGTGCACCAAATCCCTCCTGCCACACAGAGCACCAAATCTCTCCTGCCACACAGAGCACCAAATCCCCCCTGCCACACAGAGCACAAAATCCCTTCTGCCACACAGTGCACCAAATCCCTCCTGCCACACAGTGCACGAAATCCCTCCTGCCGCACAGTGCGTCAAATCCCTCCTGCCGCACCGTGCACCAAATCCCTCCTGCCACACAGTGTATCAAATCCCTCCTACCACACAGTGCACCAAATCCCTCCTGCTACACAGAGCTCCAAATCCCAACTGCCACACAGTGCACCAAATAGCGCCTGCCACACAAAGCACAAAATCCCAACTGCCACACAGTGCACCAAATCCTTTCTGCCACACAGTGCACCAAATCCCACCTGCCACACAGGGCACCAAATCTCTCCTGCCACACAGAGCACCAAATCCCTCCTGCCACACAGAGCACGAAATCCCACCTGCCACACAGTGCACCAGATCCCTCCTGCCACACAGTGCACAAAATCCCTCCTGCCACACAGTGTGTCAAATCCCTCCTGCCACACAGTGCACGAAATCCCTCCTGTCACACAGTGTATCAAATCCCTCCCACCACACAGTGCACCAAATCCCTCCTGCTACACAGAGCACCAAATCCCAACTGCCACACAGAGCACCAAATCCCTCCTACCACACAGGGCACCAAATCCCAACTGCCACATAGTGCAGCAAATCCCTCCTGCCACACAGTGCACCAAATAGCGCCTGCCACACAAAGCACCAAATCCCAACTGCCACACAGTGCACCAAATCCTTCCTGCCACACAGTGCACCAAATCCCACCTGCCACACAGGGCACCAAATCTCTCCTGCCACGTAGTGCACCAAATCCCTCCTGCCACACAAGGAGTGTTACAAATCTCTCTCAAGACAGTCTGTTAAATCATTCCTACACGGAGTACAAAAATTACTCTCAACATACAAAATATGCAAAATCTCTCCTGTTAGGCAGTGCACCAAATCACTCTCAACGCACAAAATATGAAAAATCTCTCCTGTTAGGCAGTGCACCAAATCACCCTCAACACACTGTGTGCTTAATCCATACTGTCATGCAGTGACCCAAATCACTCTCAACACACAATGTGCTAAATCAAATCCCTCTTAACACACAATGTTTTAAATCTTTCCTACCATGCTGAGCACCAGATCCAACTGCCACACAGCGCACCAAATCCCTCCTACCACACAGTGCACCAAATCCCTCCTGTCACACAGAGCACCAAATCCCAACTGCCACACAGTGCACCAAATCCCTCCTGTCACACAGAGCACCAAATCCCAACTGCCACACAGTGCATCAAATCCCTCCTGCCGCACAGTGCGCCAAATCCCATCTGCCACACAGAGCACCAAATCCAAATTGCCACACAGAGCACCAAATCCTAACTGCCACACAGAGCACCAAATCCCAACTGCCAGACAGTGCACCAAATCCCTCCTGCCACACAGTGGACCAGATAGCACCTGCCACACAGTGCATCAAATCCCAACTGCCACACAGAGCACCAAATCTCTCTTGCCACACAGAGCACCAAATCCCTCCTGCCACACAGAGCACAAAATCCCTAATGCCACACAGTGCACCAAATCCCTCCTGCCACACAGTGCACCAAATCCCTCCTGCCGCACAGTGTGTCAAATCCCTCCTGCCGCACAGTGCACCAAATCCCTCCTGCCACACAGAGCACCAAATCTCTCCTGCCACACAGAGCACCAAATCCCTCCTGCCACACAGAGCACAAAATCCCTCCTGCCACACAGTGCACCAAATCCCTCCTGCCACACAGTGCACGAAATCCCTCCTGCCGCACAGTGCGTCAAATCCCTCCTGCCGCACAGTGCACCAAATCCCTCCTGCCACACAGTGTATCAAATCCCTCCTACCACACAGTGCACCAAATCCCTCCTGCTACACAGACCTCCAAATCCCAACTGCCACACAGAGCACCAAATCCCTCCTACCACACGGGGCACCAAATCCCAACTGCCACACAGTGCACCAAATCCCTCCTGCCACACAGTGCACCAAATAGCGCCTGCCACACAAAGCACAAAATCCCAACTGCCACACAGTGCACCAAATCCTTCCTGCCACACAGTGCACCAAATCCCACCTGCCACACAGGGCACCAAATCTCCCAACTGCCACACAGTGCACCAAATCCCTCCTGCCACACAGTGCACCAAAAAGCGCCTGCCACACAAAGCACAAAATCCCAACTGCCACACAGTGCACCAAATCCTTCCTGCCACACAGTGCACCAAATCCCACCTGCCACACAGGGCACCAAATCTCTCCTGCCACACAGAGCACCAAATCCCTCCTGCCACACAGAGCACGAAATCCCACCTGCCACACAGTGCACCAGATCCCTCTTGCCACACAGTGCACAAAATCCCTCCTGCCGCACAGTGTGTCAAATCCCTCCTGCCGCACAGTGCACGAAATCCGTCCTGTCACACAGTGTATCAAATCCCTCCTACCACACAGTGCACCAAATCCCTCCTGCTACACAGAGCACCAAATCCCAACTGCCACACAGAGCACCAAATCCCTCCTACCACACAGGGCACCAAATCCCAACTGCCACATAGTGCAGCAAATCCCTCCTGCCACACAGTGCACCAAATAGCGCCTGCCACACAAAGCACCAAATCCCAACTGCCACACAGTGCACCAAATCCTTCCTGCCACACAGTGCACCAAATCCCACCTGCCACACAGGGCACCAAATCTCTCCTGCCACGCAGTGCACCAAATCCCTCCTGCCACACAGTGCACCAAATCCTTCCTGCCACACAGAGCACCAAATCCCAACTGCCACACAGTGCACCAAATCCTTCCTGCCACACAGTGCACGAAATCCCAACTGCCACACAGGTGACCAAATCCCTCCTGCCACGCAGTGCACCAAATCCCTCCTGCCACACAGTGTACCAAATCCCTCCTGCCACACAGTGCACCAAATCCCTCCTGCTACACTTTGCATCAAATTACAAGATCTATCCTGACAAGGAGTGTTACAAATCTCTCTCAAGACAGTCTGTTAAATCATTCCTACACGGAGTACAAAAATTACTCTCAACATACAAAATATGCAAAATCTCTCCTGTTAGGCAGTGCACCAAATCACTCTCAACGCACAAAATATGAAAAATCTCTCCTGTTAGGCAGTGCACCAAATCACCCTCAACACACTGTGTGCTTAATCCATACTGTCATGCAGTGACCCAAATCACTCTCAACACACAATGTGCTAAATCCCTACTGCTATGCAATGAAGCAAATCCCTCTTAACACACAATGTGTTAAATCTTTCCTGCCATGCTGAGCACCAGATCACTCTTGACAAACAATAGGCTAACCCAAATCCCTCTCAGTACACAGTATGCCACATCTCTACTGCCAAGCAGTGTCTAAGTCCGCCATGATAAGCAGTGCACACATTGGTACCAACAAGACCAGCAGCAAATTTCATCTGCCTAGTGGTGCATCAATTCCATACCACTAGGCAGCGCTCAGAAGTGCCAAGAAGTGTACTAGATCCCTACTTCCAAGCAACGCTCAATCACTGCTGAGGGCAAGTGTACCAAACATTCTCCTGCAAGGCAGTGCATACAATTCCTCCCACAAAACAGCTTAACAAATGTATATTCTTGGTAGTGCCCCATCATCCTTCTATTGAGCAGAACACCAATCTCATCATGCTGACCAATGCAAAGAATCGTAAATATCGAGCAATGCACTGAGCAGTAATAATACAGGTCATTGTGTGCACGTTTGTTACAGAACTAGTTATCACACAGAGGTCATCGGCCCAGAGCTTTAGGTGGGATGAGAAAAGTCGGGGTCTCTAAAAGGGCCACGGTTTGAGCATAATCACATTTGACTACACAGTGTGCACAGGAACCAAGTCTGGACATATCCACCAAGTTAGCGGCGACATAAAGTCTACAGGTATACATGTCACAGGAACCAAGCTATACCTGGCTGATGAGTCGTAACTAGGGCAAAACCGATCCTGTGTTGCTTGAGTTCTGGCTCAGGCAGGACCTGGCTTGACAGTTCGGGCTGGATTGTTCTCATTGGAGCAGGTTCAAGTCTGACTTACATACAGCTGGGTCCAAACTGAGGGGGCATTGTTCGCACAATAGCAATGGATTGGGATGCGGCTCCAATAATTACCAGTGGCTGAGATTAATTCAAGCATTCCATCCATCACTTTTAATATATATTTCAGTTCAAAGTATGCACTATACTATAGCAATATAGTACAATACAGACAACATCCCGGAAATAGCAAACGATCTCAGGGAAAGCAAGTTTAATTTCAACATGTAAAATATAAACCACAACTAAATTGCGACATGGATTACCTTAAAGTTGTTTACATTTGATGTTCAGAAATGGCCAGTGTTTTGGCAGTAGAGTTAAGGACATGTACATAGGGTCCGATTGGAACCCGTTTCAATGTCCATTTTTATTTGCCACAGGGTCTGAGATCCGGAGGGACCCTCCTCACTTAAAGCCCAACTTCGTCTTTTGGAGTCCTAGTCTCGTCATGCTCGTCATGCTGCTGGCCAATGTGACCCTCCAGAAGGTCACCTCCTGCCTGGAGCTCCACTGCTTGCCACGGCAATCCTTTTCCAATCGAGCCTCAAGTCTTCCTTGGCATGCAGGCCGGAAAGTGTGACTCAGACCTGACTGCGTTCTATGTCCAGGCAGCCCTGACCCTTCCTGCTGCTGTTCCTTTGGCCCAGACCTGGCGAGGTGGGCCCCTCCCCCTCCTTGTGTCATACCGCTCTGAACCCTACATCCAAGCGCACGCCTGCCCTTCACTAAGTGAGAATTGTATGGACATTCCTGAAAAAGGTTCAAGCAAATGGGAAGTGAGGTTTTTCACTGCGCAATGTCCAATGAGAAAAGTAACAAGTAAGTATCAAAAGAATTTTGCTACAAAGGAAACCAAATAGCCACTGCCCTGTGCTATTAATTTACAATTGCAAGCAATTGTTTGGAAACAAAATGAATTGGTTTCCTGAGCATAAACAGTACAAACATGTCAAGTATTAATAAAATAGTTCCATCAATTATTCAAGGAGACAATGTCCATAGAAATCCGATATACATCTGTAGTGTTTATTTTCTTATTCTTCAATTTCCACGAAGACTTGTTTTGTCGTATAGATCCATATAGAAAGATTACAGCCAATATTACAATCCAGAAACAACCAACTCGCGTGTTTCGTCAATGGAGTGTCTTTCCATAAGACTTCATCAGGGCTCGCACCAATTATAGTTGTAATCTTTATTCGTCTCTATATTTCAAGTCCTATTGTATTCACATCAAAAATAGTCACAACAATATACATTTCCCATATCTGTCATCTATGTACGAGGATTACTCCAATTTCCAAGAGACCTGTATTCTCTCCTGGCCACAGTTACCTGTCCTGCGCCGTGTCCAAACAAGCCACAATTCTGCAAGGAAAGTACATGTCGGAAAGTTTGGAAGGGGTTAATACAGTCCTCCAGGTCAGCAGTAGCCTTCTGCTCCTGCCATTGACTGAGTTCCCTCAGTACTTTAAAGGTCTCCTTCTGTGTGTCATCCGCCTCCCTGATACTTAGCTCATACAATGCAGACTTCCGGGCAATAATAGCTTTTTTATACAGGGCTCACATTATTTTATATTACTCGGAGGCCTCTGGATCATACAGCTTACGCCATTTCCTTTCAAATTGCTTCTTTCCTCTTGGTTCCTCTGTATACCATGGTGCGCCCTTCCCTCTATTCCTTACGCTTTCCCACCGCTCAGGGGCAACCTGGTCAATGGCTGGTCAATGGCTTCTGTCAACCTTCTTGTGAACCTCTCACTCTCCTGATCTAAGTTCTTCCCATGGATCCCGAGTGCATTGTTTCTTTTAGTGCCTCCCCTAGCTTGGCTTCCTATATTTTATTCCAGTTCCATACCGTCCTCCACTCTGGGGGTTGTCCCTTTGGTCGACTAGGCAATGGGATCCTAAGTCTGATTAGATAGTGATCTGACCAGCTGCGTGGCTCAATCTCCATCATACTTTACCGGAGGCAGAGTTGTCCAAATCAGGTCCAGAGTATGGCCTTTATCTTGGGTGGGGGCCTCTACAAGTTGTTGTAGCCCCAGCATGGTTATCTGTTCCCCAAACCTACTGGCCTGGGGTCTCTTGGTAGTTGAAGTCCCCCACCAACACAATCTGGCATCTAGAGCACAGGTTACTGTTCACTTCCATACACAAGTCATTAAATAAAGAGGTAGGCCAGGGGTGGGAGGGAGGTGCGGGGGAGGGTGGTATGCCACCACCACCATCAGGCAGGAGGGCTTTAGGCTTATTTTTACGCCATCCAAACTTTCTGCTACGATCACTTCTGTGGTCAGGTGCCTATGACTGAGCTCTGCCAACCCCCCCCCCTCTTTTCCCACCCTGCCGTTTATGCATCAGAACATTGTAGTCTGGGGGTAGGGCCACCACTATATCTGGCCCTGAGCCATCCACTAGCCAGGTTGCTGTTACCGCTGGAATATCTGGCTCTTCTTCCTGTAGTAGCGAGAAGATTTCCAGGTTATGCTTCTGTAGGGACCGTGTGTTCAGCACTAAGGCCCTCAGGTCTTTTCGTGGGTCATCCTGCTCCCGGTGGAGACACCAGTCCTCGAACCCACACTCCGTAATCTCTGACCCTGAGTGCATTTCCTCTCTACCTCCCCCTTGTGATAACCTGTCATAACTTTCCATTCCCACATTTCTTCTGCCGAATAGACCAGTCTTTGGCCAGGGGTCCTGGACAGGAACAGACGGGCTTGCTGCGCGTGTCCGCTGTGTGTCCACTCCAGCCTGTTTAAATGTGCACACCCGCATCAACCCTCCAATCATCCCTGCTGTGCAGCACTGATTACCGGTAAAAACAACTAGACCGCTCACCGGCAGAAACCAACGTGCCGGGATCAGATAACTGAAAAGAGACTAAGTGACCGATTGGTATGAGCGGGCAAACATAAAACAGTTCAACTTTTAAAAAGAATAAAACTAATTCACCATTTCACTATTTCACAAATTAGGCATGTAACACTCATAACATTGGTATGGCTGCAATTCTGTCACCCCTGCAGCTTCGTTGTATGGCAAGTAACAGCCCTGCAGCTTTTGAGCTCAGCAATTAACAGCCATGCAGCTTTGGAGCACAGCAAGTAATAGCCCAACAGCTTCGGAGTACGGCAAGTAACAACCCAACAGTTTTAGAGCACAGCAAGTAGCAGCCCAACAGCTTCGGAGCACGGCAAGTAACAGCCCTGCAGCTTTGGGGCACAGCAAGTAACAGCCCTGCAGCTTCAGAGCACGGCAAGTAACAGCACTATAGCTTCGGAGCACAGCAAGTAACACCCCAACAGCTTCGGATCATGGTAAGTAACAGCCCTGCTGCTTCGGGGCACAGCAAGTAACAGCCCTGCAGCTTCAGAGCACGGCAAGTAACAGCCCTGCAGCTTCGGGGCACAGCAAGTAACAGCCCTGCAGCTTCAGAGCACGGCAAGTAACAGCCCTGCAGCTTCAGAGCACAGCAAGTAACAGCCCAACAGCTTCGGATCATGGCAAGTAACAGCCCTGCAGCTTCGGGGCACAGCAAGTAATAGCCCTGCAGCTTAAGAGCACGGCAAGTAACAGCCCTGCAGCTTCCGAGCACGGCAAGTAACAGCCCTACAGCTTCAGAGCATGGCAAGTAACAGCCCTGCAGCTTCGGAGCACGACAAGTAACAGCCCTGCAGCTTCGGGGCACAGCAAGTAACAGCCCTGCAGCTTCAGAGCACAGCAAGTAACAGCCCAACAGCTTCGGATCATGGCAAGTAACAGCCCTGCAGCTTCGGGGCACAGCAAGTAATAGCCCTGCAGCTTAAGAGCACGGCAAGTAACAGCCCTGCAGCTTCCGAGCACGGCAAGTAACAGCCCTGCAGCTTCAGAGCATGGCAAGTAACAGCCCTGCAGCTTCGGAGCACGACAAGTAACAGCCCTGCAGCTTCGGGGCACAGCAAGTAACAGCCCTGCAGCTTCAGAGCACGGCAAGTAACAGCCCTGCAGCTTCGGAGCACGGCAAGTAACAGCCCTGCAGCTTCAGAGCACAGCAAGTAACAGCCCTGCAGCTTCGGAGCACGGCAAGTAACAGCCCAACAGCTTCGGATCATGGCAAGTAACAGCCCTGCAGCTTCGGGGCACAGCAAGTAACAGCCCTGCAGCTTCAGAGCACGGCAAGTAACAGCCCTGCAGCTTCAGAGCATGGCAAGTAACAGCCCTGCAGCTTCAGAGCATGGCAAGTAACAGCCCTGCAGCTTCAGAGCAAGGCAAGTAACAGCCCAACAGCTTCGGATCATGGCAAGTAACAGCCTTGCAGCTTCGGGGCACAGCAAGTAACAGCACTGCAGCTTCAGAGCACGGCAAGTAACAGCCCTGCAGCTTCGGAGCACGGCAAGTAACAGCCCTGCAGCTTCGGAGCACGGCAAGTAACAGCCCTGCAGCTTCAGAGCACGGCAAGTAGTAGCCCAACTCAACTGCAGGTGGCGAGGGGGAATCCTGGCAAGAACAGTCTTCACTTTCTACCGTCACAGACGCTAATGTCGGCATCAATAAATTGTTTATTGGTAGTACACAAATGCTGCCAGGAACACTGCAGTATGAACCGCTTCATAAATCATTATTGCTATTGGTGTTATTGGTAGTAGTAGTCATAGTATTTGAAATAGTAGCCATAGTATTATTAGTAGTAGCAGTATTATTATTATTATTAGTAGTAGTAGTATCAATATTAATGTTATTAGTAGTAGCAGTAGTAGTAATAGTATAATTATTGTTATTAGTAGTAGCAGAACTATTATTATTAGTATGTAGTATTATTATTGTTATTGGTAGTAGCAGTATTTATTATTATTAGTATTGTTATTATTATTATTATCAGCTTTAATAATATCTGCAGTATCATTAGTAGGTGTAGTATTAGGAGTAGCAGGATTATTCTTATTAGTTATAGTAGTAGCAGTATTACAATTAACAGTATTTGTAGTAACAGCTGTAGTAATAATATCATTATTACTAGTAGTAGCAGCAGCAGTGTTATTAGTAGTAGTTGCAGTATTATTGTTATTGATCATAGTAGTATTAATATTAGTAGTAGTAGTAGCGGCAGTGCTAGTAGTAGGAGCATTATTATTATTATGAAGCAGTAGTAGGAACAGTATCCTTATTATTGTTAGTAGCAACAGTTTTAGTAGTAGTTGTAGCAGTAGTTTCAGTAGTAGAAGTGTTATTATTATTAGTAGTAACAATATTATTAGTAGCAGTAGTAGTAACAGTATCATTATTATTAGTAGTAGTAGAGACAGCAGTGTTAGTAGTAGTGACCGGATTATTTTTATTGGTAGTAGCAGTATTATTATTAGTAATAATAGTAGCAGTATTAGTAGTAGCAGTATTAGTAGTAGTAGTAGCAGCAGTGCTATTAGTTATAGTAGCAGTAGTAACAATATCATTATTATTAGTAGAAACAGTTTTAGTAGTAGTAGTAGTAGAAGTATTATTATTGTTCTTAGTAGTAGCAGCAGTATTATTATTAGTGGTCAAGAAAATGCTACAAGGGACTTGATTCTAGGAAGGCAAAACGCACTCAGTTGGGAGTCGTATGGAAGTTATCGCACTCCAGAGTATCAACACGATATCACATAAAAAGAACAATCTAAACTAATGAAATAAATCTCTGGAAGGTGGAGAATCAAAGATACACGGAGAGAGTAAACCTGTATTCAAAGGAAATTTTATAAGTTTTAGGAAATGTAAATCATACAAACATGTCTGGGGAGACAGGTAAAAATTAATTTGAGCAAAGAAGTTGTGAACAGGGGTATAAGCAACTTAAACACATCAGTTCAGAACTTAACATCAACTCCAAGAAATTGCAACAAACAACCAGAATAATTAATCAACAGTGGTTGTAGGTGTGTTCCAAAGAGACAATAGTGGAGATGAACAGGTTTACTCTCTCCATGTATCTTTGATTCTCCTCCTTCCAGAGATTTATTTCATAAGTTTAGATTATTCCTTTCATGTGATATCGTGTTGATACACTGGAGTGCGATAGCTTCCATACGACTCCCAACTGAGTGCATTTTGCCTTCCTAGAATCAAGTCCCTTGTAGCATTTTCTTGACCTCAAAGATAAACTGCCCAAGCCTACAAGGGTAAATTGGGTTTCCCCCGCCTGTTCAACGTATTATTATTAGTAGCAGTAGTAGTAACATTATTATTAGTAGTAGTAGTAGCAGTGTTAGTAGTAGCTGCAGTATTATTGTTAGTAGTGCAGCATTGTTATTGGGAGTAGCAGTATTTTATTAATATTAGTAGTAGTGTTATTATTATCAGTAGAAATAATAGTAGCAGTATTATTATCAGTACTAGTATTAGTAGGATCAGTATTATTCTTATTAGTTATAGTAGTACTAACAGTATTATTATTTGTAGCAGTAGTAGTAACTGTATCATTATTATTATTAGTAGTAGTAGTAGTAGTAGTAGCAGCAGTGCTATTGGTAATATTTCCAGTATTATTGTTATTGGTATTATTATTATTATTATTATTATTATTATTATTATTATTATTATTATTATTATTATTATTATTATTATTAGTATTATTATTATTATTATTATTATCATTAATGGTAGTAATGTTAGTAGTAGCATTATTATCATTATTAGCTGAGCAGCAGTGTTATTATTAGTAGTATTAGCAGTATTATTACAAGCAGTAATAGTAACAGTACCTTTATTATTAGAAGTAACTGTTTTATTATTATTAGTAGTAGTATTAGAAATATTATTCTTAGCAGTTGTTGTAGTATTATTAGTTGCAGTAGTAATAACAGTATCATTATTATTAGCAGTAGTTGTAGTAGCATCAGTGTTAGTTGTAGTTGCAGTAATATTGTTATTGGTAGTAGTAGCGGTATTATTGTTATTGGCAGTTGCAGTATTATTAATAGTAGTAGCAGTAGTAGTAGTAGTAGTAGTAGCAGCAGTATTATTATTTTCGTAGCAGTAGCTGTATTATTGTTATCGGTAGTAGCAGTATTATTAGTAGTAGTAATAGTAGTAGCAGTATTATTTTAGAGTAGCAGTAGTAGTAACATTATCTTTATTAGTACAATCAGAATGATTATTATTATTAGTAGTCATAGCAGTATTATTGTTGTTATTGTTAGTAGCAGTACTATTTGTAGCAGTAGTAGCAGTATTATTATTGGTAGCAGTAATACAAGCAGCATTATTATTATTAGTAGTAGTATTAGTAATAGCAGTTTTATTATTAGTTGTAGTAGTAGTAGCAGTATTATTGGTAGCAGTAGAGCAGTATTATTAATAGTAGTAGCAGTAGTAGTAACAGTATAATTACTATTAGTAGTAGTTGCCGTAATATTGCTATTGATAGTAGAAATAGTATTATTATTAGCAGTAGTAGTAGCAGCAGCAGTACTATTAGTAGTAGCAGTATTATTGTAATCGGTAGTAGAAGTGTTATTATTATTATTAGTAGTAGCAGTAGCATTATTAGAAGTAGCAGTAGTAGTAATAGTATCATTATAATTAGTAGTAGATTATTATTAGTAGTAACAGTATTATTATTAGTAGTAGTGGCAGCAGTAGTATTGCTATTAGTAGCAGTGTTATTAGTATTATTAGTAGTAGCAGTATTACTAGTAGTAGTATTGTTATTATCATTATTATTGGTAATAGTAGCACTGTTAGTAGTAGAAGTATTGCTGTTGTTATTATTGGAAGTAGTAGCAGTATTATTATTATTATTATTAGTAGTAGTACTACTAGTAGTAGTTGTAGTAGCAGCGGTCATAGCAGTATGTTTTTCCTGCACTAATATGTGCTTGGTCCGAGGCGTAGGACCAGGTGCCAGCACCCCCTACAAGCAGGCCAGTGATATCACACTACACAATCAATACCTGATGAACCCATCCTCAGTGAATCTGTGCTGGGTCTATCCACAGTCCACACCTTGTGGTGAATCGGTGCTGGTTTAATCCACCCTTCTGGATTCACCGTTTACTGTTCCGTGTTACTCATTTTGTGTGGTGAATCTGTGCTGGTACAATCCACCCTTTTGGATTTGCTGTTTACTGTTCCGCGTTACTCATTTCGTTTGGTGAATCTATGCTGGTTCTATCCACCCTTATGAATTTGCGGTTTACTGTTCTGCGTTTCTCATTTCGGAGCAGTGAGTCGGTGATGGTTCTATCCACCCTTCTGGATTTGCGGTTTACTTTTTCGCGTTTCGGGCAGTGACTTGGTGCCGCTCTATCCACACCTTCTGGATTCACAGTTTACTGTTCCGCGTTCCTCATTTCATGTGGTGAATCTGTGCTGGTACTATCCACACCTTCTGATTTTGCGATTTACGTTTCCACGTTCCTCATTTCAGAGCAGTAACTCGGTGCTGGTTCTATCCACTCTTCTGGATTCGCTGTTTACTGTTCCCAGTTCCTCATTTTGGTGCAGTGAATTGGTGTTGGTTCTATCCACCCTTCTGGATTCGGGGTTTACTGTTCGGCAGTCCTCATTTCGTGTGGTGAATCTGTGCTGGTTCTATCTACACTGTCTGGATTTAAGGTTTACTTTTCCGCGTTCCTCATTTTGGTGAAGTACATCAAAATGCTGGTTCTATCCACCCTTCTGGATTCGCTGTTAACTGTTCCCCGTTCCTCATTTCGGTGCAGTGAATTGGTGCTGGTTCTATCTACCCTTCTGGATTCGCGGTTTACTGTTCGGCATTCCTCATTTCGTGTAGTGAATCTGTGCTGGTCTATCCACACCTTCTGGATTCATGTTTTACTGTTCCATGTTCCTCATTTCATGTGGTGAATCGGTGCTGGTCCAATCTACCCTTCTGAATTTGCAGTTTACTGTTCCACGTTCCTCAATTCGGAGCAGTGAATCAGTGCTAGGGGCAAAGACTTGTTGAGGTTCTATCCACACCTTCTGGATTCATGTTTTACTGTTCCATGTTCCTCATTTCATGTGGTGAATCGGTGCTGGTCCTATCTACCCTTCCGAATTTGCGGTTTACTGTTCCCCATTCCTCATTTCTGTGCAGTGAATTGGTGCTGGTTCTATCTACCCTTCTGGATTTGTGGTTTACTGTTCAGCATTCTTCTTTCCCTGTAGTGAATCTGTGCTGGTTCTATCCACACCTTCTGATTTTGCAGTTTACTGTTCCGTGTTCCTCATTTCAGAGCAGTGAATCGGTGCTGGTTCTATCCACCCTTCTGGATTCGCGGTTTACTGTTCCGTGTTCCTCGTTTCAAGTGGTTGATCTGTGCTGGTTCTATCCACCCTTTGGATTCGGGTTTACTCTTCCACGTTCCTCATTTCGATGCTGGCTCTATCCACCCTTCGGATTCACGGTTTACCCGTTCCCCATTCCTCATTTTGGTGTAGTGAATTGGTGCTGGTTCTATCCACCCTTCTGGATTTGTGGTTTACTGTTCGGCATTCCTCATATCGTGTGGGGAATCGGTGCTGGTTCTATCCACCCTTCTGGATTCGCGGTTTCCTGCTCCACTTTTCGGGCAAAGACTTGTTGAGGTTCTATCCACACCTTCTGGATTCATGTTTTACTGTTCCATGATCCTCATTTCATGTGGTGAATCAGTGCTGGTCCTATCTACCCTTCTGAATTTGCGGTTTACTGTTCCGCGTTCCTCATTTGGGAGCAAGGAATCAGTGCTAGTTCTAATCACCCTTCTAGATTTATGGTTTACTATTCTGAGTTCCTCATTTCGGAGCAGTAAATCAGTTCTAGTTCTATCAACCCCTCTGCATTTGTGGTTTACTGTTCTGTGTTCCTCATTTCGGAGCAGTGAATCGGTGCTAGTTCTATCCACCCTTCTGGATTCGCGGTTTACTGTTCCGTGTTCCTCGTTTCAAGTGGTGGATCTGTGCTGGTTCTATCCACCCTTTGGATTCGGGTTTACTCTTCCACGTTCCTCATTTCGGTGCTGGTTCTATCCACCCTTCGGATTCACGGTTTACTGTTCCCCATTCCTCATTTTGTAGTAGTGAATTGGTGCTGGTTCTATCCACCCTTCTGGATTTGCGGTTTACTGTTCGGCATCCTCATATCGTGTGGTGAATCGGTGCTGGTTCTATCCACCCTTCTGGATTCGCGGTTTACTGCTCCACTTTTCGGGCAAAGACTTGTTGAGGTTCTATCCACACCTTCTGGATTCATGTTTTACTGTTCCATGTTCCTCATTTCATGTGGTGAATCAGTGCTGGTCCTATCTACCCTTCTGAATTTGCGGTTTACTGTTCCGCGTTCCTCATTTGGGAGCAAGGAATCAGTGCTAGTTCTATCCACCCTTCTGGATTTATGGTTCCTCATTTCGGAGCAGTAAATCAGTTCTAGTAACCCCTTTGCATTAGTGGTTTACTGTTGTGTGTTCCTCATTTCGGAGCAGTGAATCGGTGCTAGTTCTATCCACCCTTCTGGATTTGTGGTTTACAATTCCACGTTCCTTGTTTCAGGCGGTGACTCAGAGCGGATTCTATCCACACCTTCTGGATTTGTGGTTTACTGTTCGGCATTCCTCATTTCATGTGGTGAATCGGTGCTGGTCCTATCTACCCATCTGAATTTGCGGTTTACTGTTCTGCGTTCCTCATTTCGGAGCAGTGAATCAGTGCTAGTTCTATCCACCCCTCTGGATTTGTTGTTTACTATTCTGAGTTCCTCATTCTGGAGCAGTGAATTAGTGGTAGTTCTTTCCACCCTTTGAATTCGTGGTTTACTGTTCTGCGTTCCTCATTTCGTAGCAGTGAATCGGAGCTAGTTCTATCCACCCTTCTGGATTGGTGGTTTACAATTCCGCGTTCCTAGTTTCAGGTGGTGACTCAGAGCGGATTCTATCCACACCGTCTGGATTTGCGGTTTACTGTTCGGCACTCCTCATTTTGTGTGGTGAATCGGTGCTGGTTCTATCCACCCTTCTGGATTCGCGGTTTACTGCTCCACTTTTAGGCCAAAGACTTGAGGTTCTACCCACACCGTCTGGATTCATGTTTTACTGTTCCATGTTCCTCATTTCCTGTGTCGAATCGGTGCTGGTCCTATCTACCCTTCTGAATTTGTGGTTTACTGTTCCCCGTTTCTCATTTCGGTGCAGTGAATTGGTGCTGGTTCTATCCACCCTTCTGGAATTGCGATTTACTGTTCGGCATTCCTCATTTCGTGTAGTGAATCTGTGCTGGTTCTATCCACACCTTCTGATTTTGCAGTTTACTGTTCTGTGTACCTCCTTTCAGAGCAGTGAATCGGTGCTGGTTCTATCCACCCTTCTGGATTCGCGGTTTACTGTTCCGTGTTCCTCGTTTCAAGTGGTGAATCTGTGCTGGTTCTATCCACCCTTTGGATTCGGGTTTACTCTTCCACGTTCCTCATTTCGGTGCTGGTTCTATCCACCCTTCGGATTCACAGTTTACTGTTCCCCGTTCCTCATTTCGGTGTAGTGAATTGGTGCTGGTTCTCTCCACCCTTCTGGATTTGCGGTTTACTGTTCGACATTCTCATTTCGTGTGGTGAATCGGCGCTGGCTCTATCCACCCTTCTGGATTCGCAGTTTACTGCTCCACTTTTCGGGCAAAGTCTTGTTGAGGTTCTATCCACACCTTCTGGATTTATGTTTTGCTGTTCCATGTTCCTCATTTCGGAGCAGTGAATCATTGCTAGTTCTATCCACCCTTCTGGAATCGTGATTTACTGTTCTGCGTTCCTCATTTCGGAGCAGTGAATCAGTGCTAGATCTATCGAATGCATGACGTTATAACACATACTTTTGCAACGCATACCTTTACAACACATTTTTTACAACGCAACATCCATTACAACGCATTCCATTACAACGCATGCCATTACAACGAATTTTTAAAAACTACCTTTACAAAGCATTCCATTACAACGCATACTACCTTTACAACGCATACCATCACAACGCATACCATTACATTGCATGTATGGTAAGTATTGGATAGTGTAGGGGTAAAAATTACTATTCGAACTCCAGGGGCGGTGCAACAGTAGGGTAAGTGTTGGATAGTGTAGGGGTAAAAATTACTATTCTAACTCCAAGGAGTGCAACAGTAGGGTAAGTGTTGGATAGTGTAGGGGTAAAAATTACTATTCTAACTCCAGGGGGTGCAACAGTAGGGTAAGTGTTGGATAGTGTAAGGGTACTATGCGTTGTGATGGTATGCGTTTTAATGGTATGCGTTGTAATGACTGCGTTGTAATGACATGCATTGTAGTGGTATGCGTTGTAGTGTCATGCGTTGTAATGGTTGCGTTGTAATGGCATGCGTTGTAATGGATGTTGCGTTGTAAAAGTTTTGTTGTAATGGTAGTGCGTTGTAAAAGTTGCGTTGTAAAGGTTGTTTCCCGTTCTATCCACCCTTCTGGATTTGTGGTTTACATTTCCGCATTCCTAGTTTCAGGTGGTGACTCACAGCGGATTCTATCCACACCTTCTGGATTTGCGGTTTACTGTTCAGCATTCCTCATTTCGTGTGGTGAATCGGTGCTGGTTCTATCCACCCTTCTGGATTCGCGGTGTACTGCTCCACTTTTCGGGCAAAGACTTGTTGAGGTTCTATCCGCACCTTCTGGATTCACGTTTTACTGTGCCATGTTCCTCATTTCATGTGGTTAATTGGTGCTGGTCATATGTACCCTTCTGAATTTACGGTTAACTGTTCCGCGTTCCGCATTTTCGAGCAGTGAATCAGTGCTAGTTCTATCCACCCCTCTGGATTTGTGGTTTACTATTCTGAGTACCTCATTTCAGAGCAGTGAATCGGTGGTAGTTCTATACACCCTTCTGGATTCGTGGTTTACAATTCTGCGTTCCTAGTTTCAGGCAGTGACTCAGAGCGGATTCTATCCACACCTTCTGGATTCCCGGTTTACTGTTCGGCGTTCCTCATTTCGGAGCAGTGAACCAGTGCTGGTTCTATCCACCCTTCGGATTCGCGGTTTACTGTTCTGCATTCCTCGTTTCGTGTGGTGAATCTGTGCTGGTTCTATCCACACGTGCTGGTTTTGCTGTTTACTGTTCCAGGTTCCTTGTTTCATTTACAGGGACAGAGCTAGATACCAAAAGCTATACCACATGATTTGCAGCAGTTCTCACAAGTCTGCAGTGGCTATGGGCAATTTTTAACCAAGGATCTAGAAAATGTTATGGTGGTGTGTGCATCGCTGACCACCGCAAAATCATTTGCGGTGACGGAGTAGTGAGAAAATGCAATGTTGTACTCGTCAGTTGGCGCAAATGTAGGTTTACGATGTAGCAGCCCAGTTCCATTGTAAGTATGCCTGGCACTGGCACACTCTATGTACCGGTGGTGGTGCTGCAGGAGAGCAATGGGTAGAGTTAAGAACCTGGGGGTCGTGTCAGCTGTCAGAGCCCGGTTTTAAAAGGTTCTCCCATTACACGTCACTCTCTCTACCCAGTTTGGGTTTCTTGATGATTACTAACTAGCAGCAGCTAAAAATAAAGGGTTAAATATGTGCCTTGCGATCGAATCTCCCTCGCTACACACGGGTGGGTCTGAGGGTCCATGCCTGTATGAGAGCCGCCAGGCCGGACTTTCTTGTATCATCCTGAGCGAGGTCCTCCTTTCAGGGCCTACTCCCACTGTCACTGAGTCATTCTGATCGAAATCTCCTGACAGCTCAAGCTGCGATGGTGTGCGGATTGCCGAAGGGCGGCCCGCCTCTCGCTCTGCTAGGGTTCTTGGCTCTGGAGTATACGGTGGGCATCCCTTACTGAGCAGCGGACTCACTAGTGGAGTTCGTACCTCATATGGCATTAATTAAGCGTAACTGCCCTCTGCTTAGAAGTTAACCATTGTCAATTCCCCGCTGTGAGAAAGTGGCTCTATATATACTGGACCAGAATAAGGTATAGTGTGTATAGAGTCCACAAACCCCAGAGGTATAACAATGGTTAAAGCCAGGTGTGATCTTACTCTCTAAAGTGGTAGCTTGGTCGAGCAGTAAGGCAGTACCAGAGGACAGTGTAAAGCGTTTGTTGTACATACTCAGTCAGCAAAGGGTTTCACACACTCAAAAACTGAACTCCAGGCCAAGTGATTTTATATCAAAGATATTGCTGCTTTATTTCTAGAACCAACAGGTATCAAAATATACTGTTCTCAATATGAGAGGTCTCAGATGAGTATTTTGCAGAAAGGCAATACACTTTGTAAACACAATAGGTACAGGGGTTGCAGCAGGCAACACAATTCTACACACAATTTAACATTGAGCTCAATAGGGTTTCCTACATAAGAAAACAAGTTACTTACCTGTAACTTTGGTTCCCCAGTATTGGTAACTTTCCTAGATTCCCATGCTTTGTATCATTACCCGTCGTCAGCCTGGGAGCCCCGGTAAATAGAAAATAAAATAGCAGTATGTACAAAAGAGAAAGAAAGGCCTAGGCCTCATCTCATTTTGTAGCATATCTACCTCTTTTTGTAAAAGAGACCAAAATGTTGCAACAACCAATCAGATTAGCCTCACCCCATAGAACCCTCATGAGAGTGCCTCAGAGTCTCAGATTTTCGCAGCCGTTGTGTATCAGTAATCACTTTTGCTGAAGGCTGAGCTTTCCCATGGGAGGAGGGTGGGCGCATGGGAATCTCCGAAAGTTACCAATACTGGGGAACCAAAGTTACAGGTAAGTAACTTGTTTTCTTGCCCCAGTATTGGAACTTTCATAGATTCCCATGCTTTGTATCAGAGTAGCTAGCAGTAAGTCACCAGTGCACATTTTGCTACATGAGTATTACAATATCTCTGCATAACCGTCATCATATGACAATCATATACCTTGTAACAATACATCAGAAACATTATGTGATACAAAATGTGCAATCATAGGAAGGAGGGATAGAAGGGAATGCTCACTTCTCATTGGAAAAGATTCCTCAGGACTGCTTGTCCTTTTGCCGCTTTGCTCCTTATGAAAGAGTCCAGGCAGTAATGCTTTGTGAATGTATGGGCACTGCTCCATGTAGCCGCCCTACAAATGTCTTTTATAGGGACTCCGGCGAAGAGAGCAGCCAAAGATTAAACTGATCTTGTGGAGTGAGCTCGTACATGTCTCTCCAGCGGCTTTCCTGACGCTTGGTGGCAATAGTGAATTGCACTTGAAATCCAGTGTGTGATTCCTTTTCAAGGTGCACTAAAAGCCACAAAAGGTTGAGATGATTTCTTCAAATCCTTTGTGCGTTCAAGATAAAATGTGAGACTTCTCTGGACATCTAAAGAATGTAGAGACCTTCCTGCATGGGATGTTGGTCGAGGAAAGAATGACTTTAGAACCACTGGTTCGTTCAAATGGAAATCCGAAGGGACCTTTGGACTAAATTTTGGATTGGTCCTTAAAACCACTGTGCCCTTTTTCAACTGTAGAAAGGATTCTAAAAATGGATAGAGTTTGCAACTCTCCTACTCTCCTAGCTGAAGTGAGGGCTAAAAGGAGAGCTAATTTCCAAGACAAAAATTTTAAGTCCACCCGTTTTATAGGCTCGAACGGAGGTCTCATGAGATGAGCCAGAACCAGATTGAGATTCCAAGCCGGAGGTGGTGGCCGCACTGGAGGAAAAACCCTGAAAAGACCTTTCAGGAACTGGTTGATAATTCTAGCAGACCAGAGAGAAGGACCAGAAGCTTTTCTTCTGAATCTTGAAATAGCTGCCAGATGTACTTTGATGGAAGAATGAGAAAAGGCTTGATTTACCCAGCGATAGAATGTAAGGCAGTATTTGATGAGGAGCTGAAGAGAATGAATGGACGTGTTCCCGATGACACCACAGGCAGAAGCACTTCCATTTAGCACAATAGGTTTTGTTTGTACTTGGTGCGCGAGCTTGAGTTAATATCTCCATACATTCCTGAGGGATATCTAAGCTGTGGAACTCTCTGTGCTCAGGAGCCTGACCTTCAAATGGAGCTAACTAGGATCTGGATGTACTACCTGTCCCTGGGACATTGTTAATAGAGATGGAATGGCACATAGGTGAAATGGACAGACCTGAGAAAGCAGGAGAAGTTGCGTGAACCAGAATAGGCGAGGCCACGCTGGTGCTATTAAGATCATCCTGCAAGGTTCCATTTTTATTTTCCTGAGAAGACGTGGGATTAGGGGATTTGGAGGAAAGACGTAAACAAATCCGCCTAACCAAGACATCGAAAGAGCATTCCCCATTGACCCTCGATGGTGATCCCTGCTTGCACAGAGTCGGCATTTCCTGTTTTCTGGAGTGGCAAACAGGTCTATTGTTGGCGTTCCCCAGCGTTGAAACACTTCCTCCAGAATGTCTTGATCGAATTCCCATTCGTGACAGGCCGATGTCAGACGACTCAAGGTGTCTGCTGTTGTGTTGAGAGTGCCTGGTAGATGTCCTGCTGAAAGAACGACATTGTGGAGAATTGCCCATACCCATATTCCCTGGGCTTCTATCGAGAGCAGATAAGACCACGTACCTCACTGCTTGGTTATGTAATGCATGGCCGTTGTGTTGTCCGTCCTGACCAGCACGGTTGCGTCTTGAACTTTCGGACTGAAAGCCTGCAAGGCTAGGCGAATCGCTATGAGATCTAAAAGACTGATATGAAGAAAACGCTCTCTGCGTCCCAGTGACTGCTCACTTGGAGGTCCAGTAAGACAGCGCCCCTCCCTTCCATAAAGGTGTCTGGGGTTAAAAACAGAGGGAATGGAGTCATTCTGAAAGAGAGACCTCTCGAGATGTCCTCCTTGATAGCTCACCAGCCTGCTGCTTTTCTCATGAGAGGAGTGACCTTTATCTTGTCCTCGAAAGAACCTACCACTTGGCGCTCTCGCATGTTCAGTTGTTCTTGCAAGGGGCGCATTCGCAGTCTGCAATGCGAAACTAATGGTATGCAAGATGAGATCGATCCTAGAAAAGACTTGTTTAGATGAACTGACAAGGATCGTCTCTTTTGTAAATGGTTGGCAGAGAAGATTAGCTTTTTCTGTCTTTCTTCTGAAGGAAAGACCTTGCAGCTTCTTGTATCCAGAATGGAGCCCAGGAACTTGACCCTCCTGGATGGAATAAAGACTGATTTTCCCTTGTTGAGAGGCAGACCCAGGTGATTGAAAAGTTGGATGTAACTTTCGACTGCGCTTGTAGATGTTTGAGAAGACGGAGCTTTTATCACCCAATCGTCTAGGTAAGGGAAAACTTCCAGTGATTGTTTCCTAAGGAATGCTGCTACCGGGACCAACACCCTTGTGAATATCCGTGGAGCAGATCTGAGCCCGAACAGCAGTACTTTGAACTGAAAGTGGCTCTTGGCTACTGTGAAGCGTAAATATTTTCTGTGAGCTGGGTGGATTGGAACGTGGAAATACGCGTCCTGGAGATCCAAAGTCGCCATATAATCCCCTGGATTTAGAAGACGTAAGACGTTCTTGAAGAGAGACCATTTGAAAAGAGAGTTTTATGAGATAGGTGTTGAGCTTCCTCAGATTAAAGATTGGGCGCCACTTCTCTTCCGTCTTGTGGATGAGGAAAAACCTGGAATAGAACCCTCTTCCTCCTTGAGAAAGTGACACTGGTTCTATCGCTCCCTTGGTGAGCAGTTGACAAACTTCGAGACGGAGAAGATGCAGGTATTTTGATTCTGTGGCGCGAGGAGCTCTGGGAGGTGGAAGGTTTTGAAGTACTAGTGTATGGCCAAATTGAACGATATTCAGTACCCACCGATCTGTTATGAACTTCCAGCAATCGAGAAAATGTGTAATCCTGCCCCCCATTGGTGTTACAAGGGGTGAAGGACCAGTAGGCAGAGCCAGGAAGCCGCTATTGGCGTTTAGAAGTATCTCTCCCTTGACGTCCTTGTCTACCTCTTGAAGAATGGAGAGAGAAAGACGCCGATAGATTTTGCCTTTGAGAGTACTGAGGCTTGAATGATAGAGAGGATTGTAAATAGGAGGAGTGGTGATGTTGATAACATCCCCTATACTTAGAGAAACCTTCTCCTCTTGCACCCCGGAAAGGTACTTTTCGATATTGAAGTGTGCCGAAAGATCTTGCCGTCTCGGTATCTTTTTTAATGTCTTGGAAAGCATCATCTATATGCTTGCCAAACAGCATATCTCCATTGAAGGGCAGATCCAGAATGTTATTCTGCACCTCCGGGCAAAACCAGGTACATCTCAGCTAACCTTGACGCCTCAGGACCGCTGAACCTGCCAAGGCACGAAAAACCATTGTAGCAATGTCTATTGCACAATCTATCATCTCAGATGAAGATCGTTCACCTTTTTCCAGGATCTTTCTCCCTTCCGCTTTGGCACTCACTGGAAGCAGATCAATGAAAGGAGAGAGATCGCACCACATTTGGCGATCATATCGTCCCAAAGTTGCTAGTGGGTTCGAGGCCCTAACAAGGAGGCTAGACATAGAGGAAAACCTCTTGCCTACCGCCTGCCCTCTCTGTTTGTGGGTGCAGTCGGGTTTCTTGATTTTCTTAGGGCCGCCTGAGAAATAACTGAGTCCGGTCTAGGTTGACCAATAAGACAGGCCGTACTGTCCTCCAGTGCTTTATATTTTATCTCTAGACGCGGTAGAACCAGAGTTACAGTAGCTGGAGACTGCATCACCTTCTTGCCTTCATTCCAAACATGCTCCACTATGGGAATGGAACAAATAGATTTCTTAAAAGGTTCTTTAAAATCATAGAGGAAACAGTCTGATTGTATCACAGGAACAGAACGGCCAAATCTTTTATATGCTCTTTCCATAAGATTATGGAAGCCTCCTATGTCCACTGGAGGCGAATGCACAAGGTCCGGGGATGGTGAAGCCGGATCTGGGATAATATAATCGTCCCATTCTGCGTCAGGATTTTGGATATGTTCCTCATTCTGGTCCTCATCAGACGAATCATCATCCTCATCTGGCACTGTAACTACATCACGCCATTCTGTCACATGCTGTTCTCCCTGCCTTTGAGATGTTGATGCCACCGTTTTTTTTTAATTTCCGTTGACGCTGTCGTTGGCGGTTGTCGTAGATGATATAGACATCGTCGTCTACACTGCCATCATCGACGGTGTCGTCTACACTGCCATCGTCGTAGACGGTATCGTCTACAGTGCCATCGTCATCGACGGTGTCGTCTATACTGCCACCGTCCTAGATGGTGTCATCTACACTGCCACCGTCGTAGATGGTGTCGTCGACACAGCCATCATCGTCGACGCTGTCGTCGTCGACACTGCCATCGTCGTCGACGCTGTCGTCATTGACAATGCCATCGTCGTCGATGCTGTCATCGTCGACACTGCCATCGTCGACACTGCCATCGTCGTTGACGCTGTCGTCGTCAACACTGCCATCGTCGTCGACGCTGTCGTCGACACTGCCATCGTCGTCGACACTGTCGTCGTGGACACTGCCATCGTCGTCGACGCTGTCGTCGTCGACACTGCCATCGTCGTCGACACTGGCATCGCCGTCGACACTGTTGTCGACGATGCCGTCGTCGACGGTGCCGTCGGCGGTGCCGAAGTCGACGGTGCCATCGTAGTCGACGGTGTCGAGGAAGAGAGGAGGTTTCAGCTAGACTTCCTCACACCAGTTTCTCCTGTTAAATGTCCCTTCCTCTCCTTTACACCTCGGTGAGGAGATTCAGGTGGACTGCGCCTGTCAGACCCCCGGGAGGTCTTTTTAGAGGCTGTTTGAGGAATTTCCTTTGTAAGTCTCATCCTCTCCTTTACACCTCAGTGAGGAGATTTAGCTGGACTGTGCCTGTCAGACCCATGGGAGGTCTTATGAAGGCGTTTTGAGTGCGCTGCACTGTCAGGGTACAGGGCCCCTAAGGGTGGCACAATAAGTGCTGCAGCCCTTAGGGATCTTCTCTGGTCACCATGCCTTGGGTAACTGGGATATCATTTACTAGGGCTGACAGGTGGCCAGAGATGCTAATTGGATTTTAGTTCAACACAGTTTTAGGGAAGGATCACAAGCCCTGGGTACCTGGTTGGCAGGAGCCCAGGGCACACTCAGTCAAAGCACATCAGCAGTCAGAAAAAAAAAATGGAGGCATACCAATGCAAGAAAGATGGCACTTTCTCACACCCGTCCGAGAAGCAGGGCAATTAATAGCAGTGGGGAAGGTATATTAGCCCATTCCCACTAATCTCACTCACACCAGGCAAATAAACAAGGCCACTGTCTCTGTCCGCTATGCCCATGCCCCTGCCTCCGAGGCACTCTGGGCATCTTTCAACAACCCATAGAGAGTTCTAGAATCCTTTAAAGCTGTGCGAACGGAGGCGTCTGGATGTATGGCCCCACATGGAAGCCCACCCCAGGCAGTCACACCTGGACAGCTAAGTGCGAGCACAAGATACTCACTCACCTGTGTAACGAATCGGACGGGTCCGTGGAAGGGACAGTCAAGCATTCGTCATGGCCGTGGAACAAACGCAGCACATGCCCTCCAAGGAGATAACCTGCAGGAGAGTGACATCACATCAGTTTCAAACAGCCTGCACTGCTCGCCCCGTTTAGCCGATGACCCCATTTCACAGGCAATGCAATGTATCTTTCATATGGAACATTAAAAAAAAATGTCTTTATATGGTTGTAGACCCTCATTACAAGTGACCCAGTTAATTGCGATGATTCAATCTACCAACATTTATGGGGGAGAAAATGCCCAGTATTGATTGGAACATGTGCGGTAAGACCAAAAATCTGCACGTTATTCCCCCAAAACTAGTAATTGGGTGTTATAGCAACTGATATATCCCAACCCAGCGGAGTCTGACTTTCTCAGGCCCAATAAGCCTCTCCCCATGACCAGGCGGCTTGTAATGAGGCTCTATTGTGGGCCTATGCAAGGACGACAGAACCTTCCACATAGTGACACGTTTAGACTGAAATGTAAGTATTCTTCGTAACAGGAGAAATGCACACAGACAACTCAAAAGTGATAGGAAGTACACAGGTAGCTGCACTGGGCCATTCAGTAATCGAGTGAATCAAACTTAGGCCCTCATTACGACTTAAGGGCTGAATTCTGATCCTTATGCAAAAAGGAGTTTTTACAGGGCTCAGAATTACAGGTTATATGATAATTATCACACCCTCACAGTTTCCCCAAGAAATACCATCAACTTAAACCTGCTGAAATCTATTAAGGGAAAAGGTCTGGGGAAAAAAGCAATCTGTGCAGAATTTGGCGCGTTAAAAACTGATTCTGCATCTTAGGCCTGATTTTCCCATTGAAAACTGGGAACAGGATGTATTTACTGCATGTGGTAAATACCTCAACCTGGGGTATGGTCTTACTAAAACACAAGACGTATTGACCTCTGAAGAACCTTCTTTTTAGCTGTAGTGTAATGTTTTCAATTAATCATTCTATAAAGAATATCTATCTATCAAGTCAAGTCACCCTGGGTTAAGTGTATTTATCATGTATGGTAAATACCCCACCCTATTATGGCAAAATTGTAATGAGGCCCTTAGCAATTTGTATGTGAAGAAAACAAATCCAACTCCCACAGACCCGTACAGAGGAGCCAAACCAAGGGGTATTCAGTACCACCTGGCGCAGCGGCCAGGGCGACTGACTCCGGAATCTGGGGATCACAGTTCGATCCCGGGCACCGGCGGCAGATTAGCCCAGCACCATGTGACTCTGGGCAATAGCTTGCTTAATCTTCCCGAGGGCCCCCAGCGCCTAGAGACCCTTACAGGGTGATTGTGCGCTTTACAAATGTGGATTATAGATAGCCGGAATGAAAATAAGATACTTACCTGTAACTTTAGTTCTCCAGTATTGAATTCTTTCATAGATTCACATACTTAAATCATTCTCGTGGTCTACATAGAAGTCCCCAGTATATCAAAATAGCAATGCAAAGCCAATACAAACTGGAAAAAATAGGCCTAGGTCCATTTCAGTCTTGTGATATATCCCTCTCTTTTTGTAAAAGAGACCAAAAGAAGCTCTTAGCCGATCGGAACAAACCCACATTTCTAGAACCCTCCTGAGAGAACCTCAGACCTTCAGATTTTTGAAGCACTAGTGTTATAAATATAACCATAAAGGTCCCAAAGGTTGAGCTTTCTCAGGGGAGGAGGGTGGGTCGCATGTGAATCTATGAAACATTCCAATACTGGAGAACTAAAGTTACAGGTAAGTAACTTATTTTCTTACTACAGTTTTGGAACTTTCATAGATACACATGCTTGAATCAGAGTAGCTAGCAGTTAGGAGCAAATGTTTGTTCTAATTCTCTCTGAATAAAATAAACATGATAAAGAGTAAAAGGAAAAAGCAATCTTTACAGTATAAACTCTTAATTCCTGTTAAAACAAAGCATTTAATGATGGGAATCGGAATACAGACGAATAAGAATATCCATAACCATATAGAAAGATATCATCAAACACACCTAATGAAGTTATTAGAAAAGAATAGAGCAAGAAAAATATTACAAAAGAATGTGCAAGGTTCTTAGAAAGCAAAGGAAGAAGGGATGAGACAGAAAGCACACCATCATTGAAATAGGTTCCTCAAGACTGCTTGGCCCACTGCCGTACCACTGCGAACCGAAGAATCTAAGCAGTAGTGCTTGGTAAAGGGGTGGATATTCTTCCAGGTTGCTGCCCAGCAGATTTCCTGGATAGGTACCCAATCAAAAAGGGCCGTCGTGGCAGAGACTTCTCTAGTGGAATGTGCATGGACTCTCCCCTGGATGGGTTTTCCAGCTGCCTGCTGACAGTATTGGATGGCACTAGAAATCCAACGTGCGATACCTCCTTGAGAGAGGGGATAGCCCTTACGAGAAGCACTATATGCAACATAAGTTGGGATGACTTTCAGAAGGCTTTAGTTCTGTGGAGATAGAATTTTAAACATCGCTGAATGTCTAGAGAATGAAGGGCTCTCTCCGTAGGCGTTGTAGGTTGTGGGATAAAAGTCTTGAGAACCAGAGGTTCTTTCAAATGAAAGTCCAATGGAAATTTACGGATGAACTTGGGGTTGGTACATAATATTACTCTCTCATCTTTGCACTGAAGAAAAGTTTCCTGGATAGTGAGGGCCTGAATTTCACCAACCCTTCTAGCAGAGGTTAACGCCAGAAGAAGCACCATTTTCCATGATAGACATTTTAACTCCGAATCTAAGCAGTAGTGCTTGGTAAAGGGGTGGATATTCTTCCAGGTTGCTGCCCAGCAGATTTCCTGGATAGGTACCCAATCAAAAAGGGCTGTCGTGGCAGAGACTTCTCTAGTGGAATGTGCATGGACTCTCCCCTGGATGGGCTTTCCAGCCGCCTGCTGACAGTATTGGATGGCACTAGAAATCCAACGTGCGATACCTCCTTGAGAGAGGGGATAGCCCTTACGAGAAGCACTATATGCAACATAAGTTGGGATGACTTTCAGAAGGCTTTAGTTCTGTGGAGATAGAGTTTTAAATATCGCTGAATGTCTAGAGAATGAAGGGCTCTCTCCGTAGGCGTTGTAGGTTGTGGGATAAAAGTCTTAAGAACCAGAGGTTCTTTCAAATGAAAGTCCAATGGAACTTTAGGGATGAACTTGGGGTTGGTACATAATATTACTCTCTCATCTTTGCACTGAAGAAAAGTTTCCTGAATAGTGAGGGCCTGAATTTCACCAACCCTTCTAGCAGAGGTTAACGCCAGAAGAAGCACCATTTTCCATGATAGACATTTTAACTCCGCCATGTGAATAGGTTTGTAGGGATGCTTCATGAGTTGAGCCAAAACTACATTAAGGTGTCAGAGTGGTGAAGGAGGTTTGACCGGAGGTTAAGATCTAAAAAAGTGTCTGATTATTCTACCCAACCATAAAGAAGGGCCTGAAGATGTTCTTCTGAAACGTGAAATGGCTGCAAGATGAACCTTAATGGATGTGTGTACCAATACTGCCATGGCAAGATGGAGCTAAAAGGATCATCCTACAGGGCTCTGGCTTCATCTTCATGCGATGTCTTGGCAGGAGAGGAACAGGAGGAAAAGAGTAGGCAAAGGAGCCTGACCATGCCATCGAAAACGCATTCCCCCAGGATCCTGGGTGGTGATGCCAACTTGCGAAGTACCAGCATGTCCTGTTCTCTGGCGTTGCAAATAGGTCTATGGATGGCTTGCCCCCAGCTGAAAAATGCTGTGTAGAGTTTCTTGATGCAGGTCCTATTCGTGGCAGCTAGACATGAGCCTGCTGAGAGTATTCACTGTTGCGCTGATATCCCAGGAAGATGTTCTACTTTTAGCGAAAACCCCATTCTGGTTTGCCCACTCCCAGATGCTTTGAGCTTCCAATGACAACAGAGGGGACCTTGTGCCCCCGTACCCCACTTGTTGACATAATGCATCGCTGTTGTATTATCCGTCCTGATGAGAACTGATGAGTTTCTTATCCTTGGAAGAAATGCTTGAAGGGCTAAACGAATTGCTCGTAGTTCTAGCAGATTGATGTGGAGAGGACGATGGTGCTGCTGCCAATGCCCACTGATTTGAAGATCTTGTAGGAAAGCTCTCCAGCCCTCCAGAGAAGCATCTGTGGTTATTACTCGCGGAGCAGAGGATGCCAGAATAGAGAGAACTTCTGAAATGTTTTTCTGGTTGGTCCACCAAGAAATGGCTTGTAGCATAAGCAGAGTTACCTTGATGATATCCTTGAGGGACCTGCTAACCTGGCGCCATTGTAAGTCCAGTTGTTCCTGAAGGGGGCGCATACGCTGGTGGCAGAAGGGAATCAGAAGGATGCAGGATGACATTGACCCCAGAGGGACTTGTAATGGTGAACTGAAAGTTACTTTTTTCTTAGAAAGAGCTGGGCCATAGACATTAGTTTGGTCTGCCTTTCTAGCGATGGAAAGGCTTTGTTGAGAGATGTGTCCAGTATGGGCCCCAGAAAAGTAGTGCGTTTGGATGGGAATTTGATTTCTCTATGTTTACAGTAAGCCCCAGAATTTCAAAATGACTTGTGCAGGCTGTCGCAGAAGCTTGGGCTGCCACAATGGAAGAACCGTTTATCAGCCAATAATTCAAGTAAGGAAACACCTGGAGATGTTGCCTTCTGAGGAAAGCCGCCATTGGGGCCAGACACTTTGTAAATATCCTTGGCGCCGATCTTAAGCCGAAAGTCAGAACTTTGAATTGATAGTGTCTCCTGGCTACAGTGAAGTGAAGAAACTTCCTGTGCGATGGACGAAGGGGAATATGGAAATAAGCGTCCTGTAAGTCTAGAGTGGCCATGAAATCTCCTGAATTGAGAAGCAGTAGTATGTCCGATAAGGAGTCCATGCCGAAGGACTGTTTCTTGAGATAGGTGTTGAGTGTCCTCAGGTCTAAGATAGGCTGCCAATTTCTGCATTCCTTCTGTACCACACAAAATCAGGAGTAGAACCCTTTGCCTCTCTGGGATGACAGAACTGGTTCTATTGCCTCTTTTTGTAACATCAGCCGGGCATCTAGGCGCAGGAGATGTAAATGCTTTGTTGCCTGTAAGCGAGGTGGAGTGGATGGTGGAAGTTGAATAAGCTCCAATGTATGGCCAAACTGAACGATTTTGAGCACCCATTGAACTGCTGTTAATTTTTGCCAGTTTTGGATGTAGAAAGAACCCCCCCCCCCCCACAGGCACCTGGCTGTGGGAAGAAAACAAGTTACTTACCTGTAACTTTGGTTCTCCAGTTTTAGACTTGGCAGTCTCTAGTTGGCAGAGGTATACACTTCTGACAAATAGGGACTCACCTCCTCTAGTCAGGGCAAGGGGATCACACACTTAGATAACCCCTGCTCACCCCCTTGGTAGCTTGGCAAAGCAGACAGGCTTATCTCAGAGGCAGTGCGTTAAGCATTTATGACCACATACAGTAATAAAGTGAATACACTACAAATGGACACGACACAGTAGTATTATAAAAATAAGGATTTTTATATAAGGTTTAGCACACGACCAAATAACGACAAAAATATACCACAATCCTAATAAATACTCTTGGAAGGAAAAATAATAGTTCAAGTGTAGTTTCTTCTTAGCACAAAGTCTTTAGTAACAAAAGCAACTCTTCTTCTTTAAATCACAGTTCTTGGCAACAATGTAACCCCCACGGGAGTCACACGACGTCGAGGCAAAGTTAATCCAAAGGTTCGGCGTCGACCGCGAGGAGCGCTACTTCGAGCCCGGAGTCACACGGACCCCCCACAACACAGTACCTTGGAAAAGCGAAGCACACGATGATCAGCGGCGTCGAGATGTCCGGCGTTGCGTCTTCGGCGTCGATCGGGCCTCGGAGTCGGGGCGATCTGCAGCGGCGTCGAAAGATGTCAGGCAGGAGCAGCGCTCCCGAGGCGAAGCAGGATACGGCGTCGTCGTCGATGTTGATGATGATGTTGCAAGAGTGAGCAGCGCTCACGGCGTCGAGAGGGCTCGGGGTCGATGCAATCAGCGTCGACACGGGGTCACTTGGAGCTAGAGCCGAACTCGCTACTCACTGGCGTCGCTACTGGCGTCGATCGGGCCCGGCGTCCGGCGCCGAGGAAGCGGGACACTGGAGCCGTTACTCACGATGTCGAGCTGGATTCGGCGGAGTCTGTCGGCGTCGAGATTGCTGGATTCTTCAGAGGTGCTGGATTTTCAGGTTCCAGCAACAAGCACTTTTAGCAAATAAATGAAGTCCTTTAGCCCTGTGACTTCAACAGGAGGCTGGCACACTTCCAGCCCTTGGAGATTTGCTTGGCAAAGTTTGAGAGTACACACTCAGTTCCTCTCTCCTGGTTCCTTGGCAAAAATAAAGAAGCAACTGCAGGATTCCCCCCAGCAAACAGCACTCTGGCAGAAGGGGTAGGCAAGTCCTTGGATCAGCAGGCTTCTTGTCCTTGGTTCAGGGTTCCTTGTCAGAATTGATCTAAAGTCTTGGTTCAGGGGTCCTTCTCTTATACCCCTTTTTGGCTTTGATCCCTTTGTCTATGCAGGGGAATTCCCCTCATCCTGGGTTTGTTGTGGGTGTAGCCAGGCAGAGGCACCTGGCCTATTCACTGTGCAGGGCTGGGTCCTCAGATGCCCAGCAGGAGGTGGAGCCAGTATTGTCACTGGCAGGAGCAGAGCTATCAGTCGCCCGGCAGGAGGTGGAGCCAGCATTGTATCAGGCAGGGCAGGCTATCAAGAACTATTCTCCCCCTACTCTCAATGCAAATGCACCACTCACCCCACACTGACTCATTCAGAACTCTGGAGCCACCCAGCCCCTGTCACACACACACACCAAACCGGCAGAAACCAGAAATAGTTAAGACAAGAAAATAGCCACTTTCTAAAAGTGCTATTTTCAAACCCAGAGTCCAAAAACCATTCACACAAATGGATGCGTTATTAAACCCTGAGTTCAGGGATACCAAACTCGACATTGTACCATGCTCCCCGAGCCAGCTAGGATTATAGCATTAATAACCCCGGCAGCCCATTCTAACTTATGGAGAGCAGGTATCCTTACAATAGTGAAAAACGAATATGGCTGTAATTCACTATTAGGACATGCCAACCTAGTCAGGCTTGTCCTGCCTTATGCTTACAATGCACCCTGCCCGTGGGCCTACCATAGGGGTGACTAACATGAAGTTAAGGGAAGGTTTAGGGACTGGCAAGTAGGTGTACTTGCGCAGTCTGCGTGACAGTACCAGACTGCACGTAGGTCTAGCAATGGCAGACCTTTAGACATACTTTTTCTAGGCCGCTCTTTTGAGTGGCACAACATGTGCTGCAGGCCCACGAGCAGCATTTGTATTTACAAGCCCTGGCACTCCTGGTGCACTAGACTAGGGACTGACAGTAAACCAAATAAGCTAAACATGGAATTCAATCAATACAGTAATTTTACATAGGGAACACTTGCACTGTGGCACTGATCAGCAGTGGCACAGTGCCCAAAGCAATATACCAGCAAAAACATCGTAAACAGAGGAGGCAAACAGAAAAAAATGGAGGAGAGACTCAGGCCAATGATGTCAGGTCTAACATCCAGTATTGGAAACTTTCATAGATTTCCATGCTTGTATGTTATGTTATGTTATGTTATTTTCGATTTATATAGCGCCAAATCACCGACAGGTCTCTTAGCGCTTGCTTTGGGAACCCGTCCTGGCTTTCCCTGAGAGCTAACCCCTACTGGGCATCCCCAAGGTGAAGACCAGGCATCCCATCGCGGTGGGGCCATAGTGGAGATTAAGCAAGCTATTGCCCAGAGTTGCAGAGTGTGAACCCATGATTTGAGTAGGCACCGAGGCGAGAATTATCGAGTCCGTTGACATTTTGAGCTCAAGACCCTGCTGCGTCGGGAGTTGAACCCTGGTCCCAGGTCTGACCTCTGCATCAGGGTCTGCCTCCTCTAACCAGTGAGCCACATTCCCCGTCGTTGGAATGGCGACGGGGAATGATACAAGCATGGGAATCTATGAAAGTTCCAATACTGAAGTAAGAAAACAAGTTACTTACCGGTAACTTTGGTTCTCCAGTATTGGAAACTTTCATAGATTCCCATGCTTGTATCATTCCCCGTCGCCATTCCGACGACGGGGAATGATACGAGCATGGGAATCTAGGAAAGTTCCAATACTGGAGTAAGGAATAGTAGCTGGAGCCTGAAAGTTGTTATTGTCGACGTGTGGAATCCTTTCCCTGTCGTCCTCCTCTTTCCTCTTCCTCTGGGAGCCAAATTGGAATAGGCCACAGACTGAGATTGCCGCGGAGTGTATTGGGGTCGATAAGGCTGTGCAGATAAGGTGTATGAGGGATACCTGTACTGTTGATATCCACCTCTATATGAGGGCAGACCTCTTCCCCAAACTCCTCGAAAGGGAACCTTACGGTACTGGAGCTTCCCCAACGACTTTGCCAATTCAGCATCCTTCTTTATTTCCTGGAGAGCCTCATTGATGTGTTTGGCAAAAAGGGCCTCACCACCAAAGGGAAGATTCAATATTTTACTCTGAAATTCTAGCCGAAAAGATGTTGCTCTGAGCCAACCATGTCGCCATAAGACTGCTGATCCAGCCAGAGATCGGAAGGCCATTGTAGCAATGTCCATCATGCAGTCTATGACCTCCGAGGAAGCCTTCTCACCCTCCTGGCGGATTTTTTTGGCGTCTGCTTTACTTCCATCTGGGAGTCGGTCAATGCAGGGGGCTGGGTCGCACCACATCTGCCGAACATAACAACCTAAAATTGCCAGAGCATTAGCAGCCTGACCATCTGCCCTGACATCAAAGAGAACCATTTGCCTGTTTTCTCAAGGCGTCTGTCCTCCTTGTCAGGAGGCGTTAGGACTGGAGCAGCCGGATTGGATTTCTTTTGAACCACTTGTGATATTACTGAGTCTGGCTATAGGTGACCCACCAGGCAAGCCGGACTATCTTCCAGGGCCTTATACTTCTTCTCTAATCGAGGCAGAACTGGAACCATTGTAACCTAAAATCCTTCCTCCCATATGTAACCAACAATGGGGATGGCTTGCACTGATTTTCTACATGGTTCTTGGAAGTCATACAGAAAGCACTCTTTTTGCGAATTTGGCATTGGCAAATCAAATCTCTTGGCTGCTTTTTCCAAAAGATTGTGAAAACCACTGATGTCCTCCGGTGGAGATGCTATAGGAACCGGTGAGGGTGAAGGAGGAGTGGGTATTATGTAGTCGTCCCATTCCCAGCGCAGATCTGGAAGTACCCTCTCCTCCTGGTCGTCATCCGAGGTGTCCGAATGCTGGTCAGGAGGGGGTTTTGTTACACCCTGATGAGTGGAAGGCATTGAATGATGCTTAGGAGACACCACAGTCTGCTCACGAACAGTAGAAGGTGCTGGAAATCTTTACTTATAGTCCGATTTATTTATTTATTTATTTATTTTTTGCATTTGTAAGGCGCACAAATACCCACAAAGGGTTTCCGATAATATAATCTGTAGATCAGAAAGTAAAGAGGATGGCATACAGACCATCTCTTCCTGACACTGTTAGTGGTAACCCTGAGGAGGCACGTAATAGTGTTCCTCTTCATAGCCTTCCTCGAAATCTTCTTCCTGGCATTTAACATGCAACTCCGAAGGACTGTGGGTGTAACCAAAGGGGCCCTCATCATCCTCCAAATCCTCTTCCTCCAGGAGATGTGAAGGAATGAGAGGGGTCTCCTCACTAGGTGGAGTGACTTCTGAAGTTAAGTGCCTTAATCTTGATTTCTCCATAGGAATTTTCTCCCTTGTCGGTGTCGGCGATGATGACTTCGGCGGAGCTGCTGTTGACAGGTCAGACGGTAAACTATACGCCATTGATGGAGCCGCTGTCATCTTTGCCGTAGTCGTCATTGCCGTCATCACTGTTGTCATCACTGCCGTCGTCGTTGATGTAACCGTCGGCGACGATGATGCAGGTGGAACCGTGACCGGCAAGGCCTGTAGAGCCCTCTGCAACGATCCCATCATTGGTGCCATGGTTGGAGGAGATATCAACAAAGATGAAGACTGACTCTTAGTCGTAGCGACCTGGAAAACCTCGCTCCATGTCGACGAAGAGCATTTCTTCGTTGACGACGATGATTTCGTCAACGGTTTCTCCTCAGGAGGGACAGAAGAAGGCTTCTTGAAGGTTTTCATGCCATCAGGAGGGTCTGAAGGCCGCACAGAGCTTTCCTTTTCACCAAGCTGTCCCCTGAAGGATGCCCTTCCCTCTCATTTTCACCTCGGTGAGCAGATCTTGTAGGGCTAAGCCTGTAAGACCCATGGGTGGTCGTTTTTGAGGCTTTATGAGGACTCTCCTCAGGTGGGTGAGGTTCAGATCTTCCCCTCTTGGGAGACCTTCTGGAAGATAAAGACGTCAAGGCCTCATCACTTTCCTCACTAGAAATAGGCTCTTTTTGGATTTCAGCTTCTGGAGCCAAATGAGAAGACACCCCTCTGGATCCCTCAGAGACTTGGTGGAGAAGGTACACCATACCTTACAATGTGTGGCTTTGTGGTCAGGATAAAGGCATAAGATACAGTCCCTATGAGGGTTATCCACACTGAGTCTTTCCTTAGAGCAGGTGGCACAGGCTCTAAAAAGACTCTTCTTCTCCTTGTCCGACATCAGGAAAGAAGATAAACTAGGCCCAATAAGTATAATTCTGAAGAAAAAGTTTAGGAAAAAACTTCGCAAGAGAGTAATTACAGAAAAAACCGAGCGGAGCTCAGTGGAGACTCCCTAGCACAACGTGCAGTAGAAAATCTGAAGGTCTGAGGTGCTCTCAGGAGGGTTCTAGAAGGTGGGGTTGTTCTGATTGGCTAAGAGCTTCTTTTGGTCTCTTTTACAAAAAGAGAGGGATATGTTACAAAACTGAAAGGGGCCTAGGCCTATTTTTTCCAGTTTGTATTATCGTTGCATTCAGGCCCGGACTAGCCGTTGTGGGCACCGGGCAATCCCCCAGTGCGCCGCAAGGGTGGGGGCCGGTTTTGGGCCCTGTGGGCCGTTTTTGCTACGGGCCGTTTTTGCAGCGTAACAAAATCAGCCGAAAACCGGCCCTGGCAAAGAGCGCGGTCGCACCCCCAGGGGGCCGGCCAAGCACTTTGCCAGAGCTGGTTTTGCTTCTCAGTCTGGCCCTGTTTGCATTGCTATTGTGATAACCGAGACTCCCATCTCTACGACGGGGAATGATTCAAGCATGTGAATGTATGGAAGTTCCAAAACTGAAGTAAAAAATATGATTGTCTGTAAGTGCCAAGCATGGCCACAATTCAGCCGCCCACATGTTCAAATTCGAACAATGACCAATACATCCGTCTTCTTCATCAAGAATGATTATGCAAACACAATGAAAAAGGGGTGTTGAACTGGAAACAGCGGACCACCATTACCACATAATACAACTTTAAACGAAAGAAAAAGAGCAGGCAATTGCTCAGTGGGGATATAAGTCACAATATTGCCTCAAAATCAGTGTTCTAGTTGAAAAAAATGTATTTCTCAAATAGAACCCCTGCCAGAGCTCTCAATGACAGTACCAAGACCACTACCAACCATCACACTCCTACATGTGCGGCAATTCCGAATATTCTAGGACACTTAGAGCTATAAGAATGGTTGGGCAGCAGGTATTAATAATTGTTAGTGTATATTGAATTACTAAACAACTATTGTTGTGATCATCTCAATGGTAAACATTGTTTACCACGCATGCGATACAATGCATGCCATTACAACAACAGCGTTATCACATCGTATACCATTGCAAGTTGTTACAACAACTTGCTGTAGGGGGCAAAAATAAATTATACTATTCCAAAATCCAGCACCCCCTCTACAGCAAATCGTTGTAATGACTTGCATTGTAATGGTATGCGATGTAACAATGCGGTCGTTGTAATGACCGCGTTGTAATGGCATGCGTTGTAAACACGGGCATTGTATCATGACCTATTCAGATTAGACAAACATCACCACCATGTAGCAGACTGTAATAAGGGCCAGAATTGAAAATTAAGTGACGTAACCAGCACCGGAAACCACTGGCTCAAATTAATCAAGCATTGGAACACTCTCTACTTCCCTCCATTCATTATTTAATTTTATTGTAATGGCTATTTGCCAACTTTGGCAAGAGAAAGAAAACCGTTGCACATCAATGAATAAATCACCATATTTTGCAGAATGTTTATAACAGATGTTTTTGTGGCAATCCCAACTGCCTGGAACCAAAACAACTGGATTATTGGAAAAACCTACTCATGAATCATATTTTTTGTCTTTTGATAAACATTTTCAGACATCATATAGGCAGGAGTGTACATTGCTTCGAGACCGGCTGAGCTCGTGTAAACAGGAATCATCTGAGTCATACACAAGTCTTGCCACAACCTTTCGGAAGCATTCTCGCCGGTTTTCCAGGCAATGGGAAGTGAGTCTGGGGGCTGCCTACAAACAATATTTATTGATGGCAGCTCTGTTTTGTGACAATTGTGAGGAACAAAAGTGAAAGTTCTATCTTTTGAAATGCTAGTAATTGTGCTGTCAATTATGGGGGTGATTGCTTGGCACAAAAGTGAAGCCGTATCAGTAACTTGTGAACACAGTCTGGTATGTCCTAACAGCCAGCACACCATTTCTGAGCAGATTGAAACATTCCCATGCCGCCGCCAGCCACTCCTGGACCCACCTTCTTCGACGCTGCTGCCTGAGCAGGTGGGGTGCACGTTCCAGAGGGTCTGCATGAAGGAGGCGTCCACCTGGATGTTCCCCATCCCGTTGGATATGGAGAGATGCTGAAAGAGAAAGGTCAATAAGGCGCCGTCAGAGCTGGGCTAACTCATAACGTCTCTGTACCACCCCAGGACCAGAGATTGGGAAGGGGAGCAGGGGTCTCAACGGCATTCGGGGAATCTCTTCCTGTTCCTGTTTAAGGCCCCCACCGCTAGGTGGCGACAAGCCCACAGGGCAATGAAATGATATCAGATTCACAGGTGCCTCTGGGGGAACACAGGCAGCTGCATGTCAATCACGGAACCAAGCGCTCTCGTCCTCTGACTGCCACGGGCACAGGCCTGTCAGAAATAAAGTTTTTTTTGCCCCCACCTGAGTAATACAACCCCTACTTCACCTAAAAACGCCCATGGTCCAGGTTTGAGGGCTGTGTGGTCCCAGAGCCCATAAAACACCAGAGATGATCTGTGAGGTGGAATCTTTCTAATCACCCCATCGCTGCTATATCTATTCTTCAGTTAGGTACTGTACTGCACCTGCCCACAAAAGACCATAAATATATAATACTGCCAATAAGGCTGAAACGTACCTGGGTTTGCTTGTGTTATCGTTTGGTGGGATATATGGCCTACCAAGTTTAGCTGATCTGCAATTTTGTGCGAAAAATAGTTGACATATCTTTGGCCCTCTGCTCTAGCGACACGTGCAAAGTTAAAACTATGGAATGGAATGTAACCCAGAGGCATTTCAAGACACTGGATGAAACGTCAATTTGGTTATTTAATTTCACATGTCGTCAGCTTTTACCGGTTCAAGCTTGGATTAGTAAGGCCCTCTTGCAGCTTAGGGCCTGGCTCGCCGTTTCCAATCCCATTCTCCCTCCCTTAAGGGAGCACCGTTGGGGTGCAGATCAGAGGTCCTGTCAAATGCCCCACTCTAATAGACTGATGCATCCTCCATGCTCAATGTGGCTGAATACACACAACTGCACCTAGTCACCCTTCCGGCATCAGCGACCTTGCTTTGAAGCCAAGGATACCTCCATTGTCTGCCAACGTGTCCACATTACTACCATCAACACTCAAGGCATTGTGCTTTTAAAAGATATTGCAGCTGTTGTTATCTTAGGGAGTTGGGAAGCCACCTGAACTAGGCTAATCAACACAATCCAATGGCTTGCGATTTTACTTGCCCACGTTTGTCAGCTGAAGTTCTCCTATGGGTTATATATTTTTCTAAAGCAGATACCAGAAATATGGGTTTATTTCAGTATTACTGCTTTAAAAATGGCGCCTTGAAAAATAGTGAATGGAACATCCCTACATTACAAGAGAGTGTATGTCTTTTTAATGTGCTTAAAATGATCCCAACATTAGCAATTTGGCTGCTTTTTTAAATTGAGTAAAAAGTGATTGCCCATGTGAAAACCCTGTCACCATGGCCCGTCGTCTCATCGTTCCCCTCTTTGCTCTCCCCCATTGCTGACATGTGATTGGCCCACATCAACCCATATGCCGGCATGAGTCCCATGTAGTTCAAGCCTTCTCCTCTCCTCCCATGTGCGATCCTTACCAACCTGACACTGGTCACCTAGCATCTTATCAGCAGGCCCTACAACCTCAAGAAGATCAAATGTCCACCGCCAGCAGTCACACAAAGCAGAGGGCGCAGCTTCTGTGACGCATTACTCGTACATCATTACAGATTTCACATACCTGTCTGATCCCATCTCAATTCACACTAACTTTCAATGCACTATGATGAATATGTACCTACTCAATACAAAGTTATTCACCTTGCGTTGCATGTTTGACATGAACAGTGGTATCGTAGAGGGTGCTCTAATCATCCCTTCCTGCGCCTTGGTGGTGGGAGAAAATGGTTGACTGGGTTGTCTATAGTGAGCCCTCGCACTGCTATCACCATGTGTTGATAGCGCTTTTTAACTTTATTGGGCATTAAGGAACTTTACAATTAGATACATGAAAAAAGCACCACTTAAGACATATGTTCTCCTTATATTTGCTGCAGAAGGAACAATGGCTGACTTCCCCTTAACAGGAGTCAAGTCTCAAAGTACAAACCGAAATTAAGGTGGGTATGGTGGAGAAACCAATGGGAAGCAGGAAGGATAGACCAGACACGATGGAGCTCTGGCTCAGGCACTCACCAGGTATCGTTCAGAGGAAACGCTGACAAGGATGAGGTCATCTCCAATTCGGACCTTCTCTCCTTCAGATCTCTGCTTGGAAGCGGGATGTATGGTCCACCAGCAGGCCTCACCTGGGAGAGTTAAAGAAGTCAAGTTACTAGGGATCTGCTGGTGTACAGGAATATTGACAGTTTGTTTACCAGAAACAAGCACTCACCTCAACCCAACCTTCAAACTCCTCAGCCAAGATAGCTAATGCTCTTCTGACTATCAATAACCTGACTTAGTTTGCAGATAGCAGTGGAATTGTAGGATCACAGACGGATTTGGAGACAGTTTATCACAAGAAGCAGAGACATGGGGAGACTAGATTGGCCCAGCTGTCCATATATTTAGTCAGTAAATAGATGTCTGTCGGGTACTTATCTTATCTTCTACATGTTGTGTTTGACATACGGCTGACGACCACCACCTCATCCAAACTTTAAAAGTCTACACATTTGGTATCTTAGTGGAGAGGGGCATACACTAGAGCAGAACAACCTACCCAGCCAGCTAAACTTGGTACAAAAGGCTGTTTTCCAGATACCAAAGCAAAACTATTTACTTTCAACAAACTTTGCATTTCAACACTTCCTAAGATTCTCCCTAGCCTGGAGGTTCTTCCACTAGTCCTTCTTGTGGTCTCTTCTCATTTCGGGATCTTTGCAGGTGTGATAGAGCTTTAGGGGTGGTACGCAATACAGATGGTATGGATCAGTATCCTTTTGCTATATTCTCTGGGTAAACAAAGAAAATAGTCCTTGATTCAATACTTAGTCAGATTTTGGGTATTTCGATTATTCCTAAAACTAGTGCATTTGACAAATCTTCCGTAGGTAAGGATAGTCACGGGAGAAAGGTTCTTCGATCTCCAAAAATATGAACCAGTTCTCAGCTCATTTTTAGTAACGAGCATCTCTCACCAGGTTTTACCAACAATTAATATGACGGCAGCTAGAAGCCATCAGACCCCATTATATCTGCCCAATTGCTACCTAATGCAACTGCTTAGCTCACTCCATTTCATGACTTCTGAGTACACTCAGTCTCTTCTTTGAGGCACTTTGTACCACCAGATACCATACCTCATTTTGCAAAGGAAAATAAAATAGCCCCTTATCCCTGTGGTTTACATTTTCTCAAGGATAGAATATATAGGTGCACCATATAGTTCAAAAGTAACCTTACTAGGACTGGATTAAAACAATTCCTTACCTTAGTATTTGTATCTGTAAATAATTCACCATGCCTTCATCAAGATGAGACAAATTGTGTCTGAAGGCCATCTCCTGAATATTAGTGTGGCAGCAGATACACATTACTATGGAATATAGGAGTCAATGTGTACTCCAGAAGTTGAGCAATTCTTTGACTAATGAGGAAGCATCCACGCAGCCGACTGTGCAAGGGTTGCTCTTACTAGAACATAAATCCCACGGGATCCCTTAATAGCAGAAGAATGGAGGTTCTGTGTTGCATACTGAGAAACCCTCTAGTTCATGGCGATCAGATCCTGCAGCTAAAATCAGCAGTGGGGAAAAAGCTGCATAGGGTTCCTTAACAGTGGAAGATGGCTGTGAGGCTCACCTTAATGGAAACACTGTGCAGCAAACTCTGCCCAACAGAAGGTTCGGCTCTTGACAGACCATAGTGCCTTGCAAACGTGAAGTTGAGGACTGAATTGCCACTTGGTAAATGGCTATTAAATGAAGGCCTGCAAATACTACATCAGTAACGCCCATGCCTTTGGTGGATTGAGTGCATAATATTCAGTAAGGAGGCTAGCCAGTTTTAGTGTGCCATGGGATGCTGTGAGGCCATGATCTACTGAGTTATCCCTTCCTTTGCTTTGAAATGGGTTGTCTTTTATTAGAGGCAACAAAAGAAATGAATAAATATTCAGATTGTTAAAGTCTTTTGTTCTATTGATGTAGCATCTCAAAGGTTTCTGTGCGAAAGTTGAGTGGTTTGAAAAGAACGTCAGCATCAGCATCTTTTTGTTAAGATCATTAAGATGGATTTGTAGGCAAAGTTACATTGTCTTTATATACCCTCATAATGGGGTTATAATACATGGGATTCTGTGATCCCAGTATAAAACACAAACTTCTCTATAATAGGCTACATGTGATGCGCCCAGAAACAATTATGTCGGTACTTCAGTGTAATAAACTATTACTGTTGCGGTCAGAATTCATAATTCTGCTGCCAGCAGCAGGGGGAAAGGCAGGTACGTCACGGATCATAATTAAAGCAGCTCTTTAAAGAATGAAAACAAAATGTTGTTTTTCTTTCTTCTCTGTGTCTAATTGTACGGTGCCAAGTAGAAAGTAAACAATTATGGAAACATTTTAACATACGTGATTAGCACCCAGTATTTATCCCTTTTTGAAACTGATTATTCATCCAAAATAACCTAAGTAAAGTAATGCCCAGATTCCATTTACATTTGTGTAAAAACATTTTTCATAATCTTTTATTAATGGTCTTCTTTTTTCCTACATTATCCATCAATTCTGCCAGTGTAGCCAATGCGTTTTGTCTTTTACCAGAGACTTCTTGAGGGCTTTTCAATGTTCCCACATCCGTAAACGTTGTGTGTGTGAATAGAGTCTTTTATATGGAGAATGTACTTGTGCAATTCAGTTTTAACCGTGATTTGTACACACACATGATGTTTCTGTAATTTATGTTGCAACATGTCTTCAATACATCTGTTTGAAGCCCATGTTGGCATCAGAGTCTCAATTACTTTTCTTTACACCTCCCATGGCGTGTCCGACATCAGTTTCAAGTTAGGTGAGGTGGAAAAGTAACAGCCTCAATTTGTAAATTACCATTTATGGAAACATATTTATTTTTTGCACTCCTTAGGAAATTATAGAAACGTTAGAATCTTTCTGCATGCTTCTACCGTGCATTAAAAAAAACACACAGACTGGTATTAAACTGATTCTAATACATTTTTGCAACAAATATCTAACAGTTTTTGATGTGTGTTAAATTTGCACTAGAGATGCTATTTTTATTCTTTGTGTTTGCAAACATGCGCTCTCTTTCTTACGAAGGAGCTATGCACCAAGGATTTAAGTGGTTTAGGGGGAAGGTGATTGTGTTACCCTATATTCTAAGGAATAAAGTGCCCCCTAATGTACATGATAAGGAGATTGCAGGTCACCTCGGAGTTACATGACCATATAAAGGAACTCCGCCTTCAGCCTCATTCCTCTATATGGCCGTGGAACTCCTCTGTGACTTGTAATATCCGTATACTGTACGGCAAGGAATACTTTATTCATATATAATGGAGACTGAGACTGTGTGACTAATTGGAATGATAACTATAAGAAGCTCAGTCAGCAATGACATCAAGCGGGAACAGTGCTGGGAGTGCTTTCGGTGCCAGTGGTCACTTTCGCGCACAAGCCACGAAGAGTTTGGCATCCTGCTCCTTGATGGCCTTGCAATGCTTACTGAGGCATGAGGAACAGGTCTTTGAAATCGTGGTCTGACCCCAAGTACCACAGACAGACTGAATAAGGGTCTGTAATGTACATCTGTCCCTCGCAGTCCCTACAGGGTTCAAACCCAGACTTTTTATTTGGGGGGGGAGGGGGGTGTTTTGGTACTGCGTTTGTTAAATGTGAGAAAACGTTCTCACTCGGTTTGAAGCTCTGGATCCACGTCGAAGGGTCACCAAAAAATGAACTGATATCGATGTGCAGCGAGTGGGTGCTTTTTGGGCTCGGTGGTGCCACCCAATATCACTGAGATGCCGACTGAGTTCAGTGCCCCCTACCGGTAACCTCACTGCTTTGAAGTTTCCAGATCCAGTCTGATGCTTGGGGTTGTTCTACATGTGAGGAATTTACAAGTATAAGTGTCCATCAGAAAGTAGGCTTTTTCCAGGTCAATAAATATCCAAAATACTGTCTTCACTGTTTGATAAATTGTAGAAAGTTGTGAAGGAAAAGCATTTAGAATCACCTTTTTTACTAAGAAAAACCTTCTTTTGGGATTTTGTCAGTCTCCACAACGTTCTTTAATAAGAGTTTATTGATCTCGTCCCAAGAGGATCTAGATGTAAATAGCGTTCCCTTCGGGGAGTTTTGGCTGGAAGTTGATTAAGGAACTGTGGGGAATGCCTGCCCAGAACCCAGCCATCATTCCTGACATGCTGGCATGCTTGTAAGAATGTTTGGATCTTGTCTCCTACCAGTAGAGAATGGTGAGGGGCTCAGGAGGTGGGTAAGGTTGAACCGAGGAGTAAAGTTTTTTTTTAATCTGGGCATGTTCTGGAATTGTTTGGTCTTTGTACTTTCCTATCACTGTGGTTTGCTGTATGAATTGTCGGATTGGCCCTGGCTATAATAGGCTTGACACCTGTAGGTTCATAAATATTAGGGGTATATTGATAATTGTCCATTTGGCGACACAGTTGTCTCTTGTAAGCTGAGCACTGTTGACTTTGTTGATAAATGCCCAGGGACTCTGGATTACAGGTCTAGGTTTTAACAGTGTATAAGGCATCACCTACAAGTTTGTCAAACATTATTTGACCATTGAATGGCATACCTAAAGTGAAAGGAGGTACTGTCAAGCTATCCATACCTGCGCATCACCACCACATCGACAATTTATTGAAAGTCCATATTAATCAATCAGGGGAGAAAAATTCTGCTCTTCCCCTTAGAGGATGGCTTTGAACTAAATAAGATAATCAGTAGTCACTATGTCCAGGAAATTGGCAAGGTCGTGTCAAAGCTGCCCTTCTAATCTTGACGATATTCCTGTGGCTTTTGCCACTTTGATGGAGGTGGCTGCTTGGACATTGATTCTTCCCCCAGCATGTCTATTGCTTAACTTCATGGTCTGTAGGAATCATACTTGTGGAACAAGGGTTACAGTATCTCCTTTAAACCACAGAAAAAAATACAGAATATTTTTTTTCATGGTTAATGAGATATGCAGGACAAATCTAGCTCCCATTATTTCATTTCTAGCTGGTCAATTGTAGAGCCCAGGGCTACGTTCTTCATACAGTTAAGCCCTTCCTTCCATAGGCAGTTGAGTAATATGGTGGACATGATGTACTTGCATGACTTGTGTTTTGATATCAACAGGTCTTCCTGCGGTGTCTGAGGTAACATTAAACCATTGCGAAGCATTGTTTCTGAAAACATGGAACTTTGATAATGGAAGAAACTGAAACTTCCATTAATGCTGATCATCATCAAAAGGGATATCATTGATCTGGACGAGGAAGATTGGGTCGAGGCCCTGGAGAGCCCTAGAGGGGCGGCGATATCCACGCGTCTCCGATTGATTCATTTCCGGTACTTACACCGCACATATTACACTCGACAGCGCTTATGGAGGGCGGGTATGGTTGAGTCGCCCGACTGCCTCAGATGCGGCTTGGAAAAGGGTACACTGCTGCACCTGGTCTGGGAATGTCCGGCGCTGCAAAGGTTCTGGGAGGGGGTACACCGCTGCTTGGCGGAGGTTTTGGCATGGGAGATCCAGAGAAACCCTAAGCTGGCGCTGCTGCATGTTATGGCTGGGGTGGGGGGCAACCGTTACAAGCGACACCTGCTGCAGCTGGGCCTCACGTTGGCAAAGGGCGATATCGCGTGGGCATGGAAGGCGCCCCGGAAGAACGGCCTGGACTTTAGTATGGGTCTGGAGCAGCCTATATTTGTCGCCAGGGGGTGACCCCGCAAACATTACAAGATATGGAAAAGGTGGGCTGACTATCGGGGTCTGGACCTCGACCCCCCTCTTGCAGAGGCCACTCTTCCAACTCCCTGATGTGCTGGACTGTGCAATATCACTTTTGGTGTAAGGTGCATATCGCTCATGGCTTCTTCTGGTCTCATTTGCTGGTGGGGCAGCGGTTGCGCAAGGGGGGGAGGAGGGGAAGGGAGTTGGGGGGGGTGTTGGGGTGTTGTTGGGGGGGTGCTGGGGAGGGGGGGCTGTGTATCCTATTCTTGCTAAGCCTCTTTGGGGGGGTGGTATTGCTCCTTTTGCACACTGTTGACTGTGATGTTGTTACATTGCTTGTGGCAGTAGACTCTGGATGGCAGGGCTCTGCATCTATTGTGTCTTTAACAATAAAATCTGTTTAAAAAAAAAGGATATCATCAATAACACTGTAATTGATGATGAGGCAGTGGTACTGGAACAATTTTCGGAGTGGGGGTGCTGCCATCAATTTGCACCACTGAATTCATAGGGATTGTTAAAAATCTAAAGAACAAGAGTAGCAAATGAGCCACACCGGTTCAGCAGGAGAGTGGTATGGGTGTGTTATGTAGCTTGTGGTGTATTTTGGAGCACACTGTCACACATACATTACTAAAGCATGGTGAGGTAGCAGGCTATCATTTACAGACAGCACATTTTCCACTGAAATGGCAAATCAATTCGCACCGACATTCAGTTTTACTGATAAAACTTTATCCCCTACAAACAATGTGTGGAAACGAGGAGTCAGCAAATATTTATCTTTTGCATATCACCAAATAAAGTGTCTTGAATTGTTTTGATCCTATTAAAATCTTTCTTTCCATCACACTTTAGAACTACAGGACAAAAATGTTCTTCATTTGTGCTTTTCTAACTGCTGATATGTTTTCAAATATTTGTCCAGATCATGTTAGAAAAAAATACTGACACCCTACAGCCTTTCTTTTCACACTCTGTCTGTGGCCCAGCAAGAGTGTCAGATAGTCCACTTTACAAAATACACCCACTTTGCAATCAGAGGACGAAAAATAAACACCAATTTCAATGTTAAAAGAATAAGCAGCAATTTTTTCAGAAGACATAGTCTCACAATTGACCTCTGTTTTTGAATACACAGCAAATATGACATGATAAGAACAAACGATAAAGGCATCGTTTTGGCTCATTCACCTTCTGAACTCTACCATGCCTATTTTGGGCGTGCAACAGCACCACCCGCAACCCCTCTTCCAGCGCCTATGTGATGAGATTGATGATGATAGTGCTTTGCTTGTCAACCTGTAATTGACAACTAGGCCATCAATGAAATTGTGACCTAAGTGTCGGTGTTACCAATGTGGATGAGGAAGTTACAATGACCTCATTTGAGAAACTAGAATTCTGCAAAAGTTTGGTAGCTTGGAGACATCAGATCATGTAAACTCAGACTTGCTTGGTGACATAAGCCATCAGCCAAGTGAGCAAAAATGACTAGGGGCCGGATTTAGATTTCAGCGGACGGGTTACTCTGTCACAAAGGTAACGGATATCCTGTCCGACGAAATATAAATCCCATAATGTACTAAGGGATTTATATTTTGGTGGGCGGGGTTTTTGTCACCATTGTGACGGAGTAACCCATTCACCGAAATCTAAAGCTAACCTGGACCAGTCACTGACTTGAACGTAAAGAGACTTGTACGCCTTGGGTGAAAATAATGTAGTTCTTATGTTTTCTTCTTCACTTTCTGACTATAATATTTGTCCTCCAGTAAAATGATTACATCCTTCAAATTCAGTTGCTACCTGGGCCGTTCAGTCAGTCTGTGCCTAGCCAGGATCTTGAAAGCACTGTACTCTAAACAATGCACATTTTCTCCTTTCCTGGCCACTTATTGATTCACATCGAGTATTTCCGCTCTCCTAGCTGTCGCTAGGCATTATTAGAGGAGTGGAGAAGACCATTGGACTAATGAGCTGAGGAGCTTTCATAACAAATAGGACAGGGTGACCAATTTAATTAAACGGTGGCCTTGCACAATGACATGATTCACATGAAGAGAGGGTGCCTGATAAAGTCTGCCCTTGACACAAAGCCCTACTATCGGAAAGGGCTTTCTGTTAGAAGACAAGAAAATCAAAGTGTCAAATCCTTTATGTGTGCACAGACTGGAATCTGAAAACAAAGGTGACTTTGAGGCGGACAGGTAGTATTCAACTACAAGCATTCAACTAAACAGCGGAAGACAGCGCTGTCAAAATCATGGACATCTATTTACTCTGCACCGCCAGCAGAGCTTTCACCCACTCTGCCTACTGACTGACCAATCCCAGCTTGGTAATCAGACAGGCCACTGTGCATTTTGCCCGTTAGACGCAAAGAAAAAACGTGCACTCCCCCCGTCGGTCCTCAGCTGAAATCTAGCTGTTCGTGTGGAGATGATTTACAAGTGTGATGAATGGGTTGTGCAGTGACGAGGTGCTTTTTTCTCACTGCACCTTGCAAAGTGTGAGGGCACCATGTTTGGTCAGAAACTTGTTGAAACATCTTTGTGGTTCCTTACGAGACTTGCCATAGGATATGACCCAGTGCCATACCCCCTGGTCCTCGCATTGCCCACCCCTCCCGCATTACTTACGATGCCGCCACTCTCCTAGCCCTTAACCCCGGTCGCGCCCCCAACTGCGTCCAAGCCGCTCCTGGTCACACCCATGGACCTTTCTCTTGCTACTCCTGCAAATTCATCGGCACTGTCAACATCTCCGCTACGCCCACAGCACAGATCCCCGACCCCAATCACCTTCAATGCATCCTTCTCAACACCCGATCCGTCCACAGACATGCCATTGACCTTTGGAATCTACTAGACACCATTTCTCTGGACATCGCCTTCCTGACGGAAACATGGATGAATGCTTCCTCCGCACCTGACATCACCATTGCCATCCCTGAAGACTATAAGATCACTCGCAAAGACCGTACCAGCCACACAGGAGGAGGAATCGCTATCGTCCATAAGAAATAAATCCGCATCTCAACCAGCTCTGACGCCAACCTCGCAAACTCCGAACACCTCCACTTCCAGATCCACATCGACCCCAAAACCACACTCAGAGGCACCCTCCTCTACAGACCACCAGGACCCCGCGCAAAATTCAGTGAAGACATCACGGACTTCATCACCCCACACGCGCTCCCCTCCAAAGACTACATCCTTCTGGGAGACCTCAACTTTCACCTTGAAAAGATCAACGACCGCAACACCAGCACCCTCTTGGACAACCTCGCCAACCTCGGACTTAAACAACTAGTCACTTCCCCCACCCACATCGCAGGTCACACACTCGACCCCATCTTCACCTCCAGCAATCATGTCTCTTTCAGCCACACTACGGATCTCCTCTGGACTGACCACAGCTGCGTTCACTTCACCTACAACAAACCAAAACCCAACATCCACCTCCAACCTACCCTGCAAAGAAACTGGAACAAAATCACCACGGACCAAATCTCCGCATCGCTCCTTCGAAACTCCCCAGCCCTCTCTTCTAACGCTAACGAAGCCGCCGCCAACCTCACCCTATGGTTATCCAACACCGCCGACACCTTAGCTCCACTGAAAAAACGTCAAAGTAAACCTGGCAGCAAGAAGGCCTCATGGTTCAACGATGATCTCAAGAAGTCCAAGAAACTCTGCCGTTCCCTTGAAAAGGCCTGGAAAAAAGACCCAACCACCAGCACCAAGGACGCCTTCAAAAGCGCCACCCGCACTCACCACCAACTGATCCGAAAAGCCAAGAAAACAGCATTCAAGGATCGACTTGACAACAACGCCCACAACAGCAAGGAACTTTTCAACATCGTCAAGGAATTTTCCAATCCCTCGGCCAACTCCAACGACATCACCCCCTCTCAAACCCTCTGCGATTCCCTAGCCTCTTTTTTCCACAACAAGATTGCAGACATCCACAACAGCTTTGACAACCAACCCGGATACCAACCCACCCTACCATCTGCTGACCATCTTCCCCCGTGAACACCCTTAACGCCTGGAACCCTATCTCCACTGAGGACACCATCCGCCTGATGAATTCCATCCACTCAGGATCCCCCACAGACCCATGCCCTCACCACATCTTCAACAAAGCAGACTCCGTCATAGCACCGCACCTCCGAGACGTCATCAACTGCTCCTTCAACTCCGCCACCTTCCCAGAAGACTGGAAACACGCTGAACTCACCGCCCTTCTGAAAAAACCAACAGCGGACCCCACCGAACTCAAAAATTACCGCCCCATCTCGCTTCTTCCATTCCCGGCCAAAGTCATCGAGAAAGCCGTCAACAACCAGCTCGCCGCCTTCCTCGAAGCCAACAAATCCCTCGACGCCTCACAATCTGGCTTCCGAGCAAAACACAGCACTGAGACCGCCCTCATCGCAGCAACAGACGACATTCGAACTCTACTGGACAATGGAGACACAGTCGCCCTCATCCTCCTCGACCTCTCTGCAGCATTCGATACAGTCTGCCACAGCACCCTTCTACAACGCCTCAATAACATCGGAATTCAAGGAAAAGCACTTGAATGGATCACCTCGTTCCTCACCGGAAGAACCCAGAGAGTCCGCCTTCCTCCATTCAAGTCCGAGGCCTCTGAAGTCATCTGCGGCGTACCTCAAGGATCCTCACTCAGTCCCACCCTATTCAACGTATACATGAGCCCCCTCGCGGCCATCGCACGCCAACACAACCTCAACATCATCTCTTACGCGGACGACACTCAACTGATCCTTTCTCTCACCAATGACCCCAGCACCGCCAAAACTAACCTACACGAAGGAATGAAAGAAGTTGCCGAATGGATGAAACAAAGCCGTCTGAAACTGAACTCAGACAAAACAGAAGTCCTCATCTTAGGTACATCCCCCTCTGCTTGGGACGACTCCTGGTGGCCGGAAGCCCTCGGAAAAGCACCCATCCCGACAGACCACGCACGGAACCTTGGCGTCATCCTGGATTCTTCACTCTCAATGAACAGACAAGTCAGCGCCGTATCCTCTTCCTGCTTCAACATTCTTCGCATGCTCAGAAAAACATTTCGCTGGATCCCCACCGAAACAAGGAAAACAGTCACCCACGCTCTGGTCACGAGCCGACTGGACTACGGAAACACCCTCTACGCAGGTACCACCGCTAAACTCCAAAAGAAACTCCAACGAATCCAAAACGCCTCAGCCAGGCTCATATTAGACATCCCACGCAACGAACACATCTCTGGTCACCTTAAAGACCTCCACTGGCTACCCGTCAATAAGAGAATCACTTTCCGACTGCTTACCCACGCACACAAATCACTCTACGACATCGGACCAGATTGCCTCAACTCTCGACTGTCCTTCTACACCCCCTCCCGCCATCTACGTTCTTCCAGCCAAGCCCTCGCCACTGTACCTCGCATCAACAAGACCACCATGGGAGGCAGATCCTTTTCATACCTGGCTGCTAAAACATGGAACTCACTCCCCGCTTACCTTCGCCTCACCCAGAACCACCTAGCGTTCAGAAAGCAGCTTAAAACGTGGATATTTGACAAATAATCCTCCTCCCCTTCCTAAGCGCCTTGAAACCCTCTGGGTATGTAGTGCGCTATACAAATTTTTTTGACTTGACTTGACTTGACTGTAGTGGGAGGTAGAGCATCGAGATCACTCCTCGTCCACAGAAGCCTCCAGGAATAAGACAAATGCACACACAAGGTGCAAATGAAGGCCTGTGCAAAGGCAGTAAACAGATACAAAGAAGGGCTTTACAAGACTAGTCACACCGTGAGCCCTCAGCCAGCACCTCATTAAAAGGTACACAGGGAGACCCAGGATGGGGAAAGAGACCGCGATCTGCAGTGTAGAGAGAAAGGCAGCCAGGACAGACAATTGAGAGCCAGGATCTGCAACTAGAGCCAGATGGACACAAGGAACACGCCAAGTACTCAAAGGCTTGAACCCTGCCACAAGGCCATTCCTCTGACCAAAAAGCATCAGACCCAGCAATACCGACTAATTTCCAGACAAAAGGTTACCAAAGCTTCATAAATCAGAACTCAGAAAAGCAATCCCACGAGGATGAACCTCAAGTGTATGTGCCTCAATCAGCAAAAAGCCAAAAAGGGATCACTATACCAGAAGCCGTAGGCAATCTAAGCCATTATAGCCAGAGCCCAACAAGCGAAATACAGGACTGCCAGGGTGACAGCTGCAAGAGGAATGCCAACTGAATACTGCATAGCCGAGAGGAAGAAAAAAACAAGCAAACTGCCACAGCATGAAGTGTACAGAACAGTACAAGTAAGACGTACTCAATGTAAAACATAAAAAAAACGAGGACATGAAATTTTCGAATTACTATACATGTTGATTTATTTGAGAAACCTTCAGACACTGAGAATGAACAGACTAGAAGCAGACTCCCAAAATGAAGAAAGAGGAGCATACAGTGTGTGAAGAACTACTGAACTAAGAGAGATCCTTCAAGCACCACATAATTGAACACATCTTTAAGTAGAAGTATGCATTGAGTGGCATCCCGATGATTAGAAACCAGATGGGATCGCAGAACGTGCTCAGATATTGAGCGCACAGCCCTCCAAACTCCCAAGCCCATGCAGGAAAGACCCTCCAGATAGAAGAAGGGGAAGGCAGGTAGCCCACCAAAAACCAGCTATCACGGGTACAGAGAACCCAGCAAGATAAGGAAACAGGAAGACACACCGAGGGAGCCCAGTGGACCAACCAGAGCTTGGATCAAGAACAAATCCCATGGCAGATCCATTGAGATGCCGCCTCTGTGACACAAATCCCATGAAGAACCAAGTCCTGCCTGCACCAGAAACAACCAGAGTACGTCAAACCATATCCTACCAGTAGGACTACAGTAAGCTGGTAGGAAAAAGAGCTGAAGTTCAGGAATCAAGGCTCCACTGGCAGTGGCGTAGCAAGGTCAGGTGGTACCCGGTGCAGAAAATGTCTTGTCACTGCCCCACCCCTCCCCCACATTGAAATTATTAAAAGTTGTCCGTAGTTGCCAAAATTGGGGGTGCTTAGAAACATGAATAGGCACTATAACAGCTAGACCATTCTGTTCAGCCTTAGAGTGAGTGAGTTCTCAAAGTTGCGAGTCTCCACCATTAGTCATTTTTAAAAGATACATGTGTCATATGAAGCGTTCACGCTTGAAATATTATATAGATCTAGGTACCTAAATACCTAAATACCATGTAAACTTGAAAACATAAATCTATTGCTCATTCCAACTCACGAGTAACCTGAAAATAAACGTGAAAAGGACAGCCTGTTACCACAGTGATTTCACTCTTAAAGGTGTTCACACAAAGCCAAGTTACTCGGATCAGAAAGAAAAAATCCTATATGGGGTGTGTATCCCCATTTGCTACAGGATAGTAAACGACAAAACATTTAGCAACTCCCTGGTGCTTGCCAACAATCTTATGTCTGATTAGTGACCTATTAGGTGACACTGCTGCCAAGCACTATAACGCAGTGTGTTAGTTGCCAGCCGCAGACATTTAATGATCGTCATTTCACAGATTTGATTACCAGCACGGCCAACTAAGCCTTACATCCTTCCGTGGTCGGTATCATTAAACTGTGTAACAGTAACATCTGTGGGATACAGTACTTGGAAATGGCAGAAGAGCTGTATGGAGCACTATGTACATCCAGGGGCTCCAAGCACAAGCCCCCTGCGGCCTATTTCCAAAGCCCCTAACCCACATCTCTATGTGCATAAGATCCGAAAGCGCCCACAAGCACAAGCTCCTGATGCACACATTCAAACACAACGCCAACAGACCACCGAGACTTTGGCCAGCGAGCATCCCAGAACTGTGAAGGGCAGCCTGGGTCACAAAGTGCTAAGGAACAATACAATGGTAGACGTGTGTTACACAAATGCATTTAACAAAACACAGAAAGGCAAAATATATTGTATTAACTCCTGCAAGAATTCTAGAAAACTGTCCAAGACTCATTATAAATAGTTTTCTTGTGTTTAACCCTGGAAGATCTAAAGCTTACAGTAAACAATGCATTAGGAATAACACGCACAAAAACAACATATAGGTACTGTAGCTCGATGCCATTATAGGAACTGGAACAACTTTCAACAGCAAACAAATTTAAAGGAGATGATTTATGTACAGTGTTCAACATTTCTTTGAAATAACTCTAAATTGATTGCTGTGCTTGATGGGTTTGTTGAGTACAGCTGGAGTAACTTTGTCTGCGTTTGAGCATCTCACCTAAGAGGCAGGCAGGGTACCACACACACCTAAACCAACGCGTGGCACGAGGTAGCCCGCTGCCTGACACTGTGGAGAGGGTCAGGAGACACAGAACTCCAGTGACTGCTCTCCCACACCAGCGCTACAGAGCGCTGCCAACACGAGAGCAGTGACTGTTCTCCAACAGCAAGCACATTTTGCCATTTTGTCACCCCCCTCAGTGTTGACACCCAGGGCGGCCGCACCCACCGCACCTTCCTTCCTATGGCGCTGTCCACTGGAGACTCTGAAACTGGCCCCTGCAATAATGCCACAGCTGCTATAGGAGTCCATCCACACAATACAGGAAGAGCATTAGCTCTGCCCGGGAGAAGGGAGGTGAAAGGAAGGAACCAATGATGTGAAGTCCTAAAAACCTGGACCGAAGGCAAGTGACGCCAGGCTCTGAGATAGCAAAGCGCCAGGCCTGATTAAGGGTCCAGAAAGAGTTTGGCAGCATCCTCCCAAAGTGTGCTCAAACAGCACAGATGTGCAAAGAAGGGGCGGTACCCATGTCCGCCGGAGCAGAGCCAGTCTCAAGCCAGGGGTCCCCAATAGAGGAGATAACCTCTTTCCCAGCTAGTGGTAAGGCATGTGTGGAACCCTGACATGCAGCACCCCGTCTGCCAAAGAGCAGAAAGTGAGCAAGAAACACGTCCCTGGTAGCAGACTGCTGCCCGCAGGCAGCATACAGAAAGAGCATCCCATCGTCAGATGGAGACAGACAAGAGGGCGGGCAAAGTATCCTTTCGTAGTCATAAGGGCAGAGCTGAAAATGTAAGCTTCTTTTGCAGAAGGAACAATGAGTCCAGAGGGAGACTATTGTAATGATGCAAAATAGCGTGTTCCTTTACTATTATGAGGCACACGTTCCATTTGATTCCATTGGTACTGCGTGTTACCGCACTCCAGGAAAGGGGAGGGCCGCATTGCCCCCCCCCCGCATGTATGGTGGGGCGCTGGCCCCCTTCCCCTTGCTAATAACCATGGTGGGGCTCGCCACCGCTGTAGGAAGGTGGATACCTGACTATGGTTGCCCCCAACTTTTTGCCTGGTGTTTTGCTGGTTTTCCGACTTAGTTGACCTGGGACCCTGCTATTCAGGGCCCCAGGCCTACTGCTCTCTCTGTAAAATTGATTCCGTGTACCTTAGGTACATATCTAATTGGATACTGAGTCACCTTATCAGTCCCTGTACAGTGTACCTTAGGTACCCAGGGCATAGGTGTACCCAGGGCCTACCAGGGGCTACAGCATGTATTATGCCCCCCCTGGCTGGCCATCCAAATCTGACACAACTGGCTGCACGACAGCTGGGGCAAGGTGGTATAATCACCCTTTGCTTTAGATATAGTATTCCTATATCTAACCCTAAAATGGACACATATATTCCTATCAGTCACTCCTATGGCAGGCCTTATCAATCCTGAAGGCAGAGTGCATGGAATTATGTGAGATGGTGCTCTGGCATGAGCTGAGCCCGTTTGCAGCTTGCGGAACCAAGTCCTAATAGCTGTTCCATGATAACGCGTACCATATACTCTTAAGTGCCTTATAATCCTCGCGGTTATTTGCCAACTTTGGTATCGCTTTATCAAAACATGTCGAGTAAGGTGTCATACGAATTGGAATACTAACCCCTCGCCAATTCTGGCGGCGGGGTTAGCATTCCACCCTTCTAGAGGGACACGACATGTATGTAACTGTGAACCCCGGTTAAAGTTAACTCGAGCCTCAGCATCACAAAATGGATGCTGCCACCACAGACACAAGTCTGACCTCCTGCTGCTGGGAGTCCTTCCAGCGAGGAGAGCTTGGACAAAGGGTTTCCTGTCAGGGGCGATGCTAGCACCATCCCAGACAGGGTTTTGTGTATCCTAGGTAGGCAGGGCTGAGAGGAAGGTGACATGCAAGTGGCACCCCGGTGCTCACTGTGCATAGGCCGGCTCAAACCAGTTCCAGGGACACACCAGCCCCTGAGCTGGGGAGAGACCGGACAAAGGAGTGTGGGTGTAGCCACCCCCCTCCTGGTCCCACCCATGGGCAGGACCTAGTCGCGTGCCAGCCCCTTTCTTTAGAATAAAGGTAGGAGCGGGGACCCTTCCAAATTAGATCATCTTTGAATCCTGAAACTACTTTCTACGAAAGGAACTATCGACTTCTTCTCAAGATTTCTCCCTTGTGACTAAGGAGTAGTCACCCTGCATCAGCAGGCACCAACTAAGTATCTTGCGGTTTGCTGCACGTCCTTCCTCCGGAACCAGACTAACCAGCTCGACGAGACCCGGACTCCCTGCCATCTCTGACCTCAACCTGGCTCTACAGCACTGCTGAGAACCGTGGGTGCGACGAGACCAGAGGAACCGGCTATCATCAGAACCAGCACGACACTGACCCAGCACGACCGCCGAGGGACCCTCGAGTGGGTGCACTGGGGTAAGAGAAGCCCCAACCCCAAGCAGCACGAGCACCGAAGTCCAGCCCCCCAGCATCCACCAGATCTGCGTGGGGCCCTTTTGCTTCTGTGTCGCTTGCCACGTTGTCCGGTCACTTGCCCTTTGGCTAGTGACCCTCCAGACGACGCCCTACGTTTGTTTCACCCCTGGTCTATCTCCTCTAGACTGGCTCTTGTCTCCTCTTGAAGGGGACCTTCCTCGGACCCTCCTGGTCCACTCCAGACGCTATTTTGTGTCGCCACGTGGGCTTGCCGTAGCCAAGGCTTGTTGCCTCCTTCAAACGGATCCAGCATCGCCAGCAGCAGACATCCGACGTGGAACAGTTCGCAGACCTCCAGCCTGGTCGACATCAGCGCCCTGGTCCGTGCAGCAGCAGAATCCAGTGTCACCTCTTCGCCTGGCTGAGTGACCTCGTCCGGTGCCATCCTGGTGCCCACCTAATCACTGGCTAGTGATTCAGAACTTGGTCCCCTCTGCTTACAGGTATCCTTCTTCACTGATCCATCCTTGGATCAGTACGGAACATCTTCACTGGTCGCCTGCCAGCAACTTTTACTTCAGGCTCCTGGTTCATCAACGCGACACTTGAACCCTATGCAGCCGCAGCCCCTGGGCTAGGTAAACCGAGTACCACGGTGCTCCAGCGTAGAACCACTCTCTAAGTGTCTAGATTCACTTTCGTTTTTGACCTACCTAGTCGGGTTCGCCCGAGAACACTAACTTTGCTTTTACTAGCCTCCATAGACTTTGTCCCGCATTGCGCGTGAGAGTTTCCACTCTGCACACGACGTCCCTAGGCCTCCTGCTTCTAATCTAAGGGTTCAGCATTGTAGGCCCAGCGGTTCTAAAGCCTCTGAGAATAGTTACTTACCTGCTAGTGATTCGCATTCCACTTTTGTAGCATATGGTTTTTCGTGCCCCTCAGGCATTTGTGTAAATTGTGCGACTTTCAGTATTTCTTTAAGAGTTTTGTATTGTGCTTAGCACCCTGTCCTCATAAAGAGTCCAGGGTTGTTGTGTTATAAATAAATATCCTTTTATTTTCATAACAACTTGTGTGGTGTCCTTTCACTTGGTGTTCAAGGGGTATATGTGATGGTATAACAGCTGGCTTAACACGCCCTCTAGAGTTTAGCCTAAAGACTGCTCTTGTCCATGCTACTAGGATAGCTGGTCTATAAGGTTGACTTACAACCAATCATCAATAAGGGTTGTTTGGACTGATACAAAGTGCTCACTAGAATAGTGAACATTATATATCAGGCCAACTTCTCACATTGGTGAGCAGCAGTTGGGATTTGAGCTTGCTGTTGTTTTACCACACGTATCCTAAGAATATCATTTGAAAGATCACATAAGTACCAAGGTACATATAACTTAGCTTAGAATACTCTGAGTTCTACTGAACCAGCTGTTGTAGTGCAACAGGGCCTAGCACACCCTGACTACAACTCTAGCAAGGGATCAGTAGGCAAACAAATAGTGTAGGTAGGTGCATCACTTACACCACACTAGAAGCATGTCTAACCACAGAGAGTCTGCAGAGACCCCTCTTGTGGTTGTGGACCCTCCACAGGTCCCTTCCAGAGCTGCAGCTCTTAGCTTCCAGGAGATGAGACAAGTGTGTACCTCCAGGAAACTAAAACAGGGTTCTAACCCCACCATTCCCTTTCTGATAGGTCTCTTAGAGACTTATGATGCCAGAAGAGCTTCTAATACAGGCCCTTCTAATCCAGATGGGAATATGCCCCCTTAGAGGGAACCCATGGGGACCCTGACCTCAACGCCATCAGAACCGAGAGTGATGAGGAGGAAGAGGATCAGGAGTTGTTAGGGGATGAGGCAGACAAAGGTCAGGTAGAAGTCAGTAGACTCACCAGGACCAACTTAAGCAGGCATGAAAATGGACTTGGGGGACCCCCAGGCCCACTCTCAGGCAGTCTTAACATTGGGAATGGACGAGTTAGGTCTCTATCCAGAGGCTCTAACAGATCCATTCGAACCAATGGCTCTCAGGCCTCTTCTCACAGAGGGATGACATCCCCTCAGAGGAGAGAGCATGAGGCCAAGATGAGGGAAGTCAATCTGAGGATTGAAAGGGAAGAACCTGCCCTGGCCAAAGAGAGACTTGCCTTTGCTAGAGAGCAGAAATTGAGTGGGGCAGACCCCACTGGTGGCAGCATTTTACCTAGAGAAAAGGACAGGAGTTTAGACACTAGACACCTGAGTAAGATAGTGCCCCCCTTTAAACAAGGGGATGACATCCACAAATGGATGACTGCTTTGGAGAGGGTCTGCACTGTCCAGTGCATCCCCCAGAGTCAGTGGGCAGCTATTCTGTGGATCTCCTTTGAAGGCAAAGGTAGAGATAAGCTCCTCACTACTAGAGCTGAGGATGCTAACAATTACCAAGTCCTGAAGAATACACTGGTTGATGGGTTTGGCTTAACAACTGAGCAGTACAGGTTGCTGTTCAGAGACACCCAGAAAACTCAGTCTCAGGATTGGGCTGACTTTGTTGATTGTGCCACTAAGGCTTTTGAAGGCTGGCTACTGGGAAGTAAGGTTACTGATTTCAAAGGATTGTACGATCTAATTATGAGAGAGCAAGTCTTAAGTAATTGTCAGAACCAGTTATTACACCAGCACCTGGTAGACTCTGATCTGACCTCTCCACAAGAATTGGGTAAGAGGGCAGACAAATGGGTCAGAACCAGGATTAGGCCTAAGAACCAGGGTGGTGACCAAAAGAAGGAATCAAACAAGCCTCAAGAGAAGGGTGGGAATAAATCTTCTGATCAAACCCCAGGACCCCAAAACTCCTCTGAAAAGGGTGGGTCCCAAAATCCTTCCAATACCCAAAAGAAACCTTATTGTCATACCTGCAAACAGGTAGGCCATTACAAAAGTGACAGCAGTTGCCCAAAGGCCAACAACAATAAGGAAAACATACCCCCAAGTAAAAATTCCCAGCCTCCTGTTACTACTAGTAGTAATCCCCCAGGTGGTGGGAGTGCCCCCAAGAATCTGGATGCATTTACTTTGGGAGTTCCTGGGGACTCTGGCCTAACCAGGTCCCCAAACTTAGATACTCTTGTCTGTGAGACTGGCATGGGGTTTGCCAACTTCACAACTTGTCCCAACACTTTGGGCAAGTACAGACAGGAGCCCCTCATCAATGGTTCAAAAGTTGAGGCCTACAGAGACACAGGGGCTAGCATCACCATGGTGGCTGAGAGCCTAGTCCCCTCAAGGCAACTTATACCTGGGGCCACATACCAGGTAATCAACATTGATGGAGTGCAGAGAGATCATCCCATAGCAGTGGTAAATCTCAGCTGGGGAGGTGTCACTGGTCACAAGAGAGTGGCAGTGTCACCAAACTTGTCTGTAGATTGCCTACTGGGGAATGATTTAGAGATCTCAGCCTGGGCTGAGGTAGAGCAAGAAACCAATTTTAAAATGGTAATCCTCCATGGTAAGGTTAGTGGGGCAGTGATAGCCACAGCCCCAGTCCAAGATGTACTCCCTGAACAGGTCAGGAGGGCGGTGCCAGTCACAGCCCTATCCGAGAAAGATGCCTTTCCTGAACAGGTTGGCAAGGCTGTGATGGTCACAGCCCATACCCAAACTGAGTCCCTTCCTGAAAAGGTTGGTGGAGTTGTGATGGCCAGAGCTCAAACTCAGACAGATAATAGTGTTGTGAAGCCTGAAACTATGGATCACTCCACTCAGACAGAGAGCATTGAGGAGGAACAGAAATCTCCCTCCCACCAGACTTTAGGAAAGGATCAGCCTCCTCAGGGAACTGATCTGACCCCTTGTGAAGGAACTGCCCCAGAGGTAGTCAGGCCTAGCCTGGCAGAACCCCTGATGTCAGTGGACCCTTCCAAGGTGGGACCCAGTCTGGAGCAGGTAACCTGCCCCTCTCTACCCTGCCTCAGTCAGCCCAGGGCTGTAGAGGTCAGGGAGGCCAGTGGTGGACCCCAAAGGGCCCCCCTGTCCAAAATAACTTCCCAATCAGCAGATTAAGGGCACTGAAGCTAGTAGTCCTAGCCCAGTGAAAATAAAACAAACTCCTGAGGGATCCCCCTTAAAATTAGCTAGGGACCTCCCACAGATGGACACTGTTGGGCACAGCCAAACCGGGGGCCTAAAAACCCCAAACCTGACCTGTCCCTCCAGTAAGCCAAACAGAGGGACTCAGCCTCCAGCTTTAGGTAGCCAGAGGTTGACCCTGAGAGCTCACAGCAACTCAGTCCTGGAAAGAAGGGCACATATGGTGGATAGTGATTGGAGGAAGTTGAGCCCAACATTAGTGGAGTCTCACTTCAGTACTCCATTTCAGCACCAGCCTTTTACTTTGCCAAAACACACCACAGGTAGAGATTCCCTATGGTGGAGATCCTCAGATACCCTTAGGGGGAGGGATTGCTTAGTGGACCATGAGATAGGGGGTAACCATGCCAGTGCATATACCACCTCATATGGCCACTCAGGCAATATAGGCTTACCTGGTCAAGGATAGCCTTATCTCCTTTCGTTTGGGGGGAGGGGTTATGTAGGAAGGTGGATACCTGACTATGGTTGCCCCCAACTTTTTGCCAGGTGTTTTGCTGGTTTTCCGACTTAGTTGACCTGGGACCCTGCTATTCAGGGCCCCAGGCCTACTGCTCTCTCTGTAAAATGGATTCCATGTACCTAAGGTACATATCTAATTGGATACTGAGTCACCTTATCAGTCCCTGTACAGTGTACCTTAGGTACCCAGGGCATAAGTGTACCCAGGGCCTACCAGGGGCTGCAGCATGTATTATGCCACCCCTGGATGGCCATCCAAATCTGACACAACTGGCTGCACGACAGCTGGGGCAAGGTGGTGTAATCACCCTTTGCTTTAGATATAGTATTCCTATATCTAACCCTAAAATGGACACATATAGTCCTATCAGTCACTCCTATGGCAGGCCTTATCAATCCTGAAGGCAGAGTGCTTGGAATTATGTGAGATGGTGCTCTGGCATGAGCTGAGCCCGTTTGCAGCTTGCGGAACCAAGTCCTAATAGCTGTTCCATGATAACGCGTACCATATACTCTTAAGTGCCTTATAATCCTCGCGGTTATTTGCCAACTTTGGTATCGCTTTATCAAAACATGTCGAGTAAGGTGTCATACGAATTGGAATACTAACCCCTCGCCAATTCTGGTGACGGGGTTAGCATTCCACCCTTCTAGAGGGACACGACATGTATGTAACTGTGAACCCCGGTTAAAGTTAACTCGAGCCTCAGCATCACAAAATGGGTGCTGCCACCACAGACACAAGTCTGACCTCCTGCTGCTGGGAGTCCTTCCAGCGAGGAGAGCATGGACAAAGGGTTTCCTGTCAGGGGCGATGCTAGCACCATCCCAGACAGGGTTTTGTGTATCCTAGGTAGGCAGGGCTGAGAGGAAGGTGGCATGCAAGTGGCACCCCGGTGCTCACTGTGCATAGGCCGGCTCAAACCAGTTCCAGGGGCACACCAGCCCCTGAGCTGGGGAGAGACCGGACAAAGGAGTGTGGGTTGGGTGTAGCCACCCCCCTCCTGGTCCCACCCATGGGCAGGACCTAGTCGCGTACCAGACCCTTTCTTTAGAATAAAGGTAGGAGCGGGGATCCTTCCAAATTAGATCATCTTTGAATCCTGAAACTACTTTCTACGAAAGGAACTCTCGACTTCTTCTCAAGATTTCTCCCTTGTGACTAAGGAGTAGTCACCCTGCATCAGCAGGCACCAACTAAGTATCTTGCGGTTTGCTGCACGTCCTTCCTCCGGAACCAGACTGACCAGCACGACGAGACCCGGACTCCCTGCCATCTCTGACCTCAACCTGCCTCTACAGCACAGCTGAGAACCGTGGGTGCGACGAGACCAGAGGAACCGGCTATCATCAGAACCAGCACGACACTGACCCAGCACGACCGCCGAGGGACCCTCGAGTGGGTGCACTGGGGTAAGAGAAGCCCCAACCCCAAGCAGCACGAGCACCGAAGTCCAGCCCCCCAGCATCCACCAGATCTGCGTGGGGCCCTTTTGCTTCTGTGTCGCTTGCCACGTCGTCCGGTCACTTGCCCGTTGGCTAGTGACCCTCCAGACGACGCCCTACGTTTGTTTCACCGCTGGTCTAGCTCCTCTAGATTGGCCCTTGTCTCCCCTTGAAGGGGACCTTCCTCGGACCCTCCTGGTCCACTCCAGACGCCATTTTGTGTCGCCACGTGGGCTTGCCGTAGCCAAGGCTTGTTGCCTCCTTCAACGGATCCAGCATCGCCAGCAGCAGACATCCAACGTGGGACAGCTCGCAGACCTCCAGCCTGGTCGACATCAGCGCCCTGGTCCGTGCAGCAGCAGAATCCAGTGTCACCTCTTCGCCTGGCTGAGTGACCTCGTCCGGTGCCATCCTGGTGCCCACCTAATCACTGGCTAGTGATTCAGAACTTGGTCCCCTCTGCTTACAGGTATCCTTCTTCACTGATCCGTCCTTGGATCAGCCCGGAACATCTTCACTGGTCGCCTGCCAGCAACTTTTACTTCAGGCCCCTGGTTCATCAACACGGATTCCTGACGACACTTGAACCCTATGCAGCCGCAGCCCCTGGGCTAGGTAAACCGAGTACCACGGTGCTCCAGCGTAGAACCCCTCTCTAAGTGTCTAGATCCACTTTCGTTTTTGACCTACCTAGTCGGGTTCGCCCGAGAACACTAACTTTGCTTTTACTAGCCTCCATAGACTTTGTCCCGCATTGCGCGTGAGAGTTTCCACTCTGCACACGACGTCCCTAGGCCTCCTGCTTCTAATCTAAGGGTTCAGCATTGTAGGCCCAGCGGTTCTAAAGCCTCTGAGAATAGTTACTTACCTGCTAGTGATTCGCATTCCACTTTTGTAGTATATGGTTTTTCGTGCCCCTCGGGCATTTGTGTAAATTGTTCGACTTTCAGTATTTCTTTAAGAGTTTTGTTTTGTGCTTAGCACCCTGTCCTCATAAAGAGTCCAGGGTTGTTGTGTTATAAATAAATATCCTTTTATTTTCATAACAACTTGTGTGGTGTCCTTTCACTTGGTGTTCAAGCGGTATATGTGATGGTATAACAGCTGGCTTAACACGCCCTCTAGAGTTTAGCCTAAAGACTGCTCTTGTCCATGCTACTAGGATAGCTGGTCTATAAGGTTGACTTACAACCAATCATCAAAAAGGGTTTTTTGGACTGATACAAAGTGCTTACTAGAATAGTGAACATTATATATCAGGCCAACTTCTCACAACCGCCGTGCCAGATGACGCGGCTAGTGCGCCTCACCACTGATTGGTGCGCGGCTTTCCAGTTGCCCCGGAAGCAATAGAATCGCTTCCGGGTCAAAGGGGGGAGCCAAGGGCAGACCAGTTGTGACTGGTCTGCCATGGAGAGTTTAAAAGGCTGGGGAGCGCGGGAGACGTTCTCTTGTTCCCGCGCATCCCAGGCCTGCCCTTTGCCCCCCAGCTTCTCAAGGCTGTGACCTTTTTTCCCCACCCACCATCCCGTGAGGAACATTGTGAGGCTGGTATGATAATGTCGTGGTATCGCTGTATGCTCTTTTACACAGTAATTGTGTTTTGGCGTGAATTTTCTCCTTAGGCCTTTTTTCCCGTTCACAGGTCAACAATTGTCGTATTTATTGCTATTCCTTGGTCAGGTGGTAAGGTCATGATTGGTGAGCAGTCAATTTAAGGTCCTTAGGCGGCGGCGCCATTCTTGAATGGGGTCGCCCAGGGGGAGGGACTAGTGGTCTCTCCTAGAACTCCAGGGGCAGTACATCCGGTTGGTTGGATAGGTGCAGGGGAGGGGGGAGTCACGCTTTCCTTAGGCTGGTTGGCCACCCCGCACGTGCACTATGATGTCATTAAACTGCGCAGAGTGCAAGGGCCCCCTTTTGGTTAATGGAGTTCATGGAGCGCACAGGGGTAACCGGGAGGGGGGTGAGTACCGTCTCGGTATACGGGCCCTCTGTGCATGCGCACTCAGACGTGAGGGCGTGGCTGTTTGACAAGGATCTGACACCGGTAAGCGACCTTGGCATAGGCCCAAAAATAGGATTTGCAGAAAAATGTATAACGTGTGATTATGATCCAAAAATTTTAGATTCGGATAGGAAATATTCTGTATTAGAAATATGTTAAGGTTAGCCCTTGGATACCTGTCTACATGGATTGTAATCAAATGGCGATTGTGTTTTTCTGCATAAATGATTGTGTAAATATTGTTTATTTCAATTTTTTTTATTTGTTTTCATTTTTAATAAATACGGCGGGGGGGTCGTGAGATCCCCCGCCTTCCAAAGAAACTCCTCTCTCATGTCCAATTTCTAATTAGTGTGGGGGGTGCACAAGGCAGGGGAGGAGGATGGACGGTAGTCCCTGACCATACAAGCATTCTACTGTTTTCAGTTGTTGATGTATTAAGAGATGAGATTTCGGTGGTCACCATTGGAACCAGGCGTGTCTGGGACAGTAAAGAAATAAACGTAGTTTCCTGTCATCTATACTGACAGAGTACCCAGGACAAGAAAGGCGGACGAGGATGTAATAAAAGAGTTTGCGGTGCCTTTATAACCACACTTTGTTGGACAGTGTATTTATGATTCAATGTTCAGTTGCACAGCACTTAGGCGTCATAGCATCAAACAGCATCATACCAAATACACCCACCTGTTGAGTTCTCCCGCAGGCCCACGTCAAAGGAGAGCTTGTCGGTGAGGGATCTGGATGTTGTCAAGCACGTCAAATACTGAAAAACAGAATCAAGACCATAAAAGCATTGTGAAAACAGCAATCCACATAGATGTCTTTTGTGAAAGCTGTAATGTAAAGCACGCTGTGTGTCCCTCCGCAAACAAGCAGCGAGGCGCATGCGCGGACGGTGGACACTGCCTGGAGGGAGAGGTGACGATCCAGAATGCCCGGACTGTGAGCTCAATATGTCTCTTTGTCTCGTCACCATCCGTCATGCTAAGGAGGGGTCGTTGTTTGAAGCGCCTCCATGTTGTAAATGCTCAGTCTTGAGAGCTAGTCTCATGTCTTTGGGCGCCCACTAGTACCCCACACAGGGGCAAGGTTTTAAGAGTATCATCCGTGTGAGGTCTGCCTCTGCCTGGTTCTTCCACAGACCCTCTGCAGCCCTTCTGCACTCTTCTTTATGGTTTAAACCTTTTTATTGAACTTTTTATCATATACAAAAACAATCATGCAGGCTTAGCACTCTTCTTTAACGCGCTTTCAGGCACAAAGCACTCCCCAAACACCAGCCTTAGTTGATTGGAGCTCAGAAATGATTGCCTTCACTGTATGGACACCAACCAATCCGAGAGCAGGAATTATCCATCCACTGAGGTGAATCCAATTGGCTAATGGACCCAATAGAATACTCTGCCATCTTGTTATTCTCAAAGTCTTGCATGTGACTGGCTACAATCCTCTCACGGTCTATCATCAAACCTGCACTCTATTCCCATCCCACTATGTATCAAAGACTTACAGGCACATGGCCTGCAGTCTGTCCCACTCCCTACCATCTCATCAGGTCTACCAGCCACGGAGCCTACGCTGTATTGCCTCCGTCCCACTGTTTCACAAAGTCTGCCAGGCAAATACTCTGCTCTCAATGTCCACGTCCCACTCACCCACCAAGTCTCACAGGCTCCTGGACTGCATCTAATGGCATCTTCTTTCAGTCTCACCAAGCCTTGCATGTGCCTAGCGTGTCCTCGGTGAGCACTGATCCTTTCAGATAGACAACTCCCCTGCACTCAATGTCCACGTCCCACTCACCCACCAAGTATCACAGGTCCCTGGAGTCTCACCAAGCCTTGCATGTGCCTAGCGTGTCCTCGGTGAGCACTGAGCCTTTCAGATAGACAACTCCCATGCACTCAATGTCCACGTCCCACTCACCCACCAAGTATCACAGGTCCCTGGACTGCAACTAATGGCACCTTCTTTCAGTCTCACCAAGCCTTGCATGTGCCTAGCGTGTCCTCGGTGAGCACTGAGCCTTTCAGATAGACAACTCCCCTGCACTCAATGTCCACGTCCCACTCACCCACCAAGTATCACAGGTCCCTGGACTGCAACTAATGGCACCTTCTTTCAGTCTCACCAAGCCTTGCATGTGCCTAGCGTGTCCTCGGTGAGCACTGAGCCTTTCAGATAGACAACTCCCCTGCACTCAATGTCCACGTCCCACTCACCCACCAAGTATCACAGGTCCCTGGAGTCTCACCAAGCCTTGCATGTGCCTAGCGTGTCCTCGGTGAGCACTGAGCCTTTCAGATAGACAACTCCCCTGCACTCAATGTCCACGTCCCACTCACCCACCAAGTATCACAGGTCCCTGGAGTCTCACCAAGCCTTGCATGTGCCTAGCGTGTCCTCGGTGAGCACTGATCCTTTCAGATAGACAACTCCCCTGCACTCAATGTCCACGTCCCACTCACCCACCAAGTATCACAGGTCCCTGGAGTCTCACCAAGCCTTGCATGTGCCTAGCGTGTCCTCGGTGAGCACTGATCCTTTCAGATAGACAACTCCCCTGCACTCAATGTCCACGTCCCACTCACCCACCAAGTATCACAGGTCCCTGGAGTCTCACCAAGCCTTGCATGTGCCTAGCGTGTCCTCGGTGAGCACTGATCCTTTCAGATAGACAACTCCCCTGCACTCAATGTCCACGTCCCACTCACCCACCAAGTATCACAGGTCCCTGGAGTCTCACCAAGCCTTGCATGTGCCTAGCGTGTCCTCGGTGAGCACTGAGCCTTTCAGATAGACAACTCCCATGCACTCAATGTCCACGTCCCACTCACCCACCAAGTATCACAAGTCCCTGGACTGCAACTAATGGCACCTTCTTTCAGTCTCACCAAGCCTTGCATGTGCCTAGCGTGTCCTCGGTGAGCACTGAGCCTTTCAGATAGACAACTCCCCTGCACTCAATGTCCACGTCCCACTCACCCACCAAGTATCACAGGTCCCTGGACTGCAACTAATGGCACCTTCTTTCAGTCTCACCAAGCCTTGCATGTGCCTAGCGTGTCCTCGGTGAGCACTGAGCCTTTCAGATAGACAACTCCCCTGCACTCAATGTCCACGTCCCACTCACCCACCAAGTATCACAGGTCCCTGGACTGCAACTAATGGCACCTTCTTTCAGTCTCACCAAGCCTTGCATGTGCCTAGCGTGTCCTCGGTGAGCACTGAGCCTTTCAGATAGACAACTCCCCTGCACTCAATGTCCACGTCCCACTCACCCACCAAGTATCACAAGTCCCTGGACTGCAACTAATGGCACCTTCTTTCAATCTCACCAAGTCCCGCGAGGCCTAACGTGTCAGTGAGCACTTTCCCACTATTTTCTAAAGCCTGTCAGACAAATCCCCTGCACTCAATATCCGCGTCCCACTAGCCCTCCAAGCCTCACACGTTCCTGGACTGCACTTAATGACACCTGCTTACTATCTCACCAAGTGTTGCGTGCACCTAGCGTGTTCTCTATTGCACTGTCCTGTTACTTTATTAAGTCTTTCAGACAACTGGCCTGCACTCAAAGTCCACTCCACCAGCATCTCACCAAATGTTACAGCCATCTGCCCTGCACTCAATGTCTGCCATCCTGCTATCTCAAAAAGTCATAGTGTCTATGATGGCACATACTACGGCCTGCTCACGATTTAAATATGTCTTCCAGGTACAGACCTGCACTCAGTGTCTTTTGCCCCTTTATATCACCAAGTCCTGTAGGTAATTGGCCTGCGCTTAATGAATTTCAGTCACCATAATACCAAATCTTACATCCACGTGGCCTGTACTCGTTTCACTGCTGTTCTAGCTCAACAGAACATGCATGTTCACCATCTTGCCAAATCATAAGGCACCATGCCGAATGTTCTCTGCTCGCCCTCAAACCGAATCATAAGGCACCTTCCCGGCACTAAATGTTCTTTGCTCACTGTCTCACCAAATCATAAGATACCTTGCTGGCACTGAATGTTCTCTGCTCTCCATCTCGCCAAATCATAAGGCATCTTGCTGGCACTGAATGTTCTTTACTCGCCATCTCATCAAGTCATAAGGTACCTTGCTGGCACTGAACGTTCTCTGCTCGCTATCTTACCAGGTTTTAGAGGCACTTGGCCTTTATTTGCTATCTCACCAAGTAATACAAGCCCCTTCATGCACTGAATGTTCTCAGCTCGCTATCTCACCAAGTCATAAGGCACCTTGCCAGCACTGAATGTTCTCTGCTCGCTATCTCACCAAGTCATAAGGCACCTTGCCGGCACTGAATGTTCTCTGCTCGCTATCTCACCAAGTCATAAGGCACCTTGCCAGCACTGAATGTTCTCTGCTCGCTATCTCACCAAGTCATACAGGCACCTTGCCAGCACTGAATGTTCTCTGCTCGCTATCTCACCAAGTCATAAGGCACCTTGCCAGCACTGAATGTTCTCTGCTCGCTATCTCACCAAGTCATAAGGCACCTTGCCGGCACTGAATGTTCTCTGCTCGCTATCTCACCAAGTCATAAGGCACCTTGCCGGCACTGAATGTTCTCTGCTCGCTATCTCACCAATTCATAAGGCACCTTGCCAGCACTGAATGTTCTGTGTTCGCTATCTCACCAAGTCATAAGGCACCTTGCCAGCACTGAATGTTCTCTGCTCGCTATCCCACCAAGTCATAAGGCACCTTGCCGGCACTGAATGTTCTCTGCTCGCTATCTCACCAAGTCATAAGGCACCTTGCCAGCACTGAATGTTCTCTGCTCGCTATCTCACAAAGTCATAAGGCACCTTGCCGGCACTGAATGTTCTCTGTTCGCTATCTCACCAAGTCATAAGGCACCTTGCCAGCACTGAATGTTCTCTGCTCGCTATCTCACCAAGTCATAAGGCACCTTGCCGGACCTGAATGTTCTCTGTTCGCTATCTCACCAAGTCATAAGGCACCTTGCCGGCACTGAATGTTCTCTGCTCGCTATCTCACCAATTCATAAGGCACCTTGCCAGCACTGAATGTTCTCTGCTCGCTATCTCTCCAAGTCATACGGCACCTTGCCGGTACTGTATGTTCTCTGCTGCCGATCTCACCAAGTCATAAGGCACCTTGCTGGCACTGAACGTTCTCTGCTCGCTATCTTACCAGGTTTTAGAGGCACTTGGCCTTCATTTGCTATCTCACCAAGTAATACAAGCCCCTTCATGCACTGAATGTTCTCTGCTCGCTATCTCACCAACGTTATTATATATGGGGTGACCCAACAAAAGTCCTAGGACCTGGGTATCAAATGTTACAGATAAAGTGGTCCTAGAAGCTAGCTCAAAACACAGTTATTGGTACTTTGTTACCCAATTCAATTCAGTTTTCATTCCACATGCAATTGAATCCTGTCATGAAGAATTTTAGAAACAAGGAGAGAAAACAAATAGCCTAAACAAATGTCCAAAACACACAGTTTTCTCGTAAAGGTCTTTAAAAATAGAGGAAAAGAAACTCTACCATTTATTTTATAAAATTCATCATCATTATACAATATATACAAATTTATGAAAAGCAAAAAGCGGGGTTACCAACTAGTAACGTGCATAGAATAGAGTGAAAAGATTAGTAGTGCTTGTGTAAGACAGAAAATGACCAAGTGGGTCTAGAGAAAATGAGTTCCAGTTGATTTTAGAATCCAAGGTTAAGTACTCCTTAGAGAGGTTCTGGAGGAGCCTGCCCTTAATGTTTAATCTGCAAAAAATGTCATTCTTTCTTGCTCATATTACGGTGAACAGTTCTTCCGTTGCTCTTATTTTGTAAGGGAAAAAGGGGGACAGGGACACAAAAGATGCAGGCTCCAGGTAGGAGAATGGTTGTCGACGTTTCGACCCAAGGATAAGAAGGGCAGTTGATATCCTCATAAGCGGGTCTTCATCAGGACGGGGTGGTGAAGGGAGGGGGCTTAGTTACATTAACTTCATGTAACCCCAGTGGTGTGGGCAAACACCCATTAATGGTGTGTCATGTGTAAAAGATCAATTGGTTATGAAAGCCGTCCAAAGCGTGCTCTCGAGTACCACGCTGACAATGGCGGCGGGTGAGGTCCGATGTATTTTTTGGCCGTGTCTCTAGAGTCGAACTGCACGGGACGTCAGTGGGGCTCAGTCTGCTGACGAACGCTGAGAGATGCTCACATTCTGTCTTCTCACCAAGTCATAAGGCACCTTGCCGGCACTGAATGTTCTCTGCTCGCTATCTCACCAAGTCATAAGGCACCTTGCCGGCACTGAATGTTCTCTGCTCGCTATCTCACCAAGTCATAAGGCACCTTGCCGGCACTGAATGTTCTCTGCTCGCTATCTCACCAAGTCATAAGGCACCTTGCCGGCACTGAATGTTCTCAGCTCGATATCTCACCAAGTTATAAGGCACCTTGCCAGCCCTGAATGTTCTGTGTTCGCTATCTCACCAAGTCATAAGGCACCTTGCCGGCACTGAATGTTCTCTGCTCGCTATCTCACCAAGTCATAAGGCACCTTGCCAGCACTGAATGTTCTCAGCTCGCTATCTCACCAAGTTATAAGGCACCTTGCCAGCACTGAATGTTCTGTGTTCGCTATCTCACCAAGTCATACAGGCACCGTGCCTGCACTGAATGTTCTCTGCTCTCTATCTCACCAAGTCATAAGGTACCTTGCAGGCACTGAATGTTCTGTGCTCGCTATCTCACCAAGTCATAAGGCACCTTGCCGGCACTGAATGTTCTCTGCTCGCTATCTCACCAAGTCATAAGGCACCTTGCCGGCACTTAATGTTCTCTGCTCGCTATCTCACCAAGTCATAAGGCACCTTGCCGGCACTGAATGTTCTCTGCTCGCTATCTCACCAAGTCATAAGGCACCTTGCCGGCACTGAATGTTTTCTGCTCGCTATCTCACCAAGTCATAAGGCACCTTGCCGGCACTGAATGTTCTCTGCTCGCTATCTCACCAAGTCATAAGGCACCTTGCCGGCACTGAATGTTCTCTGCTCGCTATCTCACCAAGTCACAAGGCACCTTCCTGCACTGAATGTTCTCTGCTCTCTATCTCACCAAGTCATAAGGCACCTTGCCTGCACTGAATGTTCTGTGTTCGCTATCTCACCAAGTCATACAGGCACCTTCCTGCACTGAATGTTCTGTGTTCGCTATCTCACCAAGTCATAAGGCACCTTGCCGGCACTGAATGGTCTCTGCTCGCTATCTCACCAAGTCAGACAGGCACCTTGCCGGCACTGAATGTTCTCTGCTCTCTATCTCACCAAGTCCTACAGGCACCTTGCCTGCACTGAATGTTCTCTGCTCGCTATCTCACCAAGTCATAAGGCACCTTGCCAGCACTGAATGTTCTCTGCTCGCTATCTCACCAAGTCATACAGGCACCTTGCCGGCACTGAATGTTATCTGCTCTCTATCTCACCAAGTCCTACAGGCACCTTGCTTGCACTGAATGTTATCTGCTCGCTATCTCACCACGTCATAAGGCACCTTGCCGGCACTGAATGTTCTCTGCTCGCTATCTCACCAAGTCATAAGGCACCTTGCCAGCACTGAATGTTCTGTGTTCGCTATCTCACCAAGTCATAAGGTACCTTGCCTGCACTGAATGTTCTCTGCTCGCTATCTCACCAACTCATACAGGCACCCTGCCTGCCCTGAATGTTCCCTGCTCACTATCTCACCAAGTCATAAGGCACCTTCCTGCACTGAATGTTCTCTGCTCGCTATCTCACCAAGTCATACACGCACCGTGCCAGTACTGAATGTTCTCTGCTCGCTATCTCACCAAATCATACAGGCACCTTGCCAGCACTGAATGTTCTCAGCTCGCTATCTCACCAAGTTATAAGGCACCTTGCCTGCACTGAATGTTCTCTGCTCGCTATCCCACCAAGTCATAAGGCACCTTGCCAGCACTGAATGTTCTGTGTTCGCTATCTCACCAAGTCATAAGGCACCGTGCCTGCACTGAATGTTCTCTGCTCTCTATCTCACCAAGTCATAAGGCACCTTGCCGGCACTGAATGTTCTCTGCTCGCTATCTCACCAAGTCATAAGGCACCTTGCCGGCACTGAATGTTCTCTGCTCGCTATCTCACCAAGTTATAAGGCACCTTGCCTGCACTGAATGTTCTCTGCTCTCTATCTCACCAAGTCATAAGGCACCTTGCCGGCACTGAATGTTCTCTGCTCGCTATCTCACCAAGTCATAAGGCACCTTGCCGGCACTGAATGTTCTCTGCTCGCTATCTCACCAAGTCATAAGGCACCTTGCCAGCACTGAATGTTCTCTGCTCGCTATCTCACCAAGTCATACAGGCACCTTGCCAGCAATGAATGTTCTCTGCTCGCTATCTCACCAAGTCATAAGGCACCTTGCCGGCACTGAATGTTCTCTGTTCGCTATCTCACCAAGTCATAAGGCACCTTGCCGGCACTGAATGCTCTCTGCTCGCTATCTCACCAAGTCATAAGGCACCTTGCCAGCACTGAATGTTCTCTGCTCGCTATCTCACCAAGTCATACAGGCACTTTGCCAGCACTGAATGTTCTCTGCTCGCTATCTCACCAAGTCATACAGGCACCGTGCCAGCACTGAATGTTCTGTGTTCGCCTTCTCACCAAGTCATAAGGCACCTTGCCGGCACTGAATGTTCTCTGCTCACTATCTCACCAAGTCATAGGGCACCTTCCTGCACTGAATGTTCTGTGTTCGCTATCTCACCAAGTCATACAGGCACCTTCCTGCACTGAATGTTCTCTGCTCGCCATCTCACCAAGTCATACAGGCACCTTCCTGCACTGAATGTTCTCTGCTCGCCATCTCACCAAGTCATACAGGCACCGTGCCAGCACTGAATGTTCTGTGTTCGCTATCTCACCAAGTCATAAGGCACCTTGCCGGCACTGAATGTTCTCTGCTCACTATCTCACCAAGTCATACAGGCATCTTGCCGGCACTGAATGTTCTCAGCTCGCTATCGCACCAAGTTATAAGGTACCTTGCCAGCACTGAATGTTCTCTGCTCGCTATCTCCCTAATTCATACAGGCACCTTCCTACACTGAATGTTCTGTGTTCGCTATCTCACCAAGTCATAAGGCACCGTGCCAGCACTGAATGTTCTGTGTTCGCTATCTCACCAAGTCATAAGGCACCTTGCCGGCACTAAATGTTCTGTGTTCGCTATCTCACCAAGTCATAAGGCACCTTGCCGGCACTGATTGTTCTCTGCTCTCTATCTCACCAAGTCATAAGGCACCTTGCAGGCACTGAATGTTCTCTGTTCGCTATCTCACCAAGTCATACAGGCACCGTGTCCGCACTGATTGTTCTCTGCTCGCTATCTCACCAAATCATAAGTCACCTTGCCGGTACTGTATGTTCTCTGCTCGCGATCTCTCCAAGTCATACGGCACCTTGCCGGTACTGTATGTTCTCTGCTGCCGATCTCACCAAGTCATAAGGCACCTTGCCGGCACTGAATGTTCTCTGTTTGCCATCTCACCAGATTTTAGAGGCACTTGGCCTACACTCAGTATCCACTACTCAACTACATTACCAAATTGTAAAGGCACCTGGTCTGCCCACTCAGCATTATTGTATTGTGTCAGAGGTACCTGCGCTCAGTGGTCCACCCTACTATCATAGGTTGCTTGCAGACAATTGATATACAAATTCTCCATTATTCAGCCAGGTCTTGCAGGCAGCAGACATGTGCTCAGTGGCCCCTGCCAAGTTACAAGCCTTTCAGGCATCAGACATGTTTTCGTTGTGCCCTTCCCCACATTTTCATCAAGTGTTCCAGACACCTGCTCTACAGCTAGTGTCTCCTGTGCTGCTCTCTCACAAAGTCTTACAGACAGCTGGCTACGTTTGCCAAAAGGCTAGTGCCTAGTGTGCGTTCATTGTCCCACAGCCTGTTGTGCTCTGCACCCATCCAGAGTACTATGATGCTTTACTCCTCCATTATTGTAGGTGCCAGAGGTGTCCAGGGAGCCTCCCTCGAGGATAAGAAGTCATCCTCTGGGGCGCTCTCACTTTACAAGTATAAGGATGCGTTAAGAAAAGGGCTCCCCACGTGGTCAGGGTAATACTACAGGTGAAGCAAAGGTAACTCAAAAAGTGGGGGTAACAGCGGTTGTTGGAAGCAGATATGTTTGAAGAATGGGGAGGGCCACAGCAATAAAAACAAGAGGTATGTATACATTGTTTAAAATAAAAAAATGAAAAAGTGTAAAAAATACCTTTATCTAATGGTGACCCTGGGGGTGAAAGTAACGGGGGCGGAGCCCCGACGCCCTAAGACAAAAACCGCCACTGATTGAGGAGATTGCTAGTTTTTGCCAAATAAATACGATAGGGAAATGTTAACTGTTATTCGTTCTGCTGGCACATTTTGCCATTTGTTTCTGTTTTTCTGTTTTTTAATTCTTTAATGTTGCATCTTTTTCTAGTACTTGAGGGTTGTATTGATTTTAATCCTGTAACTGTGCCCTGTTGGAGTCTGGAAAACCATGTTCCCTATACTTGGTGTCCGATTCATTGGTGCAAGCAGGTCCCTCCATATATACTGATTCGGGTATTATGATTCCTTTATCCTCTAGACAGCCCAAAAGTACAGTGCTAAGATCACTAGAGCTGCAGAACTCACCATTCCACTGAACGAATGCCGGAGAAGGATCGCATGCCCGTACAGCAGGGTCCTGTGGCCGCCTCCTTGTGAAGCCTACAGGAGAAAAGTAGGGTAAGAAAAACCAGCAAATCTGCAAGAAATATCCTACTTATGGTGTGATTCCTCCTCTACCAACAATGACTTTCCTCAGCCCTCCTGGCCAGGGTACCCCGGTTCACTTTAAGGCCAGCCCCATTTGTTCTCTACATCCTAAGCCTACGATAACCTCTGGGTGGACTTAGGTTTCATAAGTAAAATGAGCCAGGTCATGGATTATAAATGAATCAGTTGATGCTCTTAGCTGGGCACATCCAAATAATTTCTGTAAGTAGCTCTTGGGTTTTGGGCCTTAACTTGCTACTAGTTTAGTAATGTAACATGATTTTCTATTGCATTTCATTGAAGCCAAGAACATGTCCCTATTCTAGCCTTCGGATTCTGGACAGCTGATCTGCTGAAAATGGGTGGATAGAAATCGATGGACAGCAAGAAGCTACAATGAACTCCCAATTCACTCCCTTCCTTCAATGAAGTGTAAAATGGACCCGGCAGGCAGCCTCCTTACCTTCCTGATAAACTTCTCGGAAGCATTCGGATCAAAAGAAACAATAACAAAATCATTTTCCTGAGACTCAAATCGGAAAATAGACTAAAGCATACACGATTTGCAAAATTCAAATTCTTGCTCAAAAGTGGACAGGCAAACAAACAGATAAGGCTTCTGCTTCATTTATTTGCAAACCCACCAAAAGAACCATTTGTGCCACTTACAACTGGTATGTGGCCAGAATTGCCACAAGGCCTACATTTTCTAAAGACGTATAGTGTAATCCCTTCTTCATTTGCTGCAAGTAGTTTCACATAAGTTTTTATAGTATTCATTCTTAAGGGTGGTCTCCAAAAGAAAATCAGTTTAAAGCTGAAATATTAATTATTTTCCCTTTTTTTGACCCTTCAAACTATTTCTCAGTATTTTTAACGTCCTGTAAAACTGGAGCTCATGTTTTTATTTTAGTTGTATGATGTTGCTGTAGTTCCAGTTTAGTATTTCAGTAGTTAAATACCGTAGTGGTGTTTTGACTTAAACTGGAATTGTCATCGACCAGTATGGAAAAGGGCTATTTCAAATAATGGCCCTCTGTGGCCCATATTTACTGCCTGATATTCCTACTCGCGGACACCCTTAAGTACAAATTCCTACAAGAAGAAAATTTGCAAAAAGTAAGCCGTACTAAAAGTTTAAATTCGCCTAAGATGCATTTTTTACATGTGGAACTATCACACAACACTCTGCTTGCCCATTGATTGCTGCTGGTTTCACTTGGATTTAGGATCACACGCAAAGCCAGGGATCAGCAGTTAGCTGATTGACTGCGCTTAAACCATTAGTACATAATTTGGTTTAGAATCCAACGAAATTAACATTCAGAAATTCCTGGCACCCAACATCACATGAAAAACATGATTAGAACCAACAAGTCAAAGTTTCGACCCCATAAAGTCATTCGAAAGGGGTTTTCCTCAGGAAAGTCAACGGTAGCTTGGGCAGGTGTACTTCGAACCAGCCGGCATTAGATGTCTACATTTTAACCAGTAACACACTTTGGGCCAGATGTAGGTGGCCCAATACCGGTCGGTAACGGCCGAAATTACCAAGGCCAGATGTAGGTCGCCAATACCGGTCGGTAACGGCCGATTTCGGCCGTTACCGACCGGTATTTGGAGATTGAGATGTAGGGGGCCTAATATTTACCGATTCAGTAATTTTACTGATTCGGTAAAAATACCGAATCGATAAATTTACCGAATCGGTAAATCTAGATGTAGGTGGTACTGAAAAAAGTGCCACAGGCCCCTTAAAATTCGTTATTTACCATGAAATACTATTTCATGGTAAATAACGAATTCCTGTGTACATGCACATTCCGATGGGCCTCAAGGCCCATAGGAATCAATGGCAATTACCGAATCAGTAAATACCGATTCGGTAATTACAGAATCATACCGATTCGGTAAAAATTACCGAATTATTACCTACATCTCATTTACCGAATCTAGAATACCGAATCGGTAAAATTCGGTATTCTAGAGTTAAATGAGATTTACCTACATCGGGGCCCAAATTTCGGCCGTTACCGACCGGTTTTGGGCATTTGGGATGTAGTTGGCTACATTTCAGATTCGGTAATTTACCGAATCGGTAATTTAAGGAATCGGTAAATTACTGATTCCTTAAAATACCGAATCGGTAAATTACCGAATCTGAAATGTAGGGAGCACTCAAATGAGTGCATTGCCGAGTTGAGGATTCGGTATTTACCACCAAATAAAGGTTGGTGGTAAATATCGAAAACCTTAATAAAAAGCAGTTTTGTGCTTTTTTTTACTGTGCCATGTGGCAGACATACATGCCCTTAGGGCATGTATGTGTGCCACATGTGCACCCATGCACTATTCAGGGGTGCAACAGGGTGTCAATGTGACACCCCGCCACCCTTGAACATGGTCCCCTTATCACCGATTCAGTATTTACCGAATCAGTATTTACCGATTCGGTAAATACCAAATCGGTAATACCAAATCCTACTAATTCTGTAAAATTTACCGAATAATAAGCTACATCCCATTTACTGATTCTGAAATACCGAATCGGTAAAATTCAGTATTTTAGAATCTGTAAAATAGGATTACCTACATCTGGCCCTTTGTGGCTTAAGCCCACGGCACACTGCCATTTGGACAAAGGTGGACGCAGAATTGCCCAATGCGCAGATCTGTAATTCAGTGGTTGTCTTCTCTTAACCACCGGCAGGTCTGCAGTGGAATAGCTTTCTTGAAGGTATGTGGGAATTTCCTTAAGACAACTTATGTGATTTTCTTCTCTATGTGTTTTAGCATCGTGCAACAGGCAATGGCTGAGGAGATTGCCTTCTCCCAATGTGTGGGTGGTTGTCTCCTCCCTTGCAGATCGAGTCAGCGCACACAAACTATGCAGTAGCCTTCCTTGAGCAAGGATGGCTAACCTTTGCATATGGGGTGCAGCACCTCTTCTGAAATATGCCTGAACGTTTGTTTTATATACCTTTTTTGAATAACACTATATTTGCATTTTCTTAGGTCCCATGCCACTTCAGGACATCAAACTAATGTCCGTAATTGTACCCTATTGATGGTCTCTGTTTGGAGTTGCATAGATTGTCAACATTCAACCTTCCCCTGAGCCATCTTAGGTGCATGCAAAGAGGTTCATATGGGGAGAGTATTCCTTACGTTGTTTTTTCCAACAATGGGGAGGGAAGGCAGAACATAATAGCTCACTTTTTAAATGCAAGACCAACAAATGCGTTCCATAATTACACTGGAGCTTTGGGGTCTAGCAAATCCTGTTAATTCCACTTGCACCTGGGGAATGCCCTACAGAGGAATGCGATCGAGCTCATTTGCAAGGAGCTACAGCAGGCGCCTAGAAAGAAATCTCCTTGCAATCTTGCAGCCTAAATTGAAACTGTAAATAAGACGTGTCAGCAGCAATATGCAGGCGAAGCAGGCCTCAAAGGATTGGCGGGAAACAGGTGAGTAATGATGCATGAATGTTGCCTTCATCTCTAGGGAAAGCTAAAGGGAAGTCATGGAGAGGTAGAGGCCCAGATGGAGGCTAAAACCCACAATAGCAAAAGAAACATATTTATTAGCCCACGTCAAAAAACATAATACATGCTTACAGTGGAAGGAGTTTAGTGCCTGTGTAGGGGCAACATGGCACAGGCCTTCCATTTTCATTGCGTGGGCTTAAGTTTAATAACCTGAAGCTTGGATGGGCTACTGGAAAATTGGACTACGGGCACCAGAATGCACTGGAAAGAAAAATGTATAAGAGTGCAACAGTATTTAGGAAGGATCTGGCTATACAATAGCGACAGCAGAACTTATGGCGTCATGTTACTGGCAAAAATGTTTTTAATTAAAAAATCAGTACAGTATGGAAGTTGTAGTCTTTCGTCACAAACAAAGGAATGTACTTGTTCTTAGACTGGAAACATGAAGTACTATGACATGGAGACAAATGTGACATGTAGATAACGTTAAGAGTCAATACTGTAAATGCTCCTGTACATAGTCTTTCTTCTGTTTCCGATTTACCCCAGCATCGCCTCATGAGAACGAGGTAGACCGATCAGCAGTGTCATGCTATCTAAAAGTCAAGGTTTGTGTCTGTTTCACAGCAGATTCCTTTTCATCCTTTGAATCTTCTGAGAAATCAAGATCTATTTGCGGTGTCCCCCTCCCCCCCTTTTTGCCCCCATTTTGATTACTAGGTGCAGGTTTTCTGACTCTGATTGTGCCCGGGACTCTGCTAACCAGACCCAGGGCCTGTGTTCTGACTGTAGGTACATGGTTAGGTATAATTATAATTGGCAATGACAGACCCTTGTAAGTTCCTAGTATATAATAAGGCAAGGGGGATTACAACTAGCTATAGGGAATGGAGGTTTAGTTTAGCAGGCCCAGTAGATTTCCAGCACTAGAATGTGCACTACTCTGTTGTCTAATGTTATTTTAAAAGCCAGCCCTGCCTTGCAGGCTACTTTGAAATTGTAATTATATGCAAATTCGACTTTGGGAATTAAGGGTACTTACAAAGTAGGAAGGAATTAGTTACTTACCTGTACACTATAGTTCTCCAGTATTATCTTTCATAGATTCACATGCTTGTATCTTCCCCGTCGTCATGGTGGGAGTCTCACGGTAACAGAATGACCAAGCAGTATCATAGAGAAGAAAAAACTGCATAGAAAATCCCCATAGGGGCTGTACTATTTGGTAACCAGACCATTTCTTTGTTTTGGTCCAAAAGCCAGCCAATCAGAAATGCTGCCCTGCCCTCACACTCCCCAGCAGCAGCTTCCTGCCTCAGATTTCCGTCCCCGAGTGAGAGACATGGATAAATACCGAGAACAAGATCTGCCTGAGAAACGGGGAGGCGGGCGGGCGCATGTGAATCTATGAAAGATAATACTGGAGAACTATAGTGTACAGGTAAGTAACTAATTCCTTCTCCAGTATTACATCTTTCATAGATTCACATGCTTGTATCAGAGTAGTAAGCAGTGCTCACCATACTGGTAGCGTTTCCAGGGCAGAACCTAGAAGGAAGCTCTGCCGCAAAGCAATGACATAATAGTAGCTAGTAAAGCATCAGCAATACGATAAATGCATGTAAGTACAAGTCAAAATACTGTATAGCAAAAAAAACAATATGCCATCAGGCCATACCTTACTGGAATAGACGCTTCAGAACAGCCTGCCCCACTGCCGTGTCCTCTTTCCACGCAGTGTCTAGGCAGTAGTGTCTTGTAAATGAATGCACACTCTTCCACGTTGCTGCTCTGCAGATGTCTGGCAGTGCCACTCCTGCGAACAAGGCCATCGAGGTTGCCATTTTCCTCGTTGAATGTGCATGCACTTTAGAACATAGCGGCTTCCCCGCTTTGTCGTGACATTTCAGGATGGCTGAGGATATCCATCTAGCAATACTCAGTCTCGACAATGGAAGGCCTTTTCTCTGCCCTTCAAATGCAATGAATAATTGCTTGGACTTGCGGAACGTTTTTGTCCTTTCAATGTAGAACTTTAGGCATCTAGAAATGTCTAGAGAGTGTAAGGCTCTTTCTGCTTCCGAGGTTGGCTTGCTGAAGAAAGTAGGTAAAATAATGGGTTCGTTGAGGTGAAAAGACGTCGCCACCTTGGGAATAAAGGTAGGATTTGTTCTCAATATAACCCTGTCCTGACGAAATTGTAAGAAGGGTTCCTCCACTGAAAAGGCCTGGATTTCGCTAACCCTCCTTGCAGATGTTAAGGCGAGGAGGAGGGCCGTTTTCCATGACAGGAACTGCAAGTCTGTCTTATGTATGGGCTCAAAGGGTGGCCTCATAAGCTGCGATAGAACTGTATTGAGGTGCCACGGCACAGGTGGGCGTTGGATGGGCGGGAAGACTCTAAAGAGTCCCTTGATAAATTCCTTTATCACTCTGGATGACCAGAGAGATGGTTCATTTGGCTTTCGCCTGAATCGTGATATTGCTGCTAAGTGCACTTTGACTGAAGCATGCGACAGGCCTGACTTTGATAGTAAAAGCAGGTAAGGCAGGATACCTTCAGGCTGAACCTCGAACGGATGCAAGTTTTGTCTGCTGCACCAGTGGCAGAAACGGGTCCATTTTGCTGTATATGTTTTGTTCGTCGATACAGCTCTCGCTTGTGAGAGAATATGCCTGCACTCTTGTGAAATATCTAGATTCTGAAATTCACGCTCGTGAGGTTCCATGCGGACAACTTTAGAGAGTGTAGGTCCGGATGCAGAATCTGCCCTTTCTCCATGGAGATGAGGTCTTGAAATGTCGGGAGCTGGATCTTGTCGCCCCTCGACAATTGACGGAGGTCTGAAAACCACGCCTGTCTTGGCCAGGCTGGTGCAATCATTATGATCCGGCACGGTTCCGATCTCATCTTGCGCAGGATGCGCGGTATCAACGGGAACGGAGGGAACGCGTATGCAAACCTTCCTGTCCAGTCCATGAGGAATGCATTTCCTATGGATCCCTGTTGACGGTACCTTGACGCAAAGTGAGCGCACTTCGAATTGCTTTGAGTCGCGAACAAATCTAATGTGGGAGTGCCCCACTTTTGAAACAGAATGCGAATTTGAGTGTCGTGTAGTTCCCACTCGTGCGTCGCATTGGGAGTGCGGCTCAGGGCGTCCGCCCGAGTGTTGAGGACTCCCTGTATATTCTGAACTTGGATCGAAATTTCGTTGGTTATGAGCCATTTCCAGATCCTTTGAGCCAGTGTCGACAGCTGCTTGGATCTCGTCCCGCCCTGTTTCAGCAGGTAAAACATGGTCGTGGTGCTGTCCGTTTGGATAAGTACTGACGATTGTCGTATTCTGGGAAGGAATGCTTGAAGCCCTAGGAACACCGCCTTGAGCTCCAACATGTTTATGTGAAGCTGAGCTTCCCAATCTGACCAAAGGCCCTGAATTTCCAGCTCTTGAAGATGCGCGCCCCATCCTTTCAGCGAAGCGTCCGTTGTCATCACGAAATCGTGATCTCGATGAATGAAGCTCAGTCCCTGGTTCAGGTTCTTTAGGATCTTCCACCATGACATGGCCACCTTCATACGGGTCGTGATGGTAATGCGATCCTCGAAGGTTCCACTGGCCTGTACCCACTGTTCGTCGAGCTGTTCCTGCAAAGGTCTCATTCGCAGACGACAGTTTGGTACCAATGGGATGCAGGATGACATCATCCCCAACATGGACTTGTAAATCCTCACGGAAGTGGACTTTTTTGCTTGAAGAGAAGCCGTTAGCCCCCTGATCTTTCTCATCCGATCTTCGGAAGGGTAGGCTTTCCCTGCCTTGGTGCATATCCATGCCCCTAGGAATTGAATGCCTTGGGCCGGATTCAGCGAGGACTTCTCTAAGTTGGTTCTCAGACCTAATCGCTGAAACAATCGGATGCAGCTCTGTAGAGCTTCTGCTGCGTCCCTGAAAGATGGACCTGTCACCAACCAGTCGTCCAGGTATGGGTAAATGTAATGCCCTTGCAGTCTTAAGTGGGCCGCCACCGGGGCCATGCATTTGGTGAACACCCTCGGGGCTGATTTGAGTCCGAATGGCAGGACTTTGAACTGGAAGTGGCGACTCTCCACAACAAACCTCAAATACTTCCTGTGCTTCCGATGGATGGGAATATGGAAGTACGCATCCATGAGATCCAAGGAAGCCAAGTAGTCTTTGTCCTTTAACATGAGTAAGATCTCTTGCAACGACAACATTCTGAAGGGTATCTTTTTTATGTAATGATTGAGATCCCTCAGGTCCAATACCTGTCTCCATTTCTGGGTCTGTTTCTTTTTGATGAGGAAGAAATGTGAATAGAAGCCTCTCCCTCTGAGATGCTGTGGGACTTCCTCTATGGCTCCCTTTCGTAGAAGCGAGAGAACTTCCTTCTGCATTTCTTTGCGATGATGGTTGAGCCTGAGTACTGGCGGGTGGTCCGGTGGTATCTCCACAAATTCCAGTGTGTGGCCCCTGCTTATGACATCCAGGACCCATTTGTCCGATGTTATGGACATCCAGTTGGTGTAGTATTGAGACAGGTAGTGGTCGTTGTCCGGGATCTTTTGCGTGGGGAGCGCCTGCCTGAAATCATTGACGTCTATTAGACTGCTGATTTTTCCCCCTGGCGTTGGATTTACCTCTGGACTGTTGTTGGTAAGAGGAGTTAGAGGATCTGAACTGGTTGTTGGTGTTAAACTGACGATATCCCTGCTGATTGTACGGTTGATATCGGTTGGATTGAAAAGAGGATCTTTGATTAAATTGGCCTCTTGCACCCCTCTTTCGAAAGGACTGAAACTTTCCCTGCTGAAGAGATCCCAGTGCTCTAGCCGTGTCCGTGTCCGACTTTATGCCTTGCAATGCCTCATCAATATGTTTCCCAAATAGGTTTTCACCATCAAAGGGCATATCGACAATCTTCGCCTGCACTTCTGGTCGAAAAGAAGTCGCCTTGAGCCAGCCCTGTCTGCGAAGCGAGACCGCCCCGGCCATTTGTCTGAAGGCCAAAGACGAAACATCCATGGCGATGTCGATAGACTCAGCAGCCGATTTTGCTCCTTCTTTGAGAAGGGCTGCCGCTTCTTCCTTTCGATCCTCTGGAAGCGCTGACAGTATGGGAGCCAGATCTGACCATATCTGCCTGTTGTAACGGCCAAGCAAAGCCATCGCATTAGCCGCTTTAATGGTAGAGGCTGCCATGACCGCAAACCTCTTACCTGCTCCATCCATTCTCCTCCCTTCCTTGTCTGGTGGCACCAGTGAAGTAGCCACCGGGTTTTTTGAGTTTCTTTGCGCCGCCTGTGTCACAACCGATTCCGGCCTGGGATGTCCAATGAGGCAGGCTGCCGTAGATTCTGGAGCTCTGTATTTCTTTTCAATTCGTGGAACTGAAACCGCTATAGAAGCTGGTGTTTTTAGAATCTTGAGGCCCTCCTCCCAAATATGCGGGATAATAGGGATTGAGCGAAGTGACCTTTTGTTATCATCTTTGAAATCGTACAAGAAACAATCCGTCTCTTGCACGTCCACATCCAGACTGAATCTCTTGGCCGCCCTTTCCATGATATCATGGAAGCCTCCGATGTCTTGAGGAGGGGAGGTAGATTTGAGTGGTTCAGGTGATGCAGCCGATGGCAAGACGTATTCGTCCCATTCCTTCCCCGAGGCATCATGAACTAGCTCTCCTTCTTCGGGCTCTTCATCGTCATCGGAGTCCGTTAAGGCGTCCCTAATAGTAACCACCTGCGGAGATTTAACCCCTTGATCTTGAGGGGCAGGTGCTTTTTTAGGTGTCTGCGTGGGAGGCGTGTGCGTAACTGGTTGCGAGGAATTCGCCTCTGGGAAGCGACGATAGTAGTCATTTAGCATCAGTCTAAGATCAGACACAAGGGTGAGGGGTATAGAAACTGTCTCTTGACGTTCTTCCTCCCGTGAGTCCTCGTGCTGCTCTTCTTCATCCTCGTAATCACCAGATTCCTGGAATGATTCATATCTGGAAGATTGTGGCCTGTCCCTGAAGGAAAAACTTTCCTCCTCATCCGTATCTTGGCTCTTTATCTGAAGCTGAGATGGACTGTAGGCGGCACCTGAGGACTCCTCTCCCTCCGAATCCTGCTCCAGCAGCGATGATGGCGGCAAGGGAGAAATCTTCGTCCAGGAGGTGAACTCTGCGGACTTACTGATGGTAGCCGAACCTCTAGTCGACTGAAACGAGCGGATGGAGATCATGGTCTTCGACTGAGGAGAACTGTACGCTTTAGCCGATGAAAGCAAGATTTTCGTCGACGGAACCACCGTCGACGGGACCATCGTCGACGGGACCATCGTCGACGGGACCATCGTCGACGGGACCTTCGTCGACGGGACCTTCGTCGACGGAACCTTCGTCGACGGAACCTTCGTCGACGGAACCCTCGTCGACGAGACCTTCGTCGACGGAACCTTCGTCGACGGGACCTTCGTCGACGGGACCTTCGTCGACGGGACCTTCGTTGACGGGACCTTCGTCGACGGGACCTTCGTCGACGGGACCTTCGTCGACGGGGCCCCCGTCGACATTCGTGACATCGAACCTGTCGTCGACGGAGACGTCGTCGTCGTCGACGGTCCTGACAGAGACATCTTACTCATCGATGTCGTTGCTGTAGACGTCGTGGTCGTCAACGCAGCCTTAGATCCTGTCGTCGACGAAGCTGTGGTCGACGGAACTGAAGTTTTCACCACAGACTTAGTAGCAGCAGCTATCAAATTGGTAGAAGGTGCAGATCCAGGTCCTTTAAGACTTGACTGCTTCTCCAGAGGAGTAATAGGAAGAGATGATGTCGATTTTTCCTTAGATTTACTCCTTTTAGACTCCACTTTCTCCACAGAAACAGAGGCTCTTCTTTTCTTGGGAGTGGAGTGAGAAGATTCTTCCTCAGAATCTGAGCCTGATGTGGCCTTCTTCTTCTGAAGCCATAACAGTAATCTTGCCTCTCTGTCACGCTTAGTTTTGTCAGAAAATTTTCTACAAAGCTTACAGTCCTTCACCAGGTGTTTAGGATAGAGGCAGTAAAGGCAGTCCTCATGTGGGTCCTCAGAGAAAAGTCTGGCCTTCCCACAGGATCTGCATGGCCTGAACAGCCTCTTTTTAGAGCTTTCAGCCATCATAAGCAATAAGAGTACACACAATACCTCAAAGTAGAAGGCAGGAAACAAGATTCCCAAGGGTCAAAAGTTCACACAGGAACAGAAGAAAACTGAGCAGAGCTCAGGGAGACTCCTTTCTCACACGAAGGCGGTTGGAAATCTGAGGCAGGAAGCTGCTGCTGGGGAGTGTGAGGGCAGGGCAGCATTTCTGATTGGCTGGCTTTTGGACCAAAACAAAGAAATGGTCTGGTTACCAAATAGTACAGCCCCTATGGGGATTTTCTATGCAGTTTTTTCTTCTCTATGATACTGCTTGGTCATTCTGTTACCGTGAGACTCCCACCATGACGACGGGGAAGATACAAGCATGTGAATCTATGAAAGATGTAATACTGGAGAATCTACCTTATTTTTAAATGTAAGTCACCCCCTAAGGTCTCCCCTAGGTACCCCAGGGGTAGGGTGTCGTGTAACTATAAGCAAGGACATTATAAAATATGTTTTATAAGCCCTAGTGAGGGAAGAAATGCCAATTTCATTCATACCCATTGTAGATAATGAGATCAGTAGGTTAACATTGGAATATTTTATTTAAGAATAAATATTGATAGGAACAAGATCAAATGTCATTCAAAGCATCAGAATGTTAGTTATGACAAATCTAACAACTTGCCACTGTTAGATTTCTATTAACTAGCACAGAAAAGAAGTTATTAAAGTTTTTTTATGTTAGCCAAAATCCAGCCTTCCTGCTGTTCTCTTCTGAATGGCTAGCCTCCGTCAGGCTGAGCCAAGCTGTCTTAATGAGGTGTGAAGAAGCCTGCTAGAGAGACAATGGATTTCCTGTGGGAGGAGAACTGCAGCTGCAGAAGCTAAAGACAAGAAGGAGGTGGGGTGGTCAAACTGGTCTCCAAAGAGATAATGACACATTCGGACAGCACAGGCTCAACCCCACATTCTGCAACCTCAACCACACAGGAGCACCTGTAATTGGATTAAGAAAGGGGATGGAAGGGGAGTGTTAGGGAATCTTAGCCACCCCAATGGGTTGGATTAGCCTGATCTAACCTCCAAGGAGAGACTTTCTCATGTTGGATTTTGGAAGAAGGGTGATTTCTGAGGGCAAGATTATGCCACACTTTGGAAGAAGTAGTCATACACCTGGGTGGCACCATGTTTCCCATTGGTCAAGGGTGCCCCCCTGCTTAACGCCCAGGAACACTGCATACATATGGAAGTGTTGCCAAGCAACCCAGATCTGCTGCCTGAAACTACAAAGAGAAGGAATTCCATGCTGGAAACCTGATCTGAACACCAAAGGTGTGCACTCTGAAGGACTGCACCTGCTGCACATACTTGGACCATAACCCTAAAACCGTTGCCTTGCTTCAAGAAGGATTAAGGATTAGACTCCATGCAAGCTATAGGTTAACAGAGCCCACCTGCATCGTCTCCACCAAGCAGTCCCCATCCTGGAATGTGTCCAATGGACTTAAGTATTTGGCCAGGTGAATTGTGGGACCCAATATCTGGAGGGCCTTCTTGGAGATTCTATACCCCTGGATTGGTGTTGTGCCTCTTTGAACCCTCAAGGAGACCTTATGGTCAGAAGTGTAGAGCAACTTTTGTAAAAAAATCCATACATTGGCCAGGTGCATTGAGAGATTTGTACTCCAGTCTGCAAGAAGCAAACCAGAGCATCTGAACTCTTGGCTGGTGCTGTGGGCCACTTTCATGCATCAAGAAACACTTCTGGAAGTAAGTGTAAAGAACTCTTGACTTTGTCCTGGTCCAGCAAGACCTGTTTTAACCCTATGAGTGCTATTTGCTTCTAGATTTACATTTAATCTTTAAAAATTCATATCTCTGTTCCCTACATTGGAGTTTTGAAATTTTGGTATCTATTTGTTCATAATAATATAACCTATTTTAATAAATTGGTGTTGGATTTTTACTGTGTACTGTGCCTTGCTTATTTAGTGTATTGGTATTTTTAAATGCTTTCCATGCCTGTCTCCTAAGTTAAGCCTGGCTGCTCGTTGCCAGCTACCCAGGGTTGAGCAAGGAAATAATTTATTGAGATTTTGACTCAACCTTTTATTGTGAATGCGGCCTTTTTATTAGTGGTAGGTCCCTACTTATCACTACTAATAAATCACTTTCCAACAAATCTTAATGCAGCCTGTTGTCCTGTGCAGCCTACTGTCCTGTTAGGTAATTTTTTGTTTCTACAGGCGAGTGCTGCTCTGGCCACGACTACCTAGGTACAGGTACGTTCCTGGTGTACACTTGTCTTAGTGCCAAATCTGTTCATTTGTTTACCAATAGAATTCATAAACTAATTATCACAGAATGCACCTCTTTAAAACATCCCCAGTTAGCCAAAAGGATAGCTTATTTCTTTTTTATTTAAATGTTTTTAGTGATTAGACGGGTTTGGGAACAGCATATTTCAGTTTACCCTTGTATGCTTTATCTTTTTCTCTGTCTCACATAGTATTTCATCAGTTTGGTCCTGCATAATCCTGTCCCATCCATGGCATCGTCAATACCAAAGAATCAATCAGAGAGACAATAGGTGAATGAACCCAGAGTGGGCCCTCCTGAGGCATCACTGGAAGAGGCAGTTGGCATGCACAGTCAGCTGCTTCTTTAAACCCAGCTAATTAGCAGAGAACATTCCCTCACCAGTAGGATGGAGAGGGAAGATCCAGCTGAGGACGCATTATAAAGGCCTTTGACAGGTACCGGAGTTCATTATTCTTAAATCTTAGTGTGTTTACTAGCATGGAAGCACAGTGGCCTCACTTAGGAAATTAGCAAACATGCCTCTCCTCCAAACAGAGGTTCCAATGCACTTTTACACACATTCAGGGATGCTAAAGAATTAGTGCACTACTCGAACATAAAATTACTTTCCGACGTTTATGCTAACACTTTATGTTATGTTACAGGGTTTTATATAACGCTCGATCACCAGTCAGGTTTCTTGACGCTGACAGCGTACTGAAGGCAAGAACTTGGTTATACGCTTGTCTGAAGAGCCAAACTTTAACAGTTTCCATAATCTCATATAGTTGGAGGTAGATCGACACTTTCCACCTGCTCTGAGCAGGCGGAAAATAATTAATATCAGATGGGGATGGACCCTGCATTAGTTGATCTGTTCAGGTATTCCACATCCCATAAAGGAAAGCTCTAATCACAGGAATATGTTGTGGGGATCCCAGCCAGAATCTGAGATTTCGGTCCCCTGGTCTCCCCACATCCAATCCGGCACACTCGTAATATAGGAAATCCACTTACCAATATATTGGGAGTCAATATTATGGAGTCAGAAGTATAGGTGGACATTAAAAATTAGATTTGAGATTCCTCACCATATGAACCTATTCATTTACAGCACAGAGGGATAACTGAGTGCCTTATTTAGGTCTGCAGATTCAGAATCACAAAACAGGGGAGCAGCTACACTAGCGATTGATTGACTGGTGTACTTCTGGCAACAGCACCTCAGGGCTACAACGCTGGCACTCATAATTTTATGATTATACATAACACTGGAACTTCATGGATGAGCGTCTCTTTAGAACTGGCTTTATAAATATAGAGTCTTCTGTTTTTTTTTAAACTAACCGAGTCCGCAGAGCAACCGTCTCGGACACTTAAGAAATCAACCAGCCCTTGTCCTGAGGAGAACCCTAAAAGTTAATTGGGCTTAAACGTGTAGACCATAGAACAATGGGGTATCCGTGCATAACGCACATCAATATGGAGGAATACAATTAATTTTGGTTCCATGATTTTGTCTACCCATTAGATGATTCCGGACCCCCATACTGTGCACCAAGAATGTCTTCTGTCAATGTTACGCTCTGGCCCTTCGATTTTAGGACTGGTTGAACACTGAAAATCAAGTTTTCTTCGTTTTGTCTTTGTATATGCATTGGTAAATATTTTTGTTAGTTTTATATTTAGCACAGTGCTTTAAAAATATGTGTATTGCCGAATTGAAAGTTGGTATCATCCTCTGCTATGAAACAAAAATGAAACTTGAAAAATTATGTATAAATGTGTCAAAGATAATTTGAGGTCATGCTTATTGAGTAAAATGATATTGATGACAAAGTAAATACATTTCTAAATTACACAGCCACCAATTGTTGTTTTGCATGTAACTTTCTAAAAGTGGTATTTTCAGAATTGTGACTTAAAATCCAAATTTACCCTCAAGGCGGGCTTTACATTACAATTTTTTAGAGACCAAACACAACACTTCTATCTGTTCCCAATGGAAATGGATCACATATTAAATGTAAGAAGGTTATGCAATATCGGAGAGGCTACACAGCAATGAAACATCAACTAAGGAATTTTTCACTACCAGGACATGTACAACTTAAAATTACATTTGCAACCTTTAAAATACATGACACCCTGTCCTATGTGCTGTTTAGGGACTATCCCAAGGGTGACTTATAAGTATTAAAAAGGGAGGTTAAGGCCTGGTAAGATGTTTATTTAGTCAGGTTGAAATAACAGTTTAAAACTGCACACACACGATGCAAAGGCAGACCTGAGACATGTTTGAAAGACTACTTAAGTGGGTGGCACAATGAGTGCTACAGGTCCACTAGAAGCATTTAATTTACAGGCCTTGGCTAAAATAGTACCACTTTACTAAGGACTTACCAGTCAATTAAATGTGTCAAATGGGTGTAAGCACATTTTACCACGTTTAAAGGAGAGAGCACAAGCACTTTAGCACTGGTTAGAAGTGGTAAAGTGTAAAGGGTCCTAAAAGTCAACGGAAAGGGCTTCTGGAAATAGGAGGGCAAAGGCAAAAGGTTTGGGGATGACCCTGAAAAGAGGGCCAAGTACAACCATGGGTATGTATGTTCTTGATGCTGGCACTTCTTAGATGGTGTGCCCTTGACTCTGGTACAGGCATCATGAATGGATGTGCCTCTGGATCCTGCACTTCTAGAATGAATGTGTCACTGGATCCTGCACTTCTTGAATGGAAGTGTCTCTGGATACTGCACTTCTTGAATGGATGTGCCTCTGGATCTTGCACTTCTTGGATAGATGTGTCTCTGGATCCTGCACTTCTGGAATGGATGTGTCTCTGGATCCTGCACTTTCTGAATAGATGTGCCTCTGGATCTTGCACTTCTTGAGTAGATGTGCCTCTGGATGTTGCACTTCTTAAATGGGTGTATCTCTGGATCTTGCACTACTTCTTGAATGGATGTGTCTCTGGATCCTGCACTTCTTGATTGGATGTGCCTCTGAATCCTGCACATCTTGAATGGATGTGCCTCTGGATGAAAACAAGTTACTTACCTGTAACTTTGGTTCCCCAGTATTGGTAACTTTCATAGATTACCATGCTTTGTATCATTCCCCAGTTGTCAGCCTGGGAGCCTCAGTAAATAGAAAATACCATAGCAGTATGTACAAAAGAGAAAGTAAGGCCTAGGCCTCATCTCATTTTGTGGCCTATCTACCTCTTTGTGTAAAAGAGACCAAAAGTCTGCAACTACCAATCAGATCAGCCTCACCCCATAGAACCCTCAGGAGAGAGCCTCAGAGCCTCAGATTTTTGCAGCTGTTGTGTAACAGTAACCACTTCTGCTGAAGGCTGAGCTTTCCCCGGGGAGGAGGGTGGGCGCATGGGAATCTATGAAAGTTACCAATACTGGGGAACCAAAGTTACAAGTAAGTAACTTGTTTTCTTGCCCCAGTATTGGAACATTCATAGATTCCCATGCTTTGTATCAGAGTAGCTAGCAGTAAAAAACCCATGCACATTTTGTTACAAGCGTATTCCAACATTTCAGCATAAATATACTCATATAAGCATCTATACTTAGTAACAGTACATGTAGAAAACGTATGTGATACAAAATGTGCAATCATAGGAAGGAGGGATAGAAGGGTAAGCTCACCTCTCATTGGAAAAGATTCCTCAGTACAGCTAGCCCTACTGCCGCTTCGCTCCTCATGAAAGAGTCCAGGTAGTAATGCTTTGTGAAGGTATGGGCGCTGCTCCATGTGGCCACCCTAAATCTTGTGGAGTGAACTCGAACCTGTCTCTCCAGTGGCTTTCCTGCCACCTTGTAGCAGTAATCAATTGCGCTTGTAATCCAGCGTGAAATCCCTTGCTTTGAGAGAGTAAGTCCTTTCTGAGGTACACTAAAAGCCACAAAAAGTTTAGATGATTTTCTAAAATCCTTTGTCCTTTCAAGATAAAATTTGAGACATCTCTGGACATCCAAGGAATGAAGAGAACGTTCTGCTGGTGTTGTAGGACGAGGGAAAAATGATTTCAGAACCACTGGTTCATTCAAATGGAAATCCGAAGGGACCTTCGGGATACATTTTGGATTGGTCTTTAAAAACATAGAATCCTTCCTGAACTGTAGAAAAGGTTCTAGGATGGAGAGAGCTTGCAATTCTCCTACTCTCCTAGATGAGGTAGGAGCCAGCAGGAGAGCTAATTTCCAAGATAAGAATTTAAAATACGCTCTGTGAATTGGCTCGAACGGAGGTCTCATCAGATGAGCCAGAACCAGATTAAGATTGCAGGTCGGAGGTGGCGGCCGCACTGGTGGAAAAATCCTGAAAAGGCCTTTCAGGAATTGTTTGATAACTCTAGCTGACCAAAGAGATGGACCCGCAGTTGACCTTCTGTACCTTGAAATAGCCGCCAGATGAACTTTGATGGAAGAGTGAGAAAGGTCGGATTTAGCCAGTGATAGAATGTAAGGTAGTATCTGATGAGGAGCTGAAGAAGATGGATGGATGAGCTCCTTATGACACCACAGACAGAAACTCTTTCCATTTAGCACGGTAAGTCTTATTCGTACTTGGTGCGCGAGCTTGAGATAAAATCTCTCTACATTCCAGAGGAATATCTAGAGTGTGGAATTCTCTGTGCTCAGGAGCCAGGCTTTCAAATGAGAGAGTTCGGATCTGGATGTACCACCTGTCCCTGGGACATTGTCAACAGAGATGGGATGGGACAAAGGTGATATGGATGATCCTGGGACAGTAGGAGGAGTTCCGTGAACCAGAATTGGCGAGGCTACGCCGGTGCTATCAAGATCATCCTGCAAGGTTCCATCTTTATCTTCCTGAGAAGCCGTGGAATTAGGGTAATTGGAGGAAAGGCGTAACAAAATGCGCCTAAGCAGGACATCGAAAGAGCATTCCCCAGTGATCCTCAATGGTGATGCCTGCTTGCACAGAATTGGCATTTCCTGTTTTCTGGAGTCGCGAATAAGTCTATTGTTGGAGTTCCCCAACGTTGAAACACTTCCTCCAGAGTGTCTTGATCTAATTCCCACTCGTGACAGGCAGATTTTAGATGACTTAGGGTGTCTGCTGTTGTGTTGAGAGTGCCTGGTAGGTGCTCCGCTGAGAGTACTACATTGTGAAGAATCGCCCATTCCCATATCTCCTGGGCTTCTTTTGAGAGGAGAAGAGATCTTGTACCTCCATGCTTGTTTATGTAATGCATGGCCGTTGTGTTGTCCGTCCTGACCAGCACAGTTGTATTTTGAATCCTCGGCTTGAAAGCCTGCAAGGCTAGGCGAATCGCTCTGAGTTCCAAGAGATTTATATGAAGACCACGCTCTTCTGCCTTCCAGTGATTGCTCACCTGGAGATTTTGCAAGACTGCGCCCCAGCCTTCCATTGAGGCGACTGTGGTTGGAACCAGAGGGGATGAAAACATTCTGAAAGAAAGACCTCTCGAGATATTTTTTCTTGACAGCCCACCAACTTGCTGCTCTTCTTATGAGAGGAGTGACCTTTATCTTGTCCTCGAAAGAGCCTTCCACCTGCCGCCATTGCATATCTAGTTGTTCTTGCAAGGGGCGCATTCTTAATCTGAAATACGGAACTAATGGTATGCTAGATGATATCAATCCTAGAAAAGATTTGTAGAGACGAACTGATAGGAATCTTCTCCCCTGTAATCGGATTGCTGAGGAGATTAGTTTCTTTTGCCTCTCTTCCGAAGGGAAAGCTTTGCAAAACCTTGTATCCAGAATGGAGCCCAGGAACTTGACACTCCTGGATGGAACAATAACTGACTTGTCCCTGTGGAGACATAGACCCAGGCCTTTGAAAAGTTGGATGCAATTTTCGACTGCCCTTGACGCTGCCTGAGAAGACAGAGCCTTGATTAACCAATCGTCTAGGTAAGGGAAAACTTCTAGCGATTGTTTCCTTAAGAACGCCGCTACCGGGGCCAATACTTTTGTGAAAATCCACAGAGCGGATCTGAGCTCGAAGGGCAGGACCTTGAACTGAAAATGGCTCTTGGCTACTGTGAAGCGTAAACATTTTTTGTGAGCTGGGTGGATCGGAATGTGGAAATATGCATCCTGGAGATCCAGAGTCGCCATGTAATCCCCCAGATTTAGAAGACGCAAGACATCCTGAAAAGAGACCATTTGAAAGGAGAGTTTTATGAGATAGGTGTTGAGCTCCCTCAGGTCTAAGATCGGGCGCCATTTTTCTTCCGCCTTCTGAATGAGGAAAAATCTGGAATAGAACCCTTTTCCTTTATGTGAGAGTGGCACTGGTTCTACCGCTCCCTTGGTGAGCAGATGCGAGACTTAGAGACGGAGAAGGTGCAGATGTTTTGATTTTGTGGCACGAGGGGCTCTTGGAGGTGGTAAATTTGTGAATTCTAATGTATGGCCAGAACAAACGATTCTGTCTCGGGACTCTCTGGAAGCTGACCAATGAAAGGAGAGAGATCGCACCACATTTGCAATCGTATCGTCCCAAAATTGCGAGTGCGTTCGAGGCCCGAACAAGGAGGCTAGACATCGAAGGGAACCTCTTCCCAACATTAACCAAGCGCCTGCCTTCTCTATCTGGCGGTGCCGTCAGGGGTGCCGCGGGGTTCCTTGATTATCTATGTGCTGCCTGGGAAATAACCGAGTCCAGTTTAGGTTGACCAATAAGACATGCAGGACTGTCCTCCGTGGCCCAATATTTCTTTTCCAGCCACGGTAAAACCGGAGTTACAGTTGCTGGAGACTGCATCCCTTTTTTGCCCTCACTCCAAACATGTTCCACAATTGGGATAGAACTAATCAATTTCTTGTAGGGCTCTTTGAAGTCGTAGAGGAAACAGTCTGACTGCATGACAGGAACCGGAAGGCCAAATCATTTAGATGCCCTTTCCATAAGATTATGGAAGCTACCTATGTCCGCTGGAGGCGAATCCACAGGGTCTGGGGATGGAGATGTCGGATCAGGGATAACATAGTCGTTCCATTCAGTGTCAGGGTTTTGACTATGCTCCCTATCTTGGTCTTCATCAGAAGAGTCATCATCATTATTAGGCACTGTAATCACATCATGCCTTTCAGTCCCTGGCTGTTCACCTTGTCTCTGAGAGGTTGATGCCACCGGAGTAGATAAAGTTTGCTGAGGCAGTGGCGGAGGAGGTGGAATGGTTTCAGAGGTCTGAGATGGGAACCTCTTTTAATAATCTAATAACATCAACTGCAGATAGTTTATCAACGAAGATGGCATGGCCACCATATCCTGGCCATATGTTTGTTGATGCGTGTCCTGAGGAGTGAATCGAGATTCTGGATAATGTTGATCCAGGAAATAATCGTCAGAATCCGAGTCCTGATACTTCACTTGAAGTTGTGAAGGACTATATGCATCCCCATATGGGCTTTCGTCTTAATCCAAATATTCCTCCTCCAGCAGAAGAGGTGGAGGCAATGGTGTTACCCTACGGGGTGATGTTATCTCCGCCGTAATCAGTCTTTTCCTTATAGAAATCCTTACTTATTGGATCGTCGATGGTGTCGTCGACGAGTGGATCGTCGTCGCTGGAGAAAGTACTGTCGTCGACAGTGGAACAGCCGTCGACGGAGAGCTGATCGTCGATGGGATCGTCAACGAGGTGGATGTCAGGATCATTGTCGTCGCCGTCGTCGCCGTAGTCGTCGTTGTCCTCGTCTGCCCGTCGACGGAGTCTCAATTGAAGCCAATGGAGTTTTTGTCATCGTCATCGACATACCTGAGGAGACCGTCGTCGACGGACGGATTTTCTTCTCTCCTTTTGCTTCCTGAGGTGTACTTGAGGGTTTTTTGAATATCTTCTCTTTTTCTGATGGAGAAGAAGCCACAGAAACGCCTTGGTTTGCCTTTTTTCCAGATGGCACCTCAGGGAGGAGTCCCTCTTTCTCCTTTAGGTGGTGAAGAGATTTTTTGGGACTAAGCCTTTTAGACCTTTCAGAGGTCTTTTGAGAGGCCTCATGTTGGACAGGCCTCGGGGAAGGCCCGCTCCCTCCCCGCATGACGGGGACCGGACCCCTGCTCTCCCTGTATCCCCAACAAGAACCATCCCGGCAACCCGCTGGGGCAACCCACGACCTGTCCACAACGGAACTCCAGCCCCCGAACACCCCAGTATCGGCTGGCCCGGGCCCCCGTCAGCACCACTGCCCCGGCCCAGCCGCCATCTTTGGACACTACATGACAAGGCTGCGTGGCCTCGGCTCGACCCCAACCCTGGGCCTGGCCAGGCCCCGACATCGAGGCACCACCATCCACCTAGGGGGTGAAGAGACCACTTGGCAGGTCAATGGGAGAAGGAGTGTCAATGGCTCCCCTCCGCCAGGTGTCAATCGCCCCCGGCCTCCCCGGGCGCTGGCTCCACCCCCCTGCTGGGTGTCTGGACTCCCTCACCCGGACCTCCCGACCTCCAAGTGCGAGGGTCCGGACATCAAAGGAGACCAGACCTATAACTGGGGTAGCTCCAGAGCAGGAAGGCAGTTGTATCTTGGAGTCGAGAAACACCGTGAGGAACTCATCCTTGGAGGCCTGCTGGCGCTGCCGCGGCCCTTTCTTGTGACCCATCTCCGAAGCCTGCTGGCGCTGCCGCGGCCCTTTCTTGTGAACCATCTCCGAAGCCTGCTGGTGCTGCCGCGGCCCTTTCTTGTGAACCATCTCCGAAGCCTGCTGGCGCTGCCGCGGCCCTTTCTTGTGAACCATCTCCGAAGCCTGCTGGCGCTGCCGCGGCCCTTTCTTGTGAACCATCTCCGAAGCCTGCTGGCGCTGCCGCGGCCCTTTCTTGTGAACCATCTCCGAAGCCTGCTGGCGCTGCCGTGGCCCTCTTCAACGTGAACCATCGTCTTGGCCTGCTGGCGCTGCTGCGGCCTTTCTCGTCGTGCACCATCTTCGTAGCCTGCTGGCGCTGCCGCAGCCCTCCTCGTTGTGAACAATCGTCCTAGCCTGCTGGCGATGCCGCGGCCCTCCTCGCTGTGAACCATCGTCCTAGCCTGCTGGCGCTGCCGCGGCCCATCTTTGCGGACCCCCAAGCTCGAGGATTGTGAGCTCCCCTCTTACCGCACCTGTACCGGACCGGTACTAAGACTGTCCCGCTACCCCTTTCCCCTACAGAGACTAGAATTGGGAGGATCCTCGTGTCCTGACCCCACTGTATCGTTTATCACCTTGCCTCAAGATTCTTATATAAAGTGTGCTGAACTCATCCTTGTGTGGTGTCCATCTGTGGGGGGGAAGTTACTTGTCTGTACGATCGCCGGAGACGGCCCTCACCGGAGGCCTCTCCCCCTGTACTCGGCCGACCCTCCGGGTCCCCGTCTAACATTGGTGGCAGCGGTGGGATCCGAGCCAACGCATAATCGTACAGAGAGTAACTCACCCCACGACACACAATCACCATGACAACAAAAGAGAGCGGAACGGAAAAATTCCAGATTGAAAAACTAGACGAATACAGCCACAGAGAACTAAAACAATTCTGCATAGAACTGGGCATTGCTACCACAGGACTGAGCACGAAAGAGGACTTCAAACACGCCCTGGAATCTTGGGCAGAGACGGGTACGGCCGTACCCCAAAACCAAAGCCTCGAGACAACCGAAACAAGCACCGCGCCGACAGAAGAAAGAAGACCGGGTCTCTCACCAGAGGAGGCCCGAGAACGAGAGAAGAGCAGGCTCCACGAATTGGAACTGGCTCAACTTCGCTTAGATGGAGAACTCAAATTGGCGGAACAAAAAATAACTTTGGAACACTTACGGCTCCGAGAGGAGCGAGAAGAGAAACAAAGGCAGAGAGAGTTAGAAGAGAAAAAGCTAGCCTACGAGCATGAGCGCAACTTGACGGAACTAGAGATTCGGAGGCAGAACAAAGATCTCGGGGTCCCCGGGCACCCGAGCCCCCCTGTCACTACGGACCCCAAGGTCCACATCCCCAAGGATGTCGTCAGAGAATATTACCGGAACGATGATATCCAGCAATGGTTCAAAGCCTACGAAGTAGCCATGACCTCCCACCGGATTCCCCGCAGCGACTGGGGAGCCGGGTTATGGGGGAGGTTTGTCAACGAAGGGCGAGACGCCCTACTGCAACTCCCGGACCATCAGATGACATCCTACGACCACATGAAAGCCGCCCTCCTCACTCGAGACGGACTCACGCCCGAGATGTACCGCCAGAGGTTCCGCCACTGCAAACGGATCCCGGGTACGACTTGGGTGGAGTACGTGAACTTCTTTAGCCGAGCCTTCGAGGGGTGGATCAAGGGCAGCAAGGTGACCACTTACGAGCAACTCTTTGACCTTATTGTATGGGAGCACCTTTCTAACAACTGCTTCGTCGAGCTCAGGCAGCACCTCCTTGACAGTAAACTGACTGAACCTCGGCAACTCGCCGTCGAGGCTGACCGATGGGAAAGCACCCGAGTTCCCCGAAACGGGCCCAGCGAACAGAACAGAGCCGCCCAAGGGCTCCATCGCCCCCGAGGGGGAGGCCAGGGTCGGGGCAGAGACACCGTCCCGGTGGCTCCCGCCAGCAACACCCCGCCCCCGGCCGGCAGGGGGAGCCTCCCGATGCGACCAGGTTTCCGCGCCAACGTTACCTGCCACCGATGCCAGCGACCCGGCCACTACGCCAATGATCCCAACTGCCCGAAGAACCAGAGCCCTATGCCCCGCCAGGTCGCTGCCGCCGCCCTGGGAGAAGAGCAAACCCAAGAAGACACTGAAGAGTACGAGCCAGACCAGCCCGAGTGGGAACCAGCCGCCATGTCCCTGGTCTGCCTAGGGGAAAGAGACCTGATCCCGCGGGCACCCCTTCCCGCCAACACGCAGAAGTACAGCCAGTGGGTCAACATTAATGGGCACCGGGCTGAAGCCCTCCGCGACACCGGGGCCAGTGTGACCGCAGTCCGCTGCCATCTGGTGACCCCGGACCAGATCTTGCCAAATATCCTTTGCCCCGTACGGTCGGCCGACAACTCAGAAAGCCTATGTCGGATGGCCTGCGTCCCCTTCGAGTGGGGAGGAGTATCCGGAATGCTGAAAGTGACTGTCCGCGATGATGCCCCCGTGGACTGCCTCCTGGGGAACGACCTCGAAAGTTCTCCCTGGTCAGCCGTCGAGAGAAGAGAGCACCTGGGGATGCTGGGCCTCCCTGAATGGGTCTGCGTAACGACCCGGTCCATGGCCGCCCGCGCCATCCCCAGTCCCGAAGAACCCGAATGGCCAGAGCCTCCTCCCCCGATCGTCCAAGAGGGAGCCACCCTGGAAGCCAGTTCTCCGGAACACAGCGAAGAAGGACTCGATCGGCTCCGGGACCTTCTCGAACTGGCCCAGTGGCGTCAAGAGGGTGGCCCCACCCAGGAACAATTCCGACAGGAGCAGAGAACATGTCCTTCCCTCGAGGGACTCCGGCAGCAAGCCCTCGCCCAGAGCGCAGGAGACACCTCGGGGGCCCACTGGATTTATTGGGACAATGACCTGCTCTACAGTGAGCAAAGGATTGCTGAGCTGGGGACAGCCGGGTGCTGGTGGTCCCCCTCCGCTTCAGAGACTTCCTCTTGAACCTAGCACACGATGTGCCCCTTGCCGGACACCTGGGGCAAGACAAAACGTACAGCCGCCTGGTGACCCACTTCTACTGGCCCAAAATGCGGAATGATGTATCCAACCACTGTCGGGCCTGCCCATCCTGCCAGGCCAGTGGGAAGAGTGGCCGAAAGATCAAAGCACCCTTGCAGCCTTTCCCCATCGTCACCACCCCGTTTGAACGGGTGGGAATAGACATTGTGGGGCCCCTGGACCCCCGAACAGCACAAGGGCACCGGTTCATCCTGGTCCTGGTGGACCACGCCACCCGCTATCCCGAGGCCATCCCTCTTCGGACCGTGACGGCGCCCGTGGTAGGCCGAGCCCTGATGGGGATCTTCTCTCGGGTGGGCTTCCCCCGGGAAGTCGTCAGCGACAGGGGCACGAACTTTATCTCTACCTACATGAAGTCTCTCTGGCAACAGTGCGGGGTCACCTACAAATTCACGACCCCCTATCACCCGCAAGGAAATGGACTGGTCGAGCGGTTTAACCGCACCCTCAAGGGGATGATCATGGGCCTAGAAGAACCCCTACGTCACCAATGGGATGTGCTGCTCCCGTGCCTCCTGTTCGCCTACCGAGAAGTCCCCCAGAAATCCCTGGGCTTCAGCCCATTCGAACTCCTGTATGGACACCCCGTCCGGGGTCCCCGCAGCCTGGTCAAAGAAGGGTGGGAGGTGGCCCCCCAGAAGACTCCTCCGGATGTATACAAGTATCTCCTGACCCTCCGCAACCAGACCCGGCGATTCAGGGAACTCGCCAAGGCCAACCTTGAAGCCAGTCAGGAGGACATGAAGAGATGGTATGATCAGCATGCCTCCTCCATCGAGATCGAGCCGGGACAACAAGTCTGGGTGATGTCCCTGGTTGAACCCTGCGCCCTGCAGGACAAATGGACAGGGCCCTTCAAGGGTCCCGTCACCTACCTGATCGACATGGAGTCCCCCCGGAACCCCCTACGGGTCTTCCACGCCAACAGACTCAAACCCCACTTCGTACGCTCAGAACTCAGCCTCCTGATGGCTACCGATAGTGGGACGGAAGAAGACTCCGAGCCCCTTCCTGACCTGCTGAGGACACTCGAGCAGGACGGCTCAGTGGAAGGGGTCAGACTCTCCGATGCCTTATCCCCAGAGCAACGCCAAGACTGTCGAGATCTCCTGCTACAATTCGCAGACCTGTTTTCCCTCATCCCCGGGGTCACCCCCTGGTGCCTTCACGACGTGGACACCGGGGATAGCCCCCCTATTCGACACAGGGCGTACCGAGTGCCGGATCGAGTGCGCGCCTGCATCCAGAACGAAGTCTCCAAAATGCTGGCTCTAGGAGTGATCGAGCCGTCTGACAGCCCCTGGGTCAGCCCAGTCGTACTGGTCCCCAAGGCTGCCGCCCCGGGCGTTGCCCCCGAGCTCCGGTTCTTTGTGGACTATCGGGGCCTGAACGCCGTTACCAGAACCGACGCTCACCCCATCCCCCGGGCGGATGAGCTGATTGACCGCATGGGGGCTGCCCGCTACCTGAGCATCTTCGATCTAACAGCGGGCTACTGGCAGATCGGCCTCACCCCCGGGGCCCAAGAGCGATCCGCCTTCTCTACCCCGGATGGCCACTACCACTTCAAGGTGATGCCATTCGGCATGAAAAACGCCCCAGCTACCTTCCAGAGACTCGTGAACCAGGTACTGGCGGGCCTCGAAGAATTCAGCGCCGCCTATCTGGACGACATTGCTGTATACAGTCGCCACTGGGCAGACCACCTCCACCACCTCCGGGAGGTCCTGCACGCCCTCCGGCAGGCCGGGCTCACCATCAAAGCCAGCAAATGCCAGATTGGCCAAGGGTCCTTGATCTACCTGGGACACCAAGTGGGGAGCGGTCTGGTGGCCCCCCTCCAGCTCAAGATCGCTGCCATCCAGGCCTGGCAACCACCTGTCACCCAAACCGAGGTCCGAGCCTTCCTGGGGCTCACCGGGTACTACCGGCGGTTTGTAAAGGACTATGGCAGCATTGTGGGGCCCCTCACAGAACTCACATCCAAGAAAAACCCCAAAACAGTCAACTGGACTCCGGACTGTCAAGCGGCCTTTGAGAAATTGAAGGCCGCCATGTGCACCGCCCCCGTGCTCCAGGCCCCCGACTACAGCCGGGAATTCATAGTGCAGACGGACGCCTCAGATCATGGCATTGGGGCCGTCCTCTCTCAACTCAACACCGAGGAAGTCGATCAGCCAGTGGCCTTCATCAGCCAACGCCTGCTGGCCCAAGAACAGCGCTGGAGCACCATCGAGCGCGAGGCCTTCGCCGTGGTATGGGCCCTCAAGAAGCTCCGACCCTATCTCTTCGGTACCCACTTCCGGGTGCAAACAGATCACCGACCCCTGCAATGGCTGATGCAGATGCGGGGAGAGAACCCAAAACTGTTGCGATGGTCCATCTCCCTGCAGGAGATGGATTTCACTGTGGAGCATCGTCCAGGCCAAGACCACGCCAACGCAGACGGCCTGTCACGCTTCTTCCGCCTCGGCGAGGAGAATACCCAAGAGGATGGGTGACTCTCCCTGCCTTCAGCTGGGGGGGACGCATGTTGGACAGGCCTCGGGGAAGGCCCGCTCCCTCCCCGCATGACCGGGACCGGACCCCTGCTCTCCCTGTATCCCCGACAAGAACCATCCTGGCAACCCGCTGGGGCAACCCACGACCCGTCCACAACGGAACTCCAGCCCCCGAACACCCCAGTATCGGCTGGCCCGGGCCCCCGTCAGCACCACTGCCCCGGCCCAGCCGCCATCGTTGGACACTACATGACAAGGCCGCGTGGCCTCGGCTCGACCCCAACCCTGGGCCTGGCCAGGCCCCGACATCGAGGCACCACCATCCACCTAGGGGGTGAAGAGACCACTTGGCAGGTCAATGGGAGAAGGAGTGTCAATGGCTCCCCTCCGCCAGGTGTCGATCGCCCCCGGCCTCCCCGGGCGCTGGCTCCACCCCCCCTGCTGGGTGTCTGGACTCCCTCATCCCGGACCTCCCGACCTCCAAGTGCGAGGGTCCGGACATCAAAGGAGACCAGGCCTATAACTGGGGCAGCTCCAGAGCAGGAAGGCAGTTGTATCTTGGAGTCGAGAGACACCATGAGGAACACATCCTTGGAGGCCTGCTGGCGCTGCCGCAGCCCTTTCTTGTGAACCATCTCCGAAGCCTGCTGGCGCTGCCGCGGCCCTTTCTTGTGAACCATCTCCGAAGCCTGCTGGCGCTGCCGCGGCCCTCTTCAACATGAACCATCGTCTTGGCCTGCTGGCGCTGCCGCGGCCTTTCTCGTCGTGCACCATCTTCGTAGCCTGCTGGCGCTGCCGCGGCCCTCCTCGTTGTGAACAATCGTCCTAGCCTGCTGGCGCTGCCGCGGCCCTCCTCGCTGTGAACCATCATCCTAGCCTGCTGGCGCTGCCGCGGCCCATCTTTGCGGACCCCCAAGCTCGAGGATTGTGAGCTCCCCTCTTGCCGCACCAGTACCGGACCGGTACTAAGACTGTCCCGCTACCCCTTTCCCCTACAGAGACTAGAATTGGGAGGATCCTCGTGTCCTGACCCCACTGTATCGTTTATCACCTTGCCTCAAGATTCTTATATAAAGTGTGTTGAACTCATCCTTGTGTGGTGTCCATCTGTGGGGGGGAAGTTACTTGTCTGTACGATCGCCGGAGACGGCCCTCACCGGAGGCCTCTCCCCCTGTACTCGGCCGACCCTCCGGGTCCCCGTCTAACACCTTAGCAGGAGGTTTAGCAGATGTAGAGGGGGAAGACCTACCCCTTTTTCTAGACCTCCTCGAGGATGTAGCTAAGGAGGAATCCTCACTATCACTGGACATCACAGAACCTCTTTCCGAGACTTCATTTTTTGCAGCCAAGTCAGAAGTCTTCCTTCCCGGTCTCTCAGAGTCTTAGTTGAGAAAGTCCTGCAGATCTTGCACTCAGTGGCCTTGTGGTCGTGATATAAGCAATAAATACAATCTTTATGCTTATCTTCCACATAAAGTCTTTTCTTTGAGCAAGTAGCACAGGCTTTGAATAAAGCTTTCTTTTCAGACATCCTGAAAAGAAAAAAGGTTGTAGAAATCCAAATGAAGAGAAAACTGAGCAGAACTCAGAGGAGACTCCCTTAGCACAACGTGCGGTAGAAAATCTGAGGCTCTAAGGCTCTCTCCTGAGGGTTCTATGGGGTGAGACTGATCTGATTGGTGGTTGCAGACTTTTGGTCTCTGTTACACAAAGAGGTAGATAGGCTACAAAATGAGATGAGGCCTAGGCCTTACTTTCTCTTTTGTACATACTGCTATGGTATTTTCTATTTACCGAGGCTCCCAGGCTGATGACGGGGGAATGATGCAAAGCATGGGAATCTATGAAAGTTCCAATCCTGGGGCAACTTGCACTTCTTAAATGGATGTGTCTCTGGATCATACACTTCCTGAATGGATGTGCCTCTGGATCCCACAATTCCTGAGTGGATGTGCCTCTGGATCTTGCACTTCCTGAATGGATGTGCCTCTGGATCTTGCACATCCTGAATGCAGGTGCCTCTGGATATTGCACATCCTGAATGCAGGTGCCTCTGGATCTTGCACTTCTTGAATGGATGTGCCTCTGAGTCGTGCACTTCCTGAGTGGATATGTTTCTGGATCTTGCACTTCTCGAATGGATGTGTGACTGGATCCAACACTTCCCCTGAATGGATGTGAATCTGGATCTTGCACTTCCTGAATGGATGTGTCTCTGGATCCTACACTTCCTGAATGGATGCTCCTCTGTATCTTGCACTTTCTGAATGGATGTGCCTCTGGATCTTGCACTCCTTGAATGGTTGTGCTTCTGAGTCGTGCACTTCCTGAATGGATGTGTTTCTAGATCTTGCACTTCTTGAATGGATGTGCCTCTGGCTTTTGCACTTCTTGAATGGATGTGCCTCTGGATCCTACACTTCCTGAATGGATGTACCTCTGGCTCTTGCACTTCTTGAATGGATATGCCTCTGGCTCTTGTACTTTTTGAATGGATGTGCCTCTGGCTCTTGCAATTCTTGAATGGATGTGTCTCTGGATCCCACACTTCTTGAATGGATGTGCCTCTGGCTCTTGCACTTCTTGAATGGATATGTCTCTAGATCCTGCACTTCCTGAATGGATGTGCCTCTGGATCCCACACTTCTTGCATGGATGTGCCTCTCCCTCTTGCACTTCCTGAATGTATGTGTCTCTGGATCCTTTACTTCCTGAATCGATGTGCCTCTGGATGTTGCACTGCTTGAATGGATGTGCTTGTGGGTCTTGCACTTCTTAAATGGATGAATCTCTGGATCACGCACTTCTTGCATAGATGTTCCTCTGGCTCTTTTACTTCTTGAATGGATGTGCCTCTGGCTCTTGCACTTCTTGAATGGATGTGCCTCTGGATCCCACACTTCTTGCATGGATGTGCCTCTCCCTCTTGCACTTCCTGAATGGATGTGTCTCGGGATCCTGCACTTCCTGAATCAATGTGCCTCTGGATGTTGCACTGCTTGAATGGATGAATCTCTGGATCCCGCACTTCTTGCATGGATGTTACTCTGGCTCTTGCACTTCTTGAATGGATGTGCCTCTGGATCTTGCACTTCCTGAATGTTTGTGTTTCTGGATCTTACACTTCTTAAATGGCTGCCCCTCTGGATCCTGCACTTCTTGAATGGATGTGCCTCTCAATCCTGCGCTTCCTGAATAGTTTGCCTCTGGCACAAGCACTTCATAAATGGATGTATCCTGATTACTGGTGCTTCATGGATGAATTCCCCACTGTGCCTGAAAAATTCACAAAGTGACATTCCCCTGTTACTGGCACTTCATAGGTTTGCGTACCCCAGGGACTGGCATTCCGTTTATGGATGTTCCCCCTGATACTGACATGGAATCTAGTGTTGTGTCCCAACACTGACATTCTATCTGTGGATGTGCCCCTGGCACTCCATGGATGTATCTCTGGCATATCATGGATAATCTTGACACTGCCATGTCATAGATGGTGAACCTTTAGTGCTGGCGCTTGATGGATGGTCTACCCAGGGCTTTAAGTGGACCGAGTCTCACCGGCTCTGAGCACCAGCAGGTTTTTTTAAGGGGGCCTTGAAACGGGTCTCTATCGGGTTCTGTTTTGTGCTCTGGCACAGGCGGTCTGTTTTTTTCCGGACTGCAGTGACCGCAGCAACATCGATGTGCGCGTGCTCACACTGCACTTCTCACTAGTGGAGAAATTACAGCATGACGTCATGCCAGGTGAGCCTTGTAGGAGAAGGGAAATCCTTTAAAAAGAGTCATTTTCTCTCTGGGTTTCCCTTCTCTTTTTGAAACTCAGGGAGCAGCAACATCGTTGTGGTGTCAGCAGGGCTTTAAGTGTAAGCTTTTTCAAAATTATATGCAACAAGACATAGTTGTTGCTTATTTATCTTATACAACTAACAGCCATTGACAAAGCCAATTGTCCCTCCCTGTTGTAGGTATAAAGTTACTTGTTGTATCATATTATTGGAGGGAATGACAGAAACAGCAAAATACAAGTTGGGCGGCATTTTTTGCTAAACACAGATTTTTAGCTTATGTGTTTTTAAGCCACGCTCCTTTGAGAGCCCCCCCCCCCCTCCCCCTAGTGTTTTCATCCCACTTAAAGCCCTGGGTCTACCTTTTGCATGCCAGGGATGTACCCCTGGCACCGACAATTTCACTGGTTCTTCACAGCTGAATGTGCCCCCTGTCAATGTCACTTCATCTATGCACGTACCCTCCCTCGCTCAGGCTCTTCGTGGATGAATGCCCCCCTAACACTCCAACTCCCTCTGTGGATGAATGCCCCCTAACACTCCAACTCCCTCTGTGGATGAATGCCCCCTAACACTCCCACTCCCTCTGTGGAGGTGCCCCTTGCGCTGACATTTGGACATTTCAAAGGTGACGACTGTGTCTTTCACTTGTAATTGACATGAAGTTGACGCTTTGGGGTGCCAAAGTATTTACCGTGAGATTTCCCGCTCCCACGTGCCCGCGCCCTGGTTGAGCTCTGACTGACAAGTGGCTGACTCTGCCCCCGTGCTGCAGGCCCTCGGAGGAAGGAATCCGATCTGCCTAGAGGCCAGGTGGGCTTCGGTCAGCAGAAGCCCCGCGCCTGCTCAGCAAGATGCACTTGTCTTCAGCTCCAAGTGCAGCAGAGTGGAGGCGACAACTGTCCCACGGAGCGGATACCTGGGCCACAGCGCTCTGCAAATAGAAGCAGTGCTAAAAGGGGGTGCCAGGCCACTCCGGATTCCGAGGGCTCAGCTCCGCGCAGTGCCAGGGCGCATTCCACGTGAAACCGCAGGCCTGGCGGTTGAAGGGTCTAATCCGCCATCTTTCGCCGGACACCCTACGGTTCATGTAACTGTCACCGGGAGATTAACTCAGCAAAAATAATGTCTTATTCCCTGTCACTGTCTCTCAGGCTTGAATCAGCCAGGCCCAGAACGAGCGGGGATCAGGGGCCCCTCGGCCCTTTTGACACCAGAGAGCATTAATGGTTTTATTAACAAGATCTCTCAGCAGGTGCCACTTTGTCATGCACTAAGGCTGGCGGGCGCGAAAATGCAGTAGTTGGAGTGGCTTTGACTGACAGGAGTAATCAGCATGGCTGGCGAGCTCGCCCTCCTCCCAGGCTGAAAACCTCACGCTCTGACAGATGAAGTGAAGTTAGTCACGGTGCAGCCTTCAGTTTCACATGAAGGGGCACTGATGGTGTTCAGACTAAAGCAACATGGCCCACTTGTAGCTCTTGCATTGTTATGGGCTTGGGGATTTAACGCCTGAAAGGAAGGATGAACGGGGCTCTAGTACAGAGGTGGAAACGCAGTGCTTAATTTGAGCCGGTGGTTTCCGGTGCTCGGCAGGGGCTCGTAATTGTTAACACCAGCATGTATGACAGTCTGCCACACGATGGAGCTGTCTCTCTAATTTAGAGATGAGCACAACAATAGTTGTTTATCAATTTAATGTACATTAAAATGACTAATACCTGCCGCCCAAACCATCATTATAGCTTCAGGAGCCTGGAATAGCCTGATATGTCACACTAGTTGTTGGTAGCACTGGTAGGGGCAATGGGTGGTGGTGACGTTGTCCCTGGCACAATTCTTTTTTTTATTTATTTTTTTACAAATTAAGCACTGAGACCCCACCATGTTTGTTGCAGTCACGTTCACCTCTTCGGGGAAGGAATGCCGAAGGCCTGCATAGCCCTGGACATAAAAGGCTTGCTTACACAGAGCCAAGGGGCCTGAAGGTGTGATCCTCTAGGACAAAGTGTTTTTTGTTTTGTGTGTGACTGCCATCTATTGTTTTATTTTACTTTTTCTTTCTCGTTTGTATCTGTAATGTGTAAATATGTCAAATTCGCCTCGTGTAACGTACATGGTTTTATTGAGAAGCGCTCTAACACCTTTGGGTAAAGTCTGTGCTATATAAAATTGCATTAAATACATTTTTTTTAATTAAAAAATTGCAGAGACGTGGCCTGAATCTCACAGGATGGCTTTGATTCCACTACTAGGCCTCTCTCCTGGGTGAGCCTTCCTCTTTGGGCAGCCTTCACCCTGGGACTGTGTCCATCCTGGGACAGCCTCCCTCTGGGGCAGCCTCCCTCCTGGGGCAGCCTCCCTCCTGGGACAGCGTCCATGTTGTTAAGCAGTAATTTGTTACGGAGCCTTTGTTTACCTCTGTCCACATTGCAGAAATATAACCATTGTCTACAATGATGGACTAGCAGCATTGCAAAAATCCAAGCACAGTTAAGATCTAAATAGGACGGTAATCACAACAATTCGAACATTCAATGGAAGGTCAAAGGAAGGCCAATGTTAACCACAATGTGATTTGTTCAGGTAGTGAGGTCTGCTATAATCCAGAAAAGAACACCACAGGGTTAAGTAACCAATCACTAGATTAAATCACTGTCAAGGGACCTGGGATTTTCAGGCCCACCTGGAAGGTGTAATGGAGCCCTGGAGTAGTTCAGAGAGAGGACTCCTATCCGCAGAGGGCTCCTGTGAAAGGCAGCATTCAGCTGGTTTAATTACCAGTTAGTTGTTTCATATGTTGCCAAAGGGCATAGGATTACCCTATCGATGGAAAGGGCTAATACTGATTTTTCCAATAGCTTGTGTAGAGCAACTAAGATTTTGGAGGGGAGGTCACTTTCGACCTTTACAGTAAATGCAACTGGCAAAGAAAGTTCTGGAGCGCAAAATTTCACTCGGCCCATCTCATGTCATAAGCTTCAGAGGAGACAACCACTGAAGATAAATGTCTATGTAAGCACTGTCAACAAGGTAGAGAGTTTGGGTCCCACCTCTTCAACAGGACACCCCAAGTAACCCCTCCTCCAGGCAGCCACCCAGAAGCACAGGTTTGGCACTTCTACAATGATATAAGCAGGTCATATTTCATAATGTCCCTTGTAAAATGATAATCTAAAAGACACAGGTAGGTCCTGGTATCCTGCCACTTTATAATGGCACTCATATACTCCTTGGCCGGGTCAATGTTTTAAAGCCCTGGCGACTTCCGGGCTGTGACATCAGATTAATTGGCAATCAAGTACATTTAAACAGAAAGCAGTGCTCAACTGTGGCTTCTTGCTCCATACTGTGGAGATACCAAACAAGCCAATGACTGGCTGATCAGTGCCAATCCCGCCCAGTGATCGCCCAGAGTCCTTGATGTGACTTATCCATGCACTAGAAATTAGAACAAGCTGTCTCGAGTTCTAGAGAAGTCCTGCTCCATACAGATGAAAGCACATGCTCCAACCAATAGAATATTCTCCGCTGGGCTCTCGCTATCAACAGATGTCTTGAGAGGTGAGCAGGACTTATGCTCCCACCACTAGACTCTCCTCCGCTGGGCTCTCGATATCAGCAGGTGCCTGCTTGAGAGGTGAGCGGGACCCTTGCTCCCACCGACAGACTATCCTTCGATGGGCTCTCACTATCAGTAGGTATTGTGAGCCGTGAGCGGGACTCAAGCTCCCACCACTAGACTATCCTCCGCTGGGCTCTCGTTATCAGAAGGTGTCTTGAGATGTGAGCGGGACTCATGCTCCTACCAATAGACTATCCTGCGCTGGACTCACGCTATCAGCAGGTGTCTTGAAAGGTGAGCAGTACTCATGCTTCCACTGATATACTATCTTCCACTGGGCTCTTGCTATCAGCAGGTATCTTGAGAGTTGAGCGGACTCATGCTCCCACCGATAGACTATCCTCCGCTGGGCTCTCGCTATCAGCAGGGGTCTTGAGACGTGAGCAGGACTCCTGTTCTCACTGAAAGACAATCCTGTGCTGGGCTCACGCTATCAGCAGGGGTCTTGAGAGGTGAGCAGGATTCATGCTTCCACTGATATACTATCCTCCGCTGGGCTCTCGCTATCAGCAGGTGCATTCTTGAGAGGTGAGCGGGATTTCTGCTCCCACCAACAGACTATCCCCCGCTGGGCTCTCGCTATCAGCAGGTGCCTTCTTGAGAGGTGAGTGGGATTCCTGCTCCCACCAACAGACTATCCTCCGCTGGGCTCTCGCTATCAGCAGGGGTCTTGAGAAGTGAGCAGGACTCCTGTTCCCACCGAAAGACAATCCTCTGCTGGGCTCACGCTATCAGCAGGTGTCTTGAGAGTTGAGCGAGACTCATGCTCCCACCGATAGCCTATCCTCCGCTGGGCTCTCGCTATCAGCAGGGGTCTTGAGACGTGAGCAGGACTCATGCTCCCACCGATAGCCTATCCTCTGCTGGGCTCTCGCTATCAGCAGGTGCCTTCTTGAGAAGTGAGTGGGATTCCTGCTCCCTCCAACAGACTATCCTTCGATGGGCTCTCGCTATCAGCAGGTGCCTTCTTTAGAGGTGAGTGGGATTCCTGCTCCCACCAACAGACTATCCTCTGCTGGGCTCTCGCTATCATCATGTATCTTGAGAGGTGAGCGGGGCTCATGCTCAACCAATAGACTATCGTCTTTTGAACTCTCGCTATCAGCAGGTGTCTTGAGAGGTTAGCTGGACTCATGCTCTCACGGACACACTATCCTCCGCTGGACTCTTGCTGTCAGCAGGGATCTTGAGAGTTGAGCGGGACTCATGCTCATCCAATAGACTATCCTCCACTGCGCTCTCTCTATCAGCAGGTGTTTTGAGCCATGAGCGGGACTCATGCTCCCACCGTTAGACTATCCTCCACTGGGCTCTCGCTATCAGCAGGTGTCTTGAGAGGTGAGCATGTCTCATGCTCCCACCGAAAGACTATCCTCCGCTGGGCTCTCGCTATCAGCAGAGGTCTTGAGACATGAGCGGGACTCATCATGTTACCACCGAAAGACTATTCTCCGCTGGACTCTCACTATCACCAGGTGTCTTGAGAGGTGAACGGGACTCATGCTCCCTCCACTATACTATCCTCGACAGTGCTCTCTCTATCAGCAGGTGTCTTGAGAGATGAGCGGAACTCATGCTCAACCAATAGACTATCCACCGCTGGGCTCTCCCTCAGTGGGTGTCTTGAGAGGTGAGCGGGGCTCATGCTCCTACCACTAGACTATCCTCTGCTGGGCTGTCGCTATCAGCAGGTGTCTTGAGAGGTGAGCGGGACTCATGCTCAACCAACAGACTATCCACCGCTGGGCTCTCCCCATCAGTGGGTGTCTTGCAAGGTGAATGGAGCTCCTGCTGCCATTGAGATTATCCTCAGCTGGGCTCTCACTATCCGAAGTAGTCTTGAGAGGTGAGTGGGACTCATGCTCCCACCGATAGACTATCCTCCACTCTACTCTCGCTATCAGCAGCTGTCTTGTGAGGTGAGCGGGACTCATGCTCCCATTAATAGACAATTCTCCACTGGGCTCTCCTTATCAGCAGCTTCTTGAGAGTTGAGCGAGACATTGACAAACTGTTATCTTTTCTTTCCTGCCTCAGTGCTGATTCAATGAAAATGAATAAAACCATCATTATATGTCAATAACGTTAGAACAAGTAGGGTTGTGTGACGTTTCAGGCTTCCCCCTCGAAGTTGGATGAAGCTGGCAAACATCACACTTTACACAGTTTAACAAGTTACTTACCTTCGGTAACGCATTATCTGGTAGAGACTCTACCTAGCTGCAGATTTCCTACCTTTGAATTCCCCAGGTTTGCTTAGCAATAACCCTTGCATGCGCCGTCGGATAGCTCCATTCGGCTACGCGTGACATTGTTGGCGCGTGTAGCATCGTTTATGAGGTTGCAGTACCTGTATAGGTGCCACTCAGGCGTGCGGACGTCAGTACTGTCTGTTTTTTCCACGCCAGAAGTGCAGAGCCACGAAGTAACTGACATAGTCGCGTGAAAAACTAGGGCCCTGAAAAGGGGAGTAACCCTAGCCCTACAAAATTAGTCCGCAAAGTGTGGTGGCATTGGTGGGGCTGTAAGGAATCTGCAGCTCTCTAACAGATAATTCTTTACCAATGATAAGTTACTTGTTCATTTGATAAAGACTTTTAGCTGCATATTTCTTACCTTTGAATTTTCTTTTCTGTCCAGATCCAGCCTGACGCCTGGGAAATTCAAAGGTAAATAATCTGCAGCTAAAAGTCTCTATCAGATTTGCAATGTTTGCTGAATACTCTAACATCCCTAGAATGCTTGCGGAAGCAGCACAAACAAGATGTTTTTGAGAGAATGTTCTTATGGAACATAGTCTGCATACTTCCTGCGTATAAATAGAAAACTACATGGATTTTGCACACCAAAGTTACAAATGTATCTCTTGTTTTACAGATGCAGATGTCGTTTAGAGATGAGAACAGACCAGGCAGTCATTATATCCAAGGTAGAGCCTATAAAAAAACACTTTGCAAGTTAAAAGGCGGCCCTAAGTTAACACATAATTCTCTGGAGCAGCCACATTAACCATCTGAGGGACCTCATACAAAAATAATATAAACCAGGGTGATGGGAGGAGAAAGCACAGCATGTCCTTAATGAAAACGAGCTCGAAGCGGAAGCTCACAAAACTTTGAAAAAACTGTAATAAAGACAATTTTCATCCATGTGAAAATTATGTATGCTCCGAGTGCACCAGTTGTTACAACAATGTTATTTACAAACGAGTACAAACACCTGGAATCAACAGACACATGCCCGAACTGAACAGTCACAGGAAATAAGAGAGAAGCATTGGGAGTGCAGGGCAGGAGAACAAGAAATGTAAGTTTACATAAGTACGAGAGAGATTAATTAAATAATCATAACAGATTAAGTGCAGAAAAACCATTGCCTATGAGGGCAGACATAGTACACTAGTAAGTGAATCATCACACTCACGGCTACACAAGTAAGTACAACTCGGGTTAGGCTGTTAATTTTGACACAGAGATACACACACGTTTGTAATTGTAAAGTTGCTGGGTTGCATCCTCCGAAAAGAGTAAAACTGTAATGTTCAAGAATGTTAGAAAGGGAGAAAGCATAATTTAGTTCTTGCATAGCAATACAGAAAATGTCAAAGAAAAACGAAGGGGTGGCAAAATCAATTCCACGGGATAGATCTGTCATCAGAAGAGAAGGAAGAAGAAACGTTAGTAGGAAGCACTCACCGAAGGCCTCTTTCACTTGGTAATGCCTCTGAAGATACACTGACTTTGTTCCAAAATCGGTCTTCAGGCAGAAATGTGTCTGATGAAAGGGACAGGGAGCCAGGAGCTGCTGCAGGCAGTGGGCATGAGTTGAGACCGGTGAGTGACTGCTTGTGCCTAAATGGGTATCTCGGTGTGCTTGGTAGTTGTGTTATAAAGGGTCTGGTAGTTAGTGCCTGAACCAGGTGAGGAGGAGACTGCTGAGAAGATAGCACCAGACACTGGAGCCCAACGGTGCCCGGGTGGGGTGCGGCATGTTCTGAAGCCCTTATAGAGCGAATGAGACAGGACCCTGGGCGCCCCAAGAGCTGGACAGGTCAGCTGGAGAATGGAGCGGAGTGACTCACAGGCATATTCCCCAGGACTACGCCGTTCCCAAACTGTCGCTCAGCGGCCACTAACAGTAGAGGCAAGTGAGATGGCAGAAGTAACCAACCCACCGGCATGCCTGCAGAGTAGTAAGTGTGTGATGCAAGGAAGGACAGCGGAGTGGAATAAGGCATCACAAACCACAACGACAGATCAACAACCATCCAGGAGCGGACACTTTCTCATGCCCACTTCTTTCTGAATGAAGCACATTTCAAACAAACATACATCTGCAAGACATTCACACAGTTACATGCTCAGACATTCAAGCACATGATCCGATGTTGCAGACAGACTGAAAAACATCCAGTCAGAAATCTTCAAGAAAACATCCATATAGCTGGACTGATTCAACACTACTTGTGCGTGTGTACCGCTAATGGAATCAAAGCTTCCGCGCAACTTTTGTTAACTTCCAGACACGCACTCCTTACTGAACCATATATATGACAAATAGAGAAACCAACACACATCATTCTTCATCACAGACAACATATCACAGACATCCATAACTCTACTTAATCCAACCGATTTGTCAAGTTAATCCACATGTGAACAACTTTAGGGCCCTGGAGCATGCACAATCCTCATAGAATCTACTTCCCCTCACAGGGTGACTACAGTGACGCCCCTCTGTTGAACACATTCAAATATATCTATTCCCCAAACACTCGTCCACATGTTCACCTGCACCAGTGTTACACGCAGAAAGTTCTATAAAAGCCCATCACAGTACAATTAGATAAAAAACATTATATTCGGGTCTGGAATTTCATCTGATTTATTCGGTTAAAAGGTAATCCAGTCAAAACGTTTTGTTTTACAATATTGTCGTCAAAACCAACATTAAATAAACTTGCAAAAGTCTACAATGTAGTAGAAATCCATTAAACAAACTTGCAAAAGTCTACAATGTAGAAGAAATCCATTCCTAGGGTGCCAAGACCATCATAACTCATCCTCAGTCAGTGAGACTCAGGAAAAGACATCAATCACAGAATTAAACACATTCCTACAGGCCACACTTAACATCTAACCACTCATTATTTAAAGACGGACAGAGCATATATGAAAACAGGTATACTACAATGTAAAGAGGTAGCCAACTATAAAACAATGCTCAAGAAAAATTACAAAAACGGGGTACTTTTACAAAGTCTTACTACAAGGATCACACACGTCAATAGAATAATTGAAACCGAACACTTAAAACACATGGAAAGCACTAACAATTTGTATGAACACACTGCAAACCAAAACCCTAACATATCTACACACAACAGTGTGACATTACAAACCTTAAACCTAAAAATATCACGTTACCTTAATGAGCTACTATACATTGCATAGCACCATACACCACAACATTTTAAAAACATTCATTAAAAATTGATGGTGAGTTGAGATAGCATTGACACTTTAACTTTTGAATTTCCCAGAATAAAAAAAAAAAATACTTGTTTAAATTGTTATATCATTGTGGTTGGAATCTTAACTAAAAAACAGGGTACACAGACAAAATATCGATTTTTAAATATCGATATGCAAAAATATCGAAGTTTTAATATCGAAATACAAAAATATCGGAGGTAAGTAATATCGACAGTCTAAATATCGATATTGGTATGATATTAGTAATATCGAAGTTGTAAATATCGATATTAATAATATCGGAATTAATAATTTTGATGTTACTAATATCAATTTATAAATACATTTAGTGTATATTATATTGTATTTATTATGTTTTATTATTTATTTTTAATGTTATTTTATTAAATATTGTCTTTTACTACTGTAGCGGGTTGTGGGTTTATAGGGTAATAGGGTGGGAAGTAATTTAATTATGTTAAATTAATTATGAATTAGTAGGAATTATTAATTAATTAATTGAGAATTAATTTTTAATTATTTTTAATTAATTTATTAATTGATAAATATGTTCTGTAGCGGGTTATGGGTTTATAGGGGAATAGGGTGGGAAGTAATTTAATAATAATTAATTAATTGATATATGTTTGTACATATTTTAATTAATAATTAATTGATAATTAATTTCTATTAATTAGTTAATTAATTATTATAATTGTTTACATATTTATAATTATCAATTAGTTGGTAATTAATTATTATTAATTATTTAATTACATTAATTATAGTAATTTTTTTATATGTAATTTATTGTTATTCTTAATTAATTAATTGTGCAAAATAATATTAATTATTAAATTAAATTAATTACAGCAAATGTGCTAATATATTTACTTTATTGTTATTGTTAATTAATAATTAATTGGTAATTAAATAATATTAATTAATTTTGGGTACAGGGGTATTTTTAGGGTTCAGGGTCAGTTTTCAGTTCATGGGTACAGGGGTATTTTTAGGGTTCAGGGTCAGTTTTCAGTTCATGGGTAAAGGGGTATTTTTAGGGTTCAGGGTCAGTTTTCAGTTTTTGGGTAAAGGGGTATTTTTAGGGTTCAGGGTCAGTTTTCAGTTTTTGGGTAAAGGGGTATTTTTAGGGTTTAGGGTCAGTTTTGGGTTTTTGGGGTACATGGATATTTTTAGGGTTCAGGGTCAGTTTTGGGTTTTTGGGTAAAGGGGTATTTTTAGGGTTCAGGGTCAGTTTTGGGTTTTTGGGGTACAGTCGTACAGGGTAAAAATAAAATAAATGTAAATTAAATCAATTAAATGAAATAAAAAAATATAAAATTACATTAAATTATTAAGTTTTTAATTTATTTTAAATGTATATGTATTCGTTTTAATTTTTTAATTATGTTTTAATATTTTTATTTAATATTTGTAACATTATATGTATTTTATAACTATTTTTACGTTATTATTAATACATTTAAAAAAACGATATTTTTAATTTCGATATTTTTGTACTACGATATTATTTTTTCGATATTTTTGTACTTACCTTGTTAGGGATAGGATTCCTATATTTTTGACTTCGATATTTTTGTTCCGATATTTTTGTATTTCGATATTTTTGATTTCGATATTTTGTCAGACATTCAAAAAACAGAATAACGTTATGGTGAAAGTCTTGCTAAAAGTGAACAAGTCTGATTTAGTGATTAACTTAGGTGAATTTAAAAGGCAATCCAGTGTATTATATTTTTATAACTCATTGACGTTAATGGCTAAGTTATGATGTTTGATGAGTTGCCTTGTTTTCAGCTATATATAGGCAATACACTTACCTTTCAGTATTGGTATTTGACAGCTTCTTTCGCCCATGGAATTTGTTTATAAGATTGAGTATGGAATGGCTCAAAACTTTCTAGTCTCCCAAACTATGGTCCAAAACTAAATATTTTGAGCACTATAAAGTAAGGAGAACTGACACCCTTCCCACCTTGTTAATTTAATTAGACCTCTATGAAGTTCAGAACTAAAAATCGTCAAACTTCACTAAGAAGTTCTAGTTGCCACTCATTGGGGTCCTAGCGTTGGCTTGGAACAGCACTGGGACACTGACAAAAAATATCAGTATTCATTTGTGAAAGAAACTTGTGGATTCTGGGAACTGCCCCTCTCCGTCCCCCACCCCACCCTTATTGCCCAAAATGGATACACCCATACTTGAGGGTTTCTTTTCAGCAATGTTTAAGGCAACATCCTGTTGGTTGGGCTGATTTCAAACAGAAACCACTCCACCTGAAGTTATCTTACAGGGTGCTGTATCTGATAATGTTATCGTTATTCTGAGCCGAATAAACTTCAGGAAGTATCAACATATCTGACTTGGTAGTTTATGCTGGGATGGCATGCTGGTCCTTTGGTTAAAGAGATGGGTCCAAAGTTGAGCTCAAAAGCACATGCTTTTAAAAAGTGAAAATGAGCAAAGAAAATTGAAGAATCAATAATTCGGGCAGAAAAGGATGGAGTGATAGTCGCGCTTTATGAATAATACCTACTACTACCACTACTAGTGTCTTAGAGTGTACCTGTAAATGTACAGGTGTTCTGTGACATAATGTCAGTGGAATAGATAATGTTTCAGGATGCTGCCATATCATTGAAGCAGCAGTCATTCAGACTATTGTATAATGGTTGGAATGACCTTGCAGTTATTAGATCTAACCAGTGCTCCCCCTGTTGTATTGTGATCTATACACTGGAATTAAAAACTATTTATCTTTGGTAACTTTCTTCTTGATGCACAGGGTCCCTCCAGCAAATTCCTTCAACCCCATTTCCAGAGCGACAGGCTGGATCCTGAAAATCTGAAGCAATTTCAAGTCACCAGCGTAGGTGGTACTGCCCTATCTTTGCCTACCTGACGTCCCAAGACTCCACCAAAAGTGACTTGCAGGAGAACATATATAGTGCTCACACACCAATGACATCTGTTCTGTTTGACCTTTACCACGCCCACACAGAAGCAAAGGAAGCAAAGGATGAAGGTGGAAACAGACAAATATATAGCCATCAGCGAAAGAAAAATTAGTCTTCCTCAAGAGGGTAGGTGTGTGGGTCTGAAGGAGCTACTGTATGCATCAGAAAAAACGCTACCATAGATAAGTACCTAGTATTTGTAAATTATACTCACATCCTTACATGAACCACTCCCATAGCATCCCAGGAGAAGGGGGATTGGGATCCACAAAGGCATACAGCAAGAATGACTGAAACGGTGGCCTGTCAAATTAAATTACGCTTTTTCATCTGGCACAGTAAAATGATGCAACTGATGTAGAAGACCATATTGCAGTGTTACAAATTGTATGAATAGAGGACACAGTTGGGTGTTGTACGCCTTTTGGATGGGTATGAAACCCTTTAAGAGCAGGCATGCCAGACAATTCATAGCAGTGCTCTAGGGTCAAAGAATCAAGGAACAACTAAGGGCCTTGACTCTACTCAGTAAGGCTGAGTCAATATAGAATAAACCAAAACAAGTGTCGGTAATGATAACTATTTGTCATTTACTACATGACTAGTACCTATGCAAATACTTCACAAGTTACATGAAATATTAATTTCCCCCAAAAACTTTTTCTTTTGAATCTTTACCTTATTTTTCAATAAATATATACACATACAAATCAATGATCAATAGAACAGAAACTTCAAATACAAAAAACATTCCTTCACAAGTTGTACAACTACCCAGAGCATGAGTTACTTAGGAGAGAAAGGACCAACAGAGCCCAGGCAAAATCATAGGACCGTCTTTACTTGTTACTTGTTACGCCAAGCCACTAAGGGCGACTATATCATATCTAGACTTGTATGATCACAAGCAATATCAGATTCACTAGTAAAAATGATATGTGACAGGCATTCAGCAAATGTTGGAGGAATAACGGATTCCCGGGCCCTACAGATCTCTCTCCTCGCCAAAATCACAACATAGAAAATACATTTAGATGCTAGATCTTTCAAGCAATAGTCAGTCGTCAGGCCAAAAAGAATAGTTCTAGGGTCAACCTCCACTTGTTGCCTGAGAACATCTTCAAAAAACTTTTTCACCTCTAGCCAGTAACTAGTGTTCTTCAGGCAATTTACAAACATATGGAGGTCATCGGCTGCCAGGTGCTTACATCTAGGGCAATGATATTCTATCCCTATCACCTTAGCTAGTTTCCCTGGGGTCCAGTAAACCCTTTGGCCGTATAGAGGGGGTTTCGCTTAAGGGCAGCAGATTTTACTACTGCCCGCAGCATGGAGAGAGAATCCCTCCAGATGTCAACCGAATTAAACATATCAGGGCCGAAAACATTACCCCAGAGATTCTGGGTTTCAGATGCTGCCACTTGTGCATCTTCCAGTAGGGCCCAGTACCAGAAAGAGATTTCCAGCTTCCAACCGCCCCTTCTGGAAACCGAGTTGAAACTTACGCTCACATCTTCTACATCCCAGCACTGAGTTGCCCACCACCCCGACAGTTAATAATATTTAAATCTGGTGAGCGCGCCTGTCATATCAGAAAGAGATTCCCAGCTCAACAACTGCGAGTCCCTCTGGAGATCCCCCCAGTGCTTGACCCCTGCCGATTTCAGTGGCTGAGAAAGATGATCCTTGAGGCAAGCAGGGGTCCCGGGGAGTCCCAGATGGGAGCCTGACATGTATAGTACGGGATTTTAAAACTCTTTTTGATAAAAATCAATTTTTCTTAAGAGGCCCCCAGTACCTTGAGCCTAACCTTTTTGAAAAACTTGGGGTCCCCAAATTTAAAAAGAAAAAACTCCTGCCCCTGAGGAACGTCATGAAGTAATACCTGAAACAGCAAGCCCAATGAAGACGAATCACACTTGCTCGCCAATCTTCTAAAGTTCTTAAAGTGGAACACGTAACAATAATTAAGCAGATCAGGTAAAGCCAGACCCCCCCTATTTAGGTTTCTCCTTAGCTTTTTCCAAGCAATTCGCGGGGGATTTAGTATTCCAAATGAAAGTGCCAATTTTCCCATGCCAAAGCTGTCATTGCATTCTGCTTCCAGACATTGAAGATGCTGAGGAAGATTTTGAAATGGCTTTCAAATAACACTAGAAAAACTGTCACTCAAGCCCTAGTTGCTAACAAGTTTGACTACAGGAACACCCTCTATGCCGGGATCACCAAGCAACTTACTAGAAGGCCGCAAACTATCCAGAACTCTGCAGCCAGACTTATCCTCAACCTCCCACAGAGAACTTGCAACACACCACACCTCAGGGAACTCCACTGGCTGTTGATACACACACATACTTATTTCAAACTCCTCATACACACATTCAAGGCACTGCACAACGTAGCTCTCATCTTCCTGAACAGTTACATCTTGTTCCACCAACCACCCAGACATCTCCGCTACACAGGACTCCTACTCGCATACATCCCACGCATAAGCAGGACCAGATCAGGAGATTGAGAATTCACTTACATCACTCCTTCGACTCTACATAAGACTCAACCTCTGTTCCTAAATTAGGCAAGAAGCTAACGACCACGCATTTCAATGAACCACCCCAACCATCATTTCCTTTTGTATCGCTTTGTTCCTTTTGTACTCCTTTTGTATTGCTTTGTCCACCCCAACCATAGGCAGTGCTAGGCACACACACCTGCTCCGCATCAGGACACCCTCACGGGTGAAAGTATACTTTATAAATACACATAATATAACAGATCTCAGGGTTACAGCAGTTCTTGGTTACTCAGATACTGGCCCCTTGGAAATACAGGGCTACTCGTAATGAGGTAAGAATTTGGAACTATGCTGTTAAAAACAGTATTAACAAACCAGCTGAAGGAAAAACCAATACCACTAGTACAATAATAGGTTGTTGCCATGTGTAAAGCTATCTACTCTACGTTCAGACATTAGCTTCTGACACTAAGGCAGTCATAACTACACCTCATATGTGGGTCAGTCTAAGCTTCTGTAAACATCTTACTTGTATCCAGAATTTGCCAGAGCAAGTTACATCACACCTGAATCGTTCAGCATCACTCGCTGGACCAGCAGGCAAACACGAGATGTTCATACGTGCAGTGTCATTTACTATGTACATCATACTACCAACATGAAAAGGGAACTCTAACGAGTCTCATAGATACGTGTACAAGTTCCAAATGGTTTTGTCTCACTCCTTGGCTAGGGGCCGCTCACACTTCTTAAAGCTCACGCTACCAATCATTCCAGCAGGACGGAAGGGCAGTCCTTCTAAGCACTGGCAAGTGAAAGGTCGGTATTGTTACAAAGTCAGTTCTCAATCCCATGCAATGGAAATAAATCCAGCAACAAAATGAACAAGGACAGAACATACCCATCTGGACAGGCCGCTCTTCTAGCAAAATAAAAAAAATGGAAAGAATGATAAATAAGGGTTAGAAAGGGGTGCCACTTCCGACGGTGACCTGCAGAAAATATTAATAAAATAAAAAGGGGGGAAAGTCAATTATGAGAAGTGATTGCACCGCGGGACATCTGAAAAGCTAAAGGAAATGAAATTGGTTACATTTTCAGGAGACTGGGTGAGGGTTCCGTACCTGACCTGTAGGAGCACAAGACAATGAAACAAAGCTTCGTTAGCTCAGACAGCAGTATACGTTTCACACACGAATACAGTTCAATGTCTTACTCTTTTTGAATATCACAGAACTGTGTGTGCATTTAGTTCTGTTCCTGCAACCTCTGGATTCGTTCTAGACGTTTTAGTTGAAACAGGAGTCACTGATAAAATACCCACAGTCTGTATGTTTTTACTGACTTGGCTGTAGTAAAGTAAAAGCGGCCTAATTACACATGCTTCGGGAGTATGTGATATAAACATATTTATGAACTTGCGCGCTGGGTGCTTGCATTTAAGGACCAACACAGGAAATAAACAGAACGTCTCTGTCTTGTTTGTAACTCTAAGTTCAGGCCCTGAATTGTGGACTGTTCCGGTATTTGAATGTTTGGGCCAATTTTCAGATCTGAATTCATTTGTGGGAGGAAAAAGTTTACGAAAGGTATACCGCTAAATAATGTTCTTAACGCGATTACCTTCCTGTGCTTGAAAAACATCCAACTGAACTTTCAACCTCCCACAAAATATTTCAAGTGTTGTAATAGACACTCCCCCATAAAAGAAGAGTGCTGGAATGCACAAAGGCATGTGATGCCGAGCTGCAGGCGCTGCCAGTACGGTGTCCGACCTGTGCCAATCGATGTGGGCTCTTGCCATGTGTATCTCCTCGACCTCCACAGCTCCAACTCCTCACGCAGCACAAGACACCCCACAGTTCATGTTCACGGCAGGCCTTGCTCACCATAGAGGAGGGGGAGTAACAGCTTGGAGCACGACCCTGTGCCACGTGTATACGTCCATGCGGCGGGCGGGAAACGCAATTACATTCTTACGCTGGTGGAGACCGAGCAGACAACATGGAACATTACAAATATAATAATTCCGGGTTGTATGCTGCGGGCATAACTTGTGTAATGGAATTAATTTGACAGTGTGTAGGTTCATAGGGAGCTTCCCGAGCCGGACCTTGAAGTCAAGCGCCTAGTAGAAGTGTGTCATTCAACGACCGAGTCGTAGCCCATGGTGGTCTGTAAGTAATTTGCATCCACGAACCATGCTGCACAGCAAGGGAGGACAGCAAGGCTGGGCACTCTAGCATGGGGTAAAGGGGAGAACGGCAGGGGGTGAAACATGGAAAAGGGGTGAAGAGTGGTTTACAGCAGTAATGACGTGGGGAGCAACAGGAAACTGGAGGGCGCTGTCATACCTGGGGGAGAGATGATTCACTTTGGAGGGCGGCGAGCTTTGGTGATCTGTAAAGCACCTGCTCAGGGGAATTTCTTTTTTTTTTTTAATGTATATATTTCCACCTCGCACGCCGGCCTTATTGGGCAGCGAACACACACAGAAGAACCTTCTGGAAGAAACGTCTCCATCTGGGCACGCCTGTCACAGACTGCGACTCTCGAGGGTTTGTGTTTTGGGGCAGGCAGGGGCAGTGTCCGAGGCGCTCTTCTGGGAACTGCACCTTCAGCGCCTCACACAGCAAACTGCACACCCCCGGCTGATTCTGGAACGGGCAGGTGGCCCCGGGGTCAAAGGTTATCCCAGCCGTTGCCATTCAAGGCTCGTTATGCTGACAGACATTTGCAACGGGATCTCTGCCCCAGCAGGTGGCAGCTGTGACTTACTACGCCGGAGCCTGGGCGTGCCAGTGAGATTTATGAGGTGACACGTGTGCTCCCCGAGTTTTTAGTGACTAAAAGAATGCAAACTCGTGGTAAACATGAACATACCGGTGCACCGAGCCTGCCCCGCACTGTCTCAGCAGCAGCTGGTTTCACGTCCAATCAGAGCACGCCGTGCCACTGTCGGAGAAGGACACACCACCATTTGTAAGGTCTAAAAGACAATCTCCTTCTTGGAGAGGAGTGAGGACAAACAGAGGGACTCTGACCCAGACAGAGCTTTACAGTGAAAGGAAGCAAAATATTGATGTCCCCCACGCTGCTACTGGTGCCTGGCCTGCCTGTTCTCACACTGCAGTTGCAAATGAGGCAGTGTAGGGGCGGCAAGCACATTGCAAGCTAAACTTGCTGTCCTCATACAGATCTATTGAACCCATGATGGCGAGTCCCACAAAACAACAGAGGGGGAATCACTGCGGCACTTAAAGAAAGGCCTGTTGTTTGGTCTGCTGGGCATATCCAATGAACTATGGCAGCTGGGCAGTGGTCGAAAATCCTTGGGTAGAAAAGGGCAGATTCTTGAGTGGTGGTTGGTACATTCTTGGCCAATGATTGGCAGCGTCTTGCACTTTCGTAAAGTACACAGCGCTGTTTTGAAGAATGGCCTAGGCCAGTGATACTCAAAGTACGGCCCAGGGGTCGCATGCGGCCCTCCTGACCTTTACATCCGGCCCCCCTGGGCAGCAGCAGCACTGGGCTTCTGTTTACTTGACTCAGCACTACCATAGAAAAACATGTTAAATATACAGCAAGCACTTATTTAAATGGGAATTGCAGTTAGGGAAAGGAATTAACTAGGCCCTTAGCTTTAGGAACACCATCATTTTAAAAGACAGCCACTAGATATACATGCTTTGCCACCCCTAAACCCACTTTACACCCCGCTGGTATCAGTGCGGCCCTCGGTCACACCATAGAGCAAACTTTGCGGCCCCCGGGAAAATGTTTGTGAGTACCCATGGTCTAGACACTTTGAGTTAGGAGACATCTTGGCAAATGAGGACGGTTGGGCTTTAAAACAATGACCATAATACAGAACACATGCAGACAAGGTACTGACTTACCCCTTCACCAGCGCTGTCACTCGTGTTGGCCAGCATCTCCTGCAGAGCCCGCACGGAGAGGGACTGCTCCAGTACAAAGTTACAGATGCAGAGGTCCGGGGGTACATACTGTGGAAACAGAAGCAGAACGGTGAGATGGAGGACCAAACAGATCGAAGGATATTTGCTACAAGAAGCACAGAGTACCAAGAGACGCATGAAACAGGAAGTCTGATATAGGAATACCAGCTGCTGCCTGCTCTTCAGAGGCAGACCCTACATGATTTTACTATTTTGCTTTTGTCTACTGAGGGCCTTCTTTATTTCATTCACTGTTTTCACATTCGCCATTCTTGCACAAATAACATATTTTCAGTTATTTCTTCAGAGCTTCCTGGTCTTGTCAGAATATTGCCACATTGTCGACAACAGAACTCACTCTTGAAGCTTTCCTTAAAATTTGGCTAGATGCTCAAAAGGCTGGCTAGCTTCAATCCTACTCCCATTAAATGCTTACTAGCTACAATCTTACTCCCATGAAAGGCTTACTAGCTTCAATCTTACTCCCATAATAAGGCTGACTAGCTACAATCTTACTCTAATAAAAGTAGTAAAAGCAAAAGGCCTCAACAGAGACTCCCTGACAGCATTTACATAATAGTAGTATGTGTCCTCATCGCCAGGCAGCCTACCAAGCCTGACATGGCTGGCTGTGCCATAGCTGCTGAAACTTTTCAGTGCCTATGCCTGCTCATAATTCTCGAATTTGCCTTGCGGGTTAGTCAGCCTCTGGTAGCACAGGGGCATGGAGGCTGGGGATGGCGAGGGAGTGGGACAGTTGGCATATAGGACGTTCTAATCCTTTAGGGAATTAACAGCCTGATTCATCATAGACCCGTTTTGCGAGACTATAATAGCGATTCATAAGGAATCGCTATTACAGACTCGCAAAACGGGATTCATGTAGGAATCGCAAAAAGATTTGCGATTCCTACACAATCCTTATTTGCGATTAGCAAATTGCTAATCGCAAATAAGGAATAACTCCCCATTCATTCCTATGGGCCAAAAGGCCCATAGGAATGAATGGTGAGTATTCCTTATTTGCGATTAGCAATTAGCTAATTGCAAATAAGATAGCGATTTAAAGGGTGCCAGGGGTGTCCAAAGGACACCCTGTAGCACCCCTTAAATGCAAATTGAAACAGGTGTTGCGCACACACATGTCCAAAGGACATGTGTGTGTGCAACATGCAACTTAGAAAAATGCTTTTAAAAGCATTTTTCTAAGTTTTCGCTATTTACCACGAGGTTTGACCTCGCGGTAAATAGCGGGCCGAAATTGCGAATTTGCAATTTTTTAATGGATGATGAATTGCATTTAAGGAATCTCAAATAGAGATTCCTTAAATGTAATTCCTCGTAAAATTGCGACATCGCTATTACCGATTTTTGCATTTGGGATGATGAATCCCAAAGGCAAAAATAGAGCTCGCAAAGGGCCAGATTCTCAGAATCTGGCCCTTTGCGAGCCGATTTCGGCTTGATTAATTAATGTCTCGTTTTATTGTTGACTCCATTCCATATAACCATTATGCAACATCTTTGACAACCGGTAGGAAACCACATTCTTAGACTCAGGGGTAGAGAGGGGCCCATGCTGAAATAAGATGTGGCTGTGCTCCGCACAGTCAAAATAACCTCGTTACTATAACCAAACAGGTTTGTTTGAGGAATCCCAGCCATAAACATGATATAGCATGTAAAAATTAGGTAAAAGAAACGAGCTCATAAACAACAAATACATCACATTAAGGTAAAACTAACATTGTGACTGGGAGATATTAAAAAAAGAATTGGTATTCTTTTTAGTTTTCTTTTTGTGATGAAAACATTATGCAAACTAATAATTGAAATAAATAATTGCTCTTCTTGTGCCTCTCATAAATGGCCACTAGGGGGTAGTAGTGCATCCATTGTTTGCACTGACCAATACAACAGCCACACTTTGAGAAAATATTAGCTCTTAAAAAAACCTTGTCCTTTAAAACACAAATTCTCCGAAATGCAGTAAAAGCCCTATTCTCAGAAGGCGCTAGTGAAAACAAATGTGAAAAGTATTTAGAATTTCTAGTAAAAGCTCTTTAACTTACTCTTGGTGTTTTAAAAATGTTTTACAGACATCAAGGGGATGTCCTTGGGTAACATTCAAGGGTTCAAGTGAAAAAAAGACTTTACCCCACTTCCAGGTGGTAAGACAAATGTCCAGTTCCAACTGGTCTTGCTGGTTTTGTTCCCTTAAATGCAGTTAATGCTGGGCCTGATTTAAATCTTGGCGGTCGAGTTACTCTATCACAAGAGTGACCTCAGATCTGAGAAAGTGTCACGCCTCCTGCATGCTGAGAGTACGCCTGAAAGACACTAATTACTGGTGAGCTGTAGGAAGCCCAGCCAGAGACAGGGGATTCGAGTGAAGTGGATAATAAGTAGAATGCTACAGTCCCACTTGTAATACAACGCATGTGTTCATGTTGTCCGTGTTTTAAAAGTGTGATTTGCTTTACATTTTTTTATCCATCTAGATCTAACCTGGAGTGTGGCACAGCTGTTCCTCAGCTCAGCAGCTGGAGTGTGGCAAAAACTTTGAAACAGACCCACATTTCTAATTTGACTTTGAGGCAGCCAGCGCTGCCTAAACGTGGTAAGTACCACTCCTTCTGCTCCTCCTCCTATTCCTGTGCATCACATCTCGTCACTTCTGTGCAAACGAGCAGAGACTAATAGAGCGGAGCAAAACCCAGGGCAGTGCTGGTCACTGCCTTCTGCACTACCACTTACAGTGCCCCACTGTCGCCGCCACCTTTCTTCATTTTCAATCGCCTCCGAGAAAGGCGGGTCCGGCATCGGGCCCGCCACAAGTATGGCGGGCGCACCGGCCTCCCCTCCCTTGATCACGGAGGCGATCCTGTCGCACAGTAATGGTGCGTCAGGCACGACTCAAAAGTGGTTGGTCCCATGTCTTTAGAGTGACCCGGAAGTGATAGAATCACTTTCGGGTCACCTAGGGAGCGAAGGTCAGGCCGTTTAGAACCGGCCAGGCAAGAAAGGGTTGAAAGACTGAGGAGCAACAGAGTCTGCCTCTTTGACTCCATGCTCCACAGTCTGCCACACCAGCCTCTAGAGAGGCTGTAATTATTTTGTCTTTGTTCTTTTTCTTTTTTTTTTTAGGTTGGAGGCTCGAAGGCATGCAGTGCCGAAATTAAGAGCATCTCGAACTGAGGTTCTGTAATTCTGGAGACTGACTCCATTTTATATTGTGCCACCATTTTGTGTTGACCTCACGTAGGCCTGTGAAGGTAGCCTGGCAAATAAAGTGGCCTGGCCTTCTTAGTCCATATATACATTAACTAAGGTTTCTTTTTGACTCTGAAATGAACTGTAAGAAACTGACCTCTTCACCTGAAACTGACCTCGCAAAGCCAATTTCCCTGATCGATCTTTGTCTGAGATTGCCAATCAATGTTCAGGACATCGTTAACTTTTAGTTTCCTTGCACGTGCCTTATCTTGTTCATCATCTGTTACTGTTTCTTTTGATGTTTCTTCATTACATGGGTTATGCTTTCAATTATAGGTTTGTCTGGCTTTTGGCGGTTGAATTTGGGACATTCTTAATGATTGACTTTTGGGTTGGGATACTGTACATGTAATCATGCCATGCCCTGCAGTGCCATCTAAATCAGATTAACCTTTGTGAACTATGTAATTATAATGTTTTGCCACTATCCTGCTGAAACCCCAAAGGCTACTTACCTGCTGACACTCCAGATTTCCATTTGTTTAGGAATGCAATAAAAAGCTAACTGATACAACTCCCTTACATGCCTGGGGCAGGAAAAAGAGTATATAATATGTGAAGTAAGACCATTCTAGCAGACTGCCTCATTCAGTAGCTAAGGCTTCTGTGTGACGTAGTCTCACTCATTTGAGTTTAATAAAAATGTTCTTTTATATTTTCAGCTTTTGTGCCAAATTCTTTATTATTGGTTTGAATGGACTAAGTATCAGTGGAACCCATGAGAAGTGGATTTTTGATTTCTACAGAACGAGAGAAAAGAGGTGCAGCATCGCAGCACCCAGAGGGAGAGATCGGCTGCGCCTCACGTGATTTTCTCTTGAACGTTGCCCTCAACCTGTCAAGATTCTGTTCAACGGTCGGGGCATGCACCAGAATATCATCACTGACGTTGATGGTGATGAAAATAAAGAGTATTAAATTAGAGTATCCCAATGGGTTGCTAATGATTGGTGGTGATTTTAATACTAACTTATGAAGAATGGAAAAACATAGAAGATGCATACTGGGATGTCCAAGTGTTGGCCCAACAAGCACAGAAAAAAGAGGCCATTGGTAAATATTTAACAAATATATTGGAAGCACTGGGAATGCGATGCCTAAATGGTAGGACCAAAGGAGATATGCCTGCGGCCTTCACTCACATCTCCCCTTTCAGACTAGCAACTCTAAACTATATATGGGTCTCCATAAAACACTTTGACAACCATCCATGACTTCCTAATAATTCCGAAAATCTCAAGTGTCGTGCAAGATTAGTACTACCTTGGAGCAACAGCAACAAATCCATGATGAGCAAACAAAGTGACATGGTGCTCCTTTACCGCATTGCTTGGAAGTGGGAAGAGTCCCCCAGAAGCCAAATGGAAAGAACCAGCAACATAATTCGCTGGGACAGGATTTTAAAAGAAATAGCAACCCAATTGAAGGCTGGTACAATTTAATAAATGCCTTGCAATGTATAATGGAGCAATTAAATGGAAAGAGCCCCAGAGTAGAATCCCAACCGATCTGGGTTGAGGAAGCCTGGGAAACAAGCAAAGAGATAAATAAAGCCCCACAAAGTGATAGTAACAAAAAGTTAACTTCCAAAATGTTGAAAGAACAAATTAAAGTTCTGAGGCGAGCTCACTGAGAGAAAAAATGGGCCACTAAGATAATGAAGGATGATCCAAGCTAGGCTTAACTTCACCCACCCCTAAAATTAAGAGACCCAAGGAAATTCTGGGGCCTCGCAAATATGCTTTATGGAAGCAAAAAACCTTTAACTTGTAACATCTTCACAAAACAGTGGACTGATTACATACAAGGTCTATACTATATGGAAGAAGCACCTCGTGCAGTAGGGACTACACTGGGAAAACTTGAGAGCACAAATACAATGAAAAAAGCACTGAGTGATACAGGGGATTTCATGTACATTAACAAAACCCCCTCTAGTGAAAGATCTAAACACAAGCCAATGGCAACAGGAGGTCCTGTACCGGAGGGAGTGGCAACTGCCCCTGAAAAGGCGACGGAACACTCACAGCCAGCTGGAAGGCCACAAGATGAGACACCAATAAGTCAGCAGGTTCAGCATGATCGACTAGAAGCTTCAACTTGGCTTAACAAAATAATGTTGGGCAAGACGCTGCAAAAGTTAAGAGTGGCTGCAGCCCCTGGACATAACCACATACCGGCAGCACTTCTTAAATCTAACCCCTCATTATGGATGCACGTTTTAAGTACAGTTTTTGGTGACTGCTTCCACTCCAGCATGGCCCCCGATAGCTGGCAAAGGTCATTCCCTGTTCCAATACACAAGAAAGGAAGCCAGGACTTGCTGGGAAACTATCAAATGATAGTGCTACTAGATGTTGAAGAGAAGTGCTATGCCAAACTTCGAAATAAGGAGTTGGAAGCTTGAGCCACAGAGAAACAGCTGATCCCATGGTTTCAATCTTGTTTCCAACAAAATTGTAACAAAGAGGATAACCTGTTGACCCTGTCTTGCTTACGTAATAAAACTTCACGACCCAAGTAACAGTCACTTTATGCAGCTTTAATAGATTTTACAAATGCTTTTGGTAACGTTCCAAGAGGCAGGCTGTGGCATAGTTAAGCAGATCGGGAATCTCCCCATTGGTATTGAAAGAAATTGAGTCACTTTACAATGCGACATGGATAAAGATCTAGATATCACTGAATGAGACAACCTCAGAAAAGATAGCCACAAATAAAGGTCTAAAACAAGGCTGTATTATAGCCCAGTTCTTTTTAAAATATATATATATGGTGGACTACGAACGCAACCTGGAAAAAATGTAAATGAATACTTGTATAGCACACTACTCACCCGCAAGGGTCTCAAGGCGCTTGTGCGAATACCGCTGTGGAACCCATCCTGGCTTTCCCTGTGAGGCGTCCACTCCTGGGCACCCACAAGGTGGAGGCCAGGCATCCGTAGCATTGTGGGGGCCGTTGTGGAGATTTAGCAAGCTATTGCCCAGAGTTGCAGAGTGGGACTCCATGATTGGAATAGGCACCGACACGAGAATTATCAGGTCCGGGGAATATTGAGCCCAAGACCCGCCGAGGCGGGGAATTGAACCCTGGCACCGGACTAGACCTCTGCATCAGGGTCTGCCGCTCTAATCATTGAGCCACACTTCTCCCCTAGTATATGTCCACCAAGAATAGTTGGACAAAAAATTAAAATCCTTCAATATGCTGACGATATGGCCTTGTTAGACTGCAAACGATTGGACCTTCAGAGGTCCCTTAATGCCTTGGCCCGCTAACGTTATCATTATTAACTTAAGTAAAACAAAAACAATGATTTTCGAAAGGAAACTGATCAAAAAGGGAGCATGGCACATCGAAGGAGCTGGCTTAAAAAGAGTGAAAAGCTCAAATATTTCTGTGTTCACATAGATGAAAGGGGTGGCAAAGTAGCCATGAAGACAACTGCCATACATTTCATGTGCACAATGGGTAGCTTTAAAAAGAACTTGGCTTGTGAAAACACCAGAGCATTACTGTTGGTTGTAGGGTGTAAAGTAATGCCCACAATGTCATAGAGAAGAATTATAAAGACCAGATATTTGGCTGGTTGGACAAACAGCAATGTGCCTGTTTGCCCTATCTGATTGCACTAGCCAATCACAAATCTGACCAAACAGGAGCTGGTGCTACGTGCAATATATGCATCACAAAGCTTAAAACTAAAATCATCTAACACCATTATATTAAAACAACTTCTTAGGCAGAAGATTCTGGAGCTAAATTTAATATTGAAGGCGGAAGACTTCATCAAAGCAACTCTACCTAGCATAGTGATAGCAAACCTGCTAAATCTCAGTCATTTGATGAAGATATGAGGGACTTAAAGACCAAGCCACATGATAGCTCACATGGTGGCTTGGCTGTGGACCTTTGTACCCCAGGTGTCCTGCCTTACTACTTGAGTCTCCCTCTCTGTAATCCGGCTAATTATAGACTCATGAGACTGCAGATTGGCCTGATTCCATTAAGATGCTGTTGGTATGGACGCATGAATGGAGAAACCAGTAAACAATGCCGACTGTGCACCCAATCGGATGAATCATTGATACACGATATATATTATTAAAGGTTAAAAACCCTAAGGATGCACTGGCTATGCTGGCTGTTCCGAGCTTTAAATAGTAGATCCTGAAGGTATGCCATCCTCGGCTGCCTAAAAGGGGAATCATTTCAAATATGAGGGTGTTTCTTAAAATTTATGAAAGCAGTGGCAGAAGAACTGCAAAATGCAGTAAATACAAATATGTAACAAGAAATGCTCTCCCCAGCAGAAGTGGATTAAGACAATTATATGAGAGGGAACTTGCTAGACACATAAAACTCCACTTAACTCTCATAATAACTAGGCAGCTAGCACTCTAGTGGCCAGATGTACGACCACTGGAATTTGTGACTCGCAAATTGCGATAAATTGCTACTCGCAATTTCTGAGTCACAAAATCCAATGTACAACAGTGTCTCAGACACTGCTTGCGATTCCCAATGGGGTCACAAATTGCATGCCTCATGAATATTAATGAGGCTGTCGCAATTTGCGACCCCATTGGGAAGGGCTAGCACTCCCAGGGATGGTGGTCTGCTGGGGTCAGCAGACCACAATGTTAGGAACTGCTTTGTCAATAAAGCAGTTTTTTAAAAAATGCAGCACGTTTTCCTTAAAGGAAAATGGGATGAATTTAAAAAAGAAAAATGAAACCACTGCCTGCTCTTAAAAAATATTTGAACATCCATTCCCAAATGGGAAGGGGTCCCCTGGGGACCCCTTCCCGTTTCAAGTGCTTTGCCACCATTCTGAGAAGGGTGGGAATCTGCAAGTGTTTTGTGACTGCAATTTCGGTTGCAAAACATTCATACATAGGTTTTGGAGTTGCTATTAGGAAGGGACCCCCTCGGCATGCCCTTTTTTTTATAGCAAGACACTTACCCTATTTTGCGGTCGAAAAGGGGCTGAAATTTCCTTTGTGACTGCAAAAATGGTTGGACATCTGGCCCTAGGAGTTTACTAATCTTTGTGTAACGGCACCTTCTTGTCATCATGGATGCCAGCAAGGGCCTAAATTAATAAGGGGAATGTGCAATTTAACTCTATGTACATAGGGGAATATCTCATAACGGACTTAAAGGAGACTTATGTACAATAAGAGAATGTCTCTTATTAATTATTAATTATATTAAACACTTTGAAAGTCTTGTACTATAGCTGGGTCGTAATGTTATCCTATATAATGGCTTTGATGAATTGAAAATACATAAACTTTACTTACATCTCCTTTATTAAAAAAATTGCCAATCAATTAGTCGAATCAATTACCACATTTTTAGGGAAAGACAAATTCAGTGAGGAGCTGTTTGGCAGATTCTCACTCCAGAAAACTCCAAATTTGAAGCAGCAGCCTTCGAGGATTTTATTAAAGCCAAAACATCCTGGCGTACATGTGAAAAGCTGAATTTCCCATACAACCATTCTAAATGCGGTTAGCCAGTGAACAGTAAATGCAATGGAGACATTTAGTGGTTTCTTGAAATCAACATAGATTTGTCAGTGGCTGTTGGACAAACTTACAGCTGGATAGAGAAACAAAAGAATGAACCTATTCCAGAGGGATATGATGGTGAGGAATATGACACTGATGGACATGACAGTGAGGAGGCAAAGGTGAGGACATGTTGATGAGGAACACAGCGGTAAGATGATACATTGTTGAAGGACATGGCAGAAAAGTATTATGGTGCGAAACATCATGAAAAGGAACATGGTGTTGAGGGACTTAAGAGCTAGGAGTGGGATCTTAGGAGAACAAGGTGATAAGGGACATGGTATTTAGAGATACAATGGTGATCAACATGACAGTGGTGATAACTCTGGTGAAGGGAAACAAGAGGACGAGGAAAAAGAAAAAGAAGGATGCCTTTTAATGTGTTGCAAGTGTTCTAAAAAGTGGAGAGCAGAGCTTGCACCTACCTGTCAAGTGGTGGTTTTCAATTAAAAATGAACCACAAAATGCACATTCTCCTCCGGTAAAGGGTTCCGACATTCTCATTTCCATTCTGCCACAAGATTCAATAGGATCCTAAGGTAAACGAGCATTGACAAAACCACTAAGTCTTGCCTATGTGAGATCTATTGGATTTTTTTGGGAGGAGAGTGGAGTGGCATGGAGTGACATTATGAGGCATGGAGTGGCACTGTGTGCAATGGTGTCATTGCGCAGTGTGATGTGTAGTAGAGTGGCATTGTATTATGTGAAGTGGTGTGGCACTGAGAGTAACGGAGTGGCTTTCTGTAACATGCATGGAGTGGTGAGGCATTCTGTGGAGTGGAGTGGCATTATGTGGCATGGCTTAGAGTGGGGTGGCATTGTGCGGAATGGAGGGGCACTTGTGTGGCATGGAGTGGCACTGTGTGACATGAAGAGGAGTGGCATTGTGTGGCGAGGAGTGGCATTAAGTGGAGTGGAATAGCATTGTGTGGCGTGAATAGCACTGGAGTGGCATTGATAAGAGTGGAGTGGCTTTGGTTGGCATGCAGTGGTCTTTGATTGTGTGGCGAGAGTGGCATAGTGTGGAGTGGCATGGTGTGGACTGGCATTGTGTGGGTGGAGGGGCACTGAGTGGCGTGGAGTAGAGTGTCAATGTGTGACATGGAATTGAGTGGCGTTGTGTGAAGTTGCATGGAGTGGAGAGGCTTTGTGTAAACACTACCCTTCACATGGAAATTTGCTTTTCTGAATAATAAGAGGAACACCAAAAAAGTTGCTTGACTGATTTTTGGAATTCATAGAAACATCTTTCCATAGACCAATAAAAATCAAGGTTTCTGCACCCTACCAATGTCCAGAATAATCAAATACACACTTGCAGTCCTTTTAAGAACCAAAGAGGAAGTCATCATTTACAACCCCAGATCCATGACCATCTAAAGTGACTTGGAGGGTGACTAACAATATTTATTTATGGAAATACATTAGAGCCAAGTTTCATCAGCTAAATGGAGATTGCTCATCTGGATCATATCTGTGCAATGTGGATCCTTTTTCAATGAAAGATCCCTTGTAAGCCAAGGATACATCCGAAGGGTGTTCCCACTTCCCATCTGCTCGATCAAGAAAGAAAGAGTTGGGGGTTACTAGAATAATAAAGCTATGTCTTCTCTGCTGAAATCGGCAACAACATCAACACAGAGAAGCTTCAGTTTTACATTGGGAATTTTGAAACTACATTCAAAACCACACCACACGTTTCCCCGTCAATCTAGCTAATTGCTTCAGCTGTGAACAACAATAGCAGGTATCGTTGGCAACTTGTAATCCTATGGACCGTACTGGCAGGCCCAGACAATCCTATGGTCAGTGTATGTTTTGTGATTTGTCAACAAATGCTGTTTACCACCTGTTTCACAAATTTGCTGGCAACTCCCACCATATTTTCACAGTTCGGATTAAACTCTGGTGTAGCCATAACGGCCTAACTCAGTCACTCTCTCAGGATATAGTCTCTTTCATGCCCACTAGTGTGATCTCAGAACCAGGAAGGGTTTTAATGCAAGGGTACTTCTGTAATCTGTGTCTGTAAAGTCAAGTCACAGGTTGGTTAGCCTTTTTGCTGCAGGAAAGGGAACGGCACTGGGCGCATTAGATGATGAATGTCAGTGGGACTGCATTTTCATTGCTTTCCATTAGCTGAAATGGCAAGTGGTTGGACTCGGAGGACTTCAGTATTGCCAGCAGGCTGGAGAGGTGATGGACAGAGAGCACGATGCATGAAAACCCCACAAGCGCTAAAATGGAAACGGCCTGTGTCTAATGGGATTTATTACAGCTGATATGGCTGGAGATGGAGCCAATCAGCTAATTAACTGCTGAAATAGAAATGGGATGGGCAGCAATGAGTTATTACTTCTGAGACGAAATGCGCAGGTTTTGATGCCTTTATTACTGATGAATGCCAACAGCATGGACACACAGTGAGGTCTTAATACAAGAAAAGCAGTAAGTGCAGACCCACATACATGTAAACACGTACTCATACACACACATGCACTACACACACTCATGTGCATGTATATACGTATACATACACACACTACACACTTACACAGACATGATCTGTAAGCCAGAAACCCACAGCTGTTTTTGCTACTGTGATTGCTTGACATGTAGCGGACGGATGGACCTATCATAGTTAAAGGTGCTTGGTGTAGATGCCACAAGTCACATTAGAGAGCAAGAGCTCCATGAAATGATAGTTACACCAGGAGGGAGTGGCAAACAGGGTTATTGATGAATGGACACAGACCTTACCAGATAAACGCAGCCATACGTTTGGGATCGACTCAGCAATTTCTATTGAATGTATGACGTTACAACGCATACATTTACAATGCATGCCTTTACAACGCATTTTCAGAAACTACATTTACAACGCATTCCATTACATCGCATTATACCTTTACAATGCATACCATTACAATGCATACCATTATATTGCATTTAAGGTAAGTGTTGGATAGTATAGTGGTAATAATTACTATTCTAACTCCAGTGCGTGCAACAGTAGGGTAAGTGTTGGATAGTGTAGGGGTAAAAATTACTATTATAACTCCAGTGAGTGCAACAGTAGGGTAAGTGTTGGATAGTGTAGGGGTAAAAATTACTATTATAACTCCAGTGAGTGCAACAGTAGGGTAAGTGTCGGATAGTGTAGGGGTAAAAATTACTATTATAACTCCAGTGAGTGCAACAGTAGGGTAAGTGTTGGATAGTGTAGGGGTTAAAATTACTATTCTAACTCAAGGGGGTGTAACAGGAGGGTAAGTATTAGATAGTATAGGGGTAAAAATTACTATTATAACTCCAGTGAGTGCAACAGTAGGGTAAGTGTCGGATAGTGTAAGGGTACTATACGTTGTAATTGTGTGCGTTGTAATGACTTGCGATGTAATGCCTGTGTTGTAGTGACATGCATTGTAATGACTTGCGTTGTAGTGACATGCAATGTAATCGCTCCGTTGTAATGACATGCTATGTAAAGTATGTTGCGATGTAATGACTGCGTTGTAAAGGTTGTTTCCCAATTCAACTATATGAGACTCCCAACATCCTTACTGATATGCCGGAAATGGAGCAAGGAAGCAGATACTATGTAAAGAGTAACACAAAAGCGATTGCCTTTACACTATTGTACACGGAACTTCATTTGTAAGGGCAGAGAAAGAAAAGTTACCTGGCTGTCTCCCGCTTCCCTGGACTTCTCCTTGCCATGGTTCTAGCATTATTCCATCAAGTTTCCTTCATTCCCAACACTCCTTCTCATGGCCAGGACAGAGTTCATCACAAGAAAGACACACAAACAGATCTACTAGCACACAAATACCAATCCCTTTGTGTTTTTCTTTCTCTCTGACACGTAAACACACGCACACTCTTCCTCTCCATCTGTTTATTTCTTTCTTGCCAACAACCTAGCACAACATTTTACTCTCTGAAAGGCGTTCTTCATTTCTGAAGTTCCCCTCTCATATCTGCCTTTTCTGCTCACAGCTTCCCAGATAACTGACCAAAGTCCTAATATAGGCTACCAATTATACAAGGTTCACTGCGCAACCCCTCTTGTTGATCCCTCCTTTTCTTACCCCGACCTCAAGAATTTTAAGGTGGCCTCTGACTTGAAGAGATTTACATGTACTCAACACAGCATTTCATAAGATACTCAACAATAAACATAACATAACACAACATAACATTGCATAGCATAACATAACACTCTGAAGGCAGTGCCCATTTCAATGTCACCCTGTCATTTTTCAGAGACAACCACCAATAACAAAGGCGTTCATCCCTGTTTGTGGCTCATCTGTATGATGTAGTATTGTATGTAATAAATACAGTTAGCTCAGGTTGGCTCATTGTTTTTCTTCAGGGTTTTTTTTCAAACACCCCCACAATGGCTGACATGATAAAATTGGCAACCATCAAACGACTAAGGAGAGTGAGGACTTATTTAACAAAAGGGATGTCTCTGTTCACCTAAAATTGAATACACCAGGTCAAATGGAGAGGTACCCTTTCATAAAACAGGGGTAAGGGAAGAAACCTATTTTTTTAGCAGACACTCACTCACATATTTCTAAGTGGCATGCTTCATCATCTCGTCCTCCCCTGGTAAACTCAATTGTGTACTAAGCAAGCTATACCTCCCTTTTGCAGGGAGCAGTTTGGTATTCCTAGAGAATGTGTGTAAGGGACCTAGGAAAAATTGGAAAAATTAAAATGCCTCTGGGTGACCCCTCTCCCAGCCATCAGGAGACATATGCATGGGCCTCGTGCTCAATATGTCTCATTTCATGGCCCTTCACCCTGCAACTGCGCTTTGTTTGGAATATGCTCACTTACTCCCTTCTGCTTGTATTCTTGAGGCATTTTACAAGGCCCTACCAATGGCTTTTTATTTATAATCAAGTTTATTGCCATTTAAAGGAAACCACATAACTACATTGACAGCAAAATAAGGCACATTACTTCGGTAGTCTAAAGTAGTTAAGCTGTTGACAGAGACCTGTTTATCAGGTTTCAGATTAGATGCACGAGTAAGTAGATCACAGTACATGAGAGCACAGCCATCAACCAGGACAGAAGATTGGACCATTTACCCCGGATCTTTTCGAATAGTTCAGGGCAGCCCCAGACCTCGAAGAGGGGTTCTTCTTGGATCTCAAACCAGTCCACCCCCCGCCTCCACTTCCGTACAGTAGGAGGTTTGGCCTGAGACCAAAGCGCTGCAATGTCACGTTTCGCCACTGCTACAGCAGTCCCATGAAAGCGCTTGTCGGCTTGAGAGCCATCCAGGCCATCAAACACACCATGGGGAAGAACCCACCCCAGGGTCTGTGTAACTCAAGTTCCACGCCCGCCCAGAAATGACGCAATGGCGGGGCACTGCCAGACCATATGATAAAAGTCAGCTGGAGCATGGTAACAGCGTGTACAAGTCAGGGAGGGTCTGTATAAACGCGCGGAAGTCAGATATGCCATATGTAAATAATAGAGTTGAATGAGGCGCAGTTTCTACCAATGGTTTTAATATGTATAATATAGGATAAGACAAAATAAGATATGAAACATATAAAATGAAACATCGTTGAATCTCTCATACTTCCCACACATTCTTGCCTCCTGAACGTAGAGATGTCTGTCCTCGCATCTCTCTTCAGATACCTTCTGCCATCTTAGTAACTGCCCTCTGGACTGTCTGTATCATATCCTTGGAGAGATGACCCTCAGAACTTGACAGAGCCTAGCAATACTAAAACCACTGGCAGTACAATCTTTTTGTCTGCTGATATCCCCTACCCTCTCAAGCACACCAACATTGACCTGGCTTCTTTCGATAACGAAATTGCCTATTTGTCTTGCATGAAAGCATACAATCCACAACATCCCAGCCCTTTTTTAGATTATGAATGCAAATTACATATGTCTGCATATATTGGGATACAAATCTCAATCCTAAAACCGAACTGAAAGATGTTTGACTCTGAGGTCAACAGAGATGACTAAATGGAGATATTATTTATCATTCATATAGGCTACATATGATGCAATCATTGTGTGATCGCAAAAAGGCAGACTTTTTTCGTTTTTGGTTAATCCCAATTTTTTTTAACAGCATCAAGTGGTCTTATAAGGTGAAGTAGTACGACTTTACCTTCAGGTGTGTGAGTGCCCACCCGACCTAGTCTGGACCCTTTTAAATCATTTTCAGATAAATGCGCTCTTGACGTAAAGGCTTTCAGAAAAAAACTGTTAAATACTCAAATAAGTCTTAAACTGAAAGGGGCAGTCCCAGTAGTAGCCGTCATATTGGACGCTTTCTGAGGATCTCCAGATTAAATATGGTACTGGAGAAGGCTGGAAGTCTTTTCTGAAGTAAAAAAAATGGTGGCACCTTTGTTTTACTACTTATTAAAATCCAAATTCTCTTTCCCTTCGTGTCTCATTTTTATCCTTACATAAAACTCAGTTTATTTATTTTAGTTGGCCCTTAATAGGACTTTTAAATGTCTATGTTCTGTGCTTTAAAACAGGTACCTCCTTCGTCACTCACCGCAGAATCCTTTCACATCTTGAAAGTAAAAGTAATCCTAGTTCTGCTCTCCTTGTCCTCATAAACCCCAACAGTCTTTAATGGAGTTTCCTACAAGAGGATCATAATTGGGCTTCCATATTATTCTTTTTTTTGCAATAGCGGAATATAAATAATCTTTGCTTATTGTGGCGTGGTGCTCCTTACTGCCTTGCGTCAACATCATGAATTGTGGCAGTTCCCCCAGACACTTCAAGTAATTATAAGAATAGTTCTGAAAAACGACCCTGGGCTCACTTCTCCCCAGCTTCAAAGAACTCTTTGATGATAAACTCCTATCTCACCGCAATAATTATGTGGGTAAAATATTAGTCTCAGCAAGTCAATGCCGTTGGTAGCAGGAGTAACAAGAAGGAATAAAAGAGCTTGGAAAATAATAAAAAAAAATAAGAAGCCAGGCGAGAAGAGGCACGAGAAATTGAGGATGGGAGATGACAACCCAGAGAGGAGGAAGCAGGGATTTGAGGGGGGAAGCAGCACACGAGAGAGAGTAAGAAAACATTAAAAAAAAAACTGGCAAAAAAAGGAAAGGAGAAAAGTTGTTTGCTCACATGGAGCTCTAGAGGAATATAAGACATCAATCTAAAAGGATGGTGAAGAAGGTATGCTCCAGGACATGGACAAACATAAATAGAGAAAATATAACCAGTGAAGAAACAAGCAAATGGCATTGACAAGAAAACCAACCAATGATAAGAAATGGGCTGACTTAAAGGCCACTGTCAGTGTTGGTATAGGTTACACCAGGCCTTCTGCAACAACAGTAACAAGCATTGGCATAGCCAATAGGTCTTGCTTTTGGGACCTTATAAGTATTTAGTTATGCAGCACAATATCCTCCATGCAACAACATCAACTGGTGCATGGCTAAACACTTATAAGTTCCCAAAGACGAGACCTATTGGCTATGCCAATGCTTGTTGTAATATATTTACAGGCTTCTGCAGGAACCTATACAGAGTTGAAGGTGATGGAACAAGTAGAATGGGAGGAATAAAATGATGGTGATTCATTCACCTGGACATACTTGGCAGTCTACATTGCAAATAGAGTACCCTGTGGGAACGCTAGAGCAAGGTCTATTACTGAGGAGCTCTTATACAGGTCTCTGTGAGGAAGGAAATAGGAGGAATTATTTTCATATAGTCAGAAATATGCAGGTGATATTCAGGAAAGGCCCTGGAATTAATGGGGGAAACATTTGAGACTGGCAGAAGAGGGTTGTCTGGAGTTTAACTTGCTAAAACTGGATAAGGACATTTTTTTTACTAACATGCCCTATTGATCTAGATGGACTGAAACAGTTGGGGCACGGGGACATACCTGACATTTGGTGTCTCTCTGTCAGGAGTACTTTTAAAAAAAAGCATAGGCATAGCCAATAGGCCTCGCCTTTGGGAACTTATAAGTGTTTAGCCAGAGATATTGACTTCACCTATGTCTTTAAGCTGTGCTGTACATAAGTTTGCAGCATGCTGAAAAGTTATAATAAAGAAGTGTCAGAAACATTTGTGTTACCTTAGATATGACCAAAAAAACATTATGTACAACTGAACAACCATATTAAAAAAAGTAGGAAATAATTTCCTGAGGTTTTTTTTGTCCTTTCAATGCTGGCAACTTGTATCTGCCTGTCCCAATGGTTGCTTGTTGTGTTTTTTGTTGTTATGGGGGGGGGGGCATAAATAACAGAAGGGTGAAGGTCAGTCAGTTAGTGAGAGTGAGTGAGAGAGTCAGTCAGTGAGAGAGTCAGTCAGTGAGAGAGTGAGAGAGTCAATCAGTCAGTCATTGAGAGTGAGAGAGTCAGTCAGTGAGAGTGAGAAAGTCAGTCAGTGAGAGAGTGAGAGAGTCAGTCGGTGAGAGTGAGAGTCAGGCAGTGAGAGAGTTAGTCAGTGAGAGTGAGAGAGCAAGTTAGAGTGAGAGAGTCAGTCAGTGAGAGAGTGAGAGTCAGTCAGTGAAAGTGAATGAGAGTGAGAGTGAGCCAGTTAATCAGTGAGGGGACGAGAGTGAGTCAGTGAGATAGTCAGTCAGTGAGAGTGAGTCAGTCTTTTAGCGAGAGTAAGTCAGTCTTTTAGCAAGAGTCAGTCAATCAGTGAGAGAGTCAGTCAGTGAGAGAGTCAGTCAGTGAGAGAGAGTCAGTCAGTGAGAGAGAGTCAGTAAGTGAGAGAGAGTCAGTCAGTGAGAGAGTCAGTCAGTGAGAGAGAGTCAGTCAGTGAGAGTGAGTCAATCAGTGAGAGAGAGTCAATCAGTGACAGAGAGTCAGTCAGTGAGAGTGAGTGAGTCAGTCAGTCAGTGAGAGAGAGCCAGTCAGTCAGTGAGAGAGAGTGGGAGAGTCTGCCAGTGAGAGACTGTCAGTGAGTCTGTCAGTGAGAATGAATCAGTGAGAGTGAGTGAGTGAGTGAGTGAGAGTGAGTCAGTGAGAGTGAGTGAGTCAGTCAGTGTGAGTCAGTCAGTCAGTCAGTCAGTCTGTGAGAGTGAGTGAGTCAATCAGTGAGAGTGAGTCAGTCAGTCACTCAGTGAGAGTCAGTCAGTCAGTGAGAGAGAGAGCAGTATTGCAAGGGAGTTCCCAGCTGAGCATTCCAGTGTATGCCTTTAAAGAACAATTCTACATGTACAAAATACATTATGTACAATCTGAGTATTACTAAAATCTATATTTTGAAAGACTATCTTAAAACTTTTGGCGCATTTTGTAGCAGCCTCTTTCATACTGTGTGCATTGCAAGTTTAAAATAACTACTTACACATTTACAGTATTTTGTGTCACAGTTTAGGACCTCGTATCACTAAACATACACAAGTCCCTATTCTTCACTGCACCAATCAGGATTAAATTATGCGGCTCTAACTACTACCGGTTTCTTAATGTTCAATAGTGCATATCCCACTGATTAACTTAAGTTGCATGTATTTTTAATTTAAGCTGCGCCTTATTTTATATGAAGTTACATGAAGGTGAAAGACCGAAAAAAGTTATAGAATAGTTTGCTTTTTTAGCAACACTTTTGACCCCGCCCCTACAGGTATTCACCAGACCCACTTCTCGCACATCATCACAGTTCTCATTCTTTTTTTAACTGCACTTCGACCACTGATCTTGGCCCTTGCATACTTCCTGAGCAGTCCGGTCTCTAAAAACACTACTTATGATTGTTCAGATCTCTTTATATGCCAAATAAATGCATAAAAAATGTATATAAATAAATATATCGCTTTAATACCCCATCAGGAGTAACAAGCGTTAAATAAATGCAAACCGTTTCCCTCTTTTATCCCTCGGCTACCCTTCTCAGTCCAAATAACTGACTAACCTATCCACCACTCAAATTATTTTCATATTTCACTATTCATCACTAATTCTTTATGGATTCTGGATTAGCGAGCTACTCGCCGAAAAAGCACTTTGACGCCTCGTATGGGGTAGTAAGCGCTATATAAATGCAATTACAATACAATACCTTTCAATTTAAAGAAGTAAATGTCCTGCCAATTTAAATCACTGTCTGTACTACAGTAAGTGGTTCAGTCCCCAGTGTATAATACATGCAGTTAGATCACAACAGATTAGGCAAAGGCCCTTAAACATTAAAGTGCCACGCAATGTTCAGGTTAGGAGAACTGAAACCATTCTATTCATTAAAAATGCAATATGAATAGCAGGAAAGAATAGGGAACTAAAATTCTCTGTAAAAGGAGCCGCTCGAAATAGTCTTCTTAAGGTGCCAGTGAAATGCCTGTCAGTCCAGAATTCCTTGGCGACGCCTCCTCTTTCATGACCTTTGACCTATCCACACAGGAGCCACTTCCCTACAGCTGCCCACATTGACTAAACTAAATTTGAAAAACACAGTATTTTGAAAGGAGGCCTGTGGCAATCACCATGACCGAGTTTCCTGATCGTTAGTTAGAAAAGCCCTCATGCGACTCCGAGGATCTTGTGTAACACATTAGGTTTTTACACAGTGAGCGTGACTGCTCTCGGATGGTCAGCCCAGGTCACACCCAACAGCTACACAAGCGGCTCTCTCTTGTCTGCAACTCTGAGGAAAGTTTCAAATGAACGACTGCTGGGCAGGTAGAAGACTTTAACCTGCCTTAGTTTTGTCCAATTATGTACAGATTTTTAAGCGCTACATCATTTAGGCGCTTCAGTAAAAATACATAATGAAGATAATCACTGAGCAGGTCGGAAATGCCAATCTGGGGTCTGAAGATGGAAGATATGAAGAAAAGTTGCAATTTAGCAGCCCCAAGAGCAGCTATCCGTCAGTCTTTCTTACGATGGACTCTGGAATTTTAAGCGTCTGAGGGAGAGCCTTTAACAATTCTTTTTGTCGGGGGTGAACTTGAGAGCTGGACGGAAGGGGGGGGGGGGGTCAATTTAACCCAGCATTGGTTTGTCCTGCAGCCTCCTAAAAAATGTACATTGGACGGTTTACCGTTTGCTCCCAGCTCAAGGGTCTTTATGTCACCGGGAAAAGGCGAGGATTGACATTATGAAGAGTACAGGCTGTTACTTTCACTCGGGCACTAACCAGTCTAAACCCTCTTTTGCAAACATGGCGCTGACAGGGAAGCAGACAGAAGTTGGTCGCGGAGGTCGGACAGGTGAGGCAAGGCCAACGGGCAAAGGGGAGAGTGTTAAATAACCTATCACCACCCTCGCCAACAACTGAAACCAGCCAACTCTGAACTCGGATAATAACCAGCAGCATTAGTATAACCAGCAAGGCACTAAAGGAAGCGCGCGCGCGCCTCATGTTTAATGTAAACAAGCAGCCGCGCCTCGCGTGGCAGCAGGGGGAGGGGGCTTCCGCGATTCCCTTGCGGGAGTGAGCAGCAAGGCGCTATAATTACTAACATATGGCGCTGCTGCATGCTCCTGCAACGGAATCGCCAAATGTGCACGCGTTGCCATTGGAAGCAAAGCAACGCATGCACGTTTTTGCCTGCAAAAGTTTTTGCGATGGCTTAAGGTCTTTTTCCTATGCAATGCATGCGCTCTGAGTAGGCGAGACCTAAAAAGCTGTTTGCAGGTAAGACATAAGAAACCCACATGGTGTCAGTCTGCAAAACTGACAAAACCCAGAACTGACATACACAAGGCTCTAACCCAATGATTTGCCACACTGAGTAGGTTCAAATGTTTATTTGCGGTCATATTTATTCATGAAGCAGCTTACCAGGCAGCCAAAGTTAAATGGTTGTGTAAATGACCTGTATCCACTGGACTTTTACTTCTAAGCAGAAAACAATTTTATAGTGAGGGCTGGGGAAGAAACAGAGGAGGGGTAGAGAGAACTGGGGGGTTGTGATCAACAAGCCATCTCTTTGGACTGACAAGAACAAATTAGTGGTTAGGGGGGGGGGGGTAGGGTTGGCAGAGATACGGAAGAGCGTCTGGGTTTGATAAATAATTTTAAAAATCATTGGCATAGCCAATAGGTTTTGCCTTTGAAACTTACTGGCTTTGTCAGTCGGTTTTGGCTATACTGCACCAAACGGCTAAACATGGCAAGAAGTGAATGTGACTCGCCCACTCACTGTGTTGCAGGTGTGCATACATTGCATGCGCATTCCTACAAAATGATGCGGGTGCTTTTTTCTCTGGTTATTTACTGGACAGAGTTGGATCCAAAGTTCAGTTCTCGTGTAATCTCCTGAGAAGATGGACCAGGCCCGTGCTGTACTAACGGTCTCATCCATCACTTTGGAAGCGCGAACTAAGCATAATCTACACGCCACTTCCATTTAAAACACATGAATAATTTCGGAATAAATAGAAATCACAGAGTATTTCATTTATTTAAATAGCGGCAGTAAATATTCCTAATTTAGTGCATTTAGCGTGATGAACAGAACCAATTACAAATCGCCCAGTTAAAGAAATTGTGCTGAAGGAGCTGAGACTGCATCAGATATTGAACCGCTTTGTTTTATTTTAACATACCAATAGCTCACAAGCACGAGATGGCAATTTATCCTAGCAGGAGTTCACTTCTCTGAAGAGAGAGAGGCTGGAGGAGGGCCAGGAGTGCACAAGGCAAAAGGAAATATAAGAATGGGCTTGCAATAATCACACTGAGGCTTTGGTCGTCATGGAAAATGGAAGTGAACACAATCCCACTCAGGAAGTACAGTTTTACAGGCATGGGGATTCATGGACTACTTAGGATGGCTTTCCAATGCCAGTTCCACTGGTGGCCATTGTGAGAAGGAAACAATAGTGATCATGGACAAAGCAAAGTCGTGAAATGCACCGCATATGCTGGGAGAAAACAACCAGAGCGAGCACACTATTAGTTGTTATCCCGGGACAGCCCCATATTTTAGGGGTCCGTTTCAAGGAATAAAATAGGTAACAATAGGTCTGTTATGACCCACCAGATATGGGGGCGACTGTAGATCTGACAGCCAGCCGGGCGGCCACCACTGCTTTAATGGAGGCATTACATCAGCCTGAACTGAGGTTCTGCGGTTGGACGGTCGACCCTTAAATGAGGCCCTTCATTTAAAAAGAAAATTGAAAAATGGGCCTCAAGATGATCCTTAGCATTCCTGGATAACTTGGCTGACAATTCAAAGTCTACCTCGCGAGAAGAGCTATGAAGGTTACATCAGCTACGGTATTACATTTTTATTATTACACAAGGATATGTGTAAGTAATAAGGTTCATTACTTATTACAGTTTAATAGAAAAGAAACTTGAATTACTCTGAACTTTGGCCAATTATAACCTTAGGTGGTTCTCTGTTGAAACAAACAGAATAGGATTTGAAGCTGTAATTTTCAGATGAGACGCCTGGAAGGGCAAACACGCGTATCCCCTTTCTGTCCCTTATCTGTTTCTTTTTACCCTCCTTTGACCCTTCTGAAGCCACCATGAATGCACTAGCTGCACCAGGCATTGATGGGGTTTTAGTAAATATGGAGACCCACCTTGGCCAAGACATTCTAAAATGTAAGTCTCAAAGATATGCTTGTTAATATAATTAAATTGAAGAATATAAATAGACGGGTTTGTGTTGATAAACAAAGGAGTGAGACCTATTGCTGATCCGAGAGGCTGTCACGTTGAGTAAATGTTACTCCACAACACCTAAGCAGAGGTACGAAGGTCCCATTGTTGTAAATCTGTGAATCAGCATCTTTGCTTTCCTAAAACACGATCAAATCCAGCCTGGCCAGCCTCGATCTGGGAGTATTAATTGTTCCCCTATTTATAATGTTGTGACCTGCGCTTCTTGATACACCAGAGCTTAAGTTCCAACAACTAGGAATTGAAATACCCCTGGTGAAGCCATTCATTTGTGTGTACTGTGTAGTCGATAAACACGGTTGTTTCCATTGCTATTCACGGACTAATGTCACTTGCAGTCGATAAACACGGTTGTTTCCATTGCTGTTCACGGTCTGATGTCACTTTCATTCCTGCATCAGGCCTTCTCCACTGGGGTCTCTTCGTTCGTCATCGAGGCCGGCACGTTTGGTAGGCAGACCCCCTTCCGCTGTTCGGAGACAGACCTTCACCACTGGGCCCTGCAGGCCTGATGGCGTCAGTCGTGATGCAGTTATTACTCGTCCCGCCTCCAGGAGGTTGCAGAGCAAAGAGGCTGCTTGACGCATTACTCACGCGATAGAACTGGACAGCTCGAGCAGGGCCCCCGAAGCGAGCTGATGCGTGGTTTTTCACAGTAACAAAATAACGTGAAAGGCAGATATGTGAAATGATTGCAATATACTAGCAAACGTTGCATGAAAAAATGAACAGACTTCCTGACAAGGAAGAAGTTATATTCCCAACAGGACCTCCGCAGAAATGTTTTCAGGAGAGGGCATCATTTTCATGCCATCCATCCCCTCAGGCCCTTTGACAATATGAAAGGGCAGGGACAGGGGGCGGGGGTTGTGGCAGGCGGCCCACATAGCGCCCCTCCCAGTTTTATGCTTAAATTTTAAAAATATTTTTAGAGTAAGTTTATGTCTCAAAAATTAGAAAGAGCACGTGCTACCGCCTCAAACTTCTCTCCATATGGTTTCTATAAAACTATTACATCAAATATAATTTTGATAGAACAGTACAGGTGCGGCCTAACAGGCGGTTATACTCACAATAGGCATGGAAACTCAATGTATTTGTATACACTTCAAACGGAAATATTTCGTTTATTTGGCGTTGAATAAGTGTCATCAAAAGACATTAGCATCTCGGCGGTCAGGGTAACTTCGTCACAAATGTGACGGAGATCCCATCCGCCACATCGCAATTCTATGATATCCAATGGAGCTTGTAATACCACGGGCGGGATCTCCGCCCCGTTTGTGACGATAACCCTGTCGCCAAAGATCGTAATCAGGCCCGTAGTACTTTGAATACACAAATATAACTAAAAATATAAAACATGTAAACGAAAAAGCACTAGCAATGTGAGGTTTTGGCCCATCAGTAGTGACATATAAATACACCTCTTTTAGGCGGATCTATACATTTGATCTGGGAAAGATTAATGTCACTCACAATGCAAGAGGGCCAAGAGATGAAGCAACCTGATCCATTATCCACGTTGGATCTTGTGGTGGGTGGAAGGAAAATGTGAATGACAGCTGAAGCTACCAACAGATGAGGAGGGTAGACCCACACCCCTTTTATGTATGCATAAATATGCATGTTTGTGATTTTTCTTTTATTATATGCATTAGACGAAACAGTTGAAAACCAAACCTAAATTTGTGAATGAAATTAGGCAGTTTATGAATGAAACAATTGCCCACTCCTTGTGATAATCTCTTCAAACAACCTCTGCTAGACACACTGCAAAATATACTAGCCCTTCAAAATACCAAAAATCATTTGAATTTGAGGTTGCTAAATTTGGAATGCATATATATATAAGTGAAGAGGAACGCAGAAAATTCAATTACAGTTATGAATTACCAATTATTTTTGGATTTATCCCTGATTAGCATTGTAGTCCTTAAGGCCTTGCAAACAGGAATTCAGAACGAAGTATTCTGACTTGTCATTCTATATTAGAGTAAATTAGAATTCTGAAAGCCCATACGACTTGCTCCACAATTCTATTTGCAGATTGATGCCTCGAAACACTCCGACTGGCCAGTCGAAATTCTAGAAATGAATGTCAAAAAATATTCTGACTATTAAGAATTTCAAATTTGGATTTTCTCATGCATAAAAGGAGTACTTTTTGGCGCAACTATTGCATTCAGCAGAATCCCCGAATTACTTTTCACCCTTAACACAAAGGTTTTCCAGAAGGTTCCATGGATTATGGCTGGTTACAGCAGTTTGTCACAATGTCAGTAAATTGAAGGGCTATAAGTTTTCAGATGCAGCTGACATTTCAGAGCTCAAGTGCAGAAACCTGATTTCAGAAAGACTGACGTCTGCTCATTTTTATTCAGCCATATTCTTCTGACAGGATTAAAGGGTTCTGAAGACTTGAGTCTTCACCCCAGCGAATGAGGACATAGCAGCGCCTCACGTTTCCCACGTTGTGGCTCCTGCAGAGAATCATAAAGCAGCATTTGAGGTAGGAGCATGCCCTCAAGGAATTTGGGAAACTTGTTGACACCATTAGGGGCCAGGTGCATGAACTGTTTGAGCGTCCACAGACCCTGCACCCTAGTAAATCAGAGAGTTTGCAAAAGCTGAAATCTTTTCCTTATGAACTAAACACATGAAGTGATACAAAAAACCTTTTCCAAATCACTCAATGTGTTTAAAAATGGATATCGAATCGGTTTTTCTACGGGATGTATTTTAGACGTCTGTTCGAAATACCAATTCCGTACCCTATGTATCATTGTTTTGGGAATGTAATCCGGTAACAAAGTATAAAAAAGTTACTAGCTCCTGAGTTGGAGTGGTAACCATTCGCAAAAGGGAAAGAGTCGCCGTGGGAATCCTTCCCTTTGGTGAATGTAAACAAAAAAAGAGTTTGAGCAAACAAACTTTTCAGAAAACGAAGGCTGGTGGTTTCCTTTAACCCTATGCGTGCTTCTGTCGGCCAACGTCGGTCGCGCGCAATACCTCCGTAGTGCTGCGCACATCCGTTGGACTGACGCGGCCCCGCCCACTCAACAAAGCCGCCGCACCGCGGCGGAATTGCCACCGCGGTAAACAGGTTAAGGAAATCTGGCTGCATATTTTTTTTTCTAATTATTTAGGTCGGTCAGAGACATAGTTGCCTGCTGTGCCTAGCAGGCCCTCATCCCTGTGAAGGCCACCAATCGGTGTAAGGCGCAAACTGAAACCTACCTCATAAATACTGATGAAGGAGGCTGGATTACGACCCTCTCTGATTCTTTATGATCTGAAACAACCTATTTGTACAAAGATCATACTCGGTTTGTAAAATAATAAGTGTCCGCAAAAAAAAAAGTACACGAATTTCTACCTCTTTTTGCAAAAACATTTTTAGTACAGCTGGCTCTAAATCGGAAACAGCCAGAAGTTTTAAAGAAAAGTAAATAAATATTTTAATCTGAGAAATAAAAAAAGAACATTCAGCTGTTGGTACAGAAACTCAGGAGTCCATAATCGATCTCATACTCTCAAAAAGGTAGTTTTAACAATCGCACTTTATAACCTGCATGATTCCAGTGACCTGCCCAAAGATCAGAGATTAGCTAACATAGTTATTATTTATAAAGAGGGTAAACCGCCGGAAGAGTGTGCCTCTTACAGTCCTATATCGTTGTTAAATGCAGAAATGAAGATTCTGGCAAAGCTTCTAGTTTCACGTTTGGTTAGCGTTATTCAATCCATGGTACACCCGTATCAATCCAGCTTCATGCAGGGAAGGAATACTGCGCTTAATCTGCAATGGTTGCAGGTTGCATAGGGTCCTGGGCCGTGCGGAGAGAATCAATGAAGGCGCTCTTGTGGTGTCTCTTGACGCGCAGATGGCCTTTGCCACAGTGGAGTGGCCCTTTATGTATGCAGTTTTGGAGAAACTGGGGTTTAGCCCCTGCTTCATCTCTTGGATACTGATCCTATATTCGCACCCCCTCGCTCGAGTAACAGTGAAAGGGGGCACATCTGTAGCGCTCTAGTGCTCCGAGGGTCTCAGGTTGAGCCCCCGGAAGCACTACCCACAATGTATCACTTTCTGGCCAGGCGTGGCCAGAAAGCTTTAAATAAAGGGACCGAAGTGGCACAACACTTCCGGTCCACACCAGTATAGCGACAGTGTGTGTGTCTCTTATTGTGCGTATCCCAGCGACGCAGCGCTGTAGGCCTCGCCAGGCTCTTGAACCCCCACACTGGCGACGAAGGTGGGATCTACATAAATCAAGCGGCGCCAGCCAGCGGCGTTACCTGCCAGATCAGCAACTGACCCGAACACCTCAACCGCGACACTGGAGCGGAGCACCGACAACGGCGAAAACACAGTCGGCCACCGAAAGCAAGAACACACTCACCGGTAAGCAGCAGATGCTAGAAGCTGCGTGTGGCACCGGAGGTAGCAGCGGCAGGAAGGCCCAAGCGGAGAAACGCGCCAAAAGAAGCGACCCGGCAACAGGCCCAGCAGTGCGCGCATGCGCAGAGAGCGAGACGTCATCGCCGGTGAAAGAGGCCCTGAGAGAGCGCGAGGCAGGAGAGGCGCCTCAAACCAAACAAGCGCAGGGCCCAGCGAACACGCAGGCGATCCAGCGAGGCTGCCGCCCATGCCACGAGGCAGCACCAACAGGCATAAGCAAGCGCAACCACCACTCCAACAAGCACTGGCTCAAACAAACGCAACAAGCACAAGCAAGTGCAACCAACAATCCGACAAGCACTGGGTCAAACAAGCGCCAACAAGCACAAGCAAGTGCAATCAGCAATCCAACAAGCACTGGCTCAAGCAAACGCCAACAAGCACAAGCAAGTGCAACCAGCAATCCAATAGAAAGACGCCTAAGGGGAAGGCGCCAAGCGACCTCCCAACACCAAAATGACCACAAACCCAGGAGGGGCGACTGGGGGAGCACAGCAAGGAGCCGGCCAGGCTCAGCAAGCAGGACCCCCAGCACAGGCATTAAACCTCGGAACACAGCCGCCAATACCGTCAGTCCACTCACAAATCCAAGCACTACCGCCCTTCAGCGAACTGATAGACCCAGGGACGGCAGCTCCCAGATGGGCCGTGTAGCTAGGGCAGCTCAATAACTACTTCACTGCTACCAGGGAGAAGGATAACGAAGTAAAGAGATCCCTGTTGTTACACTTTGGGGGCACAGAACTATACAAATTATTCAAACATCTACCAGACACAGGAGATGACGATGACTATGACGCAGCTGTCAACGCGCTGAACGCACATTTCGACCCCCAGCTAAACCCACACTATGAGCGATTCAAATTTCGCCAATCCAAACAGAGGGAAGGAGAAACTATGGACGCGTTCCACACGCGGTTAAGAGATCTCATAAGCACGTGCACTGATGATGACGAAAAGAAGGAAGTGACCGCACAGCTCATTCAGGGTTGTCGCAACAAGCACCTGAGGACATTGATTCTAAGGCAACCGCGCATTACACTTGAAGAAATATTGATCCTTGCCAGATCCCACGAGCTGTCGGATGCACGTGCGACAGCAATGGAAGCAGCCCTGAACCCACGGGCAGAAGCAGGAACCGTAGTGAAGACAGAAAGGGTAGACGCAGTCCGCAACACCGGTCGGGGAAGCAGAGGAAGATGGCCGACCAGGACGCCACGCCGAACACCATGCGGGTACTAAGGCCGAGACTAACACAACCAAGATGGCTGCCCGGCACGTGGCAAAACATGCTCAAAATGCGGAATACCCAACCATTTCGCAAGCGTGTGCAGGGGTGGCTCCCGAGGAAGAGGAGCGTCAGGAAGAAAACCAATCACAGGAGCCGTGAGGCAGCTATCACTAGACGAAGCAACGTCGTCTCGATCAAACAGATCACCGAGGCAAGCCCAATTCGACGAGTCCTCCACAGAGGATGAAGATGAATGTTACTACGTGTCATTCGTAAGTGAACTAAAGAGACGGCGAAGGCCCCAGCCAAAATGCCAAATACATATCGACGGTTCTCCAGCAACTGGCGTCATTGACACGGGAGCCACCGTGAATGTCATGGGAATCCAACACTATAAAGCACTGAAGCCAAGACCCAAGCTAGTTCCCTCGAAAGCACGAATACTAACATACGGCAGCCAGGAACCCCTCCCGCTGCGAGGGAAGATGGTAGTCCAAGTGAAGGCGGAAGACAATGAGGTGACGACAACATTCCATGTAATAGACAAAGAGGCAGATCTACTTGTAGGAAGCAACACAGCGGAAGACCTCCGCCTCATTGCGTTTGCAAACGCCGTCAAAGCACTCCAAACGGAAGACATCCTGGAAATGTTCCCCACACTCTTTGAAGGCCTCGGTACCATCAAACGACCGCCGATCAAGCTACACATAGACCCGCCATTCAACCAGTGGCACTGAGGCACAGAAGGATACCATTCCACCTGCGCACCGCCGTAGAAAGAGAACTTAACCAACTTGAAGAACAAGGTGTGATTGAGAAAGTATTGGGGCCGACACCGTGGGTGTCCCCGATGGTGATAGCCGAGAAGCCACGCCAACCAGGTAAAATCCGCATCTGCATAGACATGAGGATCCCCAACAAAGCCATTCGACAGGAGCGGCACCTCACCCCAACAGTAGATGACATCCTGACGGATTTGAATGGGGCCCAGTGGTTCTCTAAGTTGGACCTCAACGCAGGATATCATCAGCTCAGACTAGCGGAAGAGAGCCGCTACATCACAACTTTCTCAACACACCTGGGGCTGAGACGATACAAGCGACTAAATTTCGGCATATCATCCGCAGCCGAGATCTTTCAAAACACAATTAAAGAAATCTTATCCGGACTTGATGGAGTGCTGAATGTCAGCGACGATATTTTAATTCATGCCAAAACGAGTGAGGAACACCACCGAAGACTGAAGGCCACCCTACAGAGACTCGCACAGTATGGTGTTAGACTACACAAAGACAAATGCCAGTTCTTCAGAAAATCAATAGAATTCTTCGGATACGTGTTTGATTCAGACGGAGTAAAAGTGGACCCCCGCAAATCCCACGCCATCAAGAACGCTCCAGCACCATCAACCGCGTCCGAAGTGAGGAGTTTCTTAGGGATGGCACAGTACTGTGCAAGATTTATACCCAATCTGGCCACGATCGCAGAACCCCTGAGAAACCTGACGAAGAAAGACAGCTCATGGAAATGGACGGAATCTGAAGACAAAGCATTTCACCGAATCAAAGAGGCACTGCTGGACAGCACAACGATGGCATACTTCAACACGGCGAGACCCACCGAGGTATTGGTAGATGCCAGCCCAGTGGGCCTAGGAGCCCTCCTGTCACAAGAATCCGAACCCGGGGTGTGGGCTCCGTTGGCATTCGCAAGCAAGGCCTTGACAGCGACAGACTCGCGATACTCGCAAATTGAGAGAGAGGCACTGGCAGTAAAATGGGCCTGCGCCCACTTTCACCTCTACATATCTGGCCACCCGTTCAGAATGGTGACGGACCACCAACCGCTAATTCCCCTATTCCGAGGCACCGCACCTCACCCACCACCAAGGATCGAACGCTGGGCAATCCAAGTTCAACAGTACCAAATGGACCTAGTGTACAGACCTGGGGCGAAAAACCCTGCAGACTTTCTGTCTCGCCACCCCTTCACAGAAGGGTCCCACAATGCGGACCAAGAAGGCCAGACCGAAGAGTTCATCAATATGCTATCAGCAGGAGCATGCCCCTGCGCACTAACCGCCGATGTCATCACCTCCCACTATGACAGTGATGCAGTAGTCAAGAGGGTGAAAGAAGCAATTTGCTCCGGAACGTGGGTAAACTTCCTAAAGGATACCAATGGGTGGAACGAAGCAGACAGAACACGTCTACAACAGTTCTGGAAGATCCGCGATGACCTTAGCTGCGCTGACAATGGTCTAGTACTGAGAGGAGCTCGCGTGGTCATCCCCAAGGCACTGCAAGAGAGAGCAACCACCCTGGCACACGAAGGACATCAAGGCACCCGCAGAATGAAAGCGAGGATGCGGGAGAAGATATGGTTCCCCAACATGGAGGAGAGCGTTGAGGCCCTCGTGCGGGAGTGTCGAGCATGTCAAATCACCAGCAGCCCTGAAGTGCCAGCCCCAGTAATCACGGAAGACCATGCCCCATCACCATGGGCATGGCTAAGCCTAGACTTTGGAAGTTTCCCAGATGGGAAGATCACAGTAGTACTAATGGACAACTACACCAAGTACCCCATAGTAGAAACAGCAGCATCAACCAGCTTCGCGAACATTCGCCCCATCCTCAGCAAAGCATTCGCCTTATTCGGCATTCCGATGGTCATCAAAACGGACAATGGGCCCCCATTCCAAGGGGGCGAGTTCAAGGAATTCCTGAACAACCTGGGAATCAAGCACCACCGAATCACCCCTCAATGGCCACAAGCCAATGGTGAGGTGGAACGCTTCATGAGGACAATAAACAAAGTGCTGCGAATAGCATCCGCAGAAGGGAGTGACCCAGAAGAAGCACTGCAATCCTTCTTAAGAGAATATCGTAGCACGCCACACAGCACCACCATGCAGTCACCGTGGGCGTTGATGCTGGCCGGACCACGGAGAGACCTACTACCAATGGCTGACAATTGGACTCCCGCACCCTACTCGCCAGCAGACACACAAGAACGGAGAAGAAGGACCAACGAGAAGGCAAGTCGCAAGAGGAGAGCCCAAACTAAAACCCTGAATCCAGGAGAGACCGTGCTGATCCGAACAAGGAGGCCAGGAGGAAAATTCAAGACACCTTTCGAACCAGAACCCTGGGTCATCAAGGAAACCAGAGGAACAGCGATCACAGTCAGCCGAGATGGGGAAGAGGTGACTCGTAACATATCCTGGTTCAAGCAAATACCTACACCAAAAGGACAGAGCTCAGACAGTGGCATACCTGCAGCAAGGGAAGAAGACGAGGATACAGCCACAAACAACACCACATGCCTGCCCCCGGACACCGCAGAACAACCATCTCTGCCATCACCGGGACCTCCTCGAGACCAGATCCCTCCGAGAGGCAAGTGGCAATACAATCTTAGATCTAATCCACGGCCCAATCACAGACTAGCTGATTTCGCATGCTGAACTGATTGTTATGTTTATTTTGAAAATCCAAGTTGGGAAGGGATGTAGCGCTCTAGTGCTCCGAGGGTCTCAGGTTGAGCCCCCGGAAGCACTACCCACAATGTATCACTTTCTGGCCAGGCGTGGCCAGAAAGCTTTATATAAAGGGACCGAAGTGGCACGGCACTTCCGGTCCACACCAGTATAGCGACAGTGTGTGTGTCTCTTATTGTGCGTATCCCAGCGACGCAGCGCTGTAGGCCTCGCCAGGCTCTTGAACCCCCACAACATCCACACTGTTTCACCTTCAGCAGGGTGCAAGGCAGGGCTGCCTGCTTTCAGCCCTGGTTCTCACACTAGTCCTAGAACAACTTGTGGCCTGGATTCAAAGCAATTCCTTGGTCAGAGGGCTGCAATGGACTGCAGACTGGGAGGATAGAGCCTCTCTTTAGAGACGGTCTCCTGTTCTGTATAGGTGACTCACACATATTACTCTTGACAGGGTAATGATCACATTCACAATTTTTGGTTGCTACGTGGGCTACAGCAGTACCTGGAATAAGTTGCTGATCTATATTCTCCATGGAACTGCAATGCACCTACCTACTGACTGGGCAGCTCTGGTGGTCACAGGGTTTTTTTGCTATCTGTGAATTTATTGTCAACAGGGACCCTGACGTTTTCTATCCACATAATCTTGAGACACTGCTTACACACTTGAGAAGGGATGTTCAACACTGGAGTGCCTTCCCTATCTCCCTACTGCTGCCCTATTTAAATTGATGGCCTTCTCTATTTTCTGTATGTACTTTAAAACACACCTTACCCAGTCCCACAGTCCTACTCCCAAGCACTAGACTGCGCAATCCGTACACTTCTCTGGGATGCCTCCACCGGAATAGCACTACAGCAACTGTCAAGGGGTTGGTAAAACCGGGAGGGATTGCTCTCCCCAATCTACAACGTATTAGTGGGCCTCACCGCTTATCGTCATTAACCACTGGGTGCCTCTCCCAGAGGACAAACTAGCCTGTCGGATGGACAGGAGGAACATGCGGCCCAGGGGTTATCTGAGAGCCATTTTTGGGGGACCAAGCACCACACCCCTCCCAAGCCCTACAGGGGTCACACTTACCCTTTGGCACACAGCAATGAATGCTGGTGGGGCAAGCTCAAACAAGCCACTCCTTTGCAGGATTCTGCACAATTGGGCATCCTGACCGTGCAGGAGGGCTTCAATGAGTGGGATCTCATTTGGCCTGTCTAAGGTGGGAGACAGGGTGAAGGGCTCACATTCGAAGAGTTACAAAGAGAATACTAAATGGCACCCACTGAGACCTACTGATACTTACAAATCTGTCATGCCCTACAAAGTGCTGCCAAGGGGTCTCCCTGAATCCTCTCCACTTGATAGTTTGTTAAATGACTATGTGCCAAGAAAGGGGATCTTACTTACATACAAAAATTTGGTGAGTAACTCCCTGACCCTTTGACCCACTTGCGAGATAGCTGGGAGCGTGATCTACGGAGCCGGGAGGATGATGAGTGGCCGAGGCTTTGGCGTCCTTCCGGAAGGTGGCAATCAGATCCAGAAATTGAATAGTGCAACTCAAAAATCTCCACAGGAGTTACTATGGTTGTATGACATTGGTAAAACAGATACGCCACTGTGCCCCTAGAAATGCAGTCAGGGGCACAATTTTTCATATGTTATGGAGATGCTGGGCACTCCAAAGATATTAGGAAGCTGAGACTGTCTGTCTCAATAGTGTTTATCGGAGTGACATGGTACCATCAGGGAAATGGTGCCTCCTAAATATCTGTAACAAAACTGATCTCACGTGTATGGATTGCCTCTGGCTCATTAGGGTTGATGGTGGCTAAAAGTAATATCGCATGACTGTAGGGAGATGAGTTAGCACTGCGCCTAAGTGATTGAAAGAGAGATATGGACTGGTGTAAGCAGGCGGAGAGAGTGGTCTAGGACAGCAGGATTTGTCCGACAAAATTGACTAATATATGGGGGAAATGGAATGCATATCTGGAGAGCTATGTGCTCCTAGTGGGGATACCATTAACGATGTTTGGGGTCAAAGAAGTCTGGACTTTGTCACTGGCCTATGAATTATTGGGTGAGGTGGCTGGCTGGGTGCGACGGGGATTCAGGCATCAGGTGGGAATTTGTCACTTTATGCCTATGTTTTACCACTGTGATGCATGCTGCTTAATGTCACCTCAGTTCTATTTGTTTTATATGCAAAACAAATATCGTTAAAAAAGGCTTTATTGTCTCATCCAAGCTTTCTGAAATTATACTTAGTATTTCAGCTCTTCTTTTAAGCTCTACCAACCATCTAGACTAAGTGTGTTCGATGTGGGTTGAGGAGGGTCAAATTCTTGTCAGCCCACAGGGCAGGCTTAGTGGGAGGAACACGTTACTCTCCAGGCAGTTCTCCTGCAGGCTCTAGTTCTCTTTAGGTAGCTGGGGTATCTAGGAGTCTGGAGTCCTGCTTTTTGTGCCCCATAAGCAACTAAACAGAAGGCTAACCACTTGACCTTTGGAGAGCAGTTCCAGTCCCTGGGTGCCAGCAAGATTCAGGAGCCCCTAAGTCTTATGAGAGTCCTCTTCTTTCAACAGGGTTAAGGAGTCAGGATTTGCTTGCCAGCAAGCCCCTCTTCAAATGAAATCTTCCAAGTTCCAGTAATTTTCTAAGGAGGTGGTGAGGTTCTATATTTATTGTGTGCATTAACCAGTGACTGGAGAAAATCAACCACGCAAATTCCAACAATTTTCTTGCAACCCCCATCTCCTTTTTCAGCACTTCCTTTTTGCCTTTCTGTAAAAATACCCAAGATCCCCTGTTTCAACATGGAAAGACCCAGCAGCCTCAGGCATGGCCGTCTTCAACTTCTCTCTTACTTGACAAGGTCAAAACCCATTTTCCCTCCTAGAGCCTGGATAGGTCTGGGATGGTTCTGGGGATGAATAAGACTAAACCCTACCTAGCATTTTCAAGTCAACAGAGGTAACCGTAAACCTGGCCTTTGTTCTACCAACTGTTACTGTCCACTCCCCAATAGCTAATCCATGCTAGGAGTTCAGTAGTTAACATCCATTGACCGTTCCTTGGCTCAGAGGTATGTGATTGTTCTCTGAGCCAGGGTTGTTATCTCTCCCAGCCAAGGATGTTTATTCCAGCTCTGGCGTTGTGATGAGTTACAGAACTGGTTTTAAGCAAGTTATAACTCAGACAGCCTAAAGTACATTTTTACAAAGTAACTTTTGTGCTCAAGTTATCAAAAATTAGACTTCCCCATGTAGTAAGACTTTAACAACTAAGTATGAAATAACTAGGCCTGGGTGGTAAATTCGGTTCCGCTCACGGAATTCGCAGAATTTGGGTAATTTCGCATTCCGCTGAGAACAAAAAATTGTCAAAAATTCTGAGATCCGCAGCGTGGCGGAATTCTTTGCTTGTACGCGCTTTCAAAATGCGTGTCCGCTAGATATTTCTCCCCAAGCACGCAAACAGCGTTCACGAACAGGAAAAAAGCATCGCAAACGGGCAGAACAAGCAATTCCGCGTGTTTGCGGAACTTTTGCGTGCTCGCAGATATTTTTTACGGTTTTGCAGAGCTTTGCATAGCACGACTACGCAAATTCCACCTACCCCTAGAAATAACTGCAAAGCTTTTTTCCAGACCTGTCTACAGTGGAGGAACAAAATGAAGATTTTACTCTCAAAGTGTTTACTTCCACCTAGTTCTCTTAGGGAAGCATCTGACCAGGCCTGCACAATGAAATAGCTTTTGGGTTTTATTTCATTGTAAGGGTGCAGTAAAGTAACCCAATTTGTGGTGGGCCCTATTTTTATATATTAGCAAACAGCCTTGTCCTGTGAGCTTACAAGGCAGATGTTAGAGGTGACTTATGCATTCGTAAAATTAGAGTTTTCCTAACAAGGCATTTTTCCATGACCTGTGTCACAGCAGTGCATTTTAAATGCAGCTTAGCCAGAATATGTTTTTGTCAAATATGTGGGTAGTGTAATTAAACACTGCAGCCCACATACGACATTTCACTTTGCTTGCCTTGGTTGCAATGTAGTAAAACTGAAGAGTTCCAAGGTACAGCACATATTTTAGAGAGGAAGCATAGGCACAATACTACAGTTTAACAGCAGAAAAGTGACTAGAGCCCTAAAGCCATCAATATTGAGGGCCAGAAAAAGGCAAAAACCAGGGTTGTCAATACAGTACAGGCTCCATGTTCAAGCTGGAGAAGACTGCAAAGATTATGGAGCCAGAAAATGTAAGGGTGTATTGGGTTAATATAGAACTCTGATTGTTCATAGGGCAATGAGAAACATAATTATAGTGTAGAGAATTCCATTCGTGGTCAGAGGATGTTGATGAGAACATGGTGGAGGACAGTGTCAAAACTGGCACAGAGAACAAGACAACAGGTGCCACTCATTTGCATTGTGAAGGAAACTGTATTTTAGGTGGCTGGCCTTTTTTAACAGTGAGAAAAAGTGACATTTTTTAAGAAGTTTGAGAAGATGCCTTAAATTCATGAGGAGAGATGTGAGAGCTTCTCTGGCAATGCATTCAGGATGAAAAGGGTAAAATGTCGAAATATTGTCTTCGTAAGGGGTAAGGCTCAAAGGAATAGTAGTTTGACTACCAAGTGAGAGTGCTTTGAAAGTGTTTCATGTGGGACCACTGCATGGAGGAATTGATGAGAAAACCATTTTTTATAGAGAATGTCAATTTGTATGTTATATAAATGTGATCTTCTCTATAAAGATGTTGTTGGTGGCGTACTGCTGGTCTGTTGAATGGTGCATCAGTAGTTCTGAAATGGAGCTGATGTGGTATTTCACAGCTTTGAAAAGACGTGTTTCTTTTAAAGTCATCAGTGCTGGTATTTTTTATAGTAAGTAGATATGACGACGGTGTTGCATTTTTTGCTTGTTGACCTCGTTTTTTTTATTACAGCCCTGTCATTGAGGGGTACGTTTTGTGCCTTTAATTGTTTTCAGGAGACGTGTTTGCTATTGGAGACATCAGATACTATCGGGACAAACCAGTATAGCTTTCGTGGTCGGTAATTTAAGTATGGGCCGAAAATTCGTTCCGCTCGCGAAATTGCGGATTTTCTGCAATTTCGCGATTCGCGAGTCTCGCGAAATCGTGGCAAAATCTGCGAATCCTTGAGCGGGACAAATTTTGTTCAGGAAGCACTTACAGGGTTACAGCAGGTGCCCAAGTTGAAGCTAATTTCTTTGTAACGATTTACAAAAGGGTTACAAAGAAATTAACTTCAACTTGGGCACCTGCTGTAACCCTGTAAGTGCTTCCTGAGCGGCGCCTCATTGCCTACTTGCAACTATTCTCTGACCCTGCTCTGACCCTCGAAGCAGGGTCAGAGAATAGTTACAATTAGGCAACGAGTCTCCAGTCACAAAAATTAAACCTCAGCAGGAAGCACTTATAGATATAAATAAAGCAGGTGCCCGAGTTGATGCTCAAATTCAGTAACGCATTATTAATCAGCCCAAGAATCTAGTGAGCACGGTCGATGCTAGGCAGGTGTGCTTTCTCCCCAAATCTACTGTCTACAAATAGCTGTAATCCTTGATGGAGGTCTAGTTTCTTGAGCGCAATCCCCCTGTACTTCCAGTGACCAGGAGGCTGCTTTCTCCTCATCTGCTGCGCTGATCGGTCTCTGACCTTTATAAACAAGAGGCATGTGAACTCGCACAGAAGCCTGGCCCAACACACACTAGGCTATGCAACCTCTTCCCGCCCTTTCCCCCACTGTGATGGACAGCTCACTCGAGGGACCTCGGCGCATATGGGTGCGGTGGCAAAGTTACAGAAACACGGGGTCACTGGAGACAGCTCTTCTGGGCCTTTACGCAGCTGTAGTGTAGGAAAAGCACGATACATTTACCCAACGAGGTAGCACTTACTGCTTTCTCCTCATATGCTGCTCTGATCGGTCTATGACCTTTATAAACAAGATATCCACTCAATCTGGTGACAACCGTCACCAGGCCCTACCCGCACTGCTTAAGTCGGAACTCCTTCTGCCTGAATTAACTCATCAGATGCTCATGTTTGCTGCTTACTTATTTAATTTCCATTTGGTACATTTACTAGGATCATTAATTTATTCAAACTTATTTTACACATTTAATAAATCAACAATCAATTCCCATTTGTCAATGCCCTAAGCTAGACATATGATTTCCTATCTAAACAAAAACATTAATTTGTACAAAACATAAAAATTTCATCCAGTCCCAATGCATTTCGGGAATGATCCCTTCGTCAGGGGCACTGTTAGAACCGGCTGTCTCTAGTTGGCAGAGGTATGCACTTCTGACAAATAGGGACACTCCTTTTCTAGTCAGGGCAAGGGGATCACACCCTTCGATAACCCCTGCTCACCCCCTTGGTAGCTTGCAGAGCAGAACAGGTTTATCTCAGAGGCTGTGCGTTAAGCAATTATGACCACATACAGTAATACAGTGAATACGCTACAAATGGACACGACACCGTAGTATTATAAAAATAAGTATTTTTATATAAGGCTTAGCACAAGACCAAAATAACGGCAAAACTGTACACAATCGGAATAAATACGTTCGGGAAGGAAAAAGGATAGTTCAAAGGTAGTTTCTTCTGTAGCACAAAAAAGTCTTTTAGTATCAAGCAAATCTTCTTCTTGGAAACACAGTTCTTAGCAACAGGGTAACTCACACGGGAGCTACACAACGCCGGGGCAGAGATAATCCACAGGTTCGGCGTCGACCGCGAGGAGCGCTACGTCGGGCCTGGAGTCACACGGACCCCCAACAACACAGTACCTTAGGAAAATGAAGCACACGATGATCAGCGGCGTCGAGCAAGCCGGCGTCGCGTCTTCTGTGTCGATCAGGCCTCAGCAGGCGTTGTCGATGATGCAGTTGCACAGAGTGAGCAGCGCTCACGGCGTCGAAGGGCACACGGTTGATGCGATCAGCAGCGGGGCAGACACGAGGTCCTCTGGAGTTAGAGCCGTACTCCCACTCACTGGCGTTGCTGCTGGCGTCGGTCGGGCCCAGCGTCCGATCGTCGTGATTGCTGGTCCTTTCAGAGGGGCTGGATTCACACTTCCAACAAATAGCACTTTTAGCAGGTGAAGTCCTTTAGCCCTGTGACTTCAGCAGGAGACTGGCACTCTTCCAGTCCTTGGAGATTTTCTTAGCAAGCGTGAGAGTACACACACAGTTCCTCTCTCCTGGTTCCTTGGCAAAAATAAAGAAGCACTGCAGGATTCCCCCAACAACAGCACACTGGCAGAAGGGGTAGGCAGTCCTTTAGATCAGCAGGCCTCTTGTCCTTGGTTACAGGGTTCCTTGTCAGAAGTGATCTGATTTCCTATTTCAGGGGTCCTTCTCTTATACCCCTTTTCGTCTTTGATCCCTTTGTCTATGCCGGGGATTTCCCAACATCCTGGGTCTGTGGTGGGTGGAGCTAGGCAGTAGCACCTGGCCTATTCATTGAGCCGGGCTGAGTCCTCAGACGCCCCGCAGGAGGTGGAGCCAGCATTGATACTGGCAGGAGCAGAGCTATCGCCCTCCTGGCAGGAGGTGGGGCTAGGATCGTCCATGGCAGGCACAGAGCCATCAGTCGCTTAGCGGGAGGTGGAGCCAGTATTGTATCAGGCAAGGCAGGCTATCAACAACTACTCTCCCCCTACTCTCAACGTAAATGTCCCACTCATCCCACACTGACTCATCCAGACCTGTGGAGCCACCCAGCTCCTGTCACACACACGCAAGACCAGCAGAAACCAGATATGGTTAGGCAAGAAAATAGACACTTTCTAAAAGTGCTATTTTCGAACCCAGAGTCCAAAAACCATCCACACCAACGGATGTGTAATTAAACCCCGAGTTCAGGGATACCAAACTCGACATTGCACCATGCTCCCCGAGCCAGCTAGGATTATAGCGTTAACAATCCCGGCGGCCCATTCTATCCAACGGAGAGCAGGCTACCTCGCAATAGTGAAGCACGAAGATGGCGGCACTTCACTATCAGGACATGCCAACTTGGTCAGGCGTGTCCTACCTTACACTTACAATGCACCCTGCCCATGGGCCTACCATAGGGGTGACTAACATGAAGTTAAGGGAAGGTTGGAGGGGCTGGCAAGTAGGGATACCTGCGCAGCCGGCGTGACAGTACAGGACTGCACGTGGGTCTCGCAATGACCGACCCGTAGACATTCTTTTACAAGGCCGCTCCTGTGGGTGGCACAACACGTGCTGCAAGCCCACGAGCGGCATTTGTATTTACAAGCCCCGGCACTCCTGGTGCACTAGACTAGGGACTGACAGTAAACCAAATAAGCCAAACATGGATACAATAGATACATCATTTTAACATAGGGAGCACTTGCGCTATGGCACTGATCAGCAGTGACACGGCGCCCAAAGCATATACCAGCAAAACATCGTAAAACAGTAGAGGCAAACAGAAAAAATGGAGGAGAGACTCAAGCCAATGATGTCAGGTCTAACACGTGTCCCCTCCAGCTGAAATGTGGGGAGAACTACCCTTAACCTAGGGAGTCCTCATCACTAAGGCGGAAAAATCTGGACAGGCCATCAGCATTGGCGTGATCTGTACCAGGGCGGTGTTCCACCGTAAAGTCCATCCTCTGTAGAGCAATGGACCACCTCAACAGTTTTGGATTCTCACCCCTCGTTTGCATCAACCATCTGAGGGGCCTGTGGTCTGTCTGAACCCGGAAGTGAGTCCCAAACAGGTAGGGTCTTAGCTTCTTCAGCGCCCAGACCACAGCAAATGCTTCTCTCTCTATCGCACTCCACCTCGTTTCTCTGGGAAGTAACCTCCTACTGATGAAGGCTACCGGCAAGTCTCGGCCCTCTTCATTCACCTGAGCTAGAACAGCCCCCACGCCATGCTCTGAAGCGTCTGTCTGAACAATGAATTCTTTCGAAAAATCGGGTGCTTGGAGTATAGGTGCTGTGCACATTGCAGTTTTCAGGGTGTCAAAGGCCGTTTGACAGGCATCAGTCCAGATCACGTTTCATGGCTGCTTCCTGGAAGTCAGCGAAGTCAAGGGGTGCACAATGTTGCCGTAATCCTTGACAAACCTCCTGTAATAACCAGTGAGTCCTAAGAAGGCTCTCACCTGCGTTTGGGTTTTGGGCGGTGCCCAAGCCAGGATGGTATCAATCTTGGGTTGCAGGGGGGCCACCTTGCCGCTCCCTACTTGGTGCCCCAAGTACACCACAGAACCCTGCCCAATCTGGCACTTACTGGCTTTGATTGTGAGGCCTGCTCCGCGCAGGGCCAACAACACTTCCTGGAGGTGGCGCAAGTGTTCCTCCCAGCTGGCGCTGAACACTGCGATGTCGTCCAGGTAGGCGGCACAGAATTCCTCCAGTCCAGCCAAGACCTGGTTGACCAACCTCTGGAAGGTGGCAGGGGCATTCTTCATTCCAAAGGGCATCACCCGGAACTGGTATAGCCCATCTGGTGTGGAGAATGCTGACCTCTCTTTTGCCCCATCAGTCAAGGCGATCTGCCAGTACCCAGACGTTAAATCGAACGTACTAAGGTACCGGGCAGCCCCCAACCGATCGATGAGCTCATCAGCTCTGGGGATGGGGTGCGCGTCAGTCTTCGTGACTGAATTGAGCCCTCGGTAGTCCACGCAGAACCGGAGTTCCGGTGAAGCACCAGGCGCTGCAGCCTTCGGGACCAAGACCACTGGGCTGGCCCAAGGACTGCTAGAGGACTCAATCACCCCTAACGCGAACATTTTGGAGACCTCCTCCTTAATGTACGCTCGGACCTTGTCAGTCACCCTGTAAGCCTTGTGCTTCACAGGAGGGCTGTCTCCGGTGTCAACGTCATGGACACACCAATGCGTGACACCCGGAACCAAGGAAAACAGATCCGGGAATTGCCCCAACAGTTGGTGACAATCCTGTCTCTGCTCAAGGGTCAGTGTGTCAGAGAGGACCACACCATCCACTGACCCGTCTTGCTCTTTAGCATACAGGAGGTCAGGAAGAGGCTCACTCTCCTCCTCCATTCCATCATCTGTAGCTAGGAGCATGCCCACTTCGGACCTTTCTAAGTGGGGCTTCAAACGGTTGACATGCAGGACCCGCAAGGGGTTCCTGGGAGATTTCAAGTCCACCAAGTAGGTGACATCGCTCTTCTTCTCCACAACCTTAAACGGTCCAGTCCACCTGTCCTTGAGCGCACAAGGTTCCACAGGGGACATGACCCACACTTCCTGACCAGGCTGAAGCTCTACCAGAGTGGCATTCCGGTTGTACCATCGCTTCATCTCCTCCTGGCTGGTCTCCAGATTTGCCTGAGCAAGTTCTCTGAAGCGCCGAGTCTGGTTCCGAAAGGCCAGCATGTAGCTGTATACATCCTGGGGAGGTTTCCTGGGAGATTGCTCCCAGCCTTCCTTGACCAGACTCAAAGGTCCTCTTACCGGGTGACCGTATAAGAGCTCAAAGGGGCTGAACCCTAGAGCCTTCTGCGGCACCTCACGGTAAGCAAACAACAGGCATGGCAAGAGGACGTCCCATTTCCGCCTCATTGGTTCTTCAAGACCCATAATCATGCCTTTCAGGGTCCGGTTGAATCTCTCGACCAGCCCATTTCCTTGAGGGTGGTAAGGAGTGGTGAACTTGTAGGTTACCCCACACTCCTTCCACAGAGACTTCATATAGTTCGAAATGAAGTTGGTGCCTCGGTCGGACACCACCTCTCTGGGGAACCCCATCCGGGAGAAAACACCCATCAGTGCTCGTCCCACCACGGGGGCCGTCACTGTTCGGAGAGGGATGGCCTCCGGGTACCTCGTGGCATGGTCCACCAAGACCAGGATGAACCTGTTGCCCAGGGCTGTCTTGGGGTCCAGGGGCCCAACAATGTCAATACCCACCCGGTCAAAGGGGGTGCTGACCACCGGAAAAGGTTGGAGGGGAGCCTTCTGCTTCCTTCCGCTTTTCCCACTTGCCTGGCAAGTGCGACAAGTCTTGCAATGGATGTCTACATCCCTACGCATCTGAGGCCAATAAAAATGGGTGACAAGCCTGTCATAGGTCTTGTCCTGCCCCAGATGTCCAGCTAACGGTACGTCATGAGCCAAACCCAGTAGGAAGGCTCTGAAGCGCTGGGGTACCACCAGCACACGGGCTGACCCAGGCTCAGCAGCCTTAGGCTCGCTATACAGGAGGTCGTTCTCCCAGTACACAAAATGTGACCCTGACTGATCACCTGAGGATTGGGCTGAGGCCTGCTGCCTCATGCCCACAAGAGAAGGGCACACCTTCTGTTCCACACAGAATTCCTCCCTGGAGGGACCACCATCCTGCTGCCAGTGGGTCAGCTCGGGCAGATCTCCCAGTTCGGCAATTTGTTCCCCTGTGGGCTCCAGGGCATCCCCCTCAGGGTCTACCTCCTCCTGGACCACGGGAACAACGGGGGCCGGTTTCCCGCGCCTCCTGCCTCTTCTCTTCACAGCTGGGTCCTGGGCCGTACTTTCAGGCTCCGGGACCCCATCAACACCCTTACTCGCTGTCATGGATCGAGTGGTTGCACACACCCACTCTGGCACACCCAACATTTTCAAGTGCGCCGCTCGCTCCACCTTAGCCCAAGGGGAGTCTTCCAAATCATTGCCCAGGAGACAGTCGACAGGCATGGCGGGCCTCACAGCAACCTGAAGAGTACCTGAAACTCCCCCCCATTCAAAGGAAACCTGAGCCACCTCACACTCTTTCTGGGAGTTATCGGCAGCTATCACGGGGTAGAATGCGTGGGGAACCACCTGCTCTCTGGACACCAAGTGACACTTGACAGCTGTCACACTCGCTCCGGTGTCTCTGAGAGCTTCCACTCTATGGCCATTAATGGTCACCCACTGCCTATATTTACTAGTGTTACTAGGCAGAGGGGGTGGAGGGACCATTTGCATGTCTCCTAGCGAGACCAGGGACATTTCTGCGGGACCCCTCCAACCATGGACAACCATCTCCTCCCCTCCCAAGGCTACACTTGCCAACTGACGAGGGGGTGCACGCGGCGGTGCATTCGAATCCTTTTTGGGACACTGGGGGTCATAAAACCGGTGTCCCACCTGCCCACAACCGTAGCAGGTTAGGGGGCCCCTATGAACAGGTTTACCCGTCGGGGCCCCTGGCTTCTTCTCAGGGGGAGGCTGGGAACCTTTCCCTTGGTTCCCTTGGGGATTACTTTGGGGCCCTTTCTGAGACTCCTTCTGTTTACCCTTGTCCCCCCCACTCTTCTGCTGGGGGCCCTGCCCACCTTTGGCTGAGTCTCCCACTGGACCCTTGTGGACCCTGGTACTGACCCAGCGGTCCGCCTCCTCAGCAAGTTTTCTAGGGTTAGATATCTTGCTATCAATCAGGTGCTGGCGCAGCTCTGGAAAACAGTTATTAGACAAGTGCTCCCACGCAAACAAATCATAAAGAGCTTCATAACTTTCCACTTTGCTGCCCTTTACCCAACCATCCATGGCTCTGCAAAAATAAGACACATATTCAACCCACGTCGTACCAGGCAACTTCTTACATTCTCTAAAAGCTTGTCTGTACTGCTCGGGGGTTAAACCATATCGCAACATTAAAGCATCTTTCATATGAGCATACGACATCCTATCCGCAACAGGCATGTCTAACAGGGTATCTCTTCCCTCATTCACAAAGCGACCCCACAACCCCGCTCCCCAATTCTTCTCAGGGACCTGGTGGGCCAACAATGCTAACTCATATGCTTTAAACCATTGACCAATATCTTCATTCTTATTGTAATCTTTGATCACATCTTTCGGGAAGTAAAACTTACTTTCTGCAGGCTCGGATGGAATGCTGCCACCAGAGGGATTCAACTCTAACTTTTTAGCTTGGATATCCAGTTCCCTCAACCTGGCTTCACGCTCCAAAGCTAACTTCTCTCGTTCAAACTCCAACTTTTTGATCTCTAAATCAGCTTCCCTTCTACCTCTTGCATTTTCTAACTCCAACTGCCCATTTATTTTTAGCCTTGCCATCTCCATGTTGTAAGCTCGCTCTTTCGCCCTTTCTTCTCTTTCTTCAGGGGAAAGACCTTTGGAGGAAACACTGCTTCCGGGAGAGGGCACAGGTCCATTCACTGGCACCTCCTCATTCCCTTCCTCTGTGGGTACCACCACCACATCAGAGGGATTTCTGGACTCCCACCAGGCCTGCAATGCTTTATAAAAATCATCTTTTCTCGAGAGGCCGGTGGTAGGAACTTCAAACTGGTTGCAAAAGTGTTTCAGCTCATCTTTCTTGTATCTCTTAAGCTTACTCCTCTCGAACTCTTCTACAACAACGATAGCAGGGGCAGTGACTCCGTTGTCACTCATGGTTAAAACTGGCAGTGTTCAGAAAATCAAGTTTCAGAAAAGTGGAGAACAAAAATAGGATCCTTCCGAATCAGATTGTGACTGCGTTATGGTCTGCTTTCACTACGTAGCGCACACTAATCACTGTACATGGGTCATAAATGCAAGGTCCAAATCCTCACCGCTGCATCCAATGTTAGAACCGGCTGTCTCTAGTTGGCAGAGGTATGCACTTCTGACAAATAGGGACACTCCTTTTCTAGTCAGGGCAAGGGGATCACACCCTTCGATAACCCCTGCTCACCCCCTTGGTAGCTTGGCAGAGCAGAACAGGCTTATCTCAGAGGCTGTGCGTTAAGCAATTATGACCACATACAGTAATACAGTGAATACGCTACAAATGGACACGACACCGTAGTATTATAAAAATAAGTATTTTTATATAAGGCTTAGCACAAGACCAAAATAACGGCAAAACTGTACACAATCGGAATAAATACGTTCGGGAAGGAAAAAGGATAGTTCAAAGGTAGTTTCTTCTGTAGCACAAAAAAGTCTTTTAGTATCAAGCAAATCTTCTTCTTGGAAACACAGTTCTTAGCAACAGGGTAACTCACACGGGAGCTACACAACGCCGGGGCAGAGATAATCCACAGGTTCGGCGTCGACCGCGAGGAGCGCTACGTCGGGCCTGGAGTCACACGGACCCCCAACAACACAGTACCTTAGGAAAATGAAGCACACGATGATCAGCGGCGTCGAGCAAGCCGGCGTCGCGTCTTCTGTGTCGATCAGGCCTCAGCAGGCGTTGTCGATGATGCAGTTGCACAGAGTGAGCAGCGCTCACGGCGTCGAAGGGCACACGGTTGATGCGATCAGCAGCGGGGCAGACACGAGGTCCTCTGGAGTTAGAGCCGTACTCCCACTCACTGGCGTTGCTGCTGGCGTCGGTCGGGCCCAGCGTCCGATCGTCGTGATTGCTGGTCCTTTCAGAGGGGCTGGATTCACACTTCCAGCAAATAGCACTTTTAGCAGGTGAAGTCCTTTAGCCCTGTGACTTCAGCAGGAGACTGGCACTCTTCCAGTCCTTGGAGATTTTCTTAGCAAGCGTGAGAGTACACACACAGTTCCTCTCTCCTGGTTCCTTGGCAAAAATAAAGAAGCACTGCAGGATTCCCCCAACAACAGCACACTGGCAGAAGGGGTAGGCAGTCCTTTAGATCAGCAGGCCTCTTGTCCTTGGTTACAGGGTTCCTTGTCAGAAGTGATCTGATTTCCTATTTCAGGGGTCCTTCTCTTATACCCCTTTTCGTCTTTGATCCCTTTGTCTATGCCGGGGATTTCCCAACATCCTGGGTCTGTGGTGGGTGGAGCTAGGCAGTAGCACCTGGCCTATTCATTGAGCCGGGCTGAGTCCTCAGACGCCCCGCAGGAGGTGGAGCCAGCATTGATACTGGCAGGAGCAGAGCTATCGCCCTCCTGGCAGGAGGTGGGGCTAGGATCGTCCATGGCAGGCACAGAGCCATCAGTCGCTTAGCGGGAGGTGGAGCCAGTATTGTATCAGGCAAGGCAGGCTATCAACAACTACTCTCCCCCTACTCTCAACGTAAATGTCCCACTCATCCCACACTGACTCATCCAGACCTGTGGAGCCACCCAGCTCCTGTCACACACACGCAAGACCAGCAGAAACCAGATATGGTTAGGCAAGAAAATAGACACTTTCTAAAAGTGCTATTTTCGAACCCAGAGTCCAAAAACCATCCACACCAACGGATGCGTAATTAAACCCCGAGTTCAGGGATACCAAACTCGACATTGCACCATGCTCCCCGAGCCAGCTAGGATTATAGCGTTAACAATCCCGGCGGCCCATTCTATCCAACGGAGAGCAGGCTACCTCGCAATAGTGAAGCACGAAGATGGCGGCACTTCACTATCAGGACATGCCAACTTGGTCAGGCGTGTCCTACCTTACACTTACAATGCACCCTGCCCATGGGCCTACCATAGGGGTGACTAACATGAAGTTAAGGGAAGGTTGGAGGGGCTGGCAAGTAGGGATACCTGCGCAGCCGGCGTGACAGTACAGGACTGCACGTGGGTCTCGCAATGACCGACCCGTAGACATTCTTTTACAAGGCCGCTCCTGTGGGTGGCACAACACGTGCTGCAAGCCCACGAGCGGCATTTGTATTTACAAGCCCCGGCACTCCTGGTGCACTAGACTAGGGACTGACAGTAAACCAAATAAGCCAAACATGGATACAATAGATACATCATTTTAACATAGGGAGCACTTGCGCTATGGCACTGATCAGCAGTGACACGGCGCCCAAAGCATATACCAGCAAAACATCGTAAAACAGTAGAGGCAAACAGAAAAAATGGAGGAGAGACTCAAGCCAATGATGTCAGGTCTAACAGGCACTGTAAAGAATAATGACCAAATACGGCTTATGTTGCAACCTACACAAATTTAAAACACAATGTTCTTGTAGTTACTCTCGGTTACCCCCTCAAAGTTTATGTAGAAAATCTCAAATCAAACCGCGTCCTTTGCAAAACATCTGCATATATCTTTAAAATACCGTAACATGTAATAGAAGTTTAAAAGTCAAATAGGGGGGAGAATACTTGAGTATTGTGATGTTTAGCCCATGAATAACGCTGCTTCAATAAAAGAACGGTGATCCAATCAGACTTGCTAGCGCCTGTTAATAATAAACATACACTTAGCACACTTCATGAAAAAGAAGTTGCCTCTGTCACATACTACCCCTTCAACGAACCATCATACCTCGAACTTGGTGCTCCCATGAAACTGCTGTTCACTGCACTGAAAAACTGCTTATCAGGGCTTCCCTCTGAAAACGGTAGTCTCGCTCTTATTCAGCTCTAACAACATAAAAAAAACACTAAGGAAACTGCTTACCATCGAGGCTGCTAGCTCTATTCCTTGTCACCATTAAACTCACACACCTGAAAGTTATGATTATCGTGTTGAGAACCTCCTCGCGTTTAGACGCCGCAAAATTGCCCACACTATTAACGAAAAACATATGGGTATGCAGTAGTCAACATAAACAACAGACTAATGCTGTTAACTTCCAGCCTAACCCTCTCGGAGTAAATCAACATAAATGGCGGACTCTAGTTCTTTGAAACGGCGGCGGCCATCTTAGATCAATTCAAGATTGAAACCATGTCAAACAACTACTTAATGTATCATTACTGCCCAGCGTAATTGTGAAACTTATGAAAATCAGAAAAAATAAATCAAAAATTCATCTAGAAAAAAGATAAGCAAGAGAAAGAACGTTTGTGAAGCTTATCTTGATATTTCTTATGTCAAAAACCAACATTACCATACATCAATATTAATTTTATCTGAAAAGTGCCAATATCATCAATCATTTTTTGTACATAAAAAACAAACTCAAGGCCATGTTGTGCACTATTACTGATTTCTTAACTGACAATGCCAAACTGCGAATGCTAACGTTTAATATGAAATGGTGATATTTACATTATATTAAATCACTAAAAAAGTGCTTATGTAGTGACAAGAATGCTTAATTAAAGAAAGCATATCATATCCAGTTTGTCATTGAGACCTTTCGATATTATGGTTTCAAGGAAATCTATCCACCATATTTCTCTTTGAGACAGCCATTTTCCATTGTCTCGATCAGGCAAGATTTGTATCTGTTCTAACACCTGGAACCTAAGTTGAGGAATGGTATGTTTCGTTTCTATCCAATCGGTGACCAAGCTTGATGTCAGAGTTTTATTTCAAATACGGCTTTTATGTTCCGTCATCCTTATTTTGACTTTACGTTCTGTTTTCCCTATGTACAATTTAACACAAGGCCATTTGATGCTGTAAATAACATGGGACGAATTACAATCAGTCCGTTGTCTGAGTTTGATTTTTTTGCCAGTTTGAGGCTGTAACAAAAATGTGCCTTCTGTAACATTATTGCAATGCGTGCAATTATAACACTTTTTCATGCCTGGGTTCAAGTGTTGTTTAGATTGCTCTTTCTTGGTACGGGAGACACGTTCATGCAAATTCTTGCTTCTTGTGAAAGCAAAAAGAGGTTTATTAGCAAATGTTCCTTGAAATTCATCTTCCTGTTGTAATAGTTCCCATTGAGTGTTCACTATGTTTTTGATTTGTCGTGATTGTACAGAGTATTTCGTCACAAACACCAACCTATCTTTATTCAATTTTGGTTTGTTTTGTATAAGTTCTTGTTTCGATAAAGGTAACATTCTGTTTTCAGCTGTTTGTACAATATCACCAGGATATCCACAAGTTAGAAATCTTTGCCTTTGCCTTGTTATTTCTGATTTGAATGACTGCTCGCTTGAGGCAATTCGTTTAATGCGCAAAAATTGTGAATATGGTAAATTGCGTAGTAAAGCCTTGGGGTGGAAACTACTGTATAATAGGGTATAGTTCCCGTCAGTTGGTTTATGGTTTCCAACGTGTTGTCTTCTAGATGTACCAATATGTCCAGGTATGGTATTTGTAAGTTATCTATGGTGTAGGTAAATTGAATCCGTGGATTTCGTGTGTTCAATTCTTGTATTTTGTAAATCAACAAGGCTTGTCAGACTGATTTGCATATGGCCATGTCTGAACTGGAGTGGCAGAGTGATGGATCAAACCTAGATCCGTTGACTGGGTGTGAGTGTTTGATTGGTTCAGATGCTCCATCCATTACCACCCCCTCTTGTACCGCTTTGTTCGCCATAAGTTGGCAGGGTATGCTCAGACGTGAGTCCCTTGCTCACTTTGCCACTGGATTCAAGCAAGCTTGGCTGATGACGGCTGCGATGCCAGAAACCGGTCCTAGGAAGCTTGAATCCAGTCCAGGGAAGGCATGGCTTGGCAGTTCGGGCTGGACTGTTCCCATGAGGCACAGGGTCAGACTGATTTGCATATGGCCATGTCTGAACTGGGGTGGCAGAGTGGGCTAAAGAACGGTGATGGATCAAACCCAGATCTGTTGACTGGGTTTGAGTGTTTGATTGGTTCAGATGCTCCGTCCATCAACACCCCTTTTGTAGGGGGCGTGGCTTGGACGCCGATCGGGATGGCGGCGTGAGCTCGCAGCTCCGCGCGGAATCCCGCTAATTCTCCTGTTTTCGGGACCCTAGGCGACCCGAAGACGACGTTCCTGCCCTCTGAAGTGTAAGGGGACAGCTGGGCGCAATCGGAGAGTCGCTGGGGGACTGCTGGCCCCGAGAAGGTCGAGAGAGGAGGCGGCCGAGGTGTTGCCGAGGGTGAGAAGAAAATGGCGGCGAGGAGGTCGGACGGTCCCGAACTTCAGCCCTGAGCCAAGTTGTCGCCGAGTGGCAAGAGATCCTGCACTCGGCTGCCCGAGGCACTAGGATTGGCGGAGCTGTGTCCTGAGACCAGGGGACGCTGACCTGATTCACCCAGGAGCTCGGGGACCCTCGTTGGCCACCGCCCTGAGACTCATCCTTCCCCCCTCAGGCCGGAGGGGGGTGACAGAACGGAGCCCGTCCACCTGGCCATTGTTCCTGAGAGCGTCGGCGGGGACATTGCGCTGCCCGGTGCCCGGAGACCGGCGCGGAACTACGGGCGTAATCGCTAAACGGGCGACTGGACTTGTGACGCAGCACCCTGGCATGGCGGCGATCGGGGGGCCGATGCCCGGGAGTCGCGAGGGGGACTCAGCGACATCAACTCGGCTGAGTGAGAGTCCCTCCCCGGAGCCTGATCAGGAACAGCGGCTGAACCGGCGTTTGGATGCCATCCTTGATGCGATCACCTCCACTAAGGAAGCATTGCACAATGACATTGCCCAAGTGGCCACGGGCCTGGGGCTGCTACGCGCGGATCACGCGAAGCTGGCAGACAGGGTCAAGGACCATGATCAGCTGTTGCTGGACCTGAAGCCATCGGTGGTGACCGCGGAGCACAGGATCACGGACATTTTGGCCCGACTGGACTCACTGGAGCGGAGGGCGGAGGATGCCGAAGGCCGCAATAGACGGAACAACGTGCGGGTCGTAGGCCTGCCGGAACGGATTGAGGGGGAGGATGCGGTGGCCTACATGGAGAACTGGTTCCGCACTGTGGTGGCACCGGAGGGGCTTACTCCTTTTTTCACTCTGGAGCGAGCCCACCGGGTGCCTGCTCGCCCGCCGGGGCTTGGCCGCCCCCCCGACCGATGGTGGTGCGGCTCCTTCACTACAAGGACCGGGATCTTCTCATCCAGCGGGCCAGGATGTCGGGCCCGTATGAGGTGGAGAACAGTAAGGTAACGATCTTTCCGGACTATACTCAAACGGTCCAGAAGAACAGGGCATCGTTCCTCGCTGTGAAGAAGGAGCTCAGGGAGGAAGGCATCCAGTACTCCTTGCTCTACCCAGCCAAGCTGCGGATCATTATGGACGGCACTACACACTTTTTCCAGACTCCGGACGAAGTTTGGCAATGGCTCGAGTCATATAGAGCGGGGACGGACAGATCACACCAGAGTAGGCGAGACCAACCCAAGCAGCCCCGGGTGAGGCAGTCACAACGCATCAGATCCCGCAACAGGCGTCAGCGGGAGAAACGGGAGGCTCAAATGGCGGCGGAGAAGAGGGATGCGCTCGCAGCGACGGCGGCCATTACAGGGTCGCAACAGGACAGTGAACGAGCAGGAACGGACTCGGGAGGGGAAGGCAGCAGAACAGGAGAGGAACTTTCAGAGGCGGAAAGCTCGAAGGGGCCGATAGTAACCCCACAGACATCGGATGGTATTTTCTGCGGCTGAGATTGAAATGGGACTAGATCGGGACTTCATGGTAGGGTGATATCCTGTTGAAGGAGGGCGGGTTGCCGGGAGGGGGAGCTGTGTGCTTTGGAGGGGATGAAGGTGCGGGGTGCGGGCTCCGCTAGCTGGGGTCGGCGGCGACTCACCCCCCTTGGGCCCTTAAGGTCGACTGTGGTGGAGACCACAGGGTAAGAGTGTGAGAAGTTGGTTCAAGGTTTGGATGGGGGCGGCCATTGGGTTCGTGTGCTCTGTCCTGGGGAGTGGGGTTTGGGAAATGTTTCAGTTTTGGGAATGTTCGGGGGGGGGCAACTGCAGTGGGGGGGCCATGGACCTTTGTTATTTGATTTGGACTGTACGAAGTTGGAATGGGGACATTACCTAACTTGAAATGCCTAACGTGGAATGTCCGGGGGCTGCGGACCATGGTGAAACGTCACAAAGTCCATGCATATCTGGTACGCAGGGGGGTTCAGATTGCTATGCTCCAGGAGACTCATCTCACCAAAAAAGAGTGCGCTGCCTTGCAGAAAAGATGGCGGGGCCAGGTGTTTGGCACCACTTATTCAGCGTATGCCAGGGGGGTGTTGATCTGGGTGAGGGCGGGGATACCGTTTCAAGTGCTGAACCAAGTAGTAGATCCGGATGGCAGGTTTGTGGCGGTGGAGGGGAGGTTATATGGACGGGATGTGGTTTTCTGCTGTCTCTATGCACCGAACACTGACCAAGGCCGATACTTTGATGGTCTTTCGGGGTCCTTGGCCTCTTTCCTGGCGGGTCCGATAGTGTTAGGGGGGGACTTCAACTCGATTACGGATGTTACTCTGGATAGGTCCCATCCCCCCCTAGTAGACTCTCCGGTGCGCAGGCTGACTGCGCACAGGAAGGACTGGCAGGAACGATGGGGGTTGCTGGATGTCTGGAGGGAGCGGCACGGGGGAGCCAGGGATTATTCCTTTTATTCCGCTCTCCATGATCTACATGTCAGGATCGATTCGGTGCTTTGCGGGGGATCCCTAGCCCCATTGATTACCCATGCGGAGTACCTGGCTAGGACTATATCCGATCATAACCCCCTATTGGTGCACATTCAGTGGCAGAGGGAGCGCTCAGTGATACCAACATGGCGGCTTCGGCCGGAGACGCTAGAGGATTCTGTGTTCAGCGATGCGGTTCGGCAAGGCATTGGTAGTTATTTCGGAGTGAATGAGGGCACGGCTGCGAGTAGGTCTACTGAATGGGACGCAATGAAAGTGGTGGTGAGAGGGGTGTGTTTGGGTAGGTTCTCAAATGCTCGTACGACTGTGCTGAATGACCTAATGAAAGCGGAAGAAACTTTGAGGGACTTGGAGCGCCGCAGGCCGGCTAGGCCAGGTCTACAGGCCCAGTTGTTGGAGGCGAAGGAAGTGGTTGCCACCGAGACGGAACGTTTGAGGTGCTATGACTATAGGCAGTACATCATCAGGGCGCGCGCAGAAAGGGACAAGGTGGGTACCCTCTTGGCCAGACTAGCTAACCCGGAACTAAGGGGCTGCCCGATTCTCAGCATTAATAACGCGCAGGGAGAGATGGTGTACTCCCAGGCAGCGGTATTGGAACGATTTAGGGGGTATTATGAGGAACTATACCGGAGTTAGCTGGGAGTAGGGGTTCAGGACATCGCGGAATACCTGGGGGAGAGGCAGCTTCCGGTCCTGCACGAGGACGACGTGAGGGAGCTGGGTAGCCCGATCACGCTCACGGAAATACGGATGGCCATCAAACATATGGCCCGCAACAAGACGCCCGGGGTGGACGGACTGCCAATTGAATTCTATCAACAATATGTGGACAGCTTGGCGCCCAGGCTGCTGGTGGTGTATGCGGAAGCCTTCGAAACGGGGGCATTGCCTGGGTCCATGCGGGAGGCCTTGATTGTACCGCTCCTCAAGCCTGGCCGGGATGCCGCGGATGTGAGGTCTTATCGCCCGCTGTCCATGCTGACGGTGGATTATAAGATCCTGAGCCGAATCCTGGCCACCAGGCTGGCCCCGCATATGACGGGCCTGGTACACAGGGACCAGGCCGGGTTTATACCCACGAGGAGCACGGCGCTGAATATCCGCCGCCTGGTGGGAATAATGGACGCCATCTTGGACAGGGAGGGAGCACCGGCGGTTCTGTCTGTGGACATCGAGAAGGCCTTTGATAGCTTGGAATGGCCTTTCCTGGATGGAGTGCTAGAGAGGTTTGGCATGGGCGAGGGGTTTCGGAGGTGGACGAGGGTCTTATATACCTCGGCGACGGCGAGAGTACGATTGGGCGGCCTGGTGTCTGCGGCGTACCCGGTGGGCAGGGGAACACGACAGGGATGTTCTCTCTCCCCCCTATTGTTTGCCTTGGCGATGGAACCCTTGGCGGTCCATGCGAGGTCAGGTGACCGATACGCGGGGATAGTTAGTGGCGGGCAGTGGCATTATATATCGCTATACGCGGATGACTTGCTCCTGTACCTAGCTGACACCTCGGGGGCATTGGTTGGAGCGATGGATCTGTTGTCTGAGTTCGGCCGGCTGTCGGGCCTTAAGGTCAACTGGGCGAAGACTTGTGTGTTCCCGCTGCGAGCCGGATCGCCAGCCCCTAGCAGCGATTTGGGTGTGGTATGGGAACCCTCTTGCTTCACCTATTTGGGTGTCCGCATTTACCACGCGGCTGCGGACCTATTGGAGGGCAACATTGGCCGCTGTGTCCGGGCGCTGCGGGGCAGCTTGTCTTTCTGGTCAACCCTCCCGCTGACAGTCCTGGGCAGGATAGCACTGTTGAAAATGGTGGCGCTCCCCCGCTTCCTCTATTATTTCCGAACGCTGCCTGTCTGGATTCCCCAGGGGGTGTTTAGAGAACTGCGGTCAATGATAATTGGCTTTCTATGGGGGCGCGGCCGCCGTAGAGTAGCCCTGAGCACGCTACTTCGCCCCAAGCTGGAAGGGGGCATGGCTGTGCCCGACCTCGAGCTGTATTATCTTGCAGCGCAGTTGCAGGTCCTTACACAGAACGTAGCCAGGGTGTTCCGGGGCCCGGAGGAGGACCGGGACCGGGGAATACAACGCCACGTGCTGTCCTACATCATCATGCAGCAGCGCCTCGAGTTACGGGCCCTCACCATGGAGGAGCGGACGCTCCGGCTGTGCTGGCAAAGGAGCCTTCGGAGAGCGAGGGCATCGCGGCCTTATGCCCCGGAGATCCCGATCGGGATGTTGACGGCATTGCCGCACGGAGGAGATTGGTCCCCGTTGCTGGATTGGGAGGAGGCGGGACTGCAGGTGGTGGGCGACTTGTACATAGATGGGGCTTTGGCGCCGTTCGAAGTGCTCCGGGACCAGTTCGGGCTGCCAGCTGGGGGCTTCCTCCTACACGCGGCAGTAGTGGCTGCCATACAAAAGCATTGGAAAGAGGGGCTCCTGGAACCCACGACGACTATGGCGTGCCAATATGTGGTGATGGCGGCTGGTACGTTCAAAGCTGTGACGTGCCTCCATAATAGGATGCTGAACGAGGGGCTGGAACCACTCCAAGGGCTCAAGGCTAAATGGGAGGTGAGCGTCGGCCGGCCCATACCGGATACGGCATGGGGTCACATCCTGCGACGCACGTGGAAGGGCACTAGAAACGCGCGTTTTCAGCAGGTGCATTTCTATGTGCTCCATAGGGCCTATTTAACTCCTGAGAAATTACAGCGGTACTTTCGGGTGCCGGATGCCTGTTGCCCGCGGTGTTCGTCCCCGGGAGCGGACATGGACCACTTGTTTTGGGGGTGCCCACAACTGGGGACCTATTGGGCGGAGGTAGGGGAACTTCTGAATGAAGTGACTGACAGGGAGGTGGAATTCGACATGGCGGCGAGCCTATTGCTCTGGTTCCCGCATACTAAGCACACCAGGGTGACAAGCAAATTCATAGATCTGGGCCTGATATTGGCACAGAGGGAAATATCGTGGCATTGGAAGTCCAGGGGGGGACCCTCACTGCGTAGATGGAAGAATGAGCTGCTGCGGTGGTCTGACTGCGAGAGTGTGCTCCGGATGAAGCAAGCTGTGAAGTTGGGGAATGAGAAGACATTGGATGCGGCGCGTGCATGGGAGTTAGTGGTACAGGCTTTGCGTGATTCTTTGGTAGAGGATGAGGATGGAGAGAACTAAGCCGCTGGACACCGCGGGGCGAACACAGAAGTATAGTACCACGCACTGTAGTGGACCCATCCAATTCGATAGAACGAGGCACACACCTTAGCAGTTGCCAGGGGAGGGGGGGCTTTGGGGGGGTTGGATGTAGGGTGTTTGGGGAGGGCCGGAAGCCATTAGTTGGTCGTTTGTTAGGGCCTGGGTTCTACTGGGACGGTGGGTACTATGTGGAGGGTAGGATGGCTGGGTAGTGCGGCCAGGTGTGACGACCCATAGCGCCTAGGGCGGGTCCCGACAAGGGCGACATCACTGACTATCACTGGGATGGCTGACGGGAATGTTGTTGTGGGTGGGGGGGTAAAAGCAGATACGCAAAACGATCTTTCAACCAGGGTCCCTATGGGACGTGCACTGTGATGTGTTCCTCTTGAGCGATATAATATGCCGCCCGGCCTCCGGGATGCGGGCTGAATGGCTGTGTACGACTGGGAATTCTTATTGGACGGGGGGATCCCACAAGTGTACTGGCTGAATAATTGTATCCTGTGGTTTATAACTCTGCAATAAAAATATATTTAAAAAAAAAACACCCCCTTTTGTACCGCTTTACCTATCGGTGGCGTTTTACACCATCTTACACTATATCCTACTGGAGAGACTTCAGGGGATTGGCATACAGGGGGTTGCACTAAAATGGCTGACCGACTTTCTAACAGACCAAACCCAGACTGTCACACTGGGCACCTTTAGATCTAAAACTACAAAAGTTACCAAGGGAGTACCGCAGGGCTCCTGTTTGAGCACTACTCTCTTTAACATTTATGTTACTCCCTTGGCTAAACTAATGAGGAACTTAGGGTTTTGTCCCATCTCCAACGCAGACGACACCCAGTTCCTCCTCACCGTTGATAAACCCAGCCCTGATACACAACTCATTTTTTCAGAGGGTACAAAGACTATTGCCGCCTGGATGAGGACCAACTTCCTTCAACTGAATGCCGAGAAATCAGAGATCATGTTGTTTGGAGGAGCAGCCATTAGCTGGTCTCCCAGCTGGTGGCGGGAGGAGCTGGATGCGATGGCCTCTCCAAAAGAAGTGGTCAGGAATGTAGGAATCTGGATTGACCAGAATCTTACACTTAAATCTCAAGCAGCTACTACAGCTGGTACCTGCTTTCACACACTCAGCCTACTCAGGAGAGTATTTCCTTTGTTACCTTCCTCTACACGAAAAACACTGATGCAAGCCCTAGTGTTAAGCCGTCTGGACTAATGTAATGTATTGTTGGCCTCGGCCAACGAGGCTTCCTTAAACAAGTTACAAGTAGTCCAGAATAAGGCAGCCTGACTAGTTACAAATGCCCCTCCCAGAACGGACTTGATTTCACTTCTCAACAAACTCCCTTAGCTCCCTGTAAGAAAGCGGGTGAAATTCAAGATCGGCTGCATTGTTTTAAAAGCCCTCAATGATCTGGGGCCTTCCTCCCAATCCAACAAACTGACAAATGACATTGCCTCTCGACCCCTCCGATCTGGATCCATGCTTCTCTTTTGCACTCTGAGAATTAAAAAATTCTGTAAGGGTGGTAAAGCATTCACCTCTCTTGCCCCAACTTTCTGGAACAAACACCCTCCACCAGCTTTGGGAAGGCCAAAGCCTTCCTCAATTCAGGAAGCTTTTAAAAACCTATCTTTTCTGAGGCCCTCTGGTTTGGCTGTAGCATACCGTCCCAAGCGCGGAGATACCCCTTAGGTGGTGATTCAGGCGCTATAGAAACTATGACTGGAGAAGAATGCGACTCTACTGTCGGACATTCACTTGTTTGTGAACAGCTTAAAATTCACGGCGCAGGTAATACTTCAGTGCCTAATTTAGCTAGTTATTTAAAAGGAATTCCAGTTCCTGCAATTCTCCCTTTTATTACAGTACTCTCTAACAGGAGTTATCTAATGCTTAGTAATCAAGACTGTTGTGGAATGCGAACTGGTGTCCCGTATATTTTGTCTGTTGTCTGTGGAGAGTGTTGTGTGTTTCCTGTATGGCCCAATGTAGTTTCCCCGATGTTAGCGTAACTGTGCACACTGTAGGATGCAATTTCTTTTGCACACATTACTATATAAGCATGCTTGCTTTTTTGCCACATTGTATTTTCACACAGAACCTGCTATGCTTTTGCGTTCTGCTCTTTTCTTGCGATTTAGTCTGAACACCATAGACAATGTCAAACAACAATGCCCCTTGTTATTCTCTCTGTTCTGGCACTAACACCTAAACATAACACGAGAATGCAGCTCCTGTTTATGAGCACACATGTCTTGTCATATAACTGAGCACAAGAGTTTAAGTAGACACATTGAAAGAAGGTTCTGAGACAAGACTGCTACGTCAGCTGAGATGTAGAATATCCACCTATGAACGTCCACCTATGAATGCTAAGGTACGGGGGCACTTATGTTTCATCTTTTTGAGCTTTATAAAATGAGTATTGTCATCCATTACCTTTAAATAATGCAGAGATGTCAACTTTACAAATATGTTTCTAAATTTGTATTCACTCAGCAGGAACAGATACATTGCCCTATAAACAAAGAGTGCTGGTTTTCTGTAAAATAACTGCAAATAAAACAGAGTGATCAACCATGAGAAGCAGGTAGAACCACACATATTCAGACCCACTGCAGCAATTCGTTTTCGGACATTCTCTTTTTCCCTAAAATGACATCTTATTCCTCACTTACTCTCTCATTTTCTTTACCTATGTCAAGCACGACAATGAATCACACGCCATTTGCCTTTTGCTGCCGGGTCCTGGCTTTTGTTGAGAGCACTAGACATGTTCAGAAATTACACTGATAGCTCTGAACATTTGGATACTGTTGTCTGCAAATATTAGTTACCATTGGTTTCCTTGGCTCTCCAGCAGAAGCCGTGCTGAGGCATTTCAGGCTTACTCTTCGGAGTTGGTTTCCGGCACTATATGGCACAAATGTTATCTCAATGCCCATTCAGATGTACTTCATTCGAAAGGAATTAATATGTATTTAATACACAGTTTGGAATGCACCACAATTAAATGAAACACAATAGTGAAATTAGTGGTTGCCTTGTCCACAAAGTTACAGAGATGTGACCCAAGATGGTTTTTGAAATACTTTACTGTGATATAAAAAGTTAGCTGCCTCTATGGATCTTAGAGAACCACACAAATCTAGCATAGCCGTATTAGCATGTCTAGAAGTAATTTCAAGGGAACCCAGAAGATTTTCCTTGTGGTCACGCGTTTCAACCCAAATCTTTATTAAAATCCATTTAGCAGGGATTAGACAAAGTTTGGGTGGCAACTGAGCCTTTGGGGGTCGGAGATCCAGTTTGCTAAGGGCCTACCTGTGCCTCAGGGCCTTCCTAGGCCTATGATTGTACATTGGACCTTGCACATACATTGGTATATTTAGGTTTACTGTCAGACACACTTTCATAGATAAAACCTGTCTGTACCTCGTGGTCTATTATATATTCAATACACACACCAGCTCTTACTCTATCATAAATATTCACATACTATCACATGTGTATGTTTCTTGTCAGATGCATTTTCATAGATAAAACATTTCGGGCCAGATGCATCAAGCGAAATGCGCTCGCAAAAGGGCCAGATTCTCAGAATCTGGCCCTTTGCGAGTGCAATTTTTGCATTTGGGATGCATCATCCCAAATGCAAAAATCGCTATTAGAGAATTCGCTAAATTGCGATTGTTTGCATTTAAGGAATCTCTAATTGAGATTCCTTAAATGCAATGCATGAAGTATCAAAAATAGCGAATTCGCTAATAGGGCACGCAAATTACCACGAAGTACAACTTCATGGTAATTTGCAAAAACTTTGAAAAATGCACTTTTGGGCATTTTTCAAAGTTTCATGTTGCGCACACACATGCCCTAAGGGCATGTGTGTGCGCAACATATGTGCACAGATCACATTCAGGGGTGTAACAGGGTGTCCTTTGGACACCCCTGCACCCTTGAACTCGCAATCTCAATTTGCGAATCGCTAATTGCGATTCGCAAATTGAGATTGTCTTCCCATTCATTCCTATGGGCCTCTAGGCCCATAGGAATTAATGGGGAGGTATTCATTAATTGCGACTCGCAATTTGCGAGTCGCAATTAAGGAATTCTAAGGAATCGCTATTTTTATAGCGATTGCTTGATGCATTCCATTTTGCTATTCCTTATTAGCGATTCCTTATTTTTCGCTAATAAGGAATCGCAAAATGGATGCTTGATGCATCTGGCCCTTCTTCTGTACCTTTCATAAATGTAATTACATGTCTCCCCCCCCACACACAGCACAAAGAGACATGCACATTTACAAAGACAGATGAGTACATGAACAGGCAGATGAACACACAAATAGACATCTCTCCCAATGCACAAAGGCAGCACGACAAGCACGCAGGAAGTGCCAAGACAAATAGCCGGAAGGAGGCTGGATCCCGCTGCCGTTCCCGCCTTCTGGCTCAGATGAACAGTACATAATAATGTGGAATATAAACCACGAGAGGCGAGACGGGGAAGCTGTGCAGCGCAGCGGGGAGTGTGAAATTAAATCAACAGCATGCCTCATTTCAAATACTATTTTCGGATCCTTTAGCAGGAATAATATACTTTACTACTCGGGCAGGAGACCAGATGTGATCGTACTCTTATTAATATTTTGGATTCATCTTCCTTGTGTTTCTGAATCTCTTAGAAGTTAGCCCCACTATTGATTTTGTTCCTGGTTGCTTTGCTGACCACTCCTTTTGAAATGACCAATCGCCCAATGTCTTAAGGCGACCTTTCAGCCAAGCCCATCGACGGTCATGTGGGCGATGTTTAGTATTCACAGCGCTAATCATTTTAGCTTCAGACAGTGGAAAGGTTTTATCAAGCCTGGAGAAAATAGGTACCACATATGGATAAGCCGTTCAAGCTTCCCCCACTCCACAAACTGTTACAGCAAATACAACAACAATTCAGAAGTGGACAGTCCCTCATGGCTGGTTCCCTTGGAGTGCCCTAGAGATAGGGGGCCAGACGAAATCTGCTAGGACTTCCCAGAGCAGGGCAGGCACTCTGCAGCAGTGAAGACAGGCGCGGCAGGAAGGAAATTTAAGAATGAATTTAGTTTGCCAAACAGGTCTGACGACAGATGAAATAGAGGGCAGCCAGGATGTCTGATAAGCAGCAGCATTCCAGCAATGATATGCTATGTAGTACTTGCCTAGCACACAACTGCCACTAGTGCAACGCAGTAGCATTAAAACTGCCTGGAGTGATTACTTGAGTACCTGCATGCTTGGCTTGATCGTGTATGCTTATAAGATGTACTTCAGACAAAGCTACACCAAGAAGTCTGGAGTGTGGTTATTCCTTGCTCTCCCTTTTTCAAAACTGGTTGAAAGCCCTCCTCACTAGCAATCCGGGTTGGAAACTGCTCTTCAAAACTATTTTTCGAAGGATTTAAAGCCCTCCTTTTTTCCCATGTTTCTGCTTGAGCCAAGCCTCACTCCCGCTCTTCATACCATGGTAGTCCAATAAGTCATTCCACTAGTTTTTGTCACATCCTAGATGTGGCATACAGTTTAGTAGTGGGCAGCTAGGAAGATAATTCAAGGGAAGAGGAGCAAAGACTAAAAGAGCCTGAATCGCCTGAAGTCTTATTCTTCATTATGTTTTCATCCACGCCATGCCTCCGTTCCAAAGAGCTGAAAAAGAGCTTGCAGAACAGAAGTACGAGTGGACAGCGAGAGCACACTAGTACCGCAGAGGCAGCCATACATGTTGCACAGACCTCCTTAGGTCCATCACGTTTAGTAAAGTTATCCAGTCACAGTGATGACAAAATGCACAAAGAGTCACTGAGTAGGTTCCATACAGACTGCCAGGAATCACTACCTTCAGACGCACCAAGGCTGGCTTGTGTTTGGTGGAGTAAGCAAAGATATTGTCCGGAATAGGATGTCACAAATGTGGTACGACCAATAAATAGACCATAAGGCATGGGGACTCTTGAAGTTTTCAGTCCAGGACTGAGGTCTTAAACAACACAGATTTGCCATAGCAGAACTTCAGGCTTATGACAATGTCTCGCCCACCAAAGCCCAGTGCCACAGACGTGTCCTGTTTTCCAGCAGAGTCTTTTCTTGTAGTGTATCTGAAGATGATCGGCAACAGCATTGTCAAGATGGAGACTTTATCATAAAGGAAGGTTGCTCCCCTGCATGGTCCTGTGAATCACAGGAAATGTGTGATATGCAAAGGTATTGTCTTAATTAATCCATCAAAATGTCTTCTAGAGAGAGCAGAATCGCCTTTTTCAACTGGCATAACAAGGAAAAACCAACTGATCTCGTAGCAAAGAACACACTCTTCGCAGTCCTCAGATCCAGAGTATCCCACTTAAAGTCTATCTTCGCTCGAGTGGCCGAATAAGGGAGATCCCTGAACATGTGTACCTGAATATTCACAAGCCCCCAAAGATGTGTTTTTAGTATGTACATTTCCAACCTACACAGCCATCCTGCACAGAGAGTGGGGCGGAGTAACTATCTGTTTTTCTGTGTGAAACATTGCAGGATAAATGTCTGAACAAATCAGAACAATCTTTTCCTGAAGTACCCACTTCCTTTCCAGTTACCAAGGCCTAAGTGTTCAAAAAAGATCGCAATGTGCCCCTAGAATCTCTAGAATGCATTGGAAAAAGGCTAACTTCAGACGTGACTCTTTTTGTATCGGTATTCCGATCTATCTTTAGAAATGACCATCATTTTCTACCTTGTGAAACGAGGTCCGATTTTTCTCTCAAGAAGTGCTGGTTTTCAAGTCCGTTTTTCTACTGTTTTAAGAGGATTATGAGGACATGTAGAACAATTCATTTTTCTCAATGAAGAAGCATACCATAATACATCATCTCACTTTATCCCTTTGTTAACAAATAGCGACGAGGCCACAAGTGGACCTCCAGTCTCCCACAGAAAGGAAAAGCTTTGCCTATTGCATGCTTGCTTTCTTCAGCTACTGTAGTTTAAAACTCTTCAAACTTTATTGAGGAGCATCTACTGGCCAGCACCTTTGCTTTGACAATTGCTCAAGCCCTGTTACATCAAGCGATGTTTCAAACGTGCATGTCAGACAGCGAAATTATTGCTCAAATTGCACACATTTTACAGATGTCCACTTCAGATATGAATCCTGTCCCTCACGTTCCTGAGATTTTACGTACATGCACCTTACATGAATCAAATTTTAGAAGTTTGTGCCTGAGCCATAATCACTATTGTCCCGATGCGGTACAATAGTGTACGTCTGACGAGAGAGTTATCCCTCAGATTTCACAGATATTGCAGCCTTGCATATTAGAGAATAGAAGCATCCTCCAGATGACAAACACTACAGACCAGAACCTCAGACAGCATTGCAATTACTCATATTACACAAACTTTACAGGAGTGCGACTTAGCAAAACCATCTGGTATAATGTCTTTATTTAGATATAAAACAATATCTTTAAAAGTTTTTCCCAAATCACATTGTGTACAGTTTTGTGGTAAAAAAAAGTTTAAAAGAGAAACCCAAACAGACATAAAAAGCATAAAAAATAAGAATTTAAACTGTTTTGTAAAAAATGACCTGGCGTGTCTCAAACATCTCCCGTCGTATTCAATTATAAAATCAAACCATAAAGGGTATATGCTACAGAGTTTCAATTGGTGTTGTAACCCTCCTGGTCGGTGGGGATTCTGTTACAGTACATTATTCAATCTAAAAAGTCAGTGGCAAAGCCATGGCAGTTTTCTTTGCATTAAGGCAGCGATACGCTTGTTGAATAAATTTAGCAAATTTTATGTTTAAAACAGTATTGTCCATGGACAAAACCATCTCTTTACATGTATCTAATAGCCTGAGATGTCTGAAAAAAATATATATATCTCTGATTACACAAATGTTACAGAAGTGTGCCTTCTACATCAGAGATATACTTCAGGCTACACAGAATATAAACTGTTCATTTCAGACCTTCTAACAGCAGAGCTATTCATCAAGATCCATGGGTTTCACAGGTTTGCACATCTGACAGTATGCCCGTTACCCCCAAATTGCACTGCTACCCCTGAAGTTACACAGATGGCACTGCCAAACATCTGAGACAGAGACAGTAAATATATCCTCCAGGTGTCAGAGGTGATGTAGCATGCACTTAAGGCAGCTAACCCGTCCTTTCGGTTGCACAGATGATTTAGCCAAACATTTAGGAGAGCAGATCTATCATTCTGGGCCCACAGGGACATAGATGTTTTCTGTAGCAGGGACATGACTAAAGGCTGTTGTTCTAATTGACATGTAGGTGCCAGTACATTACTCATGCGCGAGGGCAGTGAAAAATGCCCAGTCTGCCTTGCTTCTTGACAATATGTTAATGCCAATTTGTTTTAGAATTTGTCTAGCTGATTGTTCTCTAGTTTTGTGCCTGATGCTTTCCGCAGCCAGGTGGTCCATGGAGAAGTTCGAGGATTAGGAGCTGCTTCCCCTGAAGGTGGGCAATCACAGCTATTTTGCATGTGATAAATGTGATATATTACTTACTTAACTGGCAGATGGAGTGATCTGTATTGTATTCTTCTCTTCCTCTCTGGTCCTACATGGCATCCTCGTACAAGATCTTCCTGAGGCTCTCAACCACCTCTCAGGATCTTAGACCAGAAAGAAAGTGATCTCTTTGTGTGACATATTTGGCTCATGTAGGTGGGTGGCCCAGCAGCATAAAGCAAGGCTGCCCCTAAAATATGGAACTCTCTTCCTCCGGACATACGCAGACTCGCCTCAACGACGGCTTTCAAACTGGAAACCAAAAGATTCTTAATGAGTAAATTCTTATCATAAGGAGTGGAGGCACTCATAAGGCGGCTGTCTCTTTGTCTCTAGCTCCATAGCACAACTAACAGTTACTGATCATATCATCTGCATTTTATTATACCTAATATGTGTTCCATTGTTTACTGTTTAGCATTGGGGATTTTTTGCCACAATTGCGGTGTATACTTCATTTTGTTCCCCTCTTCCAACATATTGTAAAGCGCTCTGATATCCTTTGGGATCTTGTTCGCGCTATATAAAACTTTATAAATAAAAATAAAATAAATAAATAAATAAATCTCTTGAAGTAGCATGCAACCAATAGTGGCCATGGTCAGGAAGCGGCAACAAAGTGCTAACTTCAACAGTAGAAACACACACCTACAAAAGAAACTGCTGCACTCCTTCACTCAGTGATTGCTGCAGCATCCCTCACTCCAAATCAAGCAAGCAGTTACCTGAGGCCATTTGCATGCCAATCCTACAAAGATGTCTTAATCACGGCTCTGTACCCTGTGAAATTGGTAATCAGAGAGGTACACAGGATCAAAGCTCATGAAAAGTGTGGACAGTCAGACAACCTCACTTACATGGAGGGGGAAACTTTGGTCACAGAAATCTGAAGCGTTTTCATAATTTCTTTAACCCCTCCCCTGCTGGTGACAGAACCACTCCGTCATCAGGCGCGGTCGCGCTGTGCTGATGACGGAGCGGTTCCGTCACGGCCCGCTCGGCACGCCTGCGTGGTGCGGATTCCGCACCTGCACTGAGCGTTCTATTGAGCGGGCGGGCCGTGACGGAACTGCTCCGTCATGAGCACAGGGCAACCGCGGCTGGTGATGGAGCGGTTCGGTCACCAGCATGGGCGCGCCGCGCGCGCTCCCGCCCCCTTAGCACTGCGGCGGAATAGCCGCCGCAGTGAAGGGGTTAAGGGTGTTTTTGTCTCTGTAAATTTACTGGCCTGAGAATTTAAACAATATTCACGTTTACTAGAACGAGGAGGAGTTTGTCTTTTATCCAGCCTTTTATAGCGCAAACGGATCAGAAAAGCAAGTGTTCGCTGTACAGAAGTGGGTGGATTACAGGGTACCATCAGGATATAGGGGAGTCGATTTGGGATGTGTGCTACCACACAGGAGGGTGTGTGATACAGTGGTGAGCAGTCAGTAGGTCGAATGGCTGTGGAGTTGGTGAAGAATGCAGGGTTATGGAGAGCTGGAGAAGGGCCGGGTAGAGGAGTGAGGTTAGACTGGAGGTCCAGGGATAGCACTCTTCAGATGTCTCCAGTAAGTGGGTGTGCTTCTACATTGCAGTATCTTCTCATCTTTTGAGTACTAATTGCCTGTGTGAATGATCTTTGTCATTTAATGACACCATCATCTGCTGGGTGGTATTTGCATTTATCTGTTGACTGCCACCATATGTGTGCATGTTCTTTTATTTCTTTTTAGCCATACGCCAATGTGTTTCGTCGTAGTGGGAATATTACCCTTACAACTTCCTCAGGGCTGCTAAATTTCAGATGATTTAAAGGGGATCCTCCTCAGGTCGGGCCGGAGAACACGTACACAGGATATCGGCTATATGTTGTGCTATGTTATGTTAAATCCACTTGTAGCGCGCACGGATACTCAAGAGTGTCCCGGCGCGATGCCTGAGAGGGTACAAGAGGGAATTAGCAAACAAAAAGGTGAGTCTTAAGTTTCTTTTTGAAAATGACAGGGTTCTGGATGGACCTCAGGGAGAGGAGGAGGGCATTCCAGGCAGCACTGGCCTTCACCGTGAGGGAACTGCTGCCAAGTCAAGTCAAGTCATAACATTTATATAGCGCACTACATACCCAGAGGGTTTCAAGGCGCTAAGGAAAGGGAGGAGGATTATTTGTCAAATATCCACGTTTTAAGTTGCTTTCTGAACGCTAGATGATTCTGGGTGAGACGAAGGTAATCGGGGAGAGAGTTCCATGTTTTGGCAGCCAGGTATGAGAAGGATCTGCCTCCCATGGTGGTCTTGTTGATGCGAGGTACAGTGGCGAAGGCTTGGTTGGAGGAGCGAAGTTGGCGGGAGGGGGTATAAAAGGACAGTCGAGAGTTGAGGCACTCTGGTCCGATGTCGTAGAGTGATTTGTGTGCGTGGGTAAGCAGTCTGAAAGTAATCCTCTTATTGACGGGTAGCCAGTGGAGGTCTTTAAGGTGGCTAGAGATGTGTTCGTTGCGTGGGATGTCTAATATGAGCCTGGCTGAGGCGTTTTGGATTCGTTGTAGTTTCTTCTGGAGTTTTGCGGTAGTACCTGCGTAGAGGGTGTTTCCGTAGTCCAGTCGGCTCGTGACCAGAGCGTGGGTGACTGTTTTCCTTGTTTCGGAGGGGATCCAGCGAAATGTTTTTCTGAGCATGCGAAGAATGTTAAAGCAGGAAGAGGATACGGCGCTGACTTGTCTGTTCATAGAGAGAGAAGAATCCAGGATGACGCCTAGGTTCCGTGCGTGGTCTGTCGGGATGGGTGCTTTTCCGAGGGCTTCCGGCCACCAAGAGTCGTCCCATGCAGAGGGGGATTTACCTAAGATGAGGACTTCTGTTTTGTCTGAGTTCAGTTTCAGACGGCTTTGTTTCATCCATTCAGCGACTTCTTTCATTCCCTCGTGTAGGTTAGTTTTGGCGGTGCAGGGGTCCTTGGTGAGGGATAGGATCAGTTGAGTGTCATCCGCGTAAGAGATGATGTTGAGGTTGTGTTGGCGGGCGATGGTCGCGAGGGGGCTCATGTAAACGTTGAAGAGGGTGGGACTGAGTGAGGATCCTTGTGGTACGCCGCAGATGATTTCAGAGGCCTCGGACTTGAATGGTGGGAGGCGAACTCTCTGGGTTCTTCCGGTGAGGAACGAGGTGATCCATTCCAGTGCCTTTCCTTGGATTCCGATGTTTCTGAGGCGTTGTAAAAGGGTGCTGTGGCAGACTGTGTCGAAGGCTGCAGAGAGGTCGAGGAGGATGAGGGCGACTGTGTCTCCATTGTCCAGTAGAGTTCGAATGTCGTCTGTTGCTGCGATGAGGGCGGTTTCAGTGCTGTGTTTGGCTCGGAAGCCAGATTGTGAGGGGTCGAGTGATTTGTTGGCTTCGAGGAAGGCGGCGAGCTGGATGTTGACAGCTTTCTCGATGACTTTGGCCGGGAATGGAAGAAGCGAGATGGGGCGGTAGTTTTTGAGTTCGGTGGGGTCTGCTGTTGGCTTTTTCAGAAGGGCGGTGAGTTCAGCGTGTTTCCAGTCTTCTGGGAAGGTAGCGGAGTTGAAGGAGCAGTTGATGACATCTCGGAGGTGCGGAGCTATGACGGAGTCTGCTTTGTTAAAGATGTGGTGAGGGCATGGGTCTGTGGGGGATCCAGAGTGGATGGAATTCATCATGCGGATGGTGTCCTCAGTGGAGATTGGGTTCCAGGCGTTAAGGGTGTTAACGGGGGGAAGATGGTCAGCTGATGGTAGGGTGGGTTGGCTTCCGGGTTGGTTGTCAAAGCTATTGTGGATGTCAGCAATCTTGTTGTGGAAAAAAGAGGCTAGGGAATCGCAGAGGGTTTGAGAGGGGGTGATGTCGTTGGAGTTGGCAGAGGGGTTGGAAAATTCCTTGACGATGTTGAAAAGTTCCTTGCTGTTGTGGGCGTTGTTGTCAAGTCGATCTTTGGATGCTGTTTTCTTGGCTTTTCGGATCAGTTGGTGGTGAGTACGGATGGCGCTTTTGAAGGCGTCCTTGTTGCTAGTGGATGGGTCTTTTTTCCAGGTCTTTTCAAGGGAGCGGCACATCCTCTGAAGCCTAAAGCGAGGCACCCGGGCAAGGCATTGGGTCGCAGATCGCAGGGCACGAGCCGGGAAGTAAAAGGAGAACCGCTTCTGAAGATAAAGGGGCACAAGACCATGGAGGGCATGGTGGGCCAGCATTAGAGATTTAAACCTGACCCTATCAGCAACAGGAAGCCAGCGAAGAGAGCGTAATTGAGAGGACACGCTATTCCTTGCCGAGATACCCAATAGCAATCTCGCGGCCGTATTCTGGATTACCTGAAGTTTTTTAAACAGATAACAGATCCAGCAAAGAGTGTGTTGGCGTAATCAAGGCGGGAAAGGATCAGAGCACAGGTGACAGTTTCTCTAGCCGCTTGAGGAAGAAGCTGGAAAAAGGACCGCATAGACTTAAGGCGACCGAAGCAGCAGCCAGCCAGTTTCTTAATATGGGCGGAGAAAGAGAGACTCTCATCAAACCATACTCTCAGGTTTTTAGCAGGCTGTCCCAACACCGGGGGGAGCTGAGAGTCAGGGGGCCACAGCTGCTCACCAAAGTCAACGGGAAACCTGCCAAACAGTAGGATTTCAGATTTTTGTTTGTTACACTTCAGCTGGGCTTTGACCAGCCATTTAAAGATGGAGACCAGACACTGTTGAGCTGCTGAAACAGAACTGGAGGTCTTATCCCAGGTGAACAGCAGCTGCGTGTCATCGGCATAGGCCATCACCTTAGCCCCAAGCTCCTCTGCCAGATATAAAAGAGGCGTAACATAAATGTTAAAGAGGAGCGGGATAAGGGAGGAACCCTGAGGTACTCAATTAGTGACCGGCTGGGGAGAGGAGGAAAAAGGGGGGAGCCAAATCTGCTCAGCCCGCTCTTCCAGAAAGGACATAAGCCAGCCCCAGACCACTCCCGAAACCCCAATCTCAGCCAGTCGGGCCAGAAGGAGAGCATGAGGGACCGTGTCGAAAGCGGCCGAGAGATCAAGCAAAATCAATGCTGCCTCCCGCCCGTATCCAAACACTCCCGAATGGCCTCAACCACCTCCACTAAGACAGTCTCAGTGCTGTGGGAGGCATGAAACCCTGATTGAGCTGGGGTGCAGGAGTCCCTCTGTCTCCACAAACTATGTGAGTTGGTTGTTAACAACCTTCTCACAGACCTTCGCAATGGCAGGAAGAAGGGAGATGGGACGGTAATTCCCTGGGGTGAGGGGATCCAAACAGTCTTTCTTAAGAAGAAGCAGTATCTTCGCCTGCTTCCACCTCAGAGGGACCACAGCAGTTAGGAGGGACAAGTTGACAATACCATTCACCCCGGTATTAACGCTCTCTGCCAGGAGCCTCGCCGGGCAAAGGTGAGCCAGACTTAAGCCCCCTGAGGATTTTAAGAGATTCTAGAGGAGCAGCTGCTCTGAAAGCTGTAAAGGAGCGGGCAAGGGCGTCGGGTTGAGCAACCAAAGGTCCCATGCAACAACCATTGCCCGGAGCAAAGGAGGACTGAATGGCCTGAATTTTCTCTCTAAAGCAGCGGGAGAGTGTGTCACACCAGGCGGGAGAAGAAGGAATAACACTCGCCTGGGCCCGGGGAGATGTAAAATTCTGCACTATGTAGAAAATTTCTTTGGCATTATTCCTAGCGGAATCAATGCGAGCAGCAAAAAATTGTCCTTTGGCCACAACGATAGCCTCATAATAGATTTTTTGCGAAGCTCTCAGTTTCCTCTTAGCCGTAAGACAGTAGCCGCTCTGACGCCAGGCACGCTACAGAACCTTGCAATCATGCTTAGCACCCTTGAGATCTGCATTAAACCAAGGTTTAGACTGGAAGTCTCTGGCCGGTCTAAAGGGCCGAGAAGAGATTGTAGAGGCCGCCGCCTTGGTAACCCATGTGGTGAACCCTGACAAACACTCCTCTAGATCTATACTAAAGACAACTGAAATTCAGGACCCGGAGTGAAGGTCTGAGGAAGTCATAAGGGTAATATTCCCACTGCGGCAAAAAGCGCTGGCGTATGGCTAAAAAGAAATAAAAGAAAATACAGAAGAACAGGAATACCAGCATCATTTTGTGTCTAAAATAATAATTACGAATTTCGTTTGTTTGTTTGTAAGAACTTTATTTCGGCCATTCAGGCCATAAAAGTGCATAATAGACAATTCCCACAAGTATAAATAATTTATACAACGATTACATTTTCATAGTGTATACACGGTTAAAAAACACATACTACCAAGTTCAGTTTTCTAAAAAGAGAGCCGGACAATCATTGAAATACACTTTAAGAATAGACATGGGGTATCTCCAATTGATCCTCCCCTATACATGCTTTAAAAGTCCTCTCCTAATGTGCCACATGGCATTTAAAAACCGAGATACTGTAAATACAATTAGAGAATCAGTATCATATTTTAAAACTCTGAAAGCCTCAGCACAACAGGTAAACCCTACATTTTTACATAATTGGGTAACCCAGCGTTTGAGGGGTAGCACATATGCCGGACTGAAAAGCAGCACATGCAGATCAGTTTCAGCTGTTAGTTTGCAATCGGGGCACACACTCGAGTTCTCTGGTGCCCATGAACTAGTTTACTCTGCCAAAGGTAAATTCCCCCATCTAAATTGCGCGTACAGTTTCCTCGCCATAGGTGGCTAGATCGCATCCAGAAAGGGTTCCTTCATGTACATCTCCTTTACTTGTAAAAACTCCCTTGTCAACCTGCCCACTTTAGCGCTCTCCTGTAGCAACAGCAGGTTGAATTGCCTAAATGTTTTATGAGATCCACCCTGGATATCGTGAGACAGGATAGCTCAGGAGATAACCAAAGTTCCGGTCTCCCAAGCCTATTCAACAGGCTTCTGATATGGACCACCTATTGTATTTTACTATGATTTAGTCTGGGGGGGAACTCCTTCAGCTCTTCTTTGAATGCATTCAGCTCGGGAGTTACCCATAACCTCTGCAAAAATGGCAGGGGCCTGAGGGCGATCTCTTGATCAATTGGCCTCATACCCAAGTCCATGCGGAGGAGAACCAATGGGGTACTGCGTGGTAGACCTATGAGCTGTCTAATGAAGTTATTTTCTAGCTTCACAAGGTTTATAGTAGAACTGTGCCCCCAAAGCTCCGCCCCATATAGTGTGGCCCCTCTTGCTTGAGCCTTGCATATCTCCACCACAGGGGCTACTGGCTTGAAAGCAGATGTTCTGAGCATTTTCATTATCCCCCTGCTGTTTGGGTGAGCCTAAGCCATGCTTTGGTCATCTGGGGGCCCCACCCGAATTGCTCGGACAATGTTATGCCCAGATAATCAAATGCCCTTACTTTGTTGACGAGGATACCATTAAGAGTGGGGTTTGGATGCATGCTCTTTGGAGGGTTGAAGACCATAAATTTGGTCTTGTATAAATTTATCTCCAGACCTCTCATATTGCTGAACTGTGCAAACCCATCCAGGATGCGTTGAATGCCTACGGGTGACTTGAACAATAACAAAGTATCGTCCGGAAACATCAACACGGGTATTTTACCAATGGCCAGTTTTGGTGCATCAGTATCTTTTATATTGTTTAAAAAAGCAATAAGCCCGTTAATTTAAAGACAAAATAATGTAGGGGCTAAAACGCAGCCCTGTCTAACCCCCTTTCTGAAAGGGAAGCGCGAAAAAAGTTCCCCATATTTACCACATGTAACTTGTGCATAATTATCTGTGTGTAGCCTCACCAACACATTAAGAAGGTATGGTGGGAACCCAAGCTCGTCAAGCACCTCCCACAACTTCTTTCTAGGCACAAGATCGAAGGCGGACGTCAAATCAACAAATATGAGATAGAGGCTGCCACCCTCCATCTTCACTGTTTTCCAGAAAAGTAGCTGTAGTCTGAATATCTGGTCCAAGGTGGACATAATTGATTGGAAGCTGGCCTGGTTGGGGCTCAAAATTCCCTGCTCCTCCATCCACCCCTGTATATGGATCAATAAGACCCTGCCCATCAGCTTTTGGGTGTTGTCAATTAGACTGATGGATCTATAATTGGTGGGTAGAAGAGGGCAACCCTTTTTTTAGTATGGCTACTATCTCCGCACCCTTCCAAGTATCTGGGGGAGTGATGCCCTTCAAAATTGCGTTAAATAAGGCACACAGGTATGGGACCCAAACAATGGGCTCTTCCCGGAAGAGGTCCCCCGGGAGTTTGCCAAGACCCGGGGCTTTATTGGAGAGTAAGCTAGTTAAAGCATTTCGAACCTCTATCAGCAAAATGTCCCCACCTCCCTCCTGACAATGCTGCAAGATGTTACTCGAGATTTCTGGGCTTGGGGGACCTTCCGCCTCACAATCATACAGGGACCCAAAGTCTGACTCTCAAACTTCAGGCGCTATGTTAGGCTCTAAAGCTGCACGTCCCCCCTCCTCATCAGAGCTAACTAGCCTCCAGAACAGTTTAAAATCGTTCGCCTTCAGGGCAATCCCCAGGGCCTCCCACCTTTCTATTTCCCAATCTTTCTTTTCCTGATGCAAGTTTTTCCTATGCTTTATTCTGGCTAGCTTTATATGTGACCTATCTTTGGTTTTCAACACATTTACAAGCTCTTGTTTTGCTTTAGGGCATTTGCTGTTATACCAGGAGCTTTTAGGTCGATCTCTTTCCCTCTTTGATGTTTCCGGGTAGAATACATTTGTCAGCTTTACTACTAGCTATTCATGGATTATTTTATCTTTGTCTCTGTCCTCTATGGATGTCTTCACCTGTCCCAACTCTCTCATTCTGTCTATTATAGATATTGCAAGCTGGTACACTTTTGCCAGTTTGGGGGGAGATTGCTGGACATGATTCCATCTAACTTTTCTTCAGTTATTAGTGGTTACTAGACCACCGATACTAGTCACCGAGTTTGAGCATATGGCAGATGAGCCCTGATTCCCCAGCTTCAATGTTACAATCAGAGCGTTATGGTCACTGTCCTGCCTCTGTTGTACATAGAAATCTTGGACTTTATCCCACGTTCTTGTTTCCACCATGATATAACCAATTAACGATGGGTGGCCATCGCGATTAAATGTAAATTTACCAGGAAGGTCAGACTTAGTCCTCCCATTGCCTGTCCGTAGTGAGTGGGACAGCGTAAATGAGTAAATTTGTATGGCTAAAGGGGACCAGACTTTAATTGGGATGATCTGCGGTTCAGGAATTGACCAATAAAGGTCTTCTTCTGAGGGATCTTCCTGAAAATTGTCAGTTAAAGTTTCGAATTGACAATTAAAGTCACCTCCTATAATCAACAGAATTGCTGGATCCAAGGTTGGAACATAGTGGCTAAGGTGGTCTATAGTGGCAGATTCTAGTCTATTGATTACAGGTCTAGAATAGAGATTAATTAAGGCGATTTTCACCTTGTCGGGGAATGACCGCAAGACACATTGAATGTTGTTGTTAGGAGTTATTAACTACTCTGCCTTGCACACAAGATACGTGCCCACCCAGATCGTGAGTCCACCAAACGGGCGCCCTCTCCCGCCCATTGTGGCCAGGATGTTAAATGGGGAAAATCCTACCCTACGATGTTCTTCGCAGGCCCAGGTTCCTTGGAATAGGAAAATATCTTGATTTTTGACAAAAGACCCCCAGTCAGGACATGGTAATTTATTTTTCAGTCCTGCTAGATTCCAAGAAAGAATTCATAGCTAGCTGCTCCACAACCTGATGGACCCTATCTGGTCTTGCAAGTACTACACTAGATCTACCCCTATCAATACAACCCAAATGGGTAGCAGGAGAGATAAGAACAGCCTCCTTGTTCGTGTGGCTGCCTACTGCTTGTGTACTATGCCAGTGGTCCATTACCAGACCGCTAACTCCATTCACACCACTCTCAATGCAGCCTTCTTCAGTTGATCGATCGGGTTGCTGTTTCTCTTGAGTGTCGCCAATGAGATGACCCACCCCTAGTCAGTCAACCTCCTCAGGATTTTCAAACCTGTTGTTTTATGCAAAATTATACAGAGAGCGACTGCAAGGGTTACTCCACCTTCCTTCCATGATGGGTCCGGGGCCCGCAGTGAGGAGTGACGGAAATACACTACCTCTCTGATCAGTTAGGTTAGGGATAAAAGTAATCCAACGCGCGAAGGCTTATTCCTGTGGGGGTGTGATGACCTGCATTGGGGTGGATAGCAGTCTGCTTGCAGAATTAGGGTTGTTGAAGTTGATAACAACACACTCCCCTGCTTCCGTTTCTCGGGCATTATGATTTTCAGTTTTGATTGTATTGGCATGTGCCTTGAATTTGCGGAATGGTTGTTTCAATCCTTTGATTGATCATTGGGGGGAGCAGGGTGTGTCTCCCCTTCTCGAGAGCACCGCACTAATTAAGGCAATAGATACTGTGAGCACCTGGGACTCATACCCCCACAACAGTAGGATTATGTGTACATGTGTGTTTATGGGTGGAGGTGGGACTTCATGTGATGTGCATAAAGTCTATGTGAATGCTCTGCACCTGAAACTGACCCAGCCACAGGTGTTCGGCGCTGTGCATATTGGAATGCATTATTGTCTTGCATTGCAACATTTGTATAGCGCTTACTAGGTGCTGGCACACCGACTTGCTGAATGTTCACTCTGCCTCCCAAGATGCAGCGCTAGGCAGAACACAGCATTGGGCCCATTATATTTACAACCCTGCCACGCACATCCTCGAGCAATACAAGCTTGGCTTTGCTAAAATACCAATGAATTATAAATGCCCTCAGAGCACGCTACAAATTGTGCTGATGTCTAAAGCCTTTAGTTTCTAAACAATGTTTCCAATTAAATAGCTGCGAGAAGAAGGCACCGAGTGCTGTTGAAGGGGGCTCGTGTTACTTAGAAAACTCTAAAGCAACCCCAAGGGAAGCCGTGAAAAACCCAGGCAGAAATGACTGCCCAATATTAAAAGTGGAATCAGCACATCCATCGGCGACGTAGGCAGTTCCAGCTATAAAAGCCTGGTGCTATGAACCATAGAGCGTTTGCAAACGCTTAGGGTGTAACAAGTGCTGTAAATAAGAGAACTGTGAAAGATGGACTGATCACAGCACACACAGAAATGTGGATTAAATGACTATCCAGGGGATTCTAGAGCTGACAGCAGCAGAGATCGAGTCTGAAACTCCTGCTGTTCTCCTGCATGCGTTTGACAGCTTGGGGATATGGTCGGGTGGTACACCTGGAACACCCCTCTTTGCACTTTTAACAGGGCAAATTAAGATACAAACTAAATTAGCTACATAACTGTCCATCTGAAAGAGATAATTGTAAATGAAATTAAAAGGGTCATTCAGGTTTCTGATTTTGGAGAATCCAGGCATTATAGCCTACACATAGCCTGTAGGGACTATTTGTTGCGTAAACAAGCTCCCAGAAGTACTAGTTTTCAATCCAGGGAAAATTCTTGCAAATTAAACTAGAACATGTGTACAGACAGATGTAAATCGTTGCTAATTTATCGACACCCCAAGAAATGGTAGCAAAAAGAGCGAGTCAAAATCTTCATGTTTGGGGATTTGTGGAAAATACAAAGCATTTCAGAAGGTTAAATAACGAAGCAAACATATATTTAGTAATTACTAAGCGAGAGAGATGGGTAAATGGAGGTCCGTGCAGACCAGGAAAAAAACGAACAAAACAACAAAGTTAAGGCTATAAGTCTCTAAGTTAACAAAATAGAAAGGCTACAGAACTAAAACACGGTGGAGTCGATTTCCGAAGGAGAAACCCAGACCTAGGAGTCTCTTAAGTCTTAAAAGCCCTTACATACTAATGTTCTTATTTTTTGCCATTAACAATGTTGTGTGCTATAGTTTGGAGTGTCTTGAAAATTATGCTCATCATAAAATATACCAGATGAAGCAATAAACACATCAAAATCACACATGACGATGTTCTGCAACAGTAATAGTAAAGGCAGTGCCAGTATCTGGGACCACACTCAATCTCAATACATGTGCTACAGCAACTTTAAAAGAATGCATGTTGTTGTGGGTAAAAGAAGATATGAATCCAGAGGAGGCCAAGTAGTTTACCTGGTACAACACATGTCAATCAAATCCAAGGGTACATAACAATCATTATGCATCATAGCGGTCATGCATGAACATCTGGTTCAAACCCGAAATGTTCATACAGGGGCATTCCCAGAAAACATGAAAAAATAATTCCAAGAAATGCATAGATGCATGTCATGCCTTTAAACATCTGATACTGGTGCCAAAAAAGTGTTTATATTTTATTCATGTGTATGCAAAATATGCACGAGTGCACAGAAAACCCACACATAGATGTGTATCCAGCATAACTTTACTGAAAGTACTTTGTCTCGTACAAATAATGCATGCCAATGGGAGTGGGCTGTCTTAGTGAACCTCTTCAAATGTACACACCCACTGTTCATGAGAGGTGTTGAGTAGAATTGTGGTTATGTGATGGGAGGAGTTTGTAAATTGTTTGATTAAATATTAATACGCACCCCCAAGCTTTTACATTTGAGCTGAGAGAGGCCTGCAACCAACCTCCGGCTCTGTGCAGCAGGAGGGTTGGCTGCAGGTTATCCAAGAGGTTTTGGCAAATGCTCACCTTAGAATAGCGTCATAAAAACCCTAAAACTTCTCCAAAAAAAATCTAATGTTAAAGTGATGTTATAGATAGGTATGGCAATAAGATATAGAAATAGTTAGGTGTTGAAATTAGATAAAAACTAATGTTTAAAAAACTAAAAAACACTGAGATTTGCCACTTATAGTTTCATGAACTAACTACAATTTGTGCCCTCTGACTGCTTGTGACCTCACATTTTACATCACTGATGACAAGTTAAATTACATCATTGATTACATCACTGACGACATCTCAAATGATATAATTTGATTAAAGTTAGTTCCTTGGTGGAGGGAACTGGGAAGAATAGAGCGCCTGGTGGCCTGTCTACGTGATCCCTGTCTCTGGCCACAAAAGGACTGGGGTGACTGCAACAGGGGAGTCGATAGCCTATACACCAATGCTCTGGAGTAGCCTCGGAAGGGCCAAACCTTATGAGGACACTCTGCTAGAAGTTGAAAGGCCCAAAGAATGTGCCATGGCCTTTACCTTCCTTGAAGAGTTTTACCAAATCGGTGGGATCCATCAAAGGGCATATTTTTAAGGGATGCCTGCACACCTCCAGAAAAACCTGCAGAACGCATCCATGCATGGCATTGAATCGCCACACTAGTGCCACCTGATTAAACCGAGCAATCAGTAGTATCTAGACCAGCACTAATCACGTATACGGCTTTGTCCTGTTCATGTTGAATAATTTGAACCAAAGAGGCCCTAGACTCTTTAGGGAATGCCAGCAAGATCTCACTGGCCTTGTCCCAGATGGTGTGTGTTTAATGGCCTAGTAGACAAACCGTGTTAGCCGACCTCAAGGCAAGAGAACATTTATTTCCAAACTGCCTCTATCCTTTTTGGCTCCCTCTCTGGGGAGTATCATCGGGAATTAATTAGGATTCACCTGGTGGGTGTTTGGATGACCACATTTTCAGGAGTAGGAAGCTGCATAAGAAAATTAGAGTAACCTCATGCCGGTCTATGGCTTCTGGCCACTTGCCTGCTTGTTCAGCCGCTGGCTATCATCTTCCGCCATATGGTATTCACAGCAGAATTGGCCCTGAACCCACAGAAGAGGCTGAAGTGCTCATGCCCCCCACACCAGCCTTCTCTCCTTGCAGCAGGTACAATAGTGCCCCCTCCACTGGAACTGCCTTTTTGCTCCTCACTGTTGGGATTTAGCATGGTAGGGGAGTGGTTTGCTTGTTGTTGTTCCCTGTATTGTGCTGCCTACGTTTGCTCCTGTGGCGGGGGCAGTGTTGCAGGCTAGTGGGAAGAGGCAGCTTTAGTGTGGAAGGGGTGCAGTGGTATACAGAGTACCCCGCACATACACCATAATACTGCCTATCACACAAAAATTGGATTCAGGCGGTCACAGGTCTTAAAGCAGTGTTATCAGAGCAATTGATTGCCAATAGACCCACTGGAAAATACCCCAAAAATTGGAAAACTGAAAATAATCTGTATACCCGTCTCATCTTCACGCAGTTCTGTGGTCCCTGTGATTATTAGAGTGTTGGGAACCTGCAACAAGACTGCGTGAGGTATGCAGTGGTATCATTGTCCTTATACAACTACATCTCGTCTATATGGCAAGATCAATAAGACCAACAAGAGCCACAGCAACAATATTAAGAACATTAAAAGTGATAATGTAGATCTATCACAAGTAAAAAGGTCATCCATAGCCCATCAATCTTATGACTACTAGCCCACTAACCCTGAGAGACCCGGTGATTAGTCAACAAACACAGATGCGGGGTAAGAGTGGCAGATACTTGGGAGCTGCGGCCCACTACATCATGGATTGCTGCATTATGGCCCGCTCCAAGTATTCACTGCTAGTACAATTTTTAGTTGAGAACAAGGAGAGTTGCAATAGACCAGGGTGAAAACAAGGCTCCAAAAGAGGCCTTCCTATGTGACAACAAAGAATGGAGTACAGGAGTCAATTAAACATTACTGCAAGTGCTCCACAAATTCAATGCCCAAAATAAAATGGAACGCAGGTCCTTCAGGGAGCTAATTTGTCCCAAGCAAAACTGCTACTGCCATCACTCACCTCGGCTTCAGCTCAGAACTATTTGAGGGCGAACTTCAAACCAACCAATAGTGAGAAATAACTTGAGACCTACATTTTTACTTCTGCCAGTAGCTGATATCAGAGCTAGGTGAAAATTAAAAAGTTCTAGGTCATGCAAGAGCTGCAGAGGGTGTGACAATTGTTAACAATTCTTGACACGTGCCATTTTTATGTGTCTGCATTTATTGGTGCTCAGCGGAACGTTTCTGAGGCCTCGCATCATACGTCTGAGGCTTCACACTATGAAGACACCACTGCTCCATGTTTACCTACCAACGACATTCAGCTAGTCTGCAGACTAGCAAAAGTTATGGACTGTGCAGTTATGGAATTATATAAAGGTGGGGGTCTATTGCTGTAGATTGTCCGGAACAGCAAATATTACACCGTGGAAACTTATAAGAATGCCTATTAGATGCTCTACTGCCTAGCACTTTACCCAGCGACTGGTCCAAGCGATGGTGGAGGAGCCTCGTCCCCTTGCCAGCACCCTCAAACTCTTGAGAAATAAAACAATATTAAAACGGGTTTCAGGATTGGCCGAAGGGCAGTCTGGGAGACTGCCTGCTGTGGAGAGGAGCAGAAAAGCGCAATGCTGGAAGGTGGCAGGTAAGTTATTTTTTCTTTTTCTCCGTGCTCCCTCATCCACAACCACCCAATCCCCCACCCCCCACCTCTTTTCCTTTACATTAGCCATTCGTAACTTTACGTAGCAGATACAGGACCCTTGAAATTCCCAAGACTGCTTTTCACACGACCTACTGTTTGGCAGATTTGATGTTGTTGGAATCAATGATGAGTTTTTATTGCTTTGCACTCTATGACGTAACATAGCTCTTTCGAGAATTTTAAGATTGTCGTTCAGATGCACTGTTATTCTGCATTTTATGATTTGAAAAAATAGCACCCTGGAGAACTGCAACACTGCCTGTTAGTTCATCCACCGCTCAGCACTCTATGAAGTACAAACAGTTCTCATGAGAATCCTATGATAGCCATCCATATGTTCTACTGATTAACATCTTTGGATGTTCTCAGAAACGTCTGAAGAGTTTTTATTGCTTAGCTTTTAAAGATATATTATAGATCCTCTGAGATTTTAAAACTGCCATTGCACAACTGTTTAGCACTGTGAGATGTTTAAAGAAATTGCTGTTGAGTTTTACTATGGATTGCAACTTGGTAAATTCCCGTTTTAGGGACAGGGTTGTGGTTTCTATTCTGGGAATGATGAGTCGCAAGCTCAGAATGTATTTTGTAATGGTTTTTATTATTCCAACAAATAAAGTTTAATGATGATGATGATGAATGGGAGTAAGGACTAGGCATGGGCGGAAAATCCGTTCCGCTCGCGGATTTTGCGGATTTTCGGGAAATCCGCAATCCGCGAGATTTGCGAATCTCCCGCAAAATCCGCAAATCCGCGAGCAGCGGATTTTGCTCGCACTGCTCGCACTGTTCGCGTGAGTTCGCGTGAGTTCGCGCCCCGCGAATAAGTGCAAAATTGCAGAAATACGATTTTAGCAAAACTGAAAGTAACTACTTACCAGGTTCAAAAGTTCAGGCTCATCATTAGTAGCCATTTCCTGTAGTGCTTCCTGAGGGGCCCCTCCAGAGTTCAGTTGCCAGTTGAAACTATTATGTGACCCTGCTCTGAACCTCAGAATAGTTACACATATGCCACAAAGGTCCTGAATTACAGCTAAGGGAGACAAGCAGGAGCCAGGCTGGAAGTTAAAATCCATTAATCAGCCCCTAATTCATTATTGTCAGTTGGGGCAGGGCAGGTGTTGTAACTAATTTTGCAACAATGAAAGCACTTAGCAAGTGCAAAAGATCACTAATCAGGGCGCACTAAGGAAGCAGGTGCCAGCTAAAAAAATATTCTGTGACACATTAATCAGCCCCAAATTAATTCAGGTCACTTGAGGCAGGGAAGGTGTGCTTTGCTTTGCCGAAAATAATGTACACTGGACAACCAGAGGGTGTGGTGATGAAACAGAGGGTGGCATGGGTGGGCCAGAGGGTGGCATGAGTAGTCAGAGAGTGGCAGTGGTGACAGAGAGTGGCAGTGATGAAGAAGAGTGTCCCAAACAGGCTGGACACGTAGAAACAACAAGTTCGCGAAACTTGCGACCCGACAGGTAAGTTCGCAATTTGCGAAAGTGTACAAAACCCTTGCGAACTGGCAGAAACACGGGCGAACACAAAAAAAAAAAAAATCCGCAAATTCGCGGGAATTTGCGGATTTTGCGGATTGCGAATCCGCAAATCCGCAAAATTCGCGAACGCGAGATCCGCAAAATTCGCTCATGCTTAGTAAGGACTCAGAGGAAGCAGACCGAGGTTTCAGAACATCTCTTAGAACGTTTGTCTTACTTTAAGAGAAGGTAGTTGTAGGTTCTTGGCCTCAGCAGCATGTCTAATTGCCACAGCAAAGTAAGCACTCTCTTTCGTTGGTGGCCCAAGATCAGGGAAAGTATTAGGGGAAGTATCACACCCTCTGGCTTCATGTCAAAGCTTACATAAACTGTCATCGTCAGAATTTGAGCGTATTTCATCCCCATCATCACCACTGCCTTCTCCATGTCATGGTAAACTTTGGTCGGAATCAAAACCAAAAGTATGATGGAGTCTGGAGTCTCTGAGGACACCTCTATGGTAGTGGGACAGTATACTCTGAATCAGACTGTATGGAAACTGGGTGGACAGGAGTCAGAGCACAACCTCGAAATGAATGTGGCTTGGAGTCGGATACTGGAGCAGCCACTGGATCACCATTTGGTGACATTGTGACTGGTGTTGAAAGAATGACCGGTGCGGTTTTCGGAGCAAGAATAGAGGTTGGTACTGGAGTTACCTCAGAACCTGAGACAGGTTCCAGGGCTGAGAAGATGCTGAAGACAGATTCACCAGTGGTAACTCGAGTTGAGGCCCATGAGGATCCCTGCGGCCCAAAGGCATTCCCGAGGGGGCTGAAAAGTGCAAACAAGGCCTTCTTAAAAGCCTCAATGTGATGCAGCATTGCCGATGACCTGGGGACATCAGGAAGCATCAGTATCAATGGTGGAATCACCTCCTCAATTGGAGATCACGAAAGAGATCAAGTGACACCTTGTGTCCTCACGACTTCTCTTTAGATAGTGAGTGGCAGCATAGGGTTGAGTCTCCCTGCACCTTCTAGTGTTTCCTCTTTGAATTGGGCTTCAACTTACCGGATATCATTGACTATGTAGAAGACACGTCATGGGGTCACCCTCGAGAGTAGGAATGGGTCTGCACCCTTGTCTTGCTGCTGTAGTAGAACCTAAGGGAGGTCTGTGACTTCATTCAATGTTTGGCAAATTACAGCTTCACTTCACAGTCATTGATCGCCTTCCACTCCATGGGGGCACATTGACTGCACAACTTGGAATTGTGCCCCAAACCCAAAAACCAAAGTCCCACTCCTTGCGGGCCGGGGTATGGTTTGAACCATGTGGTTTTAGGTGGGAACATTTTTCCCTTGCACACTGGAATTCAATATGAAAAACGTGTCAACTTAACAAAAAAGGGAGTGTAGCTCCAGAATCTTGTTTAAAGGTGTTAAAAAAAGGAAATTATGTTGGTGCACAGCAGTGGTGCTTATGTGTGGCTCCGCTCTATTTGGCATACCACACTTCATGAAGGTCTGTCAATGGGGAAAGAGAATCTAAAAAGTAAATGTTCCTATTTAATCTCCCATGTGAGTATTTGTCCTTCTGTACAGCAAAATATATTGAACACAATTACGCCACTCCTGGCATGTAAAAAGAATTTAACTCAAGAAAATGCCTTTGCTTGCTTTATTTCAAATTTTCCAGGAACTTTTCAGAAACTAGCACTACAAAAATGTGTTGAGCTGGCTTGAAAGGGTTTTGAAGTTAGAGATATCTAGACCATTATATACTAGCCCGCTAGATCCAGACCATCGTCAGAAGTATTGTTATTAATCTTTAGTGCCAGGCACTGGTGGAGAGGATAATCATTTGGAGCTGGAGGCTCTTACTGTGATGGATCTGTGGGTGGTTCAGTGTTTGTGGATGTGAACAAGATGCTGTGACAACGTTTTTATCCATGGCACTGTTGTCAATAGCGTGAATGTCGACAGTGCGGTCATTAACAATGCAGCTGCCAACAATGCTGTCATCGATGGTATGGCTGCTAACTCTGCTACCATGAACTGGCTGAGTACCAGTGCCAGTGCTGCAGTGAGTAGTGCAGGTACCAATGGTACAGACAATGAGGTTACCAATGGAACAGGCTTGCAGAAAGTAGCTGGTGAGGCTGATTGTGCCATCGATTATATTGTAGAAGACTTGGTCACCAACAATGCAGCCAGCCATAGACAGGACTGGTGAGTTGCGAATCATAGGAGATGGGGCCCGCAACAAAGCTTCAGAAGGCTCTTGTTTTGTAGACTTCTTCTGAGGCTTGACACGAAACAGGAGTTTTCTCTTTCAGTGAAGAAACACAGCATTTCAAAGTAAGAGTCAATAAAATCTCTGTGGAGGAGAGGGATCTGACAATGTCCTTAGAACCGACAACTTCATTTTTTAATTTCTTGGCATAAGAAGAGGCTGCCAAATGGACAAGTATTAACAGATATCTCACCTGAATAGGCAACCCCCAGGACAATAAGCAGACAGCCTTCTCTGTCAATAAGCATCATTGCACTGAAAGTGCTGAGGATACTTAATTTTTTTGCCAATTGTCCACAATTGAGGAAGGCAGCAAATACAGTTTGTGTGTGGTCATCAGGATTGACTTTTCTAGCACTGCATGAGTCACAGGCCCTAAAGTGCATCTCCTTTGATGGTGTCAGCCACGTGGAGACAGAATGGGTCTATGAGGACTCTGCCACCCAGCCACAAAAGAGTCCGAAATGCTTATCTTATCTTATGCTGTATTTATAAAGCGCGCTGACACCGAAGGTTTCCTGGCGCTGTGATTGAGATTGAGGGTGGGAGTCGTAGTTTACATGAGTTTTGAGAAGAGCCATGTTTTTAGGCTCTTTCGGAAGCTTAGTAGGGTGCCAGAAGTTTTAATGTGGAGAGGGAGGGAGTTCCATAATTTAGGTGCCAAGTAGCTGAATCTACGGCCACCCAATTTTTTTAGTTTGGCCATCGGAGTGGTGAAAAGGTGGAGATGGGCGGAGCGAAGGTTACGAACCGGGCAATGAGGGTTGAGAAGGGATCCCAAGAAGGCCGGGCCCTTGGACTGCCGGGCCTTGTATACCAGGCAGCCGATTTTAAAAGCAGCTCGCTGTTCGATAGGCAACCAGTGCAGCTTGGCCAGGAGAGGCCTGGCGGATTGCCATTTGGGAGTTTTGCAGATAAGTCTGGCTGCCTGGTTCTGCACCAACTGGAGACGATGAAGGAGGGACTTAGGTAGCCCCCAGTGAATTGATTCAGAAAAATCCAGACGGGAGAGGACAAGGGAGATGACAATTTGCACCAGGGATTCGTGGGAGAATAAGTGGGAAATCTTGCGAATTTTACGTAGCTGGAACATGCTGGCAGAGATGGTGGTGCCAACATGAGTTTTAAAGGAGAGATCAGTGTCGATGGTAACGCCCAAGCTTTTTAACGAATTCGAAGGTTTAGGTGGGGTGCCAAGCTCCTTAGGCCAGAAGTGAGGGCCCCAATATAGAGGGCTAGTACCAGGCAGGAGGAGTTCCATCTTCTCAGGGTTTAATTTGAGCTGGTTGGAAATCATCCATTGTTGGATATGCAGCATTGCTCCCTGAAAGTTGGGTACAGCATCCGGGGAATCTAATGGAAAGATGATTTGCATGTCGTCAGCATAATTGAGGACAGTGCAGTTCCAGGAGCTCAGTGAATGGATAAGTGGGCGCAGATATAAATTAAACAATAATGGAGACAGGGAGGAGCCCTGGGGGACTCCACAGGTAGTGGGGACCTGGGTGGCGGTGAAGGGGCCTAGATGGACTGTTTGAGCTCGGCCCGAGAGGAAGGACTTAATCCATTCCCAGGCGGGTCCCTTGATGCCTGCCTGTCCGACACGGTGGAGAAGGATGTCATGATCCACCGTGTCGAAGGCGGCCGATAGATCCAGAAGGACCAGCGCCTGGGGGGACCCTCTGTCGGCATTCTCCCGAAGGGTGTCCCAGACTTTTAGAATGACTGCTTCGGTTGAGTGAGCCGGTCTGAAGCCTGCCTGATTAGGTACCAAGAACCCGGAGCTCTCGACGAAAGCCGAGAGGCAGGAGGTGACGTAGGCCTCGAGAAGTTTAGAGATGTAAGGCAGAAGAGAAATGGGCCTATAGTTGGCAGGGTTGGCGGGGTCGGCTCCTGTCTTCTTTAAGAGGGGGACCAGTATGGCTTCCTTGAATGCCCTGGGGACCGTGCCAGAGCTGAGGGAGGTATTCAAAAGGGGGAAGATACAATCAGGCAGAGCAGAAAAAGTTGCCCTAAGAACTTGGGGGGGGGCAGCAGTCCCTGGGAGATCCAGATTTGACACGAGTGGTGAGCTCAGAGAGAGTGCTGGCGGTAATTGGTGGGAACTGGGTAAAGGAGCAAGGGTTAAGAGGGGGGGAGTCAGAGAGGCTAACAGGGGTGGAGAGAGGAATAGCATTCTTGATATTTACAATTTTTTGAATGAAATAAGAATTGAGCGAATTACAGGTTTCTTGGGTGGGGGCCTGGGTTGGAAGTACTCTGTGGTCAGATGAGAAATCGTAAAAGATTTTAAAGATTTCTTTAGATTTATCACTAGCTGTGTCGATTCTTTCCGAGATGTGTGAGGCCTTTGCTTTAGTAATGGCGTTTTTATATTCATTACGGGCCCTCACAAACTCGGTGCGGTCCTCCTTGGAGTAGCCCCGTCTCCAGTTTCGTTCCAGGTGACGCAGTTTAAGTTTCTGTACTTTCAATTCCTCTGAGAACCAGCGATGAGAGTTGCCATGTCTGGTATGGGCGAATTTGGTGAGAGGGGCGAATATGTCGCTGGCTGATGACAGCCAGGTGGTAATCCCATCCAGCATAGAATCAATATCTGATTCGGGGTGGGTAGTGGGGCGGGTGTTGGTCAAGTGATCAATAAATCCCTGAGAATCATAAGAATTCCATTTGCGACTCAGTCCCCCGGGGAGGGGAGGAGCCTTGAGTTTCCCTTTAATTGAAATAGTGACGTCGATCAGGTGATGGTCAGACCAGAGGCAGGGGGAGATGACTGGGCAAGATAGAACGAGGTTGTGAGTCCAGATGTGGTCCAGAATGTGGCCCTTAATATGAGTAGGGGAAGAGATGTGTTGGGAAAGATTTAGGTTTGTCAAGATTTCGAACAGTTCGGTGGCGTGGGGTCCGGCTTAGTCATCGTCAAACCAGTAGTTGAAGTCGCCGAATACGGCGAGTCGGGAATGGTGGGTGAGCAGGTCAGCTACTTGCTCACTGAAGGACAATGGGAATGATGGCATTGGCTGGGGGGGGGGGGGCGGTAGAGGAGTACAATCGCCAGAGCGCCCCCAGAGGTTTCCAGGCTGATAACTATGTTATCTACCCCTGGTAGGGTGAGCGAGGCGGAGGTGAGGAATCTGAAGTTCTTGTGTATGATGGCCGCTACTCCCCCTCCCGGGCGACTAAGAGGGCGATTTACATTGAGGATGTAATAGTCCGGGGGGAGGGTCGCCAGGATATCCGGGTGGGAGTCCGGCGTAAGCCAGGTCTCCGTTAGGAGCAAGATGTCGGGTTTATCCATGTTGAGCAGCAAGAATAAATCAAGCTGGTGCTTCACCATGGGATGAGTGTTAAGGTAGAGCACCCGGAGATGGGTGTCATTGTTGGGTGCCAATGGGGGGGCCGTAGGACAAGAATGGACAAGACCATGGTCAGAGTGGGTGCCAGGGTCAGGTAGCTTACTAGTGATCTCCAGGAGGGCAGTGCGCTCCCGCACGCCAGGCGGTAGAGGACAGTTGGAAAACTGCAGATCCCTGAGTGTTTTCACAGGGTATGTGATGAGGGGACCAGGGGTTGTGGCCCCTGGGCCCGGGCGGGCGCGGACGGGCGAAGACGGGCTCGCCTACGGCGCGCCACCGGCGCGCCCGCTGCGCCCGTCCGCTGCGCCGACAGAATGGGGGCTCCATTTTGTAGTGATCGAGGGCGGGAGGGCGGGAGGGGCGAAGCACAGGAATGCTGACCCTGATCCGGCTCCTCACCTAAGATGGCGGCCCCCGAGCAGCGTCCAATCGGCTGCGAGGGGTGAGATCAAGCGTGATCAGCAGCCAAAAGATCCCCTATTTTTAACAGCGAGTCTGTGTTCAGGGGGTAGTTAAAAGCGCCAGAATACAGCAGAGTGAGCAGGTAAATAAAGTGCTGATGACAGAATTTTCGTAATGCTTTTAAAAATGCGTCGATTTTAAAATTAAGAATTCTACAAAGAATGCACAGTGAGTCCCGGCTTCCGCCTCAGGACGTAGTTACACTAACACACACACACAATCGTAATCATTCGTGGTGTGGGTTGAGAGGGCTTTTGTAGTGATCGAGGGCGGGAGGGCGGGAGGGGCGAAGCACAGGAATGCTGACCCTGATCCGGCTCCTCACCTAAGGTGGCGGCCCCCCGAGCAGCGTCCAATCGGCTGCGAGGGGTGAGATCAAGCGTGATCAGCAGCCAAAAGATCCCCTATTTTTAACAGCGAGTCTGTGTTCAGGGGGTAGTTAAAAGCGCCAGAATACAGCAGAGTGAGCAGGTAAATAAAGTGCTGATGACAGAATTTTCGTAATGCTTTTAAAAATGCTTCGATTTTAAAATTAAGAATTCTACAAAGAATGCACAGTGAGTCCCGGCTTCCGCCTCAGGACGTAGTTACACTAACACACACACACAATCGTAATCATTCGTGGTGTGGGTTGAGAGGGCTTTTGTAGTGATCGAGGGCGGGAGGGCGGGAGGGGCGAAGCACAGGAATGCTGACCCTGATCCGGCTCCTCACCTAAGGTGGCGGCCCCCCGAGCAGCGTCCAATCGGCTGCGAGGGGTGAGATCAAGCGTGATCAGCAGCCAAAAGATCCCCTATTTTTAACAGCGAGTCTGTGTTCAGGGGGTAGTTAAAAGCGCCAGAATACAGCAGAGTGAGCAGGTAAATAAAGTGCTGATGACAGAATTTCCGTAATGCTTTTAAAAATGCGTCGATTTTAAAATTAAGAATTCTACAAAGAATGCACAGTGAGTCCCGGCTTCCGCCTCAGGACGTAGTTACACTAACACACACACACACGGAATCTGGAGGTAAGGAGGAAGAGGGACCTCAAGACATGGCTCTACGACTGAACCTCCTCACCCAGATGGCTCAGCAGCCCTCCTACCCCCCACGCCTTGAGACCCTCACTGGTGTGTAGCCGTGCTTCACAAATCCCTAATGGATTAAGACTGACTGAGGAGTCCCGTCTACTCAGTTGACAGACAGTAGAAACTATGTGCATTTGAGCTTGTTTCTGGAGTTACATTTTGAGTCTTTCCACTTCACTGGCTACTAATTCTTGTGAAGGAACAGGATACTTTCTTAAAAGGACTTTGCACATGAATATATATTACAGAGTTTGTTTATTTTGTTGAAGAATTGAATCATAGGATGTCAATAGTATTTGTTATTTTTTCAGTTCCTCCAAAGTCAAGAAGAAACAGTATTCATTTTCAACAAAAAAGCAAATAGTGACATAGCTAAGGTGGTTATTCGAAACATAGGAAGCAGCGTGAGTGTGCACATATTTTGCAAGATATTTACGTTCCTTTGTGTTTATCGTTCAGGAATTCTCAGATACTTTTTAAAGCATTACAGAGTGGGTTATAAGGAAATATTGCTAAGATATAGCTATTCACAACTTCAGTCATATTTAATATTTCAATTATGCTAATTAAGACATTTCTTTATCTTAGGAAGATGCACTACAACCTTGAGACCTCCATGACCACAAAAGAGAGAACGCTGAGTGTGGAGTCCAGTGTGTCTGTTTGCTCCTATATCCCATTCCACTTTCTTCCACTAGCCCCATATTAGAGCACAAGTACTCATTGATGGAAATGGTGAGAGATAGACAAGAACATTGGTTCTTTATGATCCTGTGAGCAAAGTAAGTGCAACCAGAGATTAGGTACCACATAGAAACACAAAGTCATAAATCCACCGAAGGCATTGGAAGTGAATACCATACTTATTTTTTTGGGAGGATGAATAATACAGTCACTTTGATCTGCTTTCCAAACATCGCATTCTTCAAAGTAAAGGCTTTTCTAAGGTCTTGCTGTTGAATTGCCCGTATATCTTGCACCTTTCAGTGCAGAATCTGAGCAAAATTTAGTATCTGAAGTTAAAGCTATTCTTTTGGTTTCTGTAGAGATGGAGCTTTGACAAACAGGGCATCCTGTTGATTGCTGTTTCATCATAACTGGGGTTAAGATTTTAGAGAAAACCACTGGAGGTATGCATAGTACAAATGACAGAGTTTTGAACTGGTTGCCTCTCACTGTAGTCAAAAGGAATTATCAATGAGGCAGTGATATTTGTACGTGGCCTAGTCATACTAAAGGAACAGGGCATGATGGTGAGTCACAGCATTATTTACCTCCACTGATAAATAACGATACCGCAGGTTACATTCTTTATCCATTGTGATAAAGAACATCTATCATGAGTTAATGGGGAACAACATGAGGATTTTGGTATTTAACGTGCCAAAATCTACATGATATGGTAGTTACCAAATGTTTTCCCCTATCATTTTTAAGCAAGTTTGACCTCCAGAAATTTGACGAATGTTGGATTATTTAATGCATTTGTATTGGATGTGTTTAATAAATCTAAACTCGTAATTCCGCGTACAGACTTACACCACGCCTCTGGGCAAGTATTGGAGCAAGGTCTCTAACTGTACACTCCCCGCCAGACTCCACGACACCGGCATACAGGGAACTGCCCTTGACTGGATACGCTCTTTCCTCACCAGCAGAACCCAAAGAATCAGACTCCGACCCTTCCCAACCCAAAGAGATCAGCTGTGGCATAGCCCAAGGATCATCGCTCAGACCCATGCTCTTCAACATCTACCTGGCCCCCCTCGCCACCATCGTCAGACAGCACGGATTCAGCATAGTATGTACGCCGACGACACCCAGCTCATCCTCTCCCTCACAAAGGAACCTGACAACGCCAGACTAAGCTTCCAGGAAGGAATGAAAGATGTAGCTTCCTGGATGAGCAGCAGATGCCCGAAGCTCAACTCAGAGAAGATAGAAGTCCTCGGACCCACCCCCTCGGATGGGACAACACCTGGTGGCCACTGCCCTCCGCAACCCCCCCCACCCATACCTACAGACCACGTCCACAACCTAAGCATCATACTCAACTCATCCCTCACCATGACCCGTCAGGTCAACGCCATCATCTCAACTTACCTCAACACCCTCTGCATCCTCTGTAAGATCCCCATCGAATCCAGGAAGACCTTCACCCATGCACTCATAACCAGCAGACTGGACTTTGGATACGCCCTCTATGCCAGTATCAACAAAACCCTGCTCCAAAAACTCCAGACCATCCAGAACACCACCACCAGACTCGTCCTCAGCATCCCACGACAAGACCACATCACTCAGCACCTACGAAACCTCCACTGGCTCCCCGTCGAAAAGAGAGCGACCATAAAGCAACTCACTCACGCCTACAAATACCTCCACAAGATGGAACCCCAGCACCTCAACAAAAGGGTCTCCTATGCACCCAAGAGAAGCCTCCACTCTGCAGACCTCGCCCTTGTCGAAACCCCTTGCATCCACAGAGCCAGAACGGGTGGAAGAGCCTACTTCTACATCGCGACAAAGACCTAGAATGATCTCCCACTCAGCATCAGACGCTCCTCCACTCTGCATTCCTTCAGGAAGAGCCTCAAGACCTGGCTCTTTGGGTAAGACGTAGATGCATGTTTCTCCCCTCCTCCCCAGCGCCTTGAGACCCTCGTGAGTGAGTAGCGCGCTTCACAAATCCCTGGTTGATTGATTGATTGAGTCCATAAGAAACAGGAGAGAAAACATCACCACAAGAGTATCAGGAATATGAATCTTTGAGAGTGGGAGATTAAGCTGATGCCTTGTTATTGACGAAGAAGCTTGCCGTTAACATTCCCCTCTGATATCAGAAGCCATTGTACCAGCATAAATCCTTCAGATACTAGTTCATACCCTTCCAATAATGGTATTCTATAATACTCTAGAATTAAAGCAGATTGCATCATGGATATTGTCAGTGGTGAGGATGGATCACAGATGCTCTGAACTGTTTGAGGGAGGCTGTCCATGGAGAACATTCTCCAAGGGAGAGAGTAGATTGAAGAAATCATTGAAGTCCTCAAACACACTCAATAAGGACCAGTGCAAAGCTTTTTATTTGCCCATCAATGGTGCTGTCTTTTATGTTTGTGCATGAAATATAGTGATCCCTGTGGATGATGCCCTTTGCCATGGACACTAAACATGCCTTATCCTGGAGCTACCCATTGATCAAAGCGAGATAGAAGGAGGATTCTGAAGCTGTGTGAAGAAGAAAGCTCATGGAGTGAGCTACACTCAGTTTGTGTTCGACGGTGCACACATTTTTGTATTAGTGTTAAATATGCTGAAGAACCCATCAGGTGGGGATCATCCATTTATAAGAATTATGAAGATAAAAATGCCTATAGCATCACTCCTCTCTTCACTGATTCAGTACCTCATGAGAAGGTAAACTCAACTTGATTGTCTCTAGTGAGAAGGAACCCTAAAAAGAGAGGGAATGATGCTGCAATTTCCATCCCACCAGGTGAGACCCACTGGGAATTCAGAAGATGTCTGATTCAACGTCTGACTTAACCACTAGAATGAAGAACCTGAAATGCTGTGGAAGACACATAGAATTTAGCATCCACTTTTTGGTAAAACCAAATCCTCTCTGTTGGCAAAGCTGTCCGATTTACACCTGTATGTGTGACTTCTTGGATTATTATAGCTGGTGTACCTTTTGAGAGGCAGACTCCTTTTGTTCAAGGGGAACAAGTTCTCTGGAGACGTTAGGAGGGGGTAAAGTTCAATGTCGTCACTGCTAAGGCTGTTGGTTGAGTTATCATAACTGGCACTTGTTCCCTCCTATTTAACTTTTCTGGTTTACAAAGCAAAGTGTGGTATCTGATACATTTCGTCTGTTGTGCGTTTGCCGATGCCTGCTCGGGATATTAGAATTAATCTGACATAGACAGAACACCAACCTAAACATATAACTATTGGTTGGTCAAATGAGGCTGGTTCTGTGAAGAAAGGTTACAGTAAACATACAGTAGTACTGCACAAACATGTGGACAAAGGAGTTTCCATCCCTACCACAACATGACAACATGGTGAGCACCCACAAATGGCGGGGCAAACATCTAGGACGTGAGAGTTCGTTGCATGCTGCTATGTCTCCATCATATGCACCTCACAAGACACCACACGACCTTCTCAATACAGAAGGATACATTCAGTCTTGCAATCCACCATCTGCAAGCGCCATATGAAAAACTGTAATAGAAGTCTCTAAAGGCGCTGGGTGCTTCAAGTAACCGCCTCTTACAAAAACCCTCGGAAACAGGTGAAAGGAAGGTGAAGAGGCCCCATTGGGGTCAAAAGTGATTTATCAACTGAGGCTAAAGTCCAACGCGTTCATTACTCAGTTTGTAAATAAGCACTAGAGAAGTCTGTTCCTGTAAATTTGTAACTGATTATTTTCGAAACAAAATATGTATTTCCTTTAACTATGTTTTTATAACAGCGAGGTAAACATCCGTTATGAATTCCATGCTTACCCGGCCTGTCTGGACAAGGAGAAGCTGTACCATCTGTCTCCTGACCCCAGGCCTCGGTGTGTTCTAATATTCCATAATGGCAGACTGGAGACGAGTTCCCTACTTTCGGGATTGCGTTTCCTATCACATGCTTGTGCAGTGTGAACTGGCTGTGCCTCATTTCCCCACGTAATTAACAGCACCTTTATAAATAATTGAACGTGCTAATTAAACCACCAGAAAGAAAGTGTCGAAACTGCCACTGCTAAAAAACAAGTGAGACTCAACTGGCGCTGACGAAGCCAAGCCATACTCCAGAAGAAAGAAACAGCCATCTCGGATCAAGAAACCCTATGATAAAGGCTCCCGGTCCGAATGGGTTTCCCAGCGAGTTTTTTAAATGGTTCTTTGTGCAGTGGGCCCCGCACTTTCGGCCATTGGTGGAGGAGGCACGGGGGTGTGGCTTGCTTTCCCCGGACTGGAGACATGCGGAAGTGGTGGTGTTCCACAAACCAGGTAGACCTCCGGAGCAGCATGCATTATATCGCCCCATCTCCCTCCTTAATATCGAAGCAAAGGTGCTGGCCAAGGCATTGGCCAATCGGCTTAAGCTGCACATTACAACTGTGGTACACCCGGATCAGGTGGGGTTTATGTCTCAGAGGGCGACCCGCCACAACATTAGGCGTGCGCAAGTTGCTGTGTCAGCCTGTGGGCGGCTTGGGGAGCCGGCAGCGCTTCTGCTGGCCGACATGGAGAGGGCCTTTGATTATTTGAGTTGGGTGCACCTGTTCGCACTGCTGTGGAAACTTAATCTGGGCCCGCGTTTTCTGGCTTATCTGCAGCTGCTGTACACTACTCTAACGGCGTCGGTGCGGGTGGGGAGCGATCTCTCACTCCTTCTCCATCCAGCAGGGCACGCGTCAGGGCTGCCCCCTCTCCCCTTATATTTTTGCGCTTGCCATGGAGCCGCTGGCAGCCTGGGTGCGTATAGATTCCCAACTTTGGGGGTTTAGATGGGCGCCGGGTCTTACAGATAAAATAGCACTATATGCGGATGACGTCCTGGTCTTTCTTACCAATTTGGACAGGTCGGGGCCACGGTTGATGCGCATTCTTCAGATTTTCGGCGAGACCTCTGAGAAATATATGAATCCTCGTAAATCCACGCTGTGGGTGCGGGTGCTTGGGGGTGGTCCGGGGATGGGAGAATGGGCATCAGCCCTTCAATTGGCGACGGGAGGTATGAAGTATCTGGGGGTTTGGGGGGCGGAGCTAGCCGGCGTCGATGGCGGACGTGTGAGCTTTCGGCTCCTCGCTTAAGCCCCTTAAAAATCCTGCAAAACTATCCTGCTAAATGCCGAATTGACTGGGTTCGGTGCCTGGTGACCCCCGGTGGCCCCCTGACCCGGTTGAGTGGCCCGGAGCGCCGGTGGCTGTGGGTAACGACCCGCACAAGATTGGCGACGGAGAGAGGCGCGGACCAGGCCTGAAGCCGCGACCTGCCCTGCGGAGCTGGCCGCACGACGTCACCTGACGTGCGGCCCTGTCACCCGGAGGAGCCGGAGAGTGCAGCACGCAGATACTGGGGCGGAGCACGATTCGCATGCCCGCCAAGGCTCACTAGGAAGACCAGGCGCAGGGAAGATACGCCTGCAGGGACACTATCATTAGTACGCCAGTCGAGGCCAGACACTGTGCTGGGTGGTTGGCGCACCCCGACACGAGGAGCACCACGGAGGTTACTTCTGCGACGCAGCCGCCATTTTAGGCTCGCCAGTGCCGCCGTAGCTGGGACTGAGGAGTGTGCGGTACTCTACACTTGCGGCTCTGTCTGGACATTCACAGGGTGAGATCCGCACTGGTGCTGGATCCTCACCATGGGGAAAAACGATGCAACGCAAGCGAAACTCTCGTTTGACCGCCGGAAAACGAGGGGGCCGGAGCCACAGGCGACAGAGGCCTCCCCGAAAGGTGCCGCAGCGTCCTCGACCCCTGCGGACCTAAGAGAGCTGCTGGCGGCGATGGAGAAAGGAATCCAGAACAGCATAGAAGCGGTGGGCTCCAAGATCGACGATTTATCGTACCGCATGGACCGCATGGCGGAACGTGTGGACAAACATGCTGAGCGCCTCGACATGGCAGAACGGCGCCTCACCGAAGCGGAGGAGGCACAGACCGAGTGGGACAAAGACCGTCGACAATTCGGCAGGCTGCTCCAAGTGATCCGTGATAAGGCCGAGGACTTGGAAGCGCGCTCCCGCAGATCGAACATTCGCATAACGGGAGTGGCGGAATCAACTCAGACGGGCAAGATGGAGCTCTACGTGGAACGCCTGCTGAAAACGCTACTTGGGGAGGAGGCCTTCTCACCAATGTTCATAGTGGAGAGAGCGCACCGCACTTTGGGCCCTCAACCCCAACCTGGTCTGCCACCTCGACCCATCATTGCCAAGCTCCTAAACTACAGGGACAGAGACACGGCCCTGCGACTAGCTCGGGAGAAAGGACAACTGCAGGTGGAAGGTATGAAGATATCATTGTACCCCGACTTCACGGCCAAAGTACAGGAGGAACGCCGCCAGTTCATACCACACAAGAAGCAGCTGCGCGAGCTGGGCCTAGACTATGCCATGCTGTACCCGGCCAAATTGAGGATTAACACAGGCGGGAAGTCGTACTTCTTCACGGACCCGAAGGAACTGCAGAAATCACTGAAAACATGGGCCAAAGAACGCAAGGAACACCGACAGCGGCACGGTGAGGACTTGGAGGAGGCATCAACGATGGAGGAACAGGACTGAGGCATCGCACCTGCTTTGTTTTCTGTAGTAGTGTGTTTGTTGGATGAGATACTGTGGATGCACTCTGAGTCTCCCTGTTATGGGCTGTGGCCTGGACTCAACTAGAGACAATGGCCGAGAGACGGGTGAAGGCGCGTCACAACGACTCATACCGCCTTGTTGTTACTGGTCCGATCCACGAATGCTGGTGAGGTGATCACTATGTTATGCTCAGAGACGGGTTGGGGGGCGGGGGGGGGAACCGAGTGAATTCAATTTGAGGCATTGCAACACGAGGGGGCTGAGCGGGGGGACGGAACTGGAGATAAGAGAACTTTTACACCACTGGTGGTTATTACGCAGTTTCGGCACGCTTTGCCCCTGTGCTTTTGGCTGAGGCACTCCCCAGGGAGTTGGGACTAGTATCGCCCGCTACTTTGGGGCATTTGAGTTGATGGGGAATTGTGGGGGGTGCTGTCTGGCCGGGTTGGGGGTGGTCAGCTGTGGGTGGGGCGGGGTCAGGGGGGAGGGTGGATGGACGAAAGTTGAGGGGTTTGTTGTTCGGGAATTGAAGGGCCTGTGGTTTGCTATGAATATCTGGCGAATGGTGTGTGCGAGTGAGCGGGGTGACTGTCTGCCTGCCTTGTGTGATGATGTACTGTTTGGGGGTCCGATACCTCCCGTTGGAGTCAATATGGCGTGCTATGATTCAAGATGTCTGCTGCTGTAGTGTCTGAGCACCCGCAGCCGATGCGTGCGCTGTCCCTGCTAACCTGGAATGTGCGAGGGCTGAATGACCACCGCAAGCTACGGAAGGTGATGAGCTTCCTAAATAGGCACCAAGTGGATGTAGCCCTGCTGCAAGAGACACACCTGCCTGTCCACAGTAAGATGTTACAGGTCAGAGGGTTGGCAGGGAATATAGCGGTAGCGGGTTTCACCTCACACGCCCGCGGTGTAATCACCTGGGTTAACCCTGCCTCGAGATTGAAACTTACCCCTCTATCTGTGGACACTGAGGGTAGATATGTAGTGGCTAAGTGCACGGGGAGGGGGTTGGACCTGCTCCTGGTGAATGTTTATGGCCCTAACCATGACAGCCCGGAGTTCTACACAGGACTGTCGGCTACCTGTAGGTCACACACATACACCAAAATGTTATGGGGGGGAGACTTCAACTTTGTGTTTGACCCCGACAGGGACCGTTCGGCGGGCCCTGTTAGGAGACCAGTTGCGTCTGCTGTCTACATGAGAGCGGAAATGACGAAGCTGGACCTGGTGGATGTTTGGCGGGAAAAGCACCCCACGCAGGGCGGTTACACGCACTACTCCGCATACCACAACATACATACTAGGATAGACTACTGGCTCGCCTCCTCCTCGGTACTGGGTGGCATCAGCTCGTGTACAGTTCTCCCACGCACATTATCGGATCACTCCCCGGTCTTGCTCAGTCTCTCCACTGCTAGGAAGGGGATCCCGCCATATACTTGGCGTTTCCCGCCCTATGCGCTCCTTGATGACGCCTTCCGCGGGGAACTAGCGGAAGACATAGAAAGATTTTTCGCCACCAATACTAACTCCGTAGATAGCTTCTTCACCGTGTGGGAGGCCTTCAAGGTCTATATCAGGGGGATGGCCATGTCCAAACACTCCAGTGTCCTACGCTCCATTAGAAGGGATCTCTCTACACTCGAGAACAAGATTGCGGCCCTGGAGAGGGAACAACTGACGGACCCGGAGGGAGAGGCGGGACGAGACATAGCGCCCATGTTAGCGGAATATCACGCGCTTGCGGATAGGGAAGTTCTCTATATGGGAAAGTATGCCACGGCTCGGGCTTATGGAGAGGGGGAGAGGCCGGGGGCCCTGCTGGCGCGTATGGCCAAGGGGTCCCGTAAACCATTGGTGGTAGATGAATTGCAGACTCCGGAGGGCGTCCGAGTGGTTGAGGAGGACCAAATATTGGAGACGTTCCGCCGATATTACTCGGACCTGTACCGTTCTAGGGCGGGGGGTGTGGAAACCGAGATAGATGATTATTTAGATTACATCTCGATGCCGTTCCTTAAGAATTCAGACAGGGAATTCCTGATGGCCCCCTTTCATGAGGATGAGATTCTGGATGCACTGAGTGGCATGCGTTCGGGGAGCGCCCCGGGCTCTGACGGTCTCACGGTAGGCTTTTACAAAGCCTTCAAGGACCTATTACTCCCACATTTGCTTGCCCTCTTTGACACAGTCTGTGAAGAGGGCGAAATGCCGACCTCAATGCGGGAAGCGCTGCTGGTCACAATCCCGAAACCAGGGAAGCCCCCGGACCAATGTGGGTCGTACCGCCCGCTCAGCTTGCTGAACGTGGACGCGAAGCTCTACGCGAAGGTCCTAGCTAACAGACTCGCGCTGCTGGTCCCGGACTTAGTGGCGCCAGAACAATCGGGCTTTGTACCTAGCAGGAACCTAACCTATAATATCCGCACGGTGCTGGGGACGATACAGCATGTGAAGCAGGAGAACCCCGCCTTGGCGATATTCTTAGATATGGAGAAGGCGTTCGACTCTGTCGAATGGCCGTTCATGATCAGGGTCCTGCGCAAACTGGGGCTGGGAGAGCCGTTTCTTCAGAGAATAGGGGCTCTTTATCATCACCCTTCGGCCCGCCTGCGTCTCGGCGACAGGGTCTCGGCACCGATACACATCGGCAGAGGCACCCGACAGGGATGCCCCTTGTCCCCCCTGTTATATGCATTGGTGGCTGAGCCACTAGCGTGTGCCATGCGAGAATATCATAGCCTGGAGGGTGTCAGCTTCCCCACATACAAGATTGGCATCTCCACTTATGCAGATGACACCTTACTGTACGTCCGGGACCCGGTCACTAATCTAGCACCGATACTCAGGGAGGTGGTCCGATTTGGTGTGCTGTCGGGACTCAAAGTGAACTGGGATAAGTCCATTGCTTTCCCCCTGACCCCAGTCACGCGGCCGTTTGAGATGGAGTATCCCCTACAGTGGACGGACGACTCAGTGAGATACCTGGGCATCCGTCTCCACACGGACCCAGAGATCCTGATCCGCGATAACTATGGGGTTGCGTTTACTAAGCTTGAGGATGATGTGGACGCCTGGATTAAGCTCCCCCTCTCCTTGTTGGGCAGGATTGCCCTTATGAAAATGGTGATACTCCCCCGGTTTCTCTTCCTCTTTGTTAATATTCCGGTGGTTTTGTCGAAATCGTTCTTTAAGCGCTTGAACCAAGTCCTGATTAAGCTCGCCTGGGGCGGAAAGCAACCTCGTGTTAGGTGGACGACACTGATGCTCCCATGTGAAATGGGGGGCCTGGGGGCGCCGGACCTGGAGCGCTACTACCGGGTGGCACAGGCGACCCACTTACACTCCTGGATCCATGGAGATGCCCGCATTCCGCATCTCATACTGGAGAAACTATTCGCTGACCCACTTCCCTTACCCGCCACGATTTGTCTCCCAACAGACCGAGCAGTTGGGCGAATGGACTCGCTTAAGGCGACGAACCATGCGTGGCAAGCACTGCTGAGAGAAAGGGGATGTCCCTTACTGTACTCCCCGCAGATGCCGGTAGCCTGGGCCCTGTGGTTGGATCCGCTCAATGAGAGGGGGGTGACAGAGGCCTTGAAGGCCCTGGGCGTGCACACAATGGAGGACTTGTTCTTGGACGGAGCGCTGAAAACCTGGGAACAACTCCCCCCTGTCGCCCCGGCTCCGTCGCTGCTGCAGAAGTTTCAATATCACAGGATACGGTCGGCCTGCAGAGTAATACTGGGCCCCGCGCTACAGGAGCCTGAAGAGGTCCCAGAACTGACGCACATCATCAGAACGAAAACTCCGGCCAAATTGATCTCTGCGGTTAACAGGCTTGGGCCTTCATTTCAGGCATTAACTACTTCGGCCCCTAGGGCGGCGTGGGAAGCAGATCTCCAAACCCCCATAGACGATGCTATGTGGCGCTACTGCTGCGCCAACACTCGCAGGGTCTCGCTTAATGGCAGACACCGCTTGGTGCACTTCAAATTTCTACAAAGAGTATACTATACACCGGAGCGGCTACACCGCTACGTCCTACGTGGCTCCCCGGAGTGTGAGCGCTGCGGGACCGGGTCCGCTGATTTCCTTCATTTGGCATGGCTGTGCCCGGGAGTGAGTGCGTTCTGGGAGGAGGTCTTCGCGGAGTTGGGACAGATTATAGGGGAACCGCTGTTGAGATCCCCATCGCTTGCGCTACTGGGCTTCTCCAAGCCGTTGGCTCCTGCGCTGCGCAGATTAGTAGACGTTGCGTTGCTACTGGCCAGAAGGGTGGTGGCTGCGTGCTGGATGCGCGGTCCTCTCCCCACCAAGACGAGATGGCTCAGGGATCTCCAATACTGCTGCACACAGACGGAATTGTACAGCGAGCTGCTGCCGCCCAAGAGTAGACCGAAGTCCTTTTGGGAGCTCTACAAGGGGTACCAACAAAAGGGGGAAGTGGACGACAGTGACATGTCGGAGGACGTGGACCCTCAGGATGAGGGGTTAGATACTGCTATGGAACGGAGGCAATTACCGCAGGGGGGGCTTTAGTGTTCCTCTGGGGGGAGGTGGGTACAGGGAAAGTGTAGGCGAGTGACGGGGACGGGGGGATTGGTGTGTCATGGTTTAGGGGACAGGGCTAGCGGGGGACGGGTGCACAACATACACGGTACGTACACGACATCACGCACACAGGAGGCGTCACTAGGACTCCTTCACGGTACTCAATAGCAAACGGGGTGGGCCTGGGGGGTGTTTGGGGGTAGTTTGGGTTAGTTTTTCCCTTTTCCACTTTTGCTTTCCTGCCCTTTCCTGGTTCATGAAAGACCGTACTATTATGCCTCCATTTATTGACTGTCGACTGTCTTGTTGCTACGCTGGGGGCCGACAGTGCACAATCACATTGTTCTTGATTAAGTTATGACATCGAGTTACGCCGCTGGGCCTCCGGGATGCCGGCACACAGGCTGTGTATTAGGTGCAGCGAATCTGCTCTTGGAACTTATGTGAACTTTGATGCACTGTACAGTCGAAATGCAATGACATTTGTATTCTGACAGTTGGCAACATTCGCAATAAAGGTCTTTTTAAAATAAAAAAAAACTTTAAAGTAAAAAAAAGTATCTGGGGGTTTTTTTTGTCCGAGGTCCCGGCAGTATCCAGAGACCGCAATCTGATCCCAGTGTGGGATAGTACTAGGGAGGATCTCAAGGTGTGGTCCCGCATGCCATTAACGATTTACGGTAGGTCAGCCATCTTTAAGATGGTGGCGCTCCCGTCCCCTTTACCAATTGCAAAATCATCCCTACCAGATTTCACCCTCATAGTTTTGGCAGGTCTATTCAGCGTTGGGAGGGGGGCGCGGTTAGAGTGGCCCTGTGCACCTGTTTCCTATCCACATACACTGGTAGTCTAGCTACTTCAGATGACCTCTCCTACTACCAGGCCGCACACTAGTTGGTCCTAAATGAATGGTGGTACAGGGATAGGAGGGACCCAGCCTACACGGTTGAGCGGCAGCTAATGGGCAATACATCTTTACACACACTATTGTATTCCGCGCCGCTTCGGAAGATTCTGCCCGGGCCACGCGGGTGGTGTTTCATGTTTGGAGGCAACGATTTACAAAAAGGGGGTGGTGATGAACAGAGTGTCTGAGTTAAACAGACCACTCTTACCCAGTCCAAAGATCAGGGCTTGATCCATCACCGTTATTTATCTCACTGCCCCACCCCAGCTCAGAACCTGGCTATATGCAAATCAGTCTGTCCCTGGCCCAGTGCATCATGGGAACAGGGCAGACTAAACTACCAAGCCAATTCTTCACCAGAAAGGAGACAAGCTACCGGGGACCGGTTTCTGGCATTTCAGCCTTCTTCGGCCCGGCTTGCTTGAATCCTGATGGAGCAGTGAGAAAGGGACTCATGTCTGAGTATACCCTGCCACACCTGTAGTGGCCAAAAACGATTTACAAAAAGGGGGTGGTGATGAACAGAGTGTTTGAGTTAAACAGACCACTCTTACCCAGTCCAAAGATCAGGGCTTGATCCATCACCGTTATTTATCTCACTGCCCCACCCCAGCTCAGAACCTGGCTATATGCAAATCAGTCTGTCCCTGGCCCAGTGCATCATGGGAACAGGGCAGACTAAACTACCAAGCCAATTCTTCACCAGAAAGGAGACAAGCTACCGGGGACCGGTTTCTGGCATTTCAGCCTTCTTCGGCCCGGCTTGCTTGAATCCTGATGGAGCAGTGAGAAAGGGACTCATGTCTGAGTATACCCTGCCACACCTGTAGTGGCCAAAAACGATTTACAAAAAGGGGGTGGTGATGAACAGAGTGTCTGAGTTAAACAGACCACTCTTACCCAGTCCAAAGATCAGGGCTTGATCCATCACCGTTATTTATCTCACAGCCCCACCCCAGCTCAGAACCTGGCTATATGCAAATCAGTCTGTCCCTGGCCCAGTGCATCATGGGAACAGGGCAGACTAAACTACCAAGCCAATTCTTCACCAGAAAGGAGACAAGCTACCGGGGACCGGTTTCTGGCATTTCAGCCTTCTTCGGCCCGGCTTGCTTGAATCCTGATGGAGCAGTGAGAAAGGGACTCATGTCTGAGTATACCCTGCCACACCTGTAGTGGCCAAAAACGATTTACAAAAAGGGGGTGGTGATGAACAGAGTGTCTGAGTTAAACAGACCACTCTTACCCAGTCCAAAGATCAGGGCTTGATCCATCACCGTTATTTATCTCACTGCCCCACCCCAGCTCAGAACCTGGCTATATGCAAATCAGTCTGTCCCTGGCCCAGTGCATCATTGGAGGCAGGCACAGAAAAGGATGGGGTGGTGGAATGTCCTGACTCTGGAGACTCCTCTCTGGGGTAACGGGCGCTTGCCACAGTTGGCAGCCTTGCAGGGCTTTCAGTGATGGGACTCCATAGGCATCTCGGTCCTGGGAGATGTGATGACTGACCTGACGTTAAAATCATTCCAAGATCTATGGGACAAATATGAGATGCCACAATCCCAGTTTTTCAGGTACTTGCAGTTCCGACACACGCTGGCACCTAGTCTGGAGGGCCTGGAGTCTCTCCCTGATTTCAGCCCAATTGTAAGCTAAGGTCTGTATGGGGGAACTACGAGGCCGTAAGATTTCTCGCATATACCAGACATTGATCATTCATTGTTCCGCAACTTTGCAGCGGCTTAGGACGGCATGGGAGGAGGATGTGGGGGAACTGGAGAAGGAGGACTGGGCAGAGGCATTAGCAAGTCCACGGGGGCAGCAATAGCCACGCGTCTGTGCCTGATTCAATTCAAATATTTACACCAAGTGTATTTTACCAGTGTGCGCTTGTGGAGGGCGGGAATGATTGTATCCCCCGAGTGTCTTCGATGTGGTTCAGAGGAGGGCACCTTCTTGCACACAGTCTGGAGTTGTCTCTCGTACCACAGATTTTGGAGAGGGGTGTTCACCTGCCTGTCAGAAGTGCTGGGATGGGAGCTTCCCTGCAAGCCGCGTTTGGCCCTGTTACATGTCATCGAGGGTGTTGGGGGCAATAGATATAAGTGACACCTCTTATTGCTGGGTCTCACGTTGGCAAAAAGGGATATTGCCAGGGCTTGGAAGGCGCCCCTGGCACCGTTGCTGGCTACATGGAGCAATGGGATAGATTTTTGCATGGGACTTGAACAGCTGGTCTTCACAGCCAGGGGGTGTTCCGTAAACATTATAAGATTTGGAAGAGATGGGCGGACTACCGGGTACTGGATTTAGATCCGCCGTTGGAAGGGGATGTTCACTTGACGGTTTGATGGGTGTGTGGAAGCCGGGCATTGCTGGGTGGTCGGTGGGCTTTATTTATGGTTCCAAAGAAGTACTACATTTTCTATTGGGGCGTTGGCACAATCGGGGGGTGGAGGAAAGTGCTTGTTCTAATATGGTTCTTCAAGTATATAAAAGTCAACGTCATTTGCAATTATATCATTGATGTGTGCAGCAGTCTCCGGGTTGCGGAGCTATGCAGTGTATGAAAACCATGACAAATAAAGCATGTTAAAAAAAAAGAAAACCTATGATAAACAAGGCCTCTGTTTCCACTCGGAGAAGCTTCACAGTCGTGTAGAAACCCTTCCGTTTTTCCTTTCTTTTCATTTAGGAATATGTTTAAGCGCACACTGCTAGTCTAATTAAAGCATAATTATTTACAACCTAGACTTCTTTCTTGGGCTACCACCATTTCCCCCTGTGTCATGGACACAAACATATCCCATAACAAATCTTCTTGACTCTAGACTAAAGATGCCTCACTGGTCATGGAAGTACAGGAGGGATGGGTCTAAGCCACACTTTTAAGACATCTAGATAAGGAACAGTTTCTTACCTGTAACTCCAGTTCTCTCGTAGGGGTATTTCCATGATAAATCATAAGCACTTGAGTAGATGGATGCTGAAAAAGGAAGGTAAGAAAATTGTCTGGTTCACATGAAAATCTGGAACCACCTTAGGGAGAAATTTCGGATGAGTCCTCATAACTACTTTAGATGCATGAAAACTGTGCTCTTGACAGCAAAGTGCCTGGATTTCGCTAACCCTGTGGGTGGAAGTAATACCACAAGGAACGCCATCCTCTAAGACAGATGCTGAAGAGACGCCTTGCGTATGGGTTCAAAAGGTTTCTGTATAAGCCGAGAGAGGACCACATTAAGCTCCCAAGGAGGAGGACTTTTAATGGGAGGAAAAACCTTCTTCAAACTTTCCAGGAAATTACTGATGACAGGAATTCTGAAAAAGGAAGTTTGTAAAGGGCATTTCCTGTAGGCAGTTAGGACTTCTAAGTGAAAGTTAATGGAAGAAAATTGAAGGCCAGATTGTGCCAGATGGGGCAAATATGGAAGGAGGACATCTTCTTGACAAGAGGTAGGATCCTAATTCTTCGATTACTTTACTTTTACTTTACTTTTATTTCATTTGTATAGCGCTTAAATCACCCGAAGGTCTCAGAGCGCTTGCAGAGGAAGTCCTACAGAGAACCAGAGCAGGCAATAGGCAAAATCTAGAAGAGCCATGTTTTTAACTGTCTGCGGAATCTCAGATAGTCACGTTCCATCCTAATCTGGAGGGGCAGGGAGTTCCATGCTTCAGGAGCTGTTTTACTGAAGGCTCTATCACCATTTCTGGTGGTACGCACTCTGGGGACACTTAGGAGGTACTTGGCGGATGATCTAAGTGTTCTCACCGGGTGGTAGACCTTACGTTTTTGTTCTAGGTAAGCTGGGCCATGCCCATTGATGGATTTGTGGACCAGGCAGCATAGTTTGAATTTAATACGTTTTTGTATTGGGAGCCAGTGCAAGGTTTTTAGGCAGAGTAATGAGGGAGTGCGGGAAGGAAGGTCAAGCACCAATCTGGCAGCGGTGTTTTGTAGGACCTGTAAGCGGGCCAGCAGGGTGGTATTTCTTGAGGCCAGGAGTGTATTCCCGTTGTCAATTCTACTCACAATGAGTCCCTGAAGTAGAGGCATGTGAGCTGAGAGGGGGGGCCATTTAAAGATTTTTCTCAGGCTATGCATAAGGCCGTAGCTGGTGCCTAAATACAAAATACAAAATCTCTTCCATTTATGAGCATAAGCTGAATGTGTGGATGGCCGCTTTGCTTTCTTGAGGATGTCCGTGGAGGTCTGAGATAAGTTTAAGTATCCATACTGTACTAGCTCAGGAGCCATGTTGCCAAATTCAAAGAGGAGAGGTTGGGGTGCACTATCTGGCCTATGAACTTCATTAGTAAGTCTGATCTGCATGGAAGCCTGAGATATGGACGAATAGACTGGTGAAGGAGGTCCGTGAACCACCACTAACTTGTCCACTCCGGGGCTATGAGTATCATTTTGGCCTGTGACTGAGACAGTTTGATGAGGATTGCTGGGATTAGGAGAACTGGAGGAAAGGTGTAGAGAAATCTGCCTGACCAGTTCATCCATAGGGTATTCCCCAGGGTTCCTGGTTGAAGGTACTTCAAAGCGAAGCTTTGGCATTTGCTGTTTTCTGCAGTGGCAAACAAGTTGACTTCCGGAGTGTCCCATATTCCAAAGATATCGTGGACCTCGTCATCGTTTAAGACCTACTCGTGGTTTTCCTGGGAGAGACTACTGAGAGATTCGGCCTGAGCATTCTGAACACCTGGGAGGTGAGTTGCTGTTACGTTCAAGTTTCTGCCCAAAAGCCACTTACAGATCGTCTGGGCTTCCTGAGATAATGGTCTGGACCTCAAGCCTCCCTGCTTGTTCAGGTAGTACATTGTTGTTGTATTGTCCGTCTGGAAAAGCAGGGAGTTAGAGCGGAGGGATGGCCGAAAGGCTTTCAGCGCTATATGAACTGCTCGCAGCTGTAGCAGATTGATGTGGTAAGTGGATTCTCTGTGTGACCATTTGCCCTGGATTTAAGTTGACCTATATGAGCTCCACATCCCAGGAGAGAGGGACAGGTATCTCCTTGTGGAAAGGGATCCCTCATAGGAGATTGGTGGGATAACACCACCATTTGATGGACCGGAGGGCATGCTGAGACAATCGAATCTGGACTTCCCTATCTCCTGTTCGCTGGTACCATTGGCCTTCCAGGCATTCCTGCAGGGGTCTCATGTGAAGACGTCCATTCGGTGTGAGGCATATAAGGATGCCATCGAGCCCAGGAGCAAGGAGACCTTCCTCACAGTCGGGTGAGACATTGCCATGAGAGCCTAAGCCTTCAGAAGAATCGATAACCATCCCTCCTCCGAAGGACACACGTTTGCCATGCGAGTATCAATGGATGCTCACAGATATTGCTGGCACTGCACAGGAATCGATGCTGACTTTGCATGGTTGCCATAAAGACCAAACTTGAGGAGATCATCAGAGGTCCAATTGAAGTGTAGCTGAGCCTCTTGATACGTGGATGCCTTGATTAGCCAATCGTCTAGACAGGGGTAGACGAACATTTTGTGTTTCCTCAGATGGGCCGCTACCACCGCCATGCCTTTGGAGAAGGTCCTGGGTGCTGACTTCAGGCCAAATGGAAGTAGACAGTATTGATAATGGTTGTTCCCTACTGCAAACCTCAAGAACTAGTGATGCATCTTTATTATGGGAATGTGGAAGTAAGCATCTTGAAGGGCGATTGCGCATAACAAGTCTCCTTGATGTAGCGGAGGGTAGATTTGGTGCAATGCTAGCATCCGGAATCTCTCTCTCTGAATCCAATTTTTGGCCATCCTTAGGTTGAGAATGGACCTGCACACGTTCTTGCCTTTCTTTTTGACAAGAAAATATCTTGAGTATAGCCCGTGCCTCATTGGGAATGAGGAACGGGTTCCACCACCTGCTTCTGTAAGAGGATGTTTGCCTCCAATTGTAATTGGTGCCTTTGGGATCTGGATTGCTCCTGAGATATTGACGGTGGAGGGCTGATGAATCTGAAAGACTATCCATTGTGAACAATATTCAGCACCCAATTGTCTTGTTTATTTTTTTTGCCACTCGGCCCAGTGGTGTTGGATGATTCTCCCTACCAGAGCGGGTAACGTAAGAGGGGAAAGACAGAATTCAGGGCTTTGACCCTGCTGGCATCTTGCCTCCTTGAGCAGGTTGCTGTCCTGACCTTTCTCTTGGTTGGCGTTTTTGATAAAGCAGGTAGGAGCGTTGTTACAGTTGTTGCATACCTGACTGTCGGCCATGATACCACAAAGGGGTTTGAAAAGGTCATAAAGGTTTATGCGGTTCTAAAGGTCTTTCCAAGCTAACAGCTTTCAACGTTTCCATTTCCGCCTTTATCCTGGCTATCTCCTCCTCTGCGTGAGTCTGGACCAGAAAACAGGAGATTCAGGATGCGCTGCTGTGATTCAGGCTTAAGCAAAGTCAGGCGCAGCCATGAGTGCCTCCTAAGTGCAACGCCGTGGCAATATCCATGTGCAGCTAAAAGGGATGTGTCCACTGCTGCACTTATTACCCGATTAGAGACCATATGACCTTCTGTTAAAATCTCATTAAAGTTGTCTCTCTTGTCTCTAGGGAGGTAGTCCACAAACTGTTGGAGCGATTCCCACAGTGCCCGGTCATATCTGCCTAGTAAGGCTGTAGCGCTAGCAGCTTTCATGGAAGTCGCTGCTGTGTTGCACATTTTCCTTCCCACTGAGTCTATCTTTCAGCTCTCTTTATCTGGTGGTACTGTAGAGGTTGGAGGTATGGTATTTTTCTTTTTCGCTACCACCACAATAACAAAGTCCGGAGCTGGGTCCGTCTGTACGAATGTGGGGTCCTGCTCTGGAGTCCGGTATTTATTTTGCAGCCTAGATGGAGTTGACTTAATTGAAGAGGGTGTTAGAAAAAGTTCCATAGCCGGTTCTAAGAGGCCAGGCACCAGAGAAAGCAGGGGATGAGAAGCTTGTCTCTGCTGAAGAATCTCAGATATCATCCAAGTTAATGGTGTCGGTGTCGACATTGGAATGTTTAATTTAGACGCACCCCGCACCAGAACCTCTTGGAAAGTAGATATGTCATCAATTGGTGAAATCCTCTGGGGAGGAGAGTCCGATAGTGCAAGAGAATATCTTCTTGTACCCAAAGAGGAAGTGTCCCTGGTATTTCTGGAATGAGACCTTCCACCGTGATGCCGACGATGGGAATGAGTAGAGGAGTGTCTATCGCTGCAAGAACGATGCCTTGTGTGAGACCTAGACCTTGGTCTTTGTGGTGGTGGTGGGAGAGCAGGAGGCAGTGCAGGAGGAGGCAGAGGAGATGGAGGAGGTGGAGGAGGCGGAGTCGGTGTTGGAAGTCTTGGTTCCACATCTAGCAGATGAGGTGCAGATTGCGGAGGAAGAGTAGGTGAGGGAACATTCTTAGATGGAGGGTAGGTTCGGGAGTACTCCTAATCCGATGTGCAAATTAGCCACCTCTTTTTTCACGCCTTCTGAAGCCTTGAAGAAGCTGTTCATGAAGAAGATCCATCTCTGCCCCTCGACGTCAATCTACTCGTCAATGGCGGCCTTCAACGTCGCCTCAAAAGAGAACCTCGTCTCGACGTTGATCGATGACTTCTCGGTGTCAACCGCGTCGGTGATCTACGGTGGTGTCTCGACATCGATCTACGGTGTTGTCTCGACGTCGATTGATGGTGTTGCCACAACATCGATTTACGGTGGTATGTCGACGTTAATCGGTGTGATAAGGTTCCTGATGACAACCTGTGAGGTGTTACTGTCTGCGGTGGGCTTCTTGACGCCGACAGAGGCATTCTCGTCGTCGGTTTCATAATCTAGGATCTTCTTCTTGACATGGAACGTCAATGTCATTTTGACCCAGAGCCCTGGGTCATAGACGAACAGGTCGGCACTGTACCTCCTCTCAACGTCATCTTCCTCGACCAGGAACAGCACAGTTTTTCAGCTCTTCTTTTGCTGGGAAGCCCCCCAGAGGCTGAAGACAGAGCCCTGGTAGAGGACTGACCCTCTCTCCTCACTCTGCAGTGCCCCCCGAAGGCTGGGCCTGCTTTTTCCATTGCTCTTCTGCTCTTTGAAGGCGAATCTTCTCTCTGTCATGCAAACTACGCCTAGAGAAAGGTTTACAGATGGAATAGGAGCCAGGAACATGAGTAGCAGGCAGGAATAGTATGCACACTCTGTGGGGTTCAGTTTTGGCCTTCTTCCTTCTACAGTCTGGACACTTATCAAAAAAAGATGCAATTTTTGAGTAAAAACTGTGAAAATTCCTGTCAGAAAGACAGAAAAATGTGGGGAAAGATTAAAGACGTTGAGTGAAGTAGTTATTAGGTACATTTGGTAGAGCTCAATGCTCCAGAGTCCCGATAGCAGGAGCCGGGAAAAAGTACAGAAGTAACTGCCACTAGCTGTGCATGATGGGATACTGGTGGTCTCTGGATTCTTAAAGGCACAGCTTCTATTTTTAATACATATCATGGCTGCTTATGGGGCTATTCTGTCCTCTCCTTTCTTCTCTATCATGAAAAAAAGGAGTTTTGTGAAATATAGTATACTGGCTACCTTTTTTCACTTCAAGATGAAGCTGCGGCCAGTGTAGCCTATGTATATAGGCTGCATTATTGTGTCTATATCTCTTAAGAGTCTTCGCAGGCCTTCCTGAATAAAGGTAAAAAATACCCACTTAAGAAGATATATCTAAAGAAGTGCTCCGGGGTCCCCGCACATGGGCGGGACTATTCGAGTGCTTATGACCTTACATGGAAATCCCCTATGAGAGAAGGTGAATTTACATCCAATTCATCTAAAAGGAACAAACTTACTTAGTGAGTAGTTATCCTGAATGTCTAGCAGGTATCCAGCCCAGCCCTCATGGTCTTATGATGGACACCCAGTGTTAATTGCTGTTTTCTTTCCCTTTGATGCAACGCCAACAATGAGCCATTCTACTCTCTAGCCCAGGGACAGGCGTTTCCGCTCTCCTGTGCTCATACCTGTACATTTCCGGGTCATACTCCCATGGTGTTGCTTCAGCTTCAGTGCGGTCTTACAGTCCTGTTGCGAGAGATCGACCTTTGGGCACTGAGTCTTATGTTTGGTGTTGGATGGCCAGCTGCCTCTAAAGCATTCTCGTCTCTGGTGCTGCTAGGCACTTTCATCATCTTCCAGCCTCCTTTACCTTTTTTTCTACAGACCTATATTCCGTCTGAGATTTCTCTTTCTTTTGAGACAACCTATTTTTCTTTCAATTTGACCATTCGGTAATTCTCCAACAGTCCCTTAAAACCCTGAAACCAAGCACGATATACATGTTGTGACAGCACAGGCATCTAATCTAATGTTCCTATATTGCAAGGTAAAACAATTTACAATTACCCTTATCCTGCCTTCTGATAGTTAGAGGCTATGGTCTTCCCTTCCCTTGCATCCCATTGTCATCGGCCTAGGGTCACTGAGAGCTAAGTAACATTGTCACATTTGCTTCAAGTAGAATGTGGACATTCTGCTCCGCCTACATGAAAGTGACACTCCCCTTTAGAAAACACAACCTTCCCCTTGTTTGACAAAAGTAGCCCTATTTAGTGGGTTAATGTATCTTCTGCAGAGATATTGGTGTACCCAGGAGGTTTCGGTACAGTAAAGACATGAAAGATCAGACTGTCAAGGATTTGCTAGAGAGATCTCTGTTTAAGCTGCTGCTTAAAGGTTTGAGTAGTTATAGAATATCTTAGAATATTAATGTACCTGCTAAAAAGCAGATTATGCCCTATAGAGCACGTGCTCCAAACCCCAACATAGTGCAGTGCGTTTCAATTTTTTTTAAAGAGATCCTTGTGCAACCTGCAGGTCACAAGTTCCAGTACCAAAATATACATCTTCCTGTTGTAATCAGAAAGGCTTACATTTAACTCTTCGTAGAGTTCCCTCAAAAGTACATTGCTCTGAGGTAAAAAAAAAAGAAAAAAAAAGTAATGCTGCACTTAATGTTGGCACCACAGTAATTCAATTCTAATTTAATAATCATTTTTAGGACTTCATACCAAACTACTGTCGTTCCTATGTAATATAAATAACAGGTGGTACTATTAACAGACAAGGCAATTTAAAGGCATACAAGTTAGCGACGCTGGACAAATGGAAGAAATGGGTTTTGCCAGGACTCACACCTGTGATCTTCATTGAGTGTTCAACTCACTGAAATATACTGCTGGTTATAATGTGTGCAATATAAATGGTCAAAATGAATTCAGTTATCCTCAAACCCTTGCACACAGAGGCCACATTACATTATAAGGAATGTTTAGAATAGGCAGGGATTGTTTCCTATGGAGAAAGGATGTTACATATCTTACAGATATCAATTGCTGCTGTCTCCACTTGTACCACAGGTATCATTACATATATGTTCTCCTGAAATGCCTTCCCTTTTTTAGAGCCTGTGTAAAGCTGTCATAATGGTTTATCTGTTGGCAACTGTCACAATTCTCTCCCTGCACTTTGTGCCCACCGCCAGAGGGGTGCATAGTGTCACTTTCCTGTGTTCTAATAAGCTTCCAGATACCGCCCTGCATGCTTATCCTGACTTCCATCCATTTGGTCACTATTTGGGAATGGACATCCATTCCTTATCCATGCTGGGTTTTGTGAGGCCAGCCTGCTCATGCTTGAAGCCAGCCTGCTAATGATTGACCCAGAAATCCCTGCTCACTACTTTGTAACAGCAATTGTGGGCGAGGAACTTACTGAGCTTCAGTCTTACCATGTGAAGCTCCCGAGTGTTTCACCCCACATTCCCTTTATTGTTAATGTTGTGGTGTGTGTGTGTGTGTGTATATATATATATATATATATATATATATATATATATATATATATATATATATATATAGATATAGATATATATGGCTGCACGCCCATCCTGGGTGTAGTTATTCTGAATGCTAAATTGCCTCTTGAGTGCCCATCCTTTGAGTCTTAGCCATCTTGTTCACTTGTACAGGCTTCACATTTGGATCCCTTTTCTTTTCTGACTTCCTGTGTGATCCTGGGCAGCGCTGTACTCCTCTTTCTGTGTACATTTTCTACCCAGTTCCCAGTCCTTGCCGAAGTCCCTGACTGTGTTCTCGACATAGTCCCGGACCAAAGCTGAGGTACAGTCTTTATTATATATAACATTGTACATATATATAAGCAATTTTTGTATTATTGAAACCAGACATATACATATATCAACTTGTCTGTGAACGCAAACATGGCAGTAAATCTTTTAAACATTAAGGGAAAACGTTTAATGCACAGTCTGAGTATTTGTAAACCTATGAAAAAATGAACACAAAAGGTGACAACGAATCACTGAAAACAATAAGTTTCAAAATATATTGTTTATTGGGTGAGCCAGGTGGATTTGAGGCGATTTGAATGACGTCAGTTTTGAAAGCTGTGCTCCACTCAAATGATGCAGTGCGAAACTGGGTTGTGTGTGTCGTGCAGATGCTAGCAGTTGGAGGTGTGGGTCAGTGTAACTAAACACCAGTTCAGGGAAAGGCGTCTACTTAAGAATATATTTGTTATTTTCCTTTGTGTTATGAATAATAGACTGCTTAAGAACATATTTGTTACTTTCCTTTGTGTTAAGAAGAATAGACTCTGGGTCTTTCAACAAGCAGCTAATAATTATTTATTACCACTGTTGAGTGGGCGAGGGGCCATAACCTACAAGAGGTGGAGCAGTGAGTGGAGCAGTGAGTGCAGTGAGTGCAGTGAGAGCAGTGAGTGAGTCTTGATTGCAGATAGAGTGTATAGAGCTTATGCCATGACATTTTTCGTGTGAATTTGTTTTAACAAATGTACTTAACCAAAACCATGATGCAGGGAGTTGAACTGTGCAGCAAGGCTCACTTGCACTCAAGAGATACTGTGAATATAACGAGAGTTGTTCCGCTGTGTAAAGTAACTGATCTCTGCAGTCTATGAGGCAGTTAAAAGTGTACTGTACTGTGGTAATAAACTTGAATTTGACCTTTGCACTTTACTAATAAATGTGTGAAAAGGTGTTCATTAGTGCTACTGCTCTAAATTACATGTGAAATCAGGCACTTTTATTTTCACTGGTGTGCCTAGTGTGTGTCAGCACAATGGAATAAGATAGTGCACTGAGCAAATCCGTGAGTGGCAGTGCCTTCCTTAAGGACATAAAATTGGATGGAAAGTAATACAAACGCAGTTGCCAGACTATGCAATGAGATGACACCCCTTTTGATAGATACACATTTATTTACTTATTTTCTATATGTAGGCTAGAGATCCACTCTGTGATGTGTTGCTCGCTTTTGAGCTATACATGAATCTGAAGTGAAATAACACTATAGAGAATGCCCAGCCTAACTTGTGCCTCCCATCCTTAAAGTAGAGTCATGAAATGTGAATTTCTTGTTACCACACCCTCTCTATTAAGTTGTCCTTTCATCATCCTAGAAATGCGTGTTATCTTCAAGTCTTCTCTCCCTAGCCTTGGGAACTCTACACAATGTCATTTTGTGACATACCAATTCTTTGTTTTTCTATTATTCAACATTGTAACTTGAGTTCTGGTTCTTCCACCTTAGATGTTGATGTTCGCCTCAGTACCAACCAGGGAGAACCATGTTATCTATAAACAGTCGAGTCTGAGAACCAGCATAACTTCAACATTCACATCAATGGACTGTATATCATCCTGGAGAGGTTGTATATCAGATTATTGTTTGCAAAAATATTGTCTGACAGGAATTATGTGTCTGAAATATTGTTTGCAAAAATATCATCCTTCTGAGTGTAGATTTTCTATTATTAACTAGAATGGGCTATATATTCAGAACACAATATATCTGTCAGTCAATATTTTGCTTAAGATGCTCTGGGACACTACCACCAACAAATCTAGAACGCCAAAAACAACAGAACTCACTGACCATATTCACTGATGCCAGCCTTAACACCAAGGAAATATTCACCATTGTAAAATATTTCAACACACTTATCGGCCACCTCCAGCAACATCACACCCGTTGGATCTCTTCAAAAAGTTCTAAAGAATTTTTCTGTAACAAGATCACAGCCATATATGGCAACTTCGAGCCTCAACCAGACTCTACAGAACTCATTGCAAGCTTTCCCATATTGGCTGAAGAGCAAGCCCTTAACGTATGGCCCACCATCACCACAGACAAGACCACCATCATCACCATGAGGCCTATCCATATAGTTCCCTGACAGACCCAGGACCCCACCATGCCTTCAACAAGGGACTCACTAAAATCACCAAAAATCTCACTCACATCCTTATCCCTCTATGAGCTTTGTCACCTTCCCTGAAATCTGGCAAGAAGCCACTATCACTGCCCTTCTCAAGAAAACATCAGTGGACCCAGCCAAACTCACCAACTACAGACCAATCTCCCTCTTACCACACCCGGCCTCATGGACCCTCATGAACAGGTTTTTCAGTGACCACATTTTTTACCACTAGCTCCTCAATGCCACATAGCCCAGATTCAGACCCAAACATAGCATGGAAAGAGCATTCATCGCTGCAACGGATGACATCCCCATGATCCTTGACAGAGAGAGGGTGGAACTCTCGACAGCTTTTGATACAGTTTCACACTACATCCTCATCAGATGCCTACATGAGATTAGCATTCAAGGACCAGCCCTCTGCTGAATCGGCTCCTTCTTGACAGAAAGAACACAGACAGTTGCCTAACGTTGTACACCTCAGAAGCCCCAAAACTGAATTGCGGATTGCCTCAAAGATCATCCCTCAGCCCTACCTTCTTCAGTGTATACATAACCCCACTGGCCAACATCATCCACGGCCAGGACACTAGCATCCTTTTATGCTGGGACTCATACTGTCCCTCCCAGACTTGTTCGTCATTGTTAAAAAACTGGCCATGACCAGTCAAGTCATCAATGTCACAACATCCTGAATCCTCACCCTGAGAATATTTAAGAAGACCTTTAAATGGATCCTGAGCAACACCAGAAAATCCATCATCCATGCCCTTGTCACCAGCAATCTGGACTATGGGAACTCCCTATAGCCAAAATCACAAAGCAACTAACCAGAAAACTACAACCCATCCAGAATGAGGCAGCCAGGCTCCTTCTCAATCATCCACTCAGGACACACGTTACACCACACCTCGGAGAGCTCCACTGGCCTTTCAATATACAAACGCACTCAATTCAAACTCCTTACCCACCTATACAAAGCACTGCACAACTGAGGCTCATATTACCTGTTCAGTCACATCGCCTTCAGCTAAACATCCAGACACCTCTGCTCCCCTAGGTTCCTACTCGCACACATTCCTTGTATACACAAAAATAGAGCCGGGGGCCAAGCTTTCTCTTACATGGCTTCAAAATCTTAGAACGACCTCCCACTTCACATCAGAGCCTCCTCTTCACTCCTTGAGTCCTGCAATAAGCTGAACATCTAGCTCTTTGGCTCAGCCAGTCCTGCACCTTACAAAGCGAGGCGAGCAACAGGATATCCTCACAGATGATAGCGCACTTTATAAATACACATAACATACCCTAACAACACCCCCTCACATTAACCACAGTCAAATAATTAGCAAATGGAAAAGATATATTCAACATTCCTATCACCACCGCACCTAACCACAAAATCTTCAATTTTCTATCAGTCTAATGAGACATCGTAAATTCAATATTCTTAGCCCCAGCTCAGTGAGTTACTACATCTTACACTAGCATACAGTGATACCATATTTTCGTAAATGCTACTGCTATTATGAAGAAGCCTCAGATCTCCACAGTTACCATGACCTGCCAAGAGAATCATCTCTATGTTCATTGACAGAGGATAAAAACTGATGCTGGACTGACAATGAATGCTGCTCTCATATTTTCGCACAGGATGCTGATTTTGAAAGAAACGGGTCAGCAGGTTTTTTCTATCTTCCTTTTAGTATCATTTTGCATGGATGTGATCCAAAATATTAATCAACAAACCGCAATGAGATAAAAAAAATTGGCAGAGTGCTTTTAACATTCTTGCGTTTCTTTTAGGAAGAGTCTGAGCTAGCCTCCCAGGCATTTGAAACATGAATAGATGGAGCTTTTATCTAGCTCTATTGGAAAGCATGGAAGTGGAGTATTTCACTTGACACAAATACTCTTAAGAATGGTTTTATCTCAAGAGTGGTTGACACAGGACAACGTTCACTCATAGACCATTAAATCGTGAAGGTGAAGGACCTTGGGTATTGTGGTCTGTGCTCTTCTTTACCTGTAGGGCTATGCTTGGCGCTATGGTATGTATAGGAATTCGCTAAGGGACTTTGGACATTTATGAGGCGAAGGGGGCGGGGTCACAACACAAAATGGACAGACTTAGAAAATCAAAAAGCGTTAGGAAAGACAAGAAAGATAAATACTAACCAGGTTGAAAGAGAAAAGAAAAAAGTTGTGAAAAAGTACATTTCATGGTTTAGCGAGGCAGAGCTATTTCCAGCACATCCCACTATGAAATGAAGCTTGGCAGCAGCTTTGGCATGAACTGTTCTGCAAACCCTGGGGTGAGCACTCTTACCTTAGCTTCTGATGTTGGTTCCAGGTAGCATAGGCGATTGCCTAGTCCTTCTGCTGCCAGGCAAAACTTCCGTTGTTCTCTTTGGATGGTAGCAACACACTGAAGGACCACTTCGTCATCCTGTTAAAAAGATACAAGAAGATGAGTGAGACACAGTCTGTGACAGCGCAGAGCGAGGTGGGGGAGTCTATTGCGCTAAATTGACATGTGAATCCAAAGGTTTATTCACCTATGGGAGGGGGTGGGGGGCAGAGAAGCATCTTTTTGTTCAGTATCTCTGAGTCGAGTTGGTCTATAGAAGAGTCATTCACATGTCAAGCATAATACCTGCACTGTGACAAATCACACAGTCCTACCGGCTTATGATAGAAAACAACCTACAACTTGGTCAGATGCCTGACTGACCATCGAACAGTCTATCAAAAGGTCCTGCATTTCACCATTTCCATTATTCACACACAAAGAGATGATCGCCAGCCTCTGTGCCAAAGCTTTCAGCTCCAGTCCACCGTATGTATTGTGTCGGCCATAATGATATTTCTGGTATCCAGAGAAATGGTGAGTGGGAGTGGGGAAAATCATTTTTGTCTGCCGCACATTTGGAGAGAGAGAGAAAGGGAAATCAGAGGATTAGTTATTCCACTGAATTTAGGACACTGCAAAATATTTGGATTTTCACGGAATATTTTGCCATTCTCTAGTCGCTGCAAGGAAGTAGGGACTAAACTGGCTAACAAAATAAACACGTATATTTTGCAATATTACAAAAAGTCAGAACTATTAAAGAGCACAAGTCAAGACGTTTAAATCTTAATGCAGTAACACAATGTATACCGCATGCGTACGTCTTCTTTGTTAGATCATATGTGCCATGACAAGCTGGGGGAATTAAAAGGCAATGCCATGACTTAAAGTATGCTCTGGGCACACTTATCGCGGTCACAAGGTCAGAGGTCAAACTGACTGATGTGAATTTCATACCATAAATGATATAACTATTAAAACTGTGTGCATTTGATTAAAACATTTAAGGTAAGTGTTAGCGTTTAAATATTTACATTTTTTTTTGTTCCTACCCCATAACAGGCATAATTGCTGTAGATCGCGTGTCTGCTTGAACGGAAGGGCAGGGGAAAATCAAAAGTTTAAAGTATAATTCCTGTGAGAGATGGCTGGATGGGTCAGAGAGGGGAAACATTTCTTTGTATCACTAACGTATGTTTGTATGGACATCAATAAAGGGTAGTATGGCATGACAAGAGCTATCCCTGGTTTGTCCCTTGGCACCCATGGCCCCGCCTTTACTACGCAGAACAATAAGGAGCCAAGAGGTAAGTACGAGTACTGTAGGGATAGCCCTCCACTCAATAGACAACAATACAAAAAGATCCCAGTACCCTGGACACGGATTAGTGTTCATCTAATAAGGCATATTTCTGTGCTGGGAGACATTTAATTGGGTCCCTAGTCACTGGCCTATTCAACATTGAGTTAGGTGTTTGTCTTCAACAATGCCTATTCGTCCAAAACAAATTATTGTTTTAACCTTAAAAGAGGAAGGGAGAGTCCAAATCTGCTTTCTACTCGACATAACCACCTAAGACAGTAAGTGATCCCACACTTAAAACGAAACAACAATAGAAAAAGTGTGGTGAAGAGGAAGGCACCTCACGGGAGAACACCCTCGGGGCCCTTGGCAGATGTTTACCAGTTTCTTGCCCCTTTCTCATCATCGGTCACCATTCCTCTTCGAAAATAAAGTGTCCAAACGCAAAACCATTCGTGTATTGTGCAAAGAAGACAGGTGCAAGACAAAACCATCCAAGAAAGCACTCCTTGGTATGGAACAGAAAAAGTGATTAAAATCAACAGTCACACCAAAATTACAAATTTATTATTAGTTATGGTGTGTACTGGTGAACTAAAAAGGTTGGTAGCTTAACATCGCATACCAATACCCACAGCCAACATGTTTTACTGCCTTACACACTTATTGTTATTGTTATTGTTAGTGTGGTTTTATATCGCGCCTAATCACCTGCAGGTCTCTAAGCGCCTGGAAAGATGGAACAGACAATAACTTAGCAAGATGGAAACTGAGGTCATAGCTAGATTATACTGTGCTCATGCTTTTGCTGAACAGTAATGTTTTTAGGCTCTTTCTGAATCGTAATAGATTCCCTTCCCCGCGCAGCACCTCCGGCAGCCTGTTCCATAGCTGAGGAACTAGCACTGAAAAGGCTCTCCCTCCCTTAGTCACTAACCTGTAGCGAGGACAGACCAGTAGTTGGGAGTCTGAGGATCGAAGTGTTCTCATAGGGCAATAAAGCTGCAGACGATCTTTGATGTAGGCTGGGGCCTTGCCATAGATTGCCCTATGGGCCGTGCATAAGTTCTTAAATTCCACTCTTTCTTTAATGGGGAGCCAATGCAAACTTTGTAGTAGGGGAGTGGCTTTAGATCTCTTCGGTAGTCAGAAGATCAACCGGGCAGCGTCATTCATTATGACCTGAAGTCTACTGGTCAGAGTTTTAGGCAAGCCAAGCTAAAGGGCATTACCATAATCAATTCTGGAGATGATGGTGGCCGCTACTATTGATCGCATCATGGACTGTGAGAGGACAGGAATTAACTTCCGCAGTTGCCGAATGATGTTTGTGCAACTTCCCACAACCGCAGAGATCTGAGATTATTGGCAGATTCATCAGGGCTCACCACTTGGTCACTACACCAGTGTTGGACATCCTCATAATGGAAACTGTCGAGTTGAAAGGACAAGGCCATAGTTAAAACCAAACGTTAAAACCCAACCTTGGAACACACTCACACACTTTGTAATGTATTTGCAACTAATGCATAGATTAGTTACCCTCATTCAGCTATGTCCTCTCCTACCAGCTGAAGTAGGGAAAGATACTTGATCTGGACGTCGATTGTATCATCAATCTATAAGAAGTATGTATGGCATTACCAAGGGTTAGAAATACATGAATCCCAGCCAAATACATACTATACTATACTCTGGAACAAATCGTTGTCGTGCATTGCACTGTGGGTGAAAGTCTAATCTTATTTCTACAACTTAGCTGTTCATAATAAGATATATTTTATTTTATCCACTCGCAAAAAACGTGTGTTCTGTGCCGCTTAAAGCTCATAGTAAAACACAGATTCACGCTCTCGATAGTAAGACAAAGCTGCACGCGCTAATGCTCACGCAAATGCATACTCTATTTGTAGGGAAATGCATGGAAAAAATCCATTGTCATGCATTGCACTGCGAGTGAAAGTATAATCTTATTTCTACAACTCAGCTGTTCATAAAAAGAAATATTTTTATATTTTATTTTATCCACTTGCAAACAACGTGTGTACTGCCACGCTTGAAGCTCATAGTGAAACGTAGATTCACGCGCTCAATAGTAAGGCACAACTGCACGCGCTCGATCTTGTACATTCAAGGGGTATTCAAGGGGTATTGCCGCTAGTCAGTCGGTTCCTTCCAAAACGCTCCGAGCCCCCACCATGAGGTAGAACGGGACTCCAATTCACTGGATTGTCGGACTCGTACAAACCACTGAGTCTAACGGGAAACTACTTCAGTAAATTACCGGACACACACAACACACGGCGTAGATGGTATTAAAGCTCCTGTGCGTCTCACATCCTGCCCCCCTACTCCTCACTGTATGTATGGACCACGGGGTGGTAAATCATCCCAGGAACACTCCGGTCTGTGTTAGATCGACCTTTGAACTACATCTCACAAAGTCTACTCCTTTCCGATCACGTGACAAAGGAAACTACTGTGGGCGCCATCTTTTAGTGGTCTGCTAAACCCCTGCATACTACATATTGTGTTAATAGCCTAACATTCACAGAACAGTAGGCTATAACCTGTTTATTCAAACAGTACACTCAGGATATGTTGGGACTCATTTCATCCCTTAATTCTAACAGTACACTCGCCGGGTATAAATGCAACGGGGCTGAGTGTCATTCGTCCCGTCTGTTTATGTTTGGTAATATCTAAGGTCTAAACACTGCCCTCAAGCGTGCTACAGACTAAACAACCCTTATCATTTACTTTGGAGTCTTGTCAAGCATTGATGCCTTTACCATCAACACATCCATATTGAAGGTTGAGAGCGTGCAGCAACCCCCTATCCATTTCATCTGTTGTTATCTGTATAGTTATATTCGTTTCTTTTGTTTATTGTTGTTATCTATATGACTATATATTTTTGAGGTAGAGGTATCTACGCAGGACTCCACTACAGTGCCAATAAGGTTTCCCAAACAAGGGATTGATTACAGTTTGAGCCAGCCATACGGTTTCAAAAATATACATGTTTGATGTCTGGTTGACGTCAGACGCCTAAACCAGAAGCAATGTAGGAGACGGAGTGCCGGAATCAGAGCGGATACTCGAAGGAAATATCTTTCAGCAAAGCAAAACAATTTCTCTCCACCGCCCGTTTATGAGCTAACAGTGCTGGGCACCTTAATTCCAAGCAAGAAATCACTTGTAAAGAGCCCCAATTCGAGATACAGAGTACCAGAGTGCCCCGAAAAGAACATTGTTGCCCTACAAAAGCGACATTTCAGTACAGGACAGTCTCCAGTCCAGGTCCTGAGGAGAGCCCCTCATTAATACGTGGGTTCAAAACACGTTGACACACTACTGGAACAAGATTCAGGAAGGGCATGTCAGCATTTTGATTGTGTACATTATTTTACCTGTTCTATGACCCTATTATTCGCTATTGTTCCAGTACAAACAAACAAGCAGGCTAGCAAAAATATTTAGTGCCTCTTGGTTGTCTATAGGTTGTATATCAAGACTGGTGCCTTAAACATTGATTGACAACAGGCATTTTTTGTTTGTGTTTTATGTATATACCGTGTAAATGTAAATATGTTTCATTCATAGTGATTGTCTAATTTATGTTGTGAAAAGTGTAATTCTATGTGAATTTTTGCTACTGAAACTGTATCGTTCTCTTGTCATATACGAATTCTGTGGAAAATGAAAAAGAGTAAAAAATACTAAATGAATAGTGTGTCCGCTTAGATCAATTGGGTAAGTGGTACCTTAATTCGTTGTTATAATTAACCTACCTTGCCAACATGGTTTTGTTGTTGCTATATTTAATGTTGGCATCGAAACGTCGTCAACACCCAAACACCCTATGCACCAGACTCAAGCTATAACACATTGTGCAACGGTGTTAAATGATTAATTTGTGTCTGTCTATACCTGAGTACAAGTGTACAGACCCATTTTGGCTTGCCTTTTGGCCAATTCTGTGTTCGTTGTTCTGTCTTGTGTTCTGTGGGTCACGGCTGTGCCCACTTGTCATCTGAATGTTTTATTTGATACTACTTTTGAAAAATATTATGAAAATAAATTCTTGTCTGGCTGGACAAAAGACATACATTCTATTCTAGTGTATGGTTATCTATCACACTGTATTCTCCCTGAATAGGGACCACTGTTCTCTATAACATGAAATTGCCCAAGGTCCCTGTCTAAATTTCCTTTGGGCTCCCTTGTTCTGTATAATAAGACCCCTATTCGTGTGCAATCAGTTAGTCGTGACCACCACAGAATATTTCATAAGATGTTTAGGTGTATGGTTCAACATAGGTTCAATCCTTCGCTCACTCAGCTTGAATATTCGGGTTTGAGCATTTGCAGTGGAACACTTTTTCTATACATTTTTTGTTCACCTTTTCGGATAACATTAACCTCATAATAGTGAACTCTTTCTTTTCTTTCCGATGTATATTTTATCTTTCAACATGCAACTCGCAATACGGTTTCCGACACACTAGCCACAATGCGGTTCACCATAGACTTCGTCCCGTAGGATACATTTTTTAGAGCACTCGGGTAAGATTTAAATCTGGGGCAAGGACAGGCACATTATGTTCGTTAACTATTACCTACTTCTTTGAGTATGTTACGGTGTAGTCTTTATCAGTTTTCTCCTTTTTTTTGTCAGTTGGGTTCAGGCTCTCTTCAGACCTCGGCCAGCAGGATAAACTTTTAAGAGAACTCGGGTAAGATTTAACTTTGGGGCAAGTACCGCTTGCACTTTTTGCCATTTGTCCATTCAACACACTGAGCATACTCTGGAGTAGCTTTTCACGGATCCTCCTTTTTACAGAAATTGGGTCCAGATTTTGCCTGCCGGCATTTTTCACTGACGGTATCATTTCTGTTGGATTAGCAGGGATCGGACAATCAAAATTCACTATTAGACTAAATTCAAGGCACAATGTACGGATGCATGTTGGGAATAGTGGTTTCTTATCATACACCTTTTTATGAGAACTTGTAATGAGAACTTGTAATACGTTTTTTCACGATATTTATGTTTTAACTCAGCATACCACTCTCGGCCTCTCTCTCGGCAACTCGTAAAAAGATTGCTACAATAACTACACTAGTGCAGTTACTTTTGCTTTACTTTTTCCTTTGCTTTTTTCACCCTATTATTGAGCTGATCTACTGAGCACTTCGTTGCACATCAAGAGGCTGATTGAGACATGACTTTTACCACTCGGAAGACTTTTTCCAGTTAAATTGGAGTTTCGTGTGATGATGATTGGTGGCTTTCTGTATCATTCATACACAGTGGGAAATTGTCCCTCACGTCATGAGGTCATGTATATTATATAATATATCTAGATGTTAAAAAATTCCTATATTCTTTGATTGTAGACACCCCTGACGAAGGGCTTCTGTTTCAGCCGGAAATGCATTGGGATGAATTATATTGCTAGTCTCAAGAAAATGTCAAGACTAGCTTTCAGTTGGAAGACTAATCGACAAGAAACCAGTCTTTAAAATAAATCGACTTGATCAACATTTTGTTTAATAGTGTTTAAATGTCTACCACTTTTGTTTGTTGAATACCAGTGTCTTTGCAATTTTCCTGTTCATGTTGTTGAAGAGCATCACCAGAGTTATAATCATGTTATAATCCTGTTATTTGATATATTACAGTAGTGCACACTGTGTCTAGAGCACTTGTTCTAGGTATTCTCATCATTTGCATTTGGGGGTGAGGGTGGAGCCCGCTCACAGAGTGCACACACAGTTTGAAAATGAGTTCATTAGTTCTCAATTCAGAACAGAATTTGGAGTCATATTTTAGAGTGCAACACAACTTTCTTCATTTTGCACAACTATGTGTGCCATACTCTTAAATGTGCAAATTAAGTATCTTACTTTCTCACACTTTACCAGATGGAACTACGGCCAGATGTACTAAGCAATTGTTTGTGACTGCAAAAAAAGAGCGTTTCGCAATATTGCAGATTTTGCGATAGTAAAATTACTATCTCCGATTTACAAAACCCATTTTATGATTCAGAAAAGTTTATTTAAACCCATACTGAATCAGAATTTGGAAGCAGCATGGCAGGGGTGTTACTTTCATATTGCATCTCATCATGTTAGGCGCAAACTATTGACCAGATACAAATTCTTCAAAGGATGTGGTAAGTGATTTGAAATGGGTAGGAGCCCTCTTAGGATTCATCCCCGTTTGGGAGTGGTGATGGCAGCCTCTGAGGGAGTAGGCAGTGGTTGAGAGGTCCACTGCCTGCTCCCCTTGATGTTTTCCAAATGGGAAACTTATTTTTAATACTACAGTGGTTGATTTAAGGAAATCGGTCAACTTTAAAAGAAAAAATCAAGTGTGGGAATGCAAACACAGGGATGGTGGTCTGCAGTCTCTTGCAGACCACCGTCCCTGTGTTTTTAGGCAATCACAGGGCTCAAAAATTAAGACCTGCCTCATTGATTTTCAGTAGACGGGTCACTCTGTGACACCCTGCGAATTATGATTTTGCGAACCAACCTAATAGAAGCAAAATAAGAGCCTATTCACAAAAGATCTGTGCACAATTTGCATCCTCTGTTTGCGAATGGACTCTTGGTACATCAGGTCCTTCATGCCTATGGGACTTTGTATGATGGCCTTATCCTACAATTATTTTTTAGATTAGAATGTCGTTGAGTTATCACAAGACACATCTTTTGTGAGATGTTGCATTGTATTTTTACAACTAAGGAAAGCATTTAGCGTTTTACGGTGCAGAAGCCCTAATGCAAACAGTTGGGACACCCGCTCACCAAGCACTGGATTTTCCCACCTTATTTAGAGTTGTGAAGTACTGGCGGTTTGCACTGGCCTCAGCTGGCTCTGTTGGTACAAACCTGTTCCCTGGATGACTTTCTGCCACTTGCCCACCCGTTCCTGGTCACGAGTGCTCTTTCCTGTGTAGGACCGGGTGACCATCCCGAGATTGCCCTTCCTGGGACTGTCAAGAGAGGCATTATGGTGCTAGACAGGGAAATCAATCAATACCCCAAACCACAGGGAGAAAGCTCCTAATACGTTGAGTCTGTTCATGGTTCAGTTTTTCCAAAAATAAACTCCTACTGTTGGAGTGTTTCTTGAAAACAATGAAAAAACATTGGTGAGTGGACTAAAAAAAAACAAGCATTTACAATGCAATGGTTTCGCCTTTGGAAAAGTTAGAGCTATTGGCATTGTAAATGACAAAATTTGTATTTATGTGTTGGTTTTGAAAACAGATAAATAAATGGCATTGTCATTTACATTGCCATTAGCTTAATCTCTCGCAAATGTGAGACCTATTGTACCCTCCGGACGAGCTCAGCAGACAGAAATTACTACCACACTCACACACCCAGAGCCACACACACACACCCAGAGCCACACACACACCCCCAGAGCCACACACACACACACAGACCCACCCAGAGCCATACACACACACACAGAGCCACACACACACACCCAGAGCCCCCCCCTACACAAACACACCCAGAGCCATATATATATATGTACAGTAATTATCCAAATGTGGGCAATACAAGCACCTACGCTCAACAAGAGCTTTATCAAAGGCCTGGTTGGTGGTTGACTGTTTTGCATGAAGCACAAGAAATGTGCTTTATGCCTCACAGGCACTCATAAATGTCCTCTGACAGGTAGACAGGTGCAAAGTTTCCTGGGAAGTAATGGAAGAGGAAAGGAAGAGAGGAAATGGCAGGATGAAGATTGAAGCGAGGGAAGGAAGAAAGGGTCAGGAAAGAATAAAAAGAGGAGACGTGAATAGAGAAAGAATGAGGGTGAACACAGTGGTATAAACTTGGAACACAGCTAAGTATGGTGGCCAGATTTTGAGAAGGAAAAACTGGGACGCAAATACCAACACCATATTCCATATTCAGAACAACAACAGCTGCACTGTGTCCAAGGTAAAATCGCATGTATTGTCATTACTCTGCCATAAATATTTACTTGTATGCATGTTCAATAAACACATGATAAGGTGCGGAGTCGACAGAGTGTGAGGTGAGGTGGGGGTGGGTGGGTGGGCTGCAGTATAGTGGGCAAAGGAGAGCGGGTGGGGGAGAAGCACTGGGCGGCAAGCGGGGGAGGAGGGGGCGAGAGTGCGGGGTATAGTGGGCAATTCAAGACAATAACACAGCAATGTGAAGAGTGGGGTGGCATAGCGAGCACTGAAGCAGGGCTGCGGCAGAAGCGAAATAAAAATGGCTTTTCACTACATGCAACATGAATATCGACGGCAGGAAGGGGCTTCAAAAGATGGGAGGGGGGGCTCGGGTATCCTTGGATTGCTTTCCCAGGAGGTTGGGGGCAGACGAGGTGCAGGGGAGGAGATAGGCGGGCAGCTGCAGGGGGTGAAGCGCTGTCGGGTCATCGCGGAGCTGCACATGGTGCTTCAACCCTGGCTTCGGCCTTATGCTAGGGGGTGGGGGGGGCTTGCAAGTGAGCGTGACAAAAGGACAAAAGTTTCCTAAAGAGTGACCGAAGGAGGCGGGCACCAATTTGGTCAGAGGGGTGGGATCTGGGGGAGGCAGGGAGCTGCGGCAGGTAGCGGAAGAAGGAGGTTACGGGATGGCTGGCATTGCAAATTGAATAGGAAGTCCTCTTACGGTGCGCCAAGACAATGAAAGTTTTCGCTCCACAGAGGCTAACACCATTGTTTTCTAAATACGCTATGTGTGGCTCCATATTCAAAATGACTTTCGTTATACAGGGCCAGCAATTTAATTTTGGTCTAGGACAAAAAATACATGCACTATGCATTGGTAGGCGGTCGACGGTCTGGTGGATGGGGACGGGTTGTGGTCTTGGGGGTGAACGGGCCATCATTGGCGGCGTAAAATAAATACTGCGGGGAAAGAGAGGCTCGGGAGATGGCTGGTAATGCAGGAGATTTGGGGCTGTTGAAGGCTGTCGGGTGAGAGCATTTGGAGTCCGAAGCATGGTAAAGGCGGGCGGTGGTCGCGTGTAAGCACCACTGGGCATGGAGGTGCCGAATGAGTCCTTGGTTAGGGGCGTGTGTGGTGCGGAGGGGGAGCCCGCTCCGTGTGGGAGGTCACGGGGACCATGCAGGGCGTGCGGCAGCTAGGCAGGACGCGGGCCACACTCCAGCACACTATGCTGTGGTCGGGTCTTCTTTCATCTCGGCAATCCCCCTCCCCTCATATGCGGGTATGCAGTTTGTGCGATGGGTGGAGGGTGTATGGCTCAGAGTGCCTTACCGGCAGGACGTGGGGGTGGACACGGTGGGCGGGGGGTGGGTAGGGGACAGGGGATGGAAGGGGTTGCGGGACACAATGTTGGAGACCCCACAGGGAGTATGGGTGCCACCTGACAGGCCTTCAAGTCGACACTTAAAAAGCAGGGGCGGACCGCGCGGGTGACGCCAGGGGTTGTATTTTGCTCTGTATGTATGGTTGCAGTTCCTATGGTGAAGGGCCCGGTCACCTCTCCCCTAGCCGGCCAGAGGCAAGCATCTACTCGGATTGTTAATAGTAATAGCCCGCACGGACGTCGTGAGGGGGGTGCGGACCGCGCGGGTAGCGCCATTGGTTTGGTGGTAAAGTGGCCCTGGGGAGGGCACAGTGCGAGAAGAGCAAGGGGGAGAGAGAGAAAATGGCGCCAAGGGGAGTGGGAAGTTACGGGGGGATGGAGCACCAACACGAGCAGCAAGGAATTCACAGCGTGGGGGTTTAGGACAGGGGAAAGGGGGCCGTCCGAGTAAAGGAAGGGGTAAAATAAGGAGGCAGGGAGGGTCGCCTAGGGGGCGGACTGGCAAATTGGGTCAGTGCGGGGTGGGCGGGGGCTGCTTCACCAGGTATGCCAGGAAGTTGTGGAATCCTTCTCCTCCCCCCCTCCCCTCACTTCCCCTCCCCTCCCCTCCGCCCTGTAAGTGAAAGATGGAGGCAAGGGTCAACACAACAGGGCGGAGGCTCTGGGCATCTACGGAGCCAACAATGTATACAGGGAGAATGACGGGACTGGGGGAGGGGGGGCGATGTCTAAAGGGGGGGTGGGGGCCAGGCAGAGCGAGGAGAGAATGCCTATTCAGGTCTCAAAAATGGGACATCGGGCGGGATGGGTCAGGGCTGCCAGGGTACTTAGCAGATCTAAGCGAAAGGGGGGGGGGGTTAAGCGTAGAGCGGCCGACGCGGTTCGGAGGCTACTGTGCCCAAGAGCAGTGGTTGAGGGAAGGGACGTGTCGGGAGTTGGAGGGGCATCAGGCACGGGCCTTTCATCCTTCTAGGGCCAATTGGAATGGGGGTTTACTGCCGCAGGTGCTGGGGGGGACAACGCGGAGGGTTGGGCGCTGTCGGGAAAGGGGATTGCAATAGAGGTTGTGGGGATGGCCGAGGGCGGGTCGGCGGTGCCGCACAGACAAGGGCCCTCGGGGAGGCACTGGTTGTATTGTGGCTGGGCGATCTTAATTATTTATTTATGTTAGTTAGGCGTTTTATATAGCGAGGACCTTACCCGAAGGCATCAGAGCGCTTCGCAGTGGGAACAGTAATGATGCATGAGGGAAAAATGACAAGTGAACAAATTACAAAAGGAGGCGTTGAGTTACATGAGGCAAGGGTGACAGTTGTGAGCGAGCAGAATACAGGAGGTAGCAAACGGTGCAATATAGGAAGAAGAGTGACAGGGTTACAAGAGAAAAGAATATAAAATTAGGAGGTATAGTACTGCAACAGATGGCAGACACTGAAGAACAAGAACAAACGTTACGTAGCCAATGTGGCACTTGTGCAGGTATTACAAACTAACAAAACGTGCGATGTAACGAAGAGTGTGTTTGCAAGAGAAAAGTGGCTCATGCCTGTTACAAAGGAGTACTAAATACCGCTCTGAAAGGGGTTCGGAAATACATAGAGGGCTTGAGGATAACTGACGGGAAGTGGGAAAGGTACGGGACGGAAGAGATGGGCTTCAGTTGGGCGGCAGATGGGGTGCCATAAGGGCCGTTAGGCATGTCCGAGGAGAGGGTCAGCGGAGGATGCCACTGCCCCCACCCCAGATTGATTTAGTGTGACAATTTTGCAATGGCAGTGTAATTAGGAGGGACATTAAAGAACGAAGAGGGAAACGCGAGAAAAATAAAGCATATACCTATATAAAGTTTTCTACAAGGCGGATGGTTAAAGGCACGGACAGCGGGAGGGGGGGCGGGTTAACGGGTACACGGACAGCAGGAGGGGGGTGGGCAGGCACACGGACAGCAGGAGGGTGGTCAGGAAATAGCCAGCGGGACAGGGAACAAGACGAACAATGAGCACAAACATCGGTGAAAAAAAAAAAAAGTACACGCCCACAGTGTCCACGTCTTCATGACGTTGTGAAGAGGGAAAGAATCGGCGGAACGCCCACCAATCGCCTCGGGAAATGACGGACAGTTCTCTCTTCCAATGGCTAGCCTCCATTTATGGAGCTAGCCAATGGAAGAGAGAGGCGGAACGAAGGCCACACTGTTCTAACATTAGATTTCGCCTTCGCCGAAAAGCTGCAGAGTGCGCAGCTTTCGACGAGGCAAAACCTAAAAAGATGACACCCATTTGGAAAAGTTCAGTTGTTTTGGGGCTGAATAGAAAGCACAAAAGGCAGCAGCGGTCATGCCTACAGCCTCTGCTACTCTGATGGACTGGCGGACTACCCACAGCATTTAAATTACCCGTTAGTTTCACTTATAGTTTTACTGTCAGATACGGGCCACGCCCCAAACACACAACTCGTATTGTCAGTGCTGAACAAGACATTCATTAAATACTCCAGTGTCATCTATCGCTAGCGTTTCATTTCTGCACTCATCCTCCACACATGTTCCTGGGTATGCATTCATTAGTTGTTTGCCAGGGGTTCAGGTCTACAAGGTTAGATGCTGCTCTTATTCCGGGTCTGTTCACGAACACAAAATATGCTCTCTAAAGCCCACACGTCCACTTTAAAGGAAGAATGACACAACGCGCTAATGGGCCAATCAGAGTCCAGAGCTCTGGATATGACCCCTTCATTTCCTGCCGATTATAACAAGCGGATATTGACTCCCACAGTGGCGAGCACGAGGATACATGGCACTCCTGAGAGTTGACTATTGATTGAGGTCAGCACTTCCTGTGACAAGCGCTCAGTCTGGGCTCTGACAAATGGAGAATTCAGAGACTTCTTGCAAATGAAACCAGCAATCTAATCACGAAAGAGAGCCTACTGTGGCTGCAAGAGCATCAGCTCCCTTGAGGACAGTGGTCTAGATGAAGATGGCTGCACACCTCATCGTCGCCACCCAATTAGCGCTAATGGCCGTTCATTCCCAATGGGATTATTAGTACCCCTTCCGAGCTGTCATTACAGTGAAAGGCAGAACTCGAGGAACACTACACTAACCTTTGATTCTTTTCACTCAGATGTAGGAGCAGAAGACCAGATTTGAAATCACAAATCATGCCTCTGATCCCTTCACTGCCGCCTAAATGTATTGTGGCACCTTAAGAAAAACATATTATATTATTATTAAAGACATATTATTATTTATTATCTACTTCTCCATTTATCTACGAGCCTTCCTTATCTCACTTTGAATTGTGATCTGTCTGTCCAGCTGTCAGTCACCCCTGCGTACAGTTCTGCCATATCATATTCCAATTTTTTTTCTGTTAATTTCGTTCCCCCTCTATCACACCCAAGTGTTGTCCGCTTATCTGCCCATGCATTTACCTGTATTATCAGTCAGAGATATATCTTTCATCTAAAGTATCTGTTTGACTCTCTTAGAGCCGCCCCACAAAGTGTCCTTCCACGCTGAAGTGCTTCAGAAACAGATTCAGAGCAAGCATCATTGCCATCAACAGGCAACCAGCCAGGATGCTTAAGAGGAGCACAGGAAGAACAGAAATCAGCAGCATAACCTTCGACTTGGCAGGTCACGTTTTCAGAGTCTGCATCACATAATAAAAAATCGGGTGTATGTTTTGACTGCACAAAAAATAAGGGACAGAGATAACAGATCACAAGCCAATTTTCAAAGGCAAACCATATGATTAAATGTGGGAATAATTCAACCTTAATTTTCCTAATTTGCTAGCACTATAACCGTGGACAAAATGGTGGATATTAATTTTCCTTGATGTTGCTTCCACACAGAGGGCCTAATGTTCCATAGGACGCAGGTAGATGTACTACAATACAACAGAACACACATGACTGCTCTAACCAGTAAACCTACTAGCTAGAAAGGACTTGGAGAGTATCTGATTTTCCTTGAAAGCTATATCTAAGTCATTTCCATTTTATCAGAAGTAATAGCAGACTTGTTGCTTATATCCCTAAACTCCTTAACCTACAGTTTAACATTTTTATGATTGGAAATAAAAATCTAAATTTGGATTAAGTAAACACAATTGCCAAAGTGTTGAATAAAACAGTAGTAAAAGAATGCTTTGGAGTCTTAACATTAAGAAATCAAACAGTAATTGGAAAACACATTTTACTGACTTGTTTAACAATGACCACCTGAGAAAAGTTACAGCTTTCATTATGAACATATCCAAATGGAAAAGGGGGGGGAACACCAATGCCAGACAAAAGCCTGACTTTATCTAGACCATCAGATAGTATACAAAAACCATGAGGAGGACACCATTCCTTTTATTCAAGAGACTAATACCCTTAAACGCTACTTCAGGCAATGAGGCACTAGTACAAACAAGCATTTACAATGCAATGGTTTTGCCTTTGTTAAAGTTAGAGCTATTGCCATTGCTCTTGACATTATTTTTATTTATGTTTTTTTAACATAAATAAATGGCATTGTCATTTACAATGCCACTAGCTTTATCTATCGCAAATGACACACACAAACACACACAGAGCCGCCCCACACACACCCCCACACAGAGCCCCGCACACACAGCCCCCCACACACACAGCCACACAGAGCCCCCCACACACACAGCCACACAGAGCCCTCCACACACACAGCCACACAAAGCTTCCTACACACACAGCCACACAGAGCCCTCCACACACACCAACACAGCACAAGCAGGCAACAGGGGCAGACGGAGGCACAAGCAGGCAACAGGGGCAGACGGAGGCACAAGCAGGCAACAGGGGCACACAGAGGCACAAGCAGGCAACAGGGGCCCACAGAGGCACAAGCAGGCAACAGGGGCCCACAGAGGCACAAGCAGGCAACAGGGGCCCACAGAGGCACAAGCAGGCAACAGGGGCACACAGAGGCACAAGCGGGCAACAGGGGCACAAGGAGGCACAAGCGGGCAACAGGGGCACAAGCAGGCAACAGGGGCACGAAAACGGAGGCACAAGCAGGCAACAGGGGCAGGTGGAGAAAACACAATTTTCAACAGCCCACTTGGCTCTGCAACAGTTGCCTTTGAAAAGCAATACGGCGTAATGGGCATGATCAAATCCCGTCCCCTGCATTAAAAACAAGCATTAGAAATGCAATAGGTCTCGCAGCATTAGAGTTAGTGCTTTTATAATTGTTTATGGGTTTTTTTGTAAATCTTTAGCATGAGGTTGAGGGTGAGTGAGGGTGAGGGGTTGAGGGTGAGTGAGGGTGAGGCTGAGGGGTTGAGGGTGAGGGTGAGTGAGGGGTTGAGGGTGAGGGGTTGAGGGTGAGTGAGGGTGAGGGGTTGAGGGTGGGTGAGGGGTTGAGGGTGAGGGGTTGAGGGTGAGGGTGAGTGAGGGTGGGTGAGGGTGAGTGAGGGTGGGTGAGGGTGAGTGAGGGTGGGTGAGTGTGAGTGAGGGTGAGTGGGGGTGAGTGTGGGTGAGTGGGGGTGAGGGTGAGGGATTGAGGGTGAGGGGTTGAGGGTGAGGGGTTGAGGGTGAGGCGTTGAGGGTGAGTGAGGGTGAGGGAGGGGTTGAGGTTGAGGGGTTGAGGGTGAGTGGGGGTGAGTGAGGGTGAGGGGTTGAGGGTGAGTGAGGGTGAAGGTGAGTGAGGGTGAGTGAGGGTGGGTGAGTGTGAGTGAGGGTGAGGGTGGGTGAGTGTGAGTGAGTGTGAGTGAGTGTGAGTGTGGGTGAGGGATTGAGGGTGAGGCGTTGAGGGTGAGGGGGTGAGGGGTTGAGGGGTTGAGGGTGAGGGGTTGAGGGTGAGGTGTTGAGGGTGAGGTGTTGAGGGTGAGGGGTTGAGGGTGAGGGGTTGAGGGTGAGGGGTTGAGGGTGAGGGGTTGAGGGTGGGTGAGGGGTTGAGGGTGGGTGAGGGGTTGAGGGTGGGTGAGGGGTTGAGAGTGAGTGAGGGTGAGGGTGAGTGAGGGTGAGGGGTTGAGGGTGAGTGGGGGTGAGTGAGGGTGAGTGAGGGTGAGGGGTTGAGGGTGAGTGAGGGTGAGGGGTTGAGGGTGAGTGAGGATGAGGGGTTGAGGGTGGGTGAGGGTGAGTGAGGGTGAGTGTGAGTGAGGGTGAGTGAAGGTGGGTGAGGGTGAGGGGTTGAGGGTGATTGAGGGTGAGGCGTTGAGGGTGAGTGAGGGTGAGGGGTTGAGGGTGAGTGAAGGTGAGGGTGAGGGTGAGTGAGGTTGAGGGTGAGTGGGGGTGAGTGAGGGTGAGGGGTTGAGGGTGAGTGAGGGTGAAGGTGAGTGAGGGTGAGTGAGGGTGGGTGAGTGTGAGTGAGGGTGAGGGTGGGTACTCCTCGATGACGGGCGTGGGTGGGGGGCAGTGCTGGAGGATGTGGCGGGGGGGGGGGGCGGGGCGGTAATCGAAGAACAGGGCGAGAGAAAAAAAATCTAAATAAGAGAAAAAAAATTAAAGGAGAAAAGACAATTACCGGAGAAAAGAGAGGCTACATAGACGTTGCTCGGGGGCGGGAGGGGTTTAATAGGTGCCCGGGAGGGTGAGAGATAGGCGGGAGCGGAGCCGGGTTCAGAGTTACAGCTGGTTTGTGGGCAGAGAACGGAAAGTGCGTCCGGGGAGGGTAGAGGTAGCGAGGCCCGAGGAGCGAGAGGAGGGGAGAGCCAGCGGTGAGCGATAAAGGGTTCGGAGAGGTAGTGCTGAAGTGATGGGGAAAGGCTCGCGATAAAAGGCCCTAAGGGAGAGCCCGTGCTGGGACTGGAGAAGGGCGAGGCATGGAAATCAAACCACGGGGGAGGGCAGGTGAAGTGTGGCCGGGGGAGGAGGCTAGCCAGTGCGGTGGGCGGCTGGAGGGACAGCAGAGGTGGAGGAGAGAGAAAGAGGCGGGAGGGGCTGGCACGAAGATGGAGCGGGAAGGGTGGCAGTGCAGAAAGAGTGGTTTGAGCCCTGGGGAGAGGCCGTGGGAGGGAGAGCAGTGTTATTGTGTGTCGGGGCGTTGTAGAGGGAGTGAAGGACTATGTATGTGTGCTGTTTGATATAGCGCCAGCCTTCACCCAAATATGATAGAGCGCTTTACATTTGACGATTGAGTCCCAGGTAGCCACGGAGAGTCAGTGGGTGAATGACGATAAAAGTGGGGCAGTATAGAGTCAGTGATATGGGGAGATAAAGTGAGGACCGCCAATCCCTGAGGAAGAGGAAGGAGGAGTAGCAAGTGCAGGAGGAGGATAAGGGTGGATGAGGAGCACGTGCTGCAGGAGGGAGGGGGAGTAAGGCAGGAGAACCAGTGCTGGGGGGAGTAGAGTATGGTCGCGTGCCAGAGAGGGGGCGGGTGCACTGGGCCGAGAGGGAGGGGCGCCGACAGTGTTGAGAGCAGCAGGTGTTGTGAAATGGAGATAAACTGGGCGGAACAAATAAATGATGAAGGCAGGAGATTGGGACTAGGCGCGAAGACCGGATGGAGACTTTAAAGGGGGTGGGGGGGAGAGTGTAGAGGCAAAGTTTGTCAGGTGCAGAGTAATGATGGTACATTTAGGGCCGACTTCTGATATGGGCGAACTGGGCCCAAGCCCAGGGCGCCAAGCTCCAGAGGGGCGAAAAGAACTGTCAGCACAACTACCCTTGCAAACACCAACACAACTCCTCTGTTCCTTTGTCCAGTGATCTATTCAAAGCGCTATCTAGCCCCCTGCTGCCACACATCAACAGCCCCGCCCCTCCAAACAACTTGGAATTAGCTTCACAGGGGGTGGGAGCTACCTTGTGGGTAACTCGAGTGAGGGGGGGGGAGATGTGTGTTCTGACACAAGTCAGTGCTTGATGTAGCCAGTCAGGGACTGGCCAGGCAGAACCGGCCTTGAGCACGGGCGAGCTAGACCCAGGGCGCCAGGGGAGCACCGAGGTGCTTTATTAATGGCATGCAGTCAGCAGACTAAATATGGCTCTAGGGCTTCATCGTATTCTTTTGTTTTTCATCAGTTTTTTTCTATATTCCATAGGCACAACATTTTTACCGTCAACTAACCCTCCTCCCTCAACTAACCTTCCTCCTCCCTCAACTACCTGGCACCCCCTGCCCACATCCCCCAACCGGCCCCTCACCAACAGCTTGGCTCTACCATGGAGCAGTTGATCTGTGTACAATTTAGGGGGGTGAGGGTGATGGCGGAGATGTGTGTGTTCAGAGGCCACTCATGGCTCTGATGTAATCAGCCAATGACTAGCCGTTGAACACAAAAGGGACCCCTTGTTGCCTTATTTTACGCACAATCGGGAGCAAGGGCGAAGTTCTGGTGCCGCCCAGGGCGCTATCTGAGCGAAGGCCGGGCCTGGGCTTGAGAAAGGAGGATGAGGAGAGAAGGCCGGGTCTGAGGAAGGACTGTGGAGGAACATTAGGGTTGTGAAGGACTCAGGGTGAGAATAGAGGACCGGAGAGCCGGGTCGTGGGGTCAGGGTGAGGAGGGAGGTGAATGGGACTAGAGAGTGCGAATATTCGTCGATGCAGAGAGAAGCAAGAGCAATGCCCCGAGCTGGGAGCGAGATTGGAGGGCTGGAGGGCCTGCAGCAGGGAGTGGAGACCGGGCCCTGTGATTGGTAGAACGGCTCCTGTCTGCGCCAATGGCAGCTCGTCACCGGGGCTCACTGTTGCTGCCTGACTGAACTTCCCTCAGCAGCCCTACAGCTTCAGGGCCACGGAGATAGAGGGAAGGGAGGGACGTGCCTCAAAACGGGTCGGACTTGGACAGAAAACCAGGCATAAAGAATAAGAGAGGCACTCAGTAATGAATCACATAGCTAACAAGGCGTATTTCAAGACTCGTCGAAAATACATGAAAGGCGAGCCTGCAGCCTTTACCTTGGACGCGCAGAAACATTTTAGCGCTCCTTGCAGGTCTTCCTCTTTCGTCCTGCTGCTTCCTTCTTCCCCCGGGCTGCCGGGGGCGGGCACTTCCGGCCGGCCGCGCTAGGATTGGCCGGCCGGCCAGTCACGGGGTTAGGAGAGACGCAGAAGTGCCGGCAATGCCGGACCAGACACGGGGGCGTTCCCGGCGTCCCGTGACGTCGGCAAAAGCCAAAGAATGTCGGGAACGCCCCCGTGTCTGGTCCGGCATTGACGGACAGGCCCCTCGTCCAATGGCAAGGCTCCGTTTACGGAGCCAGCCAATCAAGGACGAGGGCCGAACCAAGCCACACTACAGTTATCATCAGGTTTTCGCCTGCGCCGAAAAGATGCGCAGAGCGCATCTTCGGCGAGGCAAAACCTAAAAATGACTGAATTATGCAAATAATACAAAAAAGAAATCTGCGTGGCCAAAAGAATGCAAGAACATTTTTAACTAGAGTTCTATGATGCCAGTACAAGTAAAAACCAACATAAATTCTGGCAGATGAATAAGGTAGCAAACTCACAACCGACCATCATAGATAACAGCGCATCATCTGACGCCTGGTTCAACTAGATTTGCAACCTTCATGGCGGTACCGTCTTTCAGTAGGAAGAGCATTTTATCACATATATAGATGACTACCCACACACTGTGGTGTGCAGGACTGATCAAATATGTGATTACATTATGCAAACTAGGTCTGATAATGCACCAGAATAATATTCCTCTGCACTCTATCAGCATGACAAAGAATATTAGAGCACAGCTCTACAATGTCTATATTCCTATTGCTTGTTCAACATAATAATACCTACTTCTTGGTGCAGATAAAGCAGATAAATCATACAGTATTTTTTTTCTTTTTCAAAAGGGATTAACAACAGACCTAGTAGCTCTCAAGAAGAAAGAGAACAGGAATTTTGCAATGCTGCTGCTGAATGATTTGGAGGAATGGGCAACAAGCTCTAAATTAATACCTTTTAACCAATCTGGCTTTAGTGTACCAGCAAGAACCATAAATACTTTGATTGGTCTCTGCATGTTAATTGACAACACAAAATAAAAAATAATCCCCTTATACACCTGCTTCATCGATCTTAGTGCTGCTTTTGACAGAGTAAAAATAAATGTACTTTGCTCTAAATTAGAGGCTTGGAATATAATCTAGTGCATCTACTTCGGGCCATACAGCATCTTTACACACCAACGTGGTAACAGGTGAATATAGGAGCAAGCTAATCCTTGCCAGCCAAGATCTATGCAAACTCAGTTTTAAAGCAAGAATGTGTATTAGCACCACTTCTGTTTAATCTGTGTATCCCAGAATTGACTAGTCAATTGGACATGGCAGAGCCCTACCCGCCTAAACTGGTCCCATGTCCTGTTACACCACTGTTTTACCTGGACGGCATTGTTTTACTAAATCAAACAGAGATTGGGTTACAGAAGATCCTAAACGTTCTATCCATCTACTGTGGTGAGCATCGCATGCATCTAAATTATAATAAAGCAAATGCTTTGGTCTTCAATAGGAGGATTGGTAAAAAAGGCACATGGCGCATTAAAAACACTATACTAGAAAATTCAGTAAATTATTTAGGAGTAATGTTTGAAGAATAGATGTGGTTGTAAAACACACAAACATTAAACTAGAAGGTCATGTTGTTATGTTTCACCTTCAACACCATGCTAAAAGAGTAGTGTAGTTCCTATATTCCCAATAGGCTCTGTGCATTGGAATAATATATCCTATAGATTTGACGCAGGACTTAGGTCGACTAGGTCGCTATCGAATATATTAGACTTAATTGTGAGTGCCAGCTAGCTCAGAGGTCACTAGAAACTTTCTTGAATACACAAGAAGGGATTAGTTTCTGACAACCGCATAAACATGACAACTTTGTTTCCCCAAGATAAAACGTATCTTCAGAGTCGTGGAAACAATAGATAGATATTTTACTCAGTCAATCGTGCATGCTTCGTTTCATCAGAGGTGAAGAGAAATAGAGAGACGGGCATTTTCAATAAAAGGTTTCTTGAACAGTCTTCTTTCTCAGACAAGTAAAATGAACTGCTACAATCGTAATACTGGTTGCAAAGTATAATGTGTACATTAAGATGAGTATTATAAAATAATACTGTAAAAGCATTGAATGGTTCCTAGACCATAGATAAATACATACATAAATAACAAAGGCTAATAAGTACTAAACTGGTGCTTCTAAAATACGCCTACCCCAATGTACCTAACCTAAGTCTTGTACGAGGGAAGAAGTAAGTGTGCTGTAGCATATGTTTAGTTTCCTTTGCCAAAAATCTAACCAAGATTTCTCTTAGGGTCTAATCAGCTCCGTACCTTGGTTTTAGAATGAAGGAGGTCTGGTATCTCTGTCTCTGGACACGATTTCCCAACACCCACAGAGGGGAGCTTGGAAACACTGGAGCTGAATTCTCAGCGAGAGAAAGGCAGCCTCTCTGTCAGTGCATCAACTGGAGGGTCGGCTTCCTTCGGCCCTTGCTGTAGTGAGCTGCGTCGGGCAAGTAGATAGTCGAGCTGCTCCGAACCACCGTTTGTTTGCTAGGGCAAGTGTAGGCATATTTATACCTTGAAGGTGCCTAGTTTGATGTAAAGTCAGACATAATAACATCACCAAAGAACCCCAAGGGAATTGTAGTTCTTTGAAAACGCCATGATTTCTAGGACAAATCAATATTCAAGTAAGGGGATGTCCCTGACTGCTGAAGCCAAATTTTCCAAGAAATCGCTGTGGCTTTTTGGAACTAGTGGAAGTAGCCATGCCTGTATTTGGACTGGATGGGTTATGTCTAAATATGGGCTGGATTTCTATGCCTATATAAGGGCAATGTGAATTGTACCTATATAAGGGCATGAATCTGTAAATGGCGCTTGATTCTAAAATGCTTCACGGCAAAAGCTACAAAGAACCCTTCCCTTTTCCCAATACTCAGAACCATTAAAGCTAAATTAACTTCAACATTGACCTATGGTACAGAAACATACCATGTGAAGATCAGTCCAGTACACAACAGTGCAATGTTTATAGAGAGTTGATTAAACTTTCTAAGAATTCCTCGCAATCACAAATAAGGCTGGAATTCATAGATCAACAAATAGCAATGATAGCAGCCTTTATGAAATATTACTACAAACTAAAAGGAGCCGAAGGCCACACTAAAAGGTGGTATCACTAGACACAGATGACCACAGTTCATGGCATATAAAATAACAGGTGGCAGATATATTTTAATTCTGCAATGGAAGCACTTCATGCTCAACATCTCCAGGAACAAATGCAGGAACAAACTAAAGCTAATGCATCTGCATTTTGGGATAATTCCAAATTGGACTTCCTATCGCCATGGGAGTCAAAGTCAAGCTCTAATGAACGCAGGCTTTGTAAACCCCAAATTGTTACATTGATACACATTGTCTGTACAATGGAGATTCTTGTTGATAGTGTTGTCTCATTTACAATCTCTCCATGTGTCAGCAAATCCTCTCCAGAAGCAGTGTGGGCGGTATAACGTCCTAAACGTAAACCTAAGCGTTCCTTGTTATTTTAGGACAATGTAAGGATGAAAAAGCACGTTGGAAATGAGGTTACTGGTTGAGAGGGATAGAGCCCTACTCAAGCAGCAACCGCAATCTCTGTCAGGGTGAAACACAAGCATCTCTGGAGTGCAGAGCCAACAAGCCTTGGCAACGGCAAGTCAACGCGGTGCACAGGGGTTCAGTCCAAGCGGTGCTGAGCCTTTTGTCTGTGGGACGTCAGGAGCAGCAGACTGGTGAGCTTCGCTGCGGTACCTGCAGATACAGGGGAGTGACTCCTTCACTCCAAGGGAGATTACTTTGAGTGTTCTTTATGCCCACAAGTCTGCTGAAGATCCTGGAAGAAGCACTGACACGATGATGAACAAGACTTGCAGAACAGTGAGATCAGGGGCAGCAGGAGTCTTCCTTGATGGGGTCTCGGTTCCAGGTGTAGTCCAGCGAAGTCCAAGTGTCCAGATGGTTGAAGTGTGATGTGGTTTCAGGCATGAGTCTTTCCCCATGATGAATCTGAGGACCCACCCACAGGTAAGCCTTTTTATACCCTAAGAAAAGGGTTAGGACGACTCAGGGGTCCCTTCCAGAGGAGGGGCTGGATAGAGAGGAGGATACTCAAATGTACATTGTCAAGTTTTGCGCCAGATCGAGAGCCAAGGGCACCCTGAACTGGCTCAAACCAGAGTCTGCAAGGAGGGCACATAATGTGCCCTTCAAAGCAGTCTGGTGGCGCTGGCAAGCACCCCCACTACAGCCCAATACACTAAGGCTTGTCTGGGAGGTGGTCACACATCCCTGAAATAGGAAACCTATTGTTCTACCTTCTCCTGCTCGAGCTCATCTCAGCAGCAGGCAGCAGAATTGTGTCTGTGGTCGGCAGCAGCATTAGCTTGCTAGCAGATCCTGAAAGGCTGTTACTGGGAGTACTGGGGGCTTCCCATAGGAGCACCGCTATGCATGGAATCATACCCCAACACCGGTAACGGTGTTGGGGTATGATTCCAGCATATTTGATACCAAATATACCCAGGTTCAGCACTGCCACTATATAGTTAGCCATTATGTAATGGCAGATGGCCACTTTTTGTATCAAAATGGCTGACCGCATTTACAAAGCCTGGAGAATGGACTCCCGGGTCTGTAGAGGTGTCCTGCTCATGCAGGGACACTCTCACACTTATACCCAGCACCTTGCTTCCAGGATTGATAGGCCTGCCGTAGGGGTGATTTACAGGTTTTAAGTGTATTGACCACAGATATAAGGAAACCTATATCTGTTGTAAGTGGGCATTTTCACTGGTTCTGCAATTATCTGATGCAGAAATCTGTTTATATGTAGGCTAATTTTTAACTCATGCTGTATGGGCATGTGGCACTTAATTGCTCTAAACTTAGCTGTTGTAATTTATTTGCCTTTGATATATGATATATGTCTTTTAACTTTTCTGAAAAGTTTTATTTGCTGTATTTATGCCACTTTTATGGGTGAAAATATCGTCCGAATAAAGTGTTTGAACTGCACTGAAATGAATTTAACAGTTACCTACTCAGTTCATTGGTGCAAAATGGGGTATAACATGCACATTTGGGTGCTTAGTGATCCAAATTCCGCATATCCCAGTATTTTCCAGGCATTTTTCCTTTTGTAAATTTCATCAGCTTTGACCTGCAAAGTTTCCTGGGCAAAGTTGGGGTGTTTCTGCACATACACATTTCGCAGGCCACTAGTGATGAGGGGTTTAAGAGGTTGTGCATCATTAAGCCTTCAAGCTATTTATAATGTTTTTGCTTAGGATTCTGGATGCACAAGATTAGATATGGTTGATGAAAAATATTTCGGAATGTCAGGGTTGTTGCATTATGAAGTAATGGTTTACTATTAAAAGAGAAACATAGAGAGTGATATGCCCAATGGGGAATCAGTTCCCTGATTTCTTGACTGGACTTGGTTCTCGGACTCTGATTTTGAATCCTGAATGTCACAAATGCCATACTCCTAAACAAGTAAATGCTTGTTAAATTGGGTGGAATTTTAAAAACCGCCTTTGGGTTGCTCGGCGGATACATTGAACTGTGTTCTCTGATTTTTATGCTTGACTTCTGCAGTAGACCAGCAACTGCTTGGGTATGGAATCATGCATAGGAACTGCATAGGGCGAGGGGATCTTTAGATTTGGGAAGACCTGGGTGGTTTGTGTCTGCTTCAATGGGGAATATTTTAGGAAAATCCGGTTGTGATAGATGGAGTGGAACTTAGGGCCAGATGTATGGACGAGAAAGGCTTACAATTACCAAATAGCACATTTTTGCAATTTGCTATGTGGTAATTTCAAACGCCAATGTACAAAGGGTGCTTTACACTTTCTGCGATTCCCAGTGGGTTCCACATATACCTACCTCATTAATATTCACGAGGTAGGTTTTGCAACCCATTGGGGCCTACTGGGGTCAGCAGACCACTCTGCCTGTGACTGCTTTTCAATAAAGCAGTTTTTTGTTTAATGCAGCCCGTTTTCCGTAAAGGAAAATTAGGTGTATTTCAAAAAGAATAATTAAAAGCATTTTTTTCATTTATTAAGAGTAGGCAATGGTCCGTGGGACCACTGCCTGCTCATAAAAAATGTTTTTACAAACATTCAAAAGGAACCCCTTCACATTTGCTAATGGATAAAATGTGAATGTTTACCAACCGCATTTCGGTCACAAAACATTCACACATACCACTGTGATTCGCTATTAAATAGGGGCACCGTAAACTCACCTCTTCCTAATATTGAATTAAAAAACAAATTTGAGATATAGTAGTAGGTTACTGAATCACATATAGCACTTGCACATTAAAAAATCTTTTGTTTGCGGTCACAAACGGCTTGATTCTGTAAAGCGGGCGGTTTGCGGCCTCAAAAAAGCTTTGTACATCTGGCCCATAGTCATGGTGACTGCTGAAGTTCAAAAGGCATGGTGTATGAAGAAGGCAGTGGGAAAATATTGCTGTCACATATGTCATTAATTATAAAGGAACTACAAAGTGACAACAAGTCAATGTGCTATCATGATGAAATGCACGCTGCACTGCAAACTGCTTCCATCAGCAACCCGCAAAGGTGTGAGGAAGCATCGAACAGAAACTGAATGCATCTGCCAAGAAGTTGGCAAAGCATCTGAGTCTCAGGCAGACTTCCTGCTATGATGCTCACTGTATTTTCAGAAGGGAAGAAGGTTTAGCCATCCAATCTGCAATGCAGAGGAAGCCTGGACATGTGCCAGTGCCTATTTCACCTCATTATATGAGGACACAGAACTACACCTGAATGCACGGTATTTTATAAAGACATCGATTATAAGGAAACAGAATCAGCCAGAGAGGGCGAGTATAGATGTGTTATTTAATTGTCTTAAGGGTGCCTGAATACTGTCACAATAGTTGTATAATTGAGACATGAATATAGGGAAAGCGTTAGGTTGGGGCGTGATTTCTGACACCATAACTGTATAATGGGGCTTTATTTCTGCCACAACAGCTGAATGATCGAATCTTGATTACTTGCACACTAGTTGTATGATGGTTGTGATTATTGCCACACTAACTACGATGAAGGCAAGTCAGCTTGCCCATTATTTTATGCTAATGGCATGTTTATTAGCACAGTAATTGTATTATGTGGCATTTGTAATGGCACTAGAAACACATCTGCACATTATGGGTTATTAGATCTGTAATCTGGAAGGGGAATTTTCGATGTACTGTGACAAGATCGAGTTTTACTTTAACTACAACAGTGGGAGGAGGATGATAATGGGCCCCCCTTGGTGGAGCTCTGAGCATTCCTGTGCTTCGCCTGCTCCAGCTTTGCCATGGGTTTGGAAACTTTAGGCGCTGGTGTCTAAAGCATTTATCCATTGCCTAATGTGTGTGTTGAACTCACTCCGTGCCCAATGGCATCAAGCTGACCACTTTCCTTAAAAAAAAATCAAAAGAACATTTCAGTTACCTGCTGGCTGCCACCTCTCTTTCGTCCTCTGCGGTCAACACAGGAAGCACACAGGCTCCCAGACTCCACTAAGCCAATCACAACACTGCTGTCATCAGCGTCGTGATTGGTCTGAGTGGCCTGGTTCGGCGCTCAGACAGGTAGTGGGAGCCTGTGCATGTTCTCCACCCAGCTGTGCAAAACAGTCGGGTTCTTCACCCAGTTGTGCAAAACAGCCGGGTGGAGAGCATGCTAAGTGCACATGTCTGTTTGGCCAGCCCAAGACGGTTGGCCAAACTGTCATGTGCACTGACAAAGTGCCCACTACTCCTCCCCCTGCTCTGCGGGCAGGGCCGCCCCTAAAAGAAACACAGCAGTGCCAGTACTGAAAAAGAAAATGTTAATAACATGGCGTTATCGTCATTTTATTTTTCCTGTGGGGCGACGCTCCTCCGTCATACCGGAAGAGCTGCCGCTGGTGTGAAGGTGATGACACGCTGGACTTCTTCCACTTCCTTCCAAATCTAATGAAACTCACTTTCTTTCCACATCTGGGGTTTCAGAGGGAACACAATATCTGTTCTCTCTGCCTTGAAAACAAACACTCTCCTCTTCCCATAATAGCATGCTTTCTTCATCACCAACTTATCATCATGGCTATATGCAACTTATCAGCTACTAGGTAAAAACATTAACATCTCGGTTGACGTCTAACACTAAACAAACCTTAAAAGAAGGCAGCCTCTGGCACAACGTCTGCCTCTAAGACACTGAGATATTCACTATGGGCTAACTCTGATAGCTGGGAAGTTGAAGGAATTCTACGAACCCTTGAACCTGAAAACTATCCTTGATTACTTTAAAATATCACCAGTAGACACCACCAATAGTCTTGATTATTTGCCTCATATAATGCCAAAGTTGGCACCACCCATAAGCAGTGGCTTAATAGGACCCACATAATCTTGTGGGCCGCTGGAAGACAGGCGAGGACAGATCTGTGAAAGTTAAAGTTAACAACAATAGGGACAAGTTCAGATCCCACTTGCAATCCATTTGTATTCTTCTTCAGAGGGCTATACAATATAACCTGTTGAGGTCCAATCAGTCAGTTACTTGATACACTACTTTGGCATTCCATTCATATTCCCTAGACCACTACCACTAAGTAGTTCTATATCTGGGACAGAGTGATTATGAGTTCCCCACTCCCAGAGGTGGCTCCTCCGCAATGACGGAGGACCGTCGCCCCACTACCTGGCTCAAAGCCAGCAAATGAAAAATAAAACGATGTTCTGGCATTGTTTTATTTTTTATTTGCTAGTCCTGAGCCAGCTTGTGCAGGGAGGGGCGTGGCACGAGAGGAGGAGTGTCATGTGCACTCCCTAAGTACCCATATATGTTTGGCCGGACGTCTCAGTCCGACAAAAACACAAATGCACAATTGGGTTTCCCCAGCCAAGCTGCATTGAACAGTCAGACTGGAGAAACCCCCACAGACTCTCTGGCCTGAGGGGAGCGTCTTTTCAACCCACTCAGGCTAATCCCCGCGCTGCAGGAGAGCAGCACTGAGATTTGATGGGAGTCTGTGACATGTGGTCCCAGTGTATGCTGGGACAAGGAAGAGAAGAGGAAGCATGAAGCGGGAGGCGGCCGGAAACCGTAAGGTATGTTTTTTCATTTTTTATATTCCAATACCCTCCTCGCGCCTTGCGGCCCACGCTACCCCTTCCGCGTTCCCTACACCTGCCTCACCACCCTTTGTTTGTGGCAGTCGCTACTGCTCATGCCACTGCTCCACTCACTTACCCCCCCCCATATCTTCTACTCTTTAGACCTCAACCACACCACCCTCTGGCACCTTTGTAATTCAATACCCACCCTAATGGATCCACAATCCTTTCCAGTTGTTAATTTCAGCCTCTCATTCACGCTTCTTTAGCTATCCCCGAGGTACCTTCCTCAAGTGGCGTAGCTAGGCCTTAGGCCGCTCGTGGAGGACCCTGCATTTACCGTCCATGGCGAATTGATCGAAGAGCAGGGGGGGGGGGGGAATGCTGGCGATTCATGGACTGCGACAGGCGCTGATAAGAGCAGGGGGGGGGCCGCCGCTGCCCCAAAACTCATGCTGCCTGGGGTGGTCCACAACCACCGCCTCCCTACCACTCCCCCAGGTATGCCACTGCCTTCCTCGCAGCACTTTTTGTACTCCCTGGCTTTAGTCCTTGATCTAAGATCCAGAGTAGCACTCGTCTATGTTTCTCACTCCCCTCCCCCACCACCAACTTTGGCCTTTCCTCTGTGCACCATATTAGAGGAATGTTCTTCTTTTCCCATCTGCTAATGAGCATTCTGCCTTCCTCCACTTCATGGCACCACAGTGACAGCATGTGTTATCCCCATTCTGTCGGCCTCCTGTGAATCTCATTTAACTATGAATTACTAGATTGAGCACTGAATATAATCTCTGAGTTTATGGCTCACCAGTTTAAAGTCCCAAGTAACAGACACACAGCACTTCCCCACTGGTACTTTCACTTCACCAGTCTTTGTTATCCCTGTTGACTGACTGGCAGATGCTTTCACTTCTGAGACCCTGAGCCTCACAGACACCACCTTTATCATAACATTATATACAAAGTAGTTTGTCGTTTACACTTTGTATATAATGTTATAACGATAATTGCAGAGAATTTGGATAATACACATCATCAATGTAGCCCTTGTCAGACTTGAGGTTTGTGTGTCTTGAACTGAGGTTATTTCTCTATATTGTTGGGGTAATTACATTGATTGCGGGATTCACCAATTTATTATACGATTCCCACCCACTGAATGATTCACATGGCACGTTTTACACATATATAAAGTAATCCTGGCAGCTGCACCCAAATATAGTTTTACTTCTCCTCTCCCTTTTATGTTGCAGACCTCGTTTCTTGTAAAATCCAGGAAGGAAGGCGGTCTGACCATGCTCTGGTCCTCTCCCGCCATGATCTGAACCATGTACAACATCATGAAAGTTTCATGGACGTATAGGATTTGGGTCAATTCACTCAAAAATAATCGTTGTTATATAATTTGTAAACCTATTTCACTGCTAATGAAGCCTTCTTAACTTCTGACCAACTTCTACGGGCCACCAGAAAATACAACCTCATGGGCTCCATGATAAAAGACTCGGCAACAAGAGAGATCACATCTATAAACACCCAGAATTCTATTGAAAGTAACATTAACTTTCTTATTAAGTACAACTCCCACCCTTTTGTAATCACTGAAGGAAACTAAGTTCGACTTAAAATGCCTCTTCTCCTACAAAGCTGAATATACCCTGAACCGCCTCAAGTGGAGGCATTACAAACAGAGACAGAAGGCTGAACAACTACAGGCTGTGACAGCACGAGTCTCTGCCCAGCATCCCAGGGTTCTGCAGCAATTTGGGCAAGTAAAGAGTTTGCAACATTCTTCTCATGGATGTGTGAAAGGGGTACACAGATAGCTCTTTCACTGAATTGAACTTCTTGAAGCATTATCACCAACCTCACCTATTACACGAGAACTAGCAATTGCTGGAGGGTAGTTTTACTTTGGAGGGAATCCTGAGTTATCCTGAGAGTTACTGGTGGCATGATGACTGGCAATTTCCCTTAGAAAGATAGCTTTCCTGATCAAGGTGTACAAGATTGATAGGCCAAGGATTTATTCTGCACTGCTATGAGTAGACAAAGATGTTAAGTCCACAAGCAGCCTCCACCTGGAATTCTATAGGGCTATCATCTTACCGTGATTCCAGGTAAAGACTTTTCTCTTTATTTCAGCTATATCTTTAGTCAATGGAAACATTAAAATGTTTTACTAGGCTCTGCAATGTCACCCCTTCTCACATCCAGGGGTCTCCGGTGGATTAGTCAGGGGAGGTTCAGCTGGGGACAATTTACACAGACCACCTTTCATGGCAGTCCAAGGATGATAATGACTGCACATTGACACCTTCTCTGGATGAGGAGAAAGTGTCTGTGTATATTAAATGAGGATATCTTTTTTCTGGACAATGAAGAGAGCTGGTACTTGACCAGTTTTCATATAGAAGGTGGAATCACGGTAATCGTATCCGACCACCCATGTAAATTGTGGCAGCTTCATATTGGAATTTTTACAAATAGAGAGGTACACCTCTCAAGCCTTCCCTTCTAGCTGGTCCTTCAAAATCTGAGGGGGGCTATTAGACAACCCCAAGTGTTGGCCAGCAAAAATTGATGCTAAAGGCAGATGATATCCTGCTATGATTATCACACCCGAACTCCTTAATATCTGCCCGGCAATTTGTTAATCTCGACCTTCTCCAGTTACGGTATTAACTTGAGCAGGAGAAAAATTTTCTGTCTAGCCTAGGTTACCATGGACATTCGTAATAGAGGCCGCCTATTCACATGGGTGTCTTCAGATTTAAAAAAACCTGGATACTTTACTCGACTGATGCCTTAACAGCAAGAGGCAAGAGTTTACTTCAATCAATTTCCTTCTCTAGTCTGCGTTTTGTCTCATTATCTAGAAGGTTCCAGGCAGTGAAAATGATTATAATCTTGAGGCTTAGTTAAGCTTTTGGCATGCTGTCCTTGAACACACATAGCTTTTCGCTTGTTCTAGAACAGATGTATTCAAACTGGGGGGTGTGATCTCCCTGGAGATCCCTAGCTGTATTCATAAGAGGGTGCAAATGCCTCAACAAGTACTTGTAAATTAAGGTGGGACTGAAGCACAACTTTGTTTATTTGCTGTTTTTCAAGCTGTTTTCATTTACATGCAGTGGTTGAAAAAGGTGTGGGACCTGTAAATCCATGCCAGGGTGGCGTGACCGAAGACTTAGCAAAATAAAGAGCCAAATATTCTGTGTCTTCTTCAAGCAACAGCATATGAAAAACGCAGACACCCCAAATTCAAAATAAATGCAAGTTGCAACTAATCAATGGGCAACGCAGTCTTTGTTTTATGAAACCTCAGTTGGTTAATGTGATCACTGCAGATGTCTGTATATGTAATCAGAGAATCACAGAATTGAATCCTGATCAGAGCAGTGGGGAATAGTGAATTGTGTATTTATAGTGCTGCGAGATCCCACCCTATAAGAAAAATCACAGTGAATATGTGTAATTATTTAAAACATCTATTACACCCAGTATACGATATGCTGCAAAATTATTTAGTGTTTAAGATAAAACAAGTACTTTCAAGGTATATATTTGAATAATAGGTAGACGGTACTTAGTGCAAATATTTATATGTGTCCATTAAAAGTACGCTTTCCTGAACTCAGCTGATAATTATATTACTTCTCAAAAATAATAAATCTTTGTCCCCATAAAAATGTAAATGACTGTATTGATTAAAGCCTACACTGGCTCCCAAGCAGCCTTTGTATTTGGTGATTAACCAAACGCACACATTGACATTGCTTTCAGGCAGCGGATCCCTGGTGGGACTGGGAAGGCCTGTGAGTCGCTATCTGTCTGCCCCTTCTTCGGTTTCACAGCACAGGAGAGCCTCTTACACCTGCCCTCCCTTCACTTTCACCCAAATGTACCTCAAGGTTCACATTAACTGTTGAGGGTCCGTTGTTTTTTTTTTACAAAAAGTATCAGTACTTTGCTAGTAAAATTACACAAGCATTTGCAAACCCAATCTGTTTTGCTTATGCAAAATCTATTGGCTTTGTCAACTTTTTTTAGATATTGCAGATGACTATAAATATGTTGCATAACTGAAAAAGCTGCCAACTTGGGGAACCAGGTTCGAGTTTCACTGTTGGCTCAACATCCTGTGATCTTAGCATATCACGTAATCTTCCCAATGCCTTAAAGAACTAAAAAACAAACACATGTGTCTTTGCGTAATGTAAATGGTGCTCTTATAAAGCACGCCTATAACTAACATTGGGCCAGTTGAGGAGAGGAGGGTTTGGGTGAAGCAACGTAATGTCACCAACTGATTTCGTACAGGACTAGAGAACTAAAGAAGACATAGAACACTACAGCTCAAAGAAGTCCCCAAACATCTGAAACGTTTATATTTAAATATTTCGACTTCGGTGTTATCATGGCTTGTATTTTAAAAGCTCAGATCAGTTTAACTTGTGCCAGAACACCATGCTCTGCTCAAATATTCATCATCATAAAACCTGAGAACAAACAGTATTTAATCAGGGCACGGGAAAAAATTGCATAATTATGGATATCGGATGCCGTTCCGTGCAGGAGAAATTAAAGCTGGTCCCTGAGCAGGGCGCAGTGTCGCCAAGATGGGAAGGCAGATTACATTACTGCGGAGATTATTCAAAGGCTAGTGGCCAATCTGGGACATGTGTACTGCGCATCCCTCTGACTCCACCATGCTGGAAGAGGATAGACAGCTCAAGAGGTAGATACGCCATGAAAAGCAAAGAGCTGCGGAATTGGGGAACAGGGTTTGAGTCTCAGTGTTGGCTCAAAATCCTGGGAAATCATAAAATCTCCCCAGTGCCTAAAAAATCATCAAAAAACACCAAACAAAACTCTCTACTAAACGTGAAATCTTATCAGAAGATCAGATTGAAGATTATTTTCAAGATCTGCCACCTAGGGCACCTACCGCTACTGCACGAGACTCCCTGGAGGCTCCTGTCTGATTGGAGGAGTTAACCTCAGTGGCCTCAGAAATAGCATCTGGCAAATTGCCAGGACCCAATGGATTCCAGAGGGAATTCTTCAAATGCCTACCTCCCGATTGGAGGCACGCAGAGATAGTGGTCTTTTCCAAGCCGGGACGCCCACTTGAACTCTGCGGCGCATCCTATCGGCCAATATCTCTCCTCAACATTGAAGATACTGCCAAATAGATTGCTCCCTCATCTTCAAGCCCTGATCCACCTGGATCAGGCAGTAGCCTGACCTATCGCGTGACCCGACACAATATACGCAGAACGCATAATGCGATAGCGGTCGTAGATAAACTAGAAAGACCAGCTGCCTTATTACTCGTAGATATGGACAAAGCGTTTTGTTCGGTTAGCTGGACCTATATCTTCATATTACTGCGACACCTGAATATGGGTCCCTGATATATAGCATTGATAAGACTATTATACACTGCCCTAATGGCCTCAATCCGGGTGGCAGGAGCCACATCACCTTATTTTCCGATACAGGCGGGAACTCGACAGGGATACCCCGTCTCCCCTCTGCTTTTTGCCCTTGCCATAGACCCTCTTGCAGCTTGGGTACACATAGATGCACTATAGCGGGGCTTTGAGTGGACCAAGGAAATCTCTGATCGTAACGCACTATATGCAGATGACGTATTATTCTTCCTTACCAATCGTCACCTATCAGGCCCAGAATATTGCAGATGTTGCGCATCTTTGGGAAGGCCTCAGGTCTCTGTATGAATACTTCTAAATCGCTGATCTGGCCGATACGAGGGTCATTGGGGAATAGCCAGTGGGCAGAGGGACTTAATATGGTGTCACAGAGGTTCACGTATATATGGCAGTCTACATATCGGACACTCAAAGCGTTTGCTGAAAACGTAACTTAGAAGAAACAGAAAAGGTCAAAGCAGAGATTAAAAATTGGTCTGCACTTCCCCTGTCTCATTATAGACGTTCAGCCATTTTCAAAATGGTTTCCCTGCCCAAACTATTATATCATTCACAATACCACCCATATCCTAACCCCTTGGCATGGTTCTGTCAAATTAATACCACACATGGACACTTCCTGTGGAGAGGTGGCACCGGCAGAGTTGCCCTACGCACATGTATACAATCTACCTACTACGGGGGCATTGCTGCTGACGACATACAAGCATACCAGGCCGCTGCACAACTGCAAGTCCTGATTGAATGGTGGTATGGGCCTAGGGATGACCCTGCCAATCGACTTGAGTAGTGGATAATGGGGGAGCCCACCGTTCACTCACTCTTGTATAGAAGAGCCAATTCCTAGGCTCTTCTCCCCACAACACGTGTGGTGATCCTGGCTTGGCGACAAACCCTCCGAAGAATCGGCTGGTGGGGACGACTAAGGCAGGCAACCCCTTTGTGGCAGAAATGCCTGCTCCCGCAACTAACTGACCTGCAGGGCTTTGGTAACTGGGACCGCATAGGTATCTCAACAATGGGGGATGTCATCAAAGGAATGGTCCTCAAATCCTTCGGAGACCTCCAAAAAGACTACCTTATGCCTCATACTCAATTCTATCAATTCCTGCAACTGCGACATCCTTTTCTCCCATATATTAAAAATCTGATCAAACGCCCAGAATTCAGCCCCTTGAAGGGCAAGCTACTAATGGGGGATCTCGAGGAACACAAGCTATCGAAGATCTATCAAACCCGAGTTACTAATAGCTCAACAACCTTTAATACTCTACGGGCCGCTTGGGATGAAGATGTTTGACTAATTGACGGGGACAATTGGGCTGAAGCTCTGCGATCACACGAGAGGCCGTAATGTCCTCTCGACTTCGCCTTATTGAATTTAAATACTTACACAAAGTGTATTACACCCGACAGAGATTATGAACAGCGGGATTGATTGCATCCCCAATCTGCTTCCAATGCCAATCAGAAGAAGGCACCTTCATACACACAACCTGGTCCTGCCTCACCCTAGATCGGATCTGGCAGATGTATTGGCATGGGACATGCTGAGATCTCTGAAATCAACACTACTTCATATTACAGAGGGCATAGGGAATAACAGGTACAAAAGACACCTGTTATTCCTAGGTCTCACAGTAGCAAAGCAGGATATAGCCAGGCAGTGGAAGGCTGAGGCCCGCATCTCCGGATTTCACAATGTAAGTTAGGCTTAGGCTTCATTATGGCGTTGAGATACCCGTTTTTATCGCCTGAGGATGTCCACAGAAACACACCAAAATATGGGCAATGTGGGCCACCTATAAAAACATTCCCCTGAAGACGCATAATGCTGCAGAGAGTCAATTGGATATAGAGATTTATACGTTTATGTAGAAAAGGTAGATAAGCAACTTCACCTATAGATATACTTGGCGATATGTGTGACTAATTTTTTATGATTAGCAGAGGAGGGACAATGGTACAGGTAGGATAATCATAATGTTTTTCTATTGCAATGGGCCTTTCAACCGATTGCTTATGGAGGAAGGAAGATCAATAGATGTACTACGATATGCTTTACCTAAGATGTATTGCCTCATGCCGTTCTGGCCTATTGTGAGTTTAAAAATCAATAAAATTTGTCTTTAAAAAAAAAAAGTTGTCTGTGTAATGTAACTGATGCTCATATAAATGCTCAATACCTTTGGGTTGAGTTGAACAACTGCCTCGCAATCATGATACGTTACACCCGGCAGGAACTAATCTCCTTAAATCCTCACAATTCGGTAGAAAAACAGGTGAACCGACCCACTCTTTTCCCTTCCTCCAGAGAATCCCCGATTTCCCCGGTCACGTCGGCGTTCATAATTGGTCAGGAAAATGTACCATTACTGAAACCCTCCGAAATAACTAGCACCAGCACCACAACGGAGACCAATCCTTTTACTGCTCTTTATTTGAATACCAGATCAATCCCTAAGCACGCTCTTGAGCTATGGAGCCTTCTGGAGAATGACAAACCTGACATCTGTTTTTTCACAGAAACATGGCTCTATAGCCAAACTTCACCTGACATCACCATCGCATTGTGCCGTGAAGGTGAAACCTAAAAAGCATGGACATGTCAGTACCCATGGATCCAGCCCTCTTTGACCTGTGCTCAGAAATCCTTTCAGGTGTGTCGAAGTGGATGGCGGCAGGGAGACACCTTCAGGGTCGCATTCATACCCAGAGCCCTGATCATCCGGATCCCAGGGGCATCAGAGTAATGGTCCAAGAGAAAGAGGAAAAGAGTGAGTGAGGTATATGCATAGTATCAAGAAAATGGCCCAGAGGAGGGGGGTAATTTTTTTGTTGACAGACTCCGCTTCCGTAAAGGGATGCCCTGATGAAGGTGTTGAGATATTGGGGCTCGTTTTTCTTTTTTTTAAAGGGCCATCACTACCATTAGTGCAGCAGGTGCAGTGGAACTGGACCCTAGGTATGAGGGGCCACTAAACCCAAATTATGTCATTAATAAACAGGTAGTGAGGCCCATTTTCCTTGCTTGCATTAGGGCTCAGATCATCCTTTTGAGTGCAAAACAGTACCCAAGTAAAACTGTTTTTCCTACTTTTTCTTTTCTTACACAAAGGAGCAGGTGGCCAGATTTGGCCCTCAGAACTAGAAGTAATGGTCCAGGAATGGGAGGAGACAGCCTACTTCACAGAGCTGTAGGTATCATTGGTTCCACATGCGTAGTGGCACAGGGGCCCAGGAGTGTGGGGTACCAACTAAACCCCAAGTATGGTTGTTTTACTATCCTTCCTTGCTGGCACTGCGGGCCAGCGCACTCTTTCTGTGCCAGTGTTGGTTTTTGGCCTTGGACCAATGGCCCAAGGGATGAGAAAATTGAAGCAGAAAATACACCTTAGATGGGCCTCTGAGAGATGGCAGAGGGGGGAATGAAACAAGATCGGGGTCCTTGTGCTTAACAAAAGGCAAAGGAGATTGCCCACTTTGCAAGGCAGTGGCTACCATTAGTGAAGCAGGTAAAGTGGTACTAGGGCCTAGGGGTGTGAGAGGCCTACTGCATCACAATTATGACTGTATTACTTTTCGAAATGGTCATCGGATTTGATTTTCCATGCTAGCTTTAGGGCCAAGGGCACCCTTAATGCAAACAGAGGGCAACACTTGGGGGCTCATTTTGTTCTGAATGTGAGCCTGTTTCACGATTGGACTGATGGCCAGTCATGGTGGGGAAAGGGTGAAAGAGGCAGAGGAGACAGCTTGCTACTCAGGGCTGCAGCTACCATTTGTGTAGAAGGTGCAGTTGCATTAGGGTCAAAGAGCGTGACGGAATCTCAACATCCCAAATATTAAAAGTGGTGTTTTTTGGTCAATTTCAGTTTTTGTTCAATATATGTGCTCTTTTAAAAGTCTCAAATTTAGGTTAGATTATAGGCTATAGAAAGGGTTCCCCTGAAATGATAACGTAAGCCACACCAGCTGCACTAATATTTGCTTTCCTAACTCCCCCAATTCTTGACATAAAAGATTGGGGGGTGGCAACTTCAAAATATTTTATTTAGTGGGGCTCACAGCACACATGTTTGAAGACCTCTGTCCAAGATAGACTATATGTAAAATATTTGAGAGTCATTTAGAGCACAGAAGGGTGGGAAAACCATAAATCGGCAGCTCTCCCACCCCACCTAGATAATGAGTTAGCTGCCTCATTTAGAGGTGCGAATCTGCATATTAACTATTGGTGGCGCCTCTGCTATCTCTGCTGGTGGTCAGTCAGAGGTAGCGATCCGTCTGCTGTACCAGTCAGAGCACCATAATCGGAAATAGGTTGACTCTATTGCAAACAATTGAAAATTGGGGTATAGATGGCCCCCTTCATGGGGACAACACTAAGTACAGGATCCTGTTTTGCACACTATGCAGTGACTTTATCAGGAGGCTATTGCCTTCTGCTTATAGGTTATTATTATAGAACCCACCAAATTAATTGATCTCCTCTGTTAGTGGAGGGACGCATATAAAGTCCACATGGCTTTTACCAGCAGCCTGCAATTTCTGCACAGTTGTTAGAGAATTTCCATGAATTGGAAAAACTCAAGGTTCACCCACAAAAATATGAAACTGTGCAGACTATTGCAATTATCTGAAATAATGCCTCCTCTTCACTGGTGATAATCTGGTCACTGGGTGAGATGGTCCTCGCGGGGAGTGAACTGCCTATAATACTAGAAGAAAGGTATTCTTTTCAAAGCGTTTGAGGATCTTGAAGTTGAATTTCAACAACAAATTTGCAATGGTGGAAATTATTCCAGCTCTCACATTGTCTCTGGAATCAATTAGGCACTGAATCTTGTACCTGGCTCTTTTCTTCATGCTTGTTTACATCAGGATAAAGAGCACCATCAGCTATTGTATCTGGGCTTTATTAATGACTGTATTTATAGAGAGCATTCTAACATGTGCCTGGTCTCTAGGCACCGATAACAGGTGTTAACTATTACCGAAGTTAATGATACTCATGTTACTGTTCTCAGAAGTTTGAAAAGCTGAGTAGACACGCGGGGATTCAATCCCCCGATCGTCAGGTGAAACACAGATCTCTACAATGGCTCAATTATTCCACATATCTTACAGACTTCACTGAGTTCCCTTATTGGCCTTTATAACTGTCTTCTTCAGGTGGTGTTCAACAAACCAAGTTAATCACATTTGGTAAAACTTAGACAAGACTACCTAAACGTGACATTCCTGGAGGAAGAGTTATCCTCTCTACTGCTTTACTGTGATACGGGTTTGAGAGAGGTACACCTGAAATTAATGCCATTAGGGTGAGTAACAGCCATTAAGATTTGACCCCTTCGCTGCTGATGACGAGCTCAGCTCGTCATCAGCCACGGTGGTCGTGTGCGGATGACGAGCTGAGCTCGTCATCTAACGCGGCTTTTGGAAAAAAGCCGCACAGCGCAAAAATAACCCCCGCACGCATGTGGTTAAAACACTATAAAAGTGTTTGCAGGATATTTACCTAAAACCCAAGAATGTAACAGAAATTTGCAGCTCTAGGCTTATTGTTGGGTAAGCACAGAATAGCAATATATCGGCTCTCCTTTAGGCCACCACAGTAAATGTAAATTGTAAATTGATACTTGTATAGCGCACTATTCACCTGCAAGGGTCTCAAGGCGCTTGTATGAATACCGCTGTGGAACCCATCCTGGCTTTCCCTGTGAGGGTAACTGAAGATTTAATTGTAGAAATGTGGGTAGAAATCACTAACTCATTAACTAGACTCTCAGAAGAAGATGACTACATAGATTCAACAGCCTATAGGGCTAAGTTTCGCCATTTGGGTGGCAGGAAAAATCCGATTAAAATTGGTTTGATCTCCTCGCTGGGGGCTCATACGGTGATTAGGGGGCCATTATTGGGATATCAGCCTCTCCATAAATCAATCGGAGTCTACAGGCAACCCTGTTGTGTTCAGAAGATTGTTGTGGTGTCAGCTGAGGGTATCAGTGTATGTAAAGCAAGCTCTAATAACAAAATGTGAACGGACGTTGAGGAGGGGAGGTTTATTTCATTTGATAATGAGAACAATGTTTATTTTGTATATAGCCACAAGTACTGCTGTAAAGTGAAATAAACGTATTTAAAAAAGTTAATACAAAATCTTTCACGGCTGGCAGTGGCCCGCAGCCTGCATCTGCTTGGCTGGTCATAGCTCCTTTCACTCTTCTGGAGATATACCAGACTTCAATCTTTGACATTTTTGTTGTTGACTGAATAAGCAGTGTTTCATCTCAGGGTCTCTTGACTACCTCGGCATCCTCCTTATTCTGCCCCACTGGTAGCTTGCTGTCCGGTATTCTGCAATGCGGCCCTTTGCACGGATGCACCCTACCACAGTCTTTCCTACATGCTCTCCTACCCCCTTCCCTATGGCCAAGCCTCTCTCTATTATCCTCATCAGGACCCGGGTCACATTCTTTCTGTCTAGAGACCTTTGCCTTTTGTAAGGCTTTTCTTTTCCCTTTATTTGACTTCGTGCCATTTGTATTTTGTTGTTGCTGTGCTGGTTCGAACATATTTCATTTAAACATACTACTTGAAAAAGCTGACTTCTCCAGCGTAACCTGGGCACTTCTTTTGTGCTGTATGCAACATATCTAACATTGAATGCAATAAACAATTTTTTTAAACTATTAAACAAATACGTTTTTCAAACATCGAAATATTGATGGGGATCTCATTTTATACAGACAGAAATGGAAAATATTAGGGATAACATACATAAGACAACAGAGAAATAGAAACTTAAAAAAATATCCTCCCACCGATAGCTGCCTGAAGACTACACAAGGAATCCTACAGGTACTATGTGTCAGTTACCTGCATTATTTTACTCATTACAATAATCTAATAATAGTAATAGTATTTTCTGCACTGCAGCAAAGAATAATAGGAGCTCTAAGGGGCACTGATCAAGGCCGGTTTTCCTCTCAGTTCTCCTATCGCTTCAAAATGGCAAACAAACATATTTGCCCTCAGCATTTTCTCGAATCAATAAGTGTCCTGCTGCACAGAATCAAGAACCCCTAACAGTTGTGTTTAGACTTTAATCCTACTTTTAAGCAAAAGCTGGAGGCACACTGCAGGCCTTTTGGAGGCGGGAAGTGAAGGCCCATCTAGCATACATTGCAGATGTGCAGATCTATTTTGGGAGGCCCATGTCTGTCTGCCATATGCTCCGACTTGTAAAATATCTGCTTCTGTCAGGCCATCAATCCTCGAAAATACTGACCAAATATTAAAAATAAAGTGACTGACGTGAGTAAATATACTGTTGCCCCCGTTACCACCCAGCCAAGTTGTACATTTAAGGTAGCGATGTATGGACTCTGCTTGCTAGGATGTAGCCTTTTAATATTCCTTTTGAGACTCACTATTACATGGGGAACTCCTTCTCCCCAAATAAACCATGTACAGCTTCTGCTGACAGACACCTCTAGCAAAGTTAATTTAATGGGGAATGCAGTGGCTCACACTTGTTGCAGGTGTGCAAGAGGTACACACGCAAAATCAGGTATTAAACCTGATAATATGCAATAGCACATGAAGTACGCTCCAGGAGGTGTCAGAGGGCAGGACGTTACCGGCCCAAACCATGCAGCCATCCTCCAATAACAGCTACTAACCCCCACAACGGCCAATGAGCACCGCCAAACACCTATTGAACAAGTAGAAGTCATTACAAGCTGCAACATGTATTAAACACCCTAGAACAAGTAGTAAACGTAAAAGAAAGATATAAAAACCATAGCAAAGGTACTCAACTCCCTGTACTAGGCAGCAGGCAGCTACACCAAATCACAGCCAGTAGTACACAATAAAACAGCCAGAGAAACTCGAAAACTGAACGTATACATCACATGTTAGAAAGGAAATATCCTACTACAGATAGTAAATATTGCAGAACATTCAGTACAGCACAGAGAACAAGCAATAAACCCAAGAGAGCAGGTACCATGTGCATATGAAAGAAAAAGACATTGCATTCCCTTATTGAATTTGTGAAAGCTGCGTATAAAGCAGAACACATTTGCATATCATTATTCGTACACTCTATTTAATCAGGGTGGCTTCACGCAGTAACGAGCTGGTGCTCAAACGCCGAGTTTAAAGCTCTGCTGCAAGACTGCATTACTTTGCAGCGCATATAGAATTATCAATTTGTTGACAGTGTAGGATCTTCAAATGAAACGTCCTTTTATGGATTGTTTTAACTGAAACACACTGAATGTATATTGATATTTTTCCATTGTGAAATGCATTCTCTGAGAAATAAATAATGAAAAGTAGTCACCGTGAGGCCTTCACCCGAGGAGTATAATTCTGGGGTCTGGGGTGGTCAGTAGTTACATACTGGTGTTGGATGGCCTTAGCCACTGTTGCACTACAATCTGATGCCTATGGTACTTCCTGTGGACACTTTACTTGTGAAGGGTAATTTGGGCGCACAGTCAGAACTTACTCCTAGAGGTGGCAGTAGATTCTGTATCTCACATACATTATGACAGACTAACAAAACAGTCAGTATGTTCACTGTCCAGAGAGCTCTACCTTAAATATAGTAGGTCTGAGTCTGTATTTAAAAACAGTAAAGGTAAGCCAGCTGCAAACATGGACAACAGAAACACCTTAAAAGTCCTGCCATTTTCTTAAGTTCGAGATATGACCTCATCCTAAAGGCACCTACACAGTGAGTCGATACAGCTGGGTATACATGCGCAATAAAATTAACAGACTGTTATTTTTTCTTTTCTTCTCCTTCCCCAGCCAATCCTAATAGTGCACTGGACACTATGGTGCTGATTTTGAGTCTGCGCGCTCTTAACAAACACATAAATAAAATTAAAATAAATAAACATGTTTGTAATTCTTAGCTATCCTTTTATTGTCGTGGGTTGTCCTATTATGGCTTCGTTTACCCTAGCTACTGCAAAAAAAGATGCAAGGTAGAATGTTAAAATGTATCCGGTGAACTGCGAGTTTCTCAGTCAGTAGCTCTGGATGCAAGGTGGAGCCAACTGAATGTGTGTGAGCACACGCAGGGGAGAATATGTCACAAATGTTACATTGCACAGAAAAAAACATTTCAAATACCCAATAAAAAGTGAGTTGAGATTCTAGCAACAGAAACTGGTGGTCTTGCCCTTTGTTGATCTTTAACAGGAGGGATAGAGATCATCCACATTTGAAGGGAGGAACAGTTTCTGCTCCAACTGGTCTCCATTTTCAGATTCATAACAGTGAGACTACTGGTGCTGGGAATTTGCTTGCACTTCCACGAGGGTCTCAGGGGATATCAAATCTTAGTGACCAGTTTATTGAAGTGAACAATTTGGGGTCCCACCTAGTTACTGCTAGCAAACGTGAGCTGAGATTCTAGGAAAACTAGGAAGATAGCTCAAACGATTCCAGAGTAAGGTCAACTAGCCCTGCCAGTGGCACACTTTATGAACACCTACCATGCAATGGGGGGAGCGTTTGGTAAGGGTCTGGTAGAAAGTGTCATAATGACTCCAACAAATGTAGATAGAATAGGAGGATAAAAGCTTGCTGCACCAGCATTCATGGGATGCCTTAGGTTTGCTTCTGGCAAACCGGTCCACAATGCTTGTGGGGCTCATTCATGGCTCCTTTATACAATGTTTAATTTTGTGAATGTCACACGTGACTGCTCCAGACTGTCGTTTGGATGTTTCGGGTATCGATGTTAGTCCATGTTCCCATGTCTTGAGGTACCTGTCTTCCTGTATTGAATTGTCCCAATATATGTGTTACAATGCGATTTTCCTATGTCACATGTCCTGTGTCCCAGTGTCCATATTTCTGTGTCCTATGATCTTTGTGTCTTGGTTTTGATGCTTCTGCCTCCCCATGTACCATTGTTTGTCTTTCTGTCTGTTTCTCTTTCTCACTTTCCCTCAGACTCAACCATTCCAGATAGCCCCGTTTCATCATTGGCACCAACACATATCCTGTACCCCAATTTCCCCTTTAAGGCTCAGAAATATGAATACTTTTATTTCCTTAATTTTTATTGCACTTTTTAAAAATAGTCTAAGTTGTTCAGATATTGGTGGTCTACTGTTTGTTCTTAAATCTTCCTGAAACGGATACAATTAAATTAATTACCCCCAAAAAACGACACCAGTGCTCCACAGTTCTTTGAAATCGGTGCAATTGCCACAAAATTTCACACGAAACGAATTTCTACCAATGCCGAGCAATGAACTGAACTGGCTGATTATGAGCCACCATAACTGCACTTTGTGATTTCAAAATGCCATACGACCCGAATTTGTGATTCAGGATAGGAATATTAGAATCATAAATGCTTTTTTTGTGTAACTACGGTGCACCTTTAATCATACATGCTACATTCTTTCCCATTTTCTTGCAGTGACTCGTGTCTCAGATGGTTCAAGTATATGGAGAACTTGATAAAGGCCATTTAGGGCAAATGTACATGTTACTTATCCCAGAGTACATCATTTCCTAATACCGGTATTCTAGGGATGGAAGAGTCCTGAGGTGAACATTCAAAATGTGTGGACAACATGTACAACTTGTTGTGGGAATTCACATACACTTTGCAGTTTCTGCTCATGTAAATTCAAAGTAAGTATGCAAACATATTAATTAAGAGGACAATACCACGTTCTTGCTTCACAAAATCAGGAATGATGAGATTCTATTTTACTTCAAGGGATTTACACACGTTGGATTTACTCCACTAAGAAGCAATTTCTGAGTGAGCAAATCTTTAGCTAAGGAGGGTTTGTGGACATAACTTGGTGGGCCAACTAGTGAAACTCGGTGAACATCCATGAACCCACAGGATGTGGGGCATTCATCAACTTTCTGCACTCTTTGAACGTTTGTAAATGTACTCTTGTCAAGACCAGGAGTAAACACATTTTAAAGGTAGGAATCGAGAGAGGAACATTCCATATTAAATTGGGAGTGATACATTTCAGCCTCTTTCTCTAGGACCTTTGAAATCCGGCCCCCTGTTTCCAGGACAAATAGAGAAATAACAGGGATACAGAAGTGCCTCCTGCAGAGGGATACATAATTTCCTTATGATGGATTAAAAGAAAAAAAGGCTGAAAGGATGCCCCAAGTTTGCAGATGTGGCATCCTACTGTAGGATGTCTCGTCCAAAAAGGACACCCGGCAGCAGTAAGCGTTGCACGCTGAGGCTCACGTGGAGTTAAGTACAGTTTCAGCTGTACATACATTAGGCAGTAGGCTCTCAGCAGCAGAAGCCTCCCCCCAGAACCCCCCCCCCCCCCCCCCCACGAACCTCGCTGGCTGACTCACAGGGCTCTGAACGGCAGTGGGGATGGTTTCTCTCTAATGCCACTAAAGGTGCCCTCTTTTTTTTGTAACGTTGCAAGTTTTGCATTTTGTGAAGTTTGCAATTAAAACGAGCATTTGCAATGCAATAGGTCTCGTATTTGTGAGAGTTTGAGCTATTGGCATTGTAAATGACAATGCCTTTTATTTATTTGTTGTTTTTTAAACAGATTAATAAAAGGCATTGGCATTTACAATGCCAATAGCTTTAATTCTCGCAAATGCAAGACCGTTGCATTGCAAAATGGAATCGTGCTATAAAACATTTTTTTACATGTTTATAGGGAGTGGGTCCTGCCTGCAACAGCAGGCAGAATAATGCTATTTGAGAAAATAGTGTGCAGAGGCTGGAATTAAAGCCTACCGAGTAACAACACACGTAACAGGAGGTGTCCCCATGAGAGGTTACAAAATGAGATAAGGCCGTAGTAAGGAGGGACTACTAAGCCTATTAACCGATGAACAGCCACAGTTTACAGTTGACAATGACACAAGCCAATGAAAAGTATGGGAGGAGAATGGGGTTAGATTCAAGAGGTGTGAATCCGCCAATCGCTTAACCTCAAAGAACCTCAAACAGTGTTCCAAAATGTAAGCAGTCCATTATAAGGGAACATTAATGAAAAAGAGAAAGTCGCACAATTTAAGAAATGTTACCTATGAAATCTCTGTCTAGCCGTGGCAGTCTATGCACAGATGGTGGAAATGGAGAAGTAAAGGCTAGGGTGGAAACTAGCTAGGGAGTGCTGCCCGTACTCAGACATGGCTTCAGTTTTTGAAAGTGTAATCACTCGCTTTGGTATACAGTAAAATACCAGGTAGTTTCGATCCTGGTAGGGCCGTCTCAGCCTCCAATCCTTCAGTGAGAGCTTAAACGAGTACCGTTGAAAAGGGTGATATTAAAACTTACTATTTAGAGCATAAACCGTGTAATTTATTGTCTGTGCTACAGAAAAGGGCAATTTCAAATATTTTTGAGGCATTTGATAGGCTAAAGAACTTCACTCTACCATCCCTTATCCTTCCAGACAGCTTAAGCGTTTGCCAGAGAGATTATTTTAAACTAGGTCAAAGGAAATCTGTGTCTTTTCTTTTTCTAGGAAATTATGCAGAACACTAACTTTTTCAAGCCTGCTGCAGGGTGAGATTTCTATTTCAGTCACACTGATCAGGCTGAAACTTTGAAAAGTTAATGACAGAGAAACGAATACCCTTCCTGGCTCATATAGTAGCCGTCCAGCCTATAACGGCACAGTTTTTAAATACGTTTTTTACCGCTTCTCACTCTTATTGACCCATATTTTTACACTACCAAAAATGATGTCACGGAAAAAAACCATGGGCACGTGTATACACTGCTAGAAGAAAACAGCTTTCTTGGTGGCTTGGACTACAGAGTAAGTAACTTCCCTCCACATACGTGGCCTCACTCCTACAATCCCAGAAGGGTCTAAAGAGCCAGACCCAGCTCTTCAGTGGCACTTCTTCACCCAACAATAAGGACCGCCCCAACTGGAATTGACTCTCATCCCAACGACTTGTTCAGAACCTTGAACCACGTGTGTCAACTCCCCAGCTACTCCCTATGTAAACCTACTAGTAGCTCTATCGCTCTGTTGTACATAAGCAAGGTTCACATCATAGAAATACCAACACTTGCACAGATACATTCAAACAATCTGCCAAAGTGTGAATGGTGTGGCCAAACACATCTGTCACAGGCCTTCACCTCAAGGAGCTGTCCATGAATATGTGACTATACCCCAGAGCTGTACATGCAGGTAAACAGTATTGTTTCTATTGCTACAGTAAAGCTGCTGACGTCTGCATATGGTCGGAAGGCCTGCAAAGCAGGAATACATCCTAACAGAAACAAAGCACCACTGTGGTGTGGTATTATGCCTGAACTGGGGTTGTGTGGAGTGCAAAAAAACGATGGATTTAGGCCCAGATCTCTGTACTGGGGTGAATGTATGACATTGTTCTGCATTCTGTCCTTCAACTGTGGTTTTTGCAATTGTCACCCGAGTCGGATGGGTATGCTCAGACGTGAGTCCCATGCACTCCACACCACTGGATTCAAGCAAGCCAGGCTGAAGACGGCTGGAATGGCAGAAACCGGTCCTCGGAAGCTTGTTTCCGGTCCAGGGAAGGCATGGCTTGGCAGTTCGGGCTGGACTGTTCCCATGAGGCACAGGGTCAGACTGATTTGCATATGGCCATGTCTGAACTGAGGTGGTGTGGAGTGCAAGAAAACGATGGATTTAGGCCCAGATCTCTGTACTGGGGTGAATGTATGACATTGTTCTGCATTCTGTCCATCAACTGTGGTTTTTGCAGTGGTATAAACATAGAATTCATACTGTGGAAATACACACAGTGCAAGGCTTCGGGTACTCCATTTTAAGGAATGAAATGTAAGCACATTTTCAAGCCCTGTCTCGAGCCAGGTCTAGTGGCTTAGTGGACTAATGTGTCCACTGTAGGGGCCAGTGATTGACCTAATAGTCACAGGTTCAAATCCCTGGGGTCCACTCAGCCTTTCATCGTTCTGAGGTTGATAAAATGAGTACCATTGAGTTGTGTGACAATAAACATCTGTTTTTCAGGCCAAGATAACCTTCTGTGTGCGCTTTGGAAATACCCCTTATATTATGTTGGTAGCGTATGGTGATTTCAAGATTGACCCTGCTCACCCGTCCTGCACTGCAGCAGCGCAATAATTAGACAAACTGCAACAACTACAGGACATCGACTTGTCGTGGGAAGGGAGTCCAGCAGAGAGGCCTCTAGGAGGCTGGCCATCCCTTCCTCTCAGAGACAGCTGTTGTCCTCTCAGGACTTTGCTTCCACATTGTGCTGGCTCTTACAGCAGGAGCTGGGACATCACAGTTCAGCTGTAACGAGCAATCACCCCTCAACTATGGACTTAAGTGATACGGGTAGGAACTTCCGGAACCAGATGAACTGAGTTTTGAAACTATAACTACAGGTGACATCTGACGAATATCTTCTCTGAAGTTCTACCATATCTCCCAAACGTCACATGGACGGATTTGTTCAATAGCCAGTGTCTAGTGGATCTAAAGTTATTCAGTAAACAACATTGCTGCGATCACCACAGAAAACTAAACAAGCTGCTACAGTTTAAGGAGCATACTTGTACGCGCAGGTGTTTTTGTTTTTAAAATAGTGGGACGTAACAGCTAAACCTAAATGTGGTATTTGTCATCTTTTAAAAACATCTTTTTGTGACTGCACCACAATATTTTTTTATGAAAAAAAATCTTTTTTCGTTGTGCTAATTTGTTCAGCATTGGAATAAGACAGATAATGCAGAGGACAGTCAAAGCAAAAATGGGCAAACCTTAGGAAGGATAGGTTCATTGAGAAAATAAGGCCATACAACATAATTTATAAGTTGCTAAGCTTCCGGTTTCTCCTCTGCAGATTCCTCCTCAAATTCTCCATCCTCCACCACTGTATCATCCGTGCGAAAGGAGACACAAGATCGTTCATGCTTCTCTCCACTTCGCAAAACTCTACTTCATTCATTAGTGAACTCTTTAAGGAGCACATTTTTAATTTTATAGTGCTGGATGGTTTGCTTGTTGGCTTTGAGGTATATAAAATAGGTTTTCAGAGGAAATGTAAAATTGTATTAAAGAGGCGAGTACAATATTTTTTAATTGCACAAAACAGGGCACCCTATGGCTCAAAAGGCAGACTTTTTATTCACACAATTAGGATCTGCAGACATTTACTAATGCTGATGGAACCTAGTACCAAAGAAAATCTTTAAGAATGACGATTGGGAACGTAGGTGTCACCATGAGATTGGTAGATGGCCAGCCACTACGAAACTTCACATTTTTTTATTCCCATTTGCACTCTTAAATGTAATACAAAAAAGACTGGAAAACAGTGCAAATGAGGCGGATTCCTCAAACATCCCCATATTTCAGAAAGGATTTTTGAGGCAGTAACAATATCTTACTTGTGGGACAAAAATATGCTAATACACATTTCTACCACAATTCCTTCTGGGGATTGGCCACCCTGCAGGGCATTTCATAGGTATAATTGGAAGCCAGCTGGAGTATGTATAAATTGCTAGGCCCACTCCTCAAGGCATTTGTCCAAGCCTCTAAAAGTTTATTCAGATAATCAAGGGATACCTATGATGAATAGATAGATTTATGACTCTAAGAAATAGGCTTGTGGTTTGAAAACCCATTTTTAGGTCGAGTCTAGTGCAGCGCACATGCGTTGCTCTATGGGAGGCTTCTTGTGAGTACTCTAAGCTTCTCCTTGTGGGTCTGACTCCTCCCACACATTGGATTGGCTTTTGTGTGTGTCTTTCAATATTGAAAGCACGCAAATGGCCAAAGGCAGGTGCATGTTCCACCTCTTTTTTTAATGTTCACTCTCATGCCGTTTATCTATCGGGAGCGAGCAGCGGCGAGCAGGGTAGCAGCAGCATTCGTGGTGAGTCAGGTTACTATCTACACACAACGCGCTGTGCTTTCTCTTTCACTTGCAATCTGGTCTTTTATTGCCAGCGCCTAATAGCTTGCTTTGGTTACATACAGCTTGAATTCAGACAATTTCCCTGGATGTATATATGTTTGTATTTTCACTCGTCCTGTCGGCCTATAATGCCTTTATAAACTGACCACTAACACACGCCTTGCAGGCACATAGGAATATTTTAAATGTGTAAAATCGTGGGATTTAGAGACAGCAGGTTTTGTAAAATGTTTCATTTTTCTTGTTCTGAGTTTCTTGGAATTTAACGTTGGTACCAGATCACATAGCACGTACACCTCATCGCTGCTACTGAAGAAAGTAGGTTTCATATTGCGAGAGCGCAAGAATAGTGACAAATATTACGTGACTCGGACATGAGCAGCGATGTGGAGGTGGGCTGCTCCTCCCTGCACTCGCCGGGCAGCTCAAGGAGAACAACAAAGTTAACTCGATCTGCATTCCGGATCCAGGCGCTAAACACGCGGGAACTTCGAAGCTCTATTCTAGGATTAGGATTACACAATAATGGACGTGCAAACACCTTTATGAAATAAACACTGCCAGGGGGGGCTACATAATGATTATTAAAAGAGTTCCTGCCTTGCCAAATAACATTTTATTAAAAACAAATTATACCTCAATAGTTACTTTAGAACAACCAATATCAGATATAATTACAATGGGCCAAGAACAAGGAACGATTATCGTTTACAATTCAAATGTCGCGATTGTGTTGTTTTAAAAATTTTCCTGCACATTTTAAATAGGGGAGCATTAGGATCACCCTGTGTGTGCAAATGACACTCATTTCATTGCAAAGACGAGCCTTGATGTGGCCACAACAATGTGGAATCTTTCACTACACAAACAGCTGATGGTCCAGTACCGAGTACACTTCAGCCGTCGCAGAGGAGCTGCGTCTGCTCTTTGCCTGCATTCGGTACAAAATTGGTCATTGTAGAGGCACCACAGCCTGGGTCTGAAGCAGCTCTTTATTGGACACTCTTTGTTGTTGAAGTGCTTACAAAAATAGATGGATTCTGTGAAGTACAGCAATGTGCATTCTAGGATGGCAGAATTCATTCTAAGCGATCAAATTTGGATTATAACATGTATTTTTCTATGAAATGATACCCGTGCTTGTTTCTGTGTGCGTCTTTCCTAACGTGTTTTAAAAGACCCTTCTCATTGGTCCCTGCTGCTCACTTATCACTGCTAATAGAATTGGGAACTTGAGGTTTTATTGTTGGCCAGTTATGCCCGTAGGGTTGCAATGCGCTTTATAAATATTGTTTATTATTATTATTATTATTATTATTATTATTAGTTAAATGGAACTAGAACCATCTAAACAGGATGGAAGAAATGATTAGACAGTAAGAAGTAAACTCATTTCTTCGCCACTCATCATTACTCAGAACCCAGTATCCTTGATTCTGCCAGGGTCTTCTCGAATGTATTGCTGAGCTAGGATGTCTCGTTTCCCACTGACTCATGTTGCTTGTTTTAGAATACACTGTTATTGAGACAGGTGCTAACCCTAACACCCCAAGCTACCACAATCACACCTTTATGACGAAGTCGCGAAGAGCAACACATTCACCGTAAATACACCACTCGTCAATGTTATCACATGCCACAGTCTCAGAAGCACACCATGTAAAAAAAGATAATGAAGGAATTTTGACACTTAATTTGATATATTTTTTAAATGCTTAATCAGTCTTTCCCGTCACTGGGCGTTCAAGAATGTCTTTGAAGTCACGTTTAGCAGGTTGTGATATTAACAAGTTATATACCTTCAGTAACACTGTTTCTGGGGGCTCCAATATCTTTCTGCTTCAGATTCAACATGTCTTTTTCCTAGCACTAGACCGTGCCAGTGCTGCTCCAGCTATGGATTTGCTTCTGAAAGTGACGCTGCTAAAGGTGCCACCTACACCTCTGATGTCAGTGACTCTTTTCTTGCTTCCAGGAATGCGAGAATACAGAGGTATCTCAATCATTTTCGATGCTTTTTCACAGATTTAAGTATACTTGTATTATAAGTACGAATTGCTAAGTGCCTGCAGTCATAGCACCATTTGACTGCCATGATGATTGTAGATCCCATCTGTGCCAGGTAGAAGGTCGTCACACTTCTATTGGCCGCAGCCTGCCACCTCTGGACGTTTGCAGGTCCCATCTGTGCCAAGTAGAAGGCAGTTACTATTCGACTGGCTGCAGCGTGGGCCTTCTGGAATTTTGTAGATCCCATCTGTGCCAGGTAGAAGGCTGTTAGGCTTTGATTGGCTGTACGCTGGGTCCCCTGAACATTTGTATATTCCATCTGTGCCAGGTAGAAGGTTGTCACTCTTCTACTGGCTGCAGCGTGGGCCCTCTGGACTTTTGTTGATCCCATCTGTGCTAGGTAGAAGGCTATTAGTCTTTGATTGGCTGTACCCTGAGCCCTCTGGACATTTGCAGATCCCATCTGTGCCAGGTAGAAGGTTGCTACTCTTCGATTGGCTGCAGCGTGGCCCTCTGTTGTTGAGTTTGAATCTTAAACTGGAATGAAGTTGCTATTTAACCAAACCTTTTCTTCAACTTTCATTCATAAAACATGTTTTCTTAATTGGCCGACGTGCCTCCTCTGAAGATTTCCGGCTTCAAGCCGTCTTCATATTGTAAATCTCAGATGTTGGAGTCCTAGCCCCATTCCACTTGTATGTAGTGCTTGTGAGTTAGGTACAAAACTGCGTCTCACAAGTGTGGACGGATGCACACTATAGCCATTAAGGACGCCAGACTTTTTCTGGACAGTGTGTGTCGAGAGAAATAGTGGAAATTTTGATCTCCATCAAAATACAAGTAAAAACATACCTGGAATAAACACAAAAGCACAATTTGCATGGACCTATGTACCTATGTACACACAGCGACACAAAGACACACACACAAGCTGATTTTTTTCAAACATGGCTGCCAGCCTTATAAGCAACTAGAGTGTTGAACTTAAAGGTAACATTTTTTAACAAAATATCATCTTCATTGCTGGGAAGTAATTGGGCTAAGGGTTTCTTGGTTTACAGTTGTCATAGGTTTTACAGAAGATTTTGCTCACTCACACCATACCATAAACATCCTCGGAAGCACAGGTCGATCAGGCTTGGCACTAGAGTGAGATACAGATGAAACTCTGGCACCGAGCTCCATCGATGCTGCCCTAATGCTTGTGTTGTAGTAATAATGCCGTGATAAAGCAGCACAACGCTACTTAAGCCTGGCAGGCGTATGCATCGCCGAGCAATGGGCAATGACAGCAAAGGCAGAGCAGCAGTGCCCTAAGCTGTCTGATCAGTGGTCAAAATTGAAAAGCGACAGGAGAGCAGCCGCACCGGGACATCAAGAAGTATGCGATGCAGGAGAGGCAGGGGGCATTTGCTATCTGCTGCCACATTTTAGATTTAGATTATTTTAAATTACTATTATTATGTAATAGTTTTCGTAATGACATAGAGCCAGCAGGTAGCTATAGCTGTCTCTGCCAGGCTTCAACGAAGAGAGGATGCTCCTCCCGTTAGAATGAAATGAAGTATAGGAAACTCAAGGAAGGAAGGTTGCCTCCTCTTCCAGGAATCTTGGCATAGCCTACGTGACTGACCTACATCCACAGGAAAAGGCATCAGCCAGAGCTCAAGGTTCATTCGGCCTGCCTGTTGTAGCATCTCTTAGCACTGCTTTTACCCGTAGCTGCCACTTTGACTGCAGTTTGTGTGCCCAAGCATGATCCATTGCTCCATGCCCTTCACATCTCTCTTCCCGGGTGGGAGACTGGAAATGCAGGTATACCCGTGGAAAACGCTGGGACTGGCATGTGCCATGGGTGAATGTGGAGAAGTGTGGCTCACTGGTTAGAGGAGGCAGACCTGGAAGCAGAGGTCAGCCCGGGACCAGGGTTCAATACCGGGCTCGGCGGGGTCTTGAGTCCTAAAATGTCCATGGACTCGACAATTCTCGCTCCGGTGCCTACTCGATTCACGGGTTCACACTCTGCAACTCTGGGCAATAGCTTGCTTAATCTCCACAATGGCCCCTCGTGGCGGGATGCCTGGTTTTCACCTTGCGGATACCCTGCCGGGGTTATCTCACAGGGGAATACGAGGACGGGTTCCCTAAGCAAGCGCTTAGAGACCGGTTGGTGAGTTGCGCTATATAAATTCCTGTACATTTACATAAATTCCTGTACAATGACCTGTCCCAGGAATTAAGAGAGAGAAAAGGAGGGGGCGTGGGGACTTGCTCACTACGTTGCTCTGGAAAAGAAGGTACAACCTGCCACAGTATTTAGAAAGATGACTGACATACAAGACGGCATCCTTGAGGGAGACTCGACACAGCTGTGACCGAACTATGAAGAGAAGGGAATCGGAGAGGGAAGGCGACAGCCTGGACGCTGAGAATGGAGAAAGAGGTGAATGCATCTTGGAATATGAGGAGGCGAGCCCGACGACCTTTGACGTCATCAGTCCGAGGTGGGCTCCGATGGCACAGAAAGAATGCGCTTTGCAATGTATTTTCTTGCCAGAGTGTCTGGGCTCCTGAGATAGGCCGAGCTCTTGGAAACCAGAGTCTGTGCCAATAACGAAGCGTTTAGTGGTTGTTTCGGAGTCACTAATGTTCACTACAGTATATTTAACAAAGAAAAATACTGTTTCGGCATTAATAGCAGCAGAGATTTTTTTTGTCTATCCCATACATGAACTTATGTTATTTGATGGGATTGTAAAAGCACAGCAGCCTCACGATGCATGTTATTTGATGTCTCTGCCTTTGATCGCCCTTTCTCTACCCTGGTGTACAAAGTCTGATCGGGGGGGGGGGGGGGGGGGGGGGGGCACGCCTGGCAGCCAGCTCTCTGCTCTGCTGGGGGGTCCTGTAATGCCAGCGCCGTGATGTGGCCTGACAGCCTTGGATGCTCCAGTGATGTGGGCACAAGTCCTAAAAAAAGAAGTGGGGGGATGCTGAAGTCACTATAGGCAAGAGTGAATGCGTGGCTCCATTTGCTCCAGTATCGAGCTCCCGGTAAAATAAGTGGGGGGACGCCATCCACCCGCGTGGTACCCCGACTCCAGCCCTGGGCCTACTGATTTTCACTTCTGCAGTAGGATCTGACTCTGTCTGCCTGCCTGCCTGTACACCTGCAAATTCCTCAACCAAGAAGAAAATAAGGGTGGGCGCTGAACTGTGCTCCGCCAGAGGAGTTTTCGGAGTCTTGCCAACTCCGCGCTCCACTGTTCAGCAAAAAACTCAGACTCCACCGCGTGGCAGAGTTTTCCCCCGGCGCCCACCCGTACTGTCTTTCTTCTCTGCTTATTTTCCAGCACACAGAAATGTGGCTCTGGCAAGAAGTGACAGATCGAGGGAGCCACGTCCATGGAGGGTTCAGCCCAAGAACCCCAGGCAAGCGTGAAACCAGCAGGAAGTATCATGTGTCAGCATTAGCGCCACCCCTCATCCTCCCACTAATTGTAAGTCACAAAACTCTGCATCACAACAGTGCCTACAACACCAGATGAGCATCAAGGGTCCAAGAGCTCCCCTGACTGGTCGTGTGACGTCATCATTCCTGCCTTCGCACCCTAACTGGTGCTGCTGGAAAAGTTACTAAAGCATCATGTGGTAGCCACCATCATTTACAGACAGCACATTTTTAGGGGTGGCCAGTTCAGCTCATCGGGCGCGCGGAGCCTGTTGATTGGCCCAGTCTGACTGACCCTGCTGCACGGCCGGTGTCAGTTGAAGCAGCAAATGACGCTAATTACGGAGTCGAGGGGGTGATCGCGGAGGCATCGTCTGAGTGAGCACGATGACTGTAACGATCCGTAACCAGTGGCCTGAGGACGAAATACAGCCCTCACTGGTGTACTTGGTTCTGGAGTCGCTGTGGCCCGGGTCCACAATGCATCGTGCTGATTATGCCCGTACATGGCTGCTGCGTCTCCAAGAGGACAGCTGAGAGGAGGCAAGTACTGCGACCAGATCCTTCAGAACTGCAAGGTAGATGGACCTCTGTGGGACGCGTAATGCCAATTCGTGCTTTATTTAGCCTTACCAGTCATGTGTCTTAGAGACTGAAGTACTGGTTCCAGGTTGTTGAAGTTCGGGTGGAATAGAATTCCACGTAGTGCCACTCCGCCAACTCTGCCCACTCTTAGAAGAAAACAGTTCCTACCCAAGACCAGCCTGTGCTATTCAACCATCCTTGGAGCTTGCCTGGTATTCAGACAACCAAGCCAAGAATCTGCTGGACACTCCTAAGTGACATGTGGATAAGAAAACAGTGGGCACGGGCACCAACAAGGCACTGTAAATGTAAATGTAGTAGTATTTGTATAGCGCACCGAATCGACCCCCGAAGGGGTATCTCAGGCGCTTATACGCATACTGCTGTGGAACCCTTCCTGGCTTTTTCCTGTGAAGTGCCCACTCCTGGGCACCCCCAAGGTGAAGCCAGGCATCCTAGCGGTGTTGGGGCCGTTGTGGAGATTAAGCAAGCTATTGCCCAGATTTGCAGAGTGGGACCCATTATTAGAATAGGCACCGAGGTGAGAATTATCAGGTCTGCGGAAATTGAGCCCAAGACCCGCCGAGGCGAGAATTGAACCCTGGTCCCGGGCTAGACCTCTGCATCAGGGTCTGCCGCTCTAACCATTGAGCCACACTTCTCCACAGTCATTCACTCAGGGGCGGAGTTCCAGCCTGTCCTGAGTACCCCTTGGGCTCCACCCCTGTGCGAGGTTGAAAAGAGCCCTAGTCTTGGGTACATCTGCAGTGCAGTCCACTACTTGAGTGAGTGTTGAGCACAAATCTGAGACCCCCTCTTCCTCTCACTGGAAATGTGCATTGTGGGGCATTGTCAGCATCCCTTTTGGGGTACTGCCAGTCCAGACAAGACCTATCCTTCGGAGGCAGATGCAAGTGACCAAGGACCAATGACCCTGTGGCACTGGTTGCTTACAGTACCAAAGCTACTTAATGCTAAGATTTACAGGCTCCCTGTTTCAATTGTGAGACAGTCAGACATCTCATAGCCTACATCAGTTCACTTTTCAAAACGCAGCTAACGTTTCCAGATATGTAGTCACTCATTTTATGTTTTGGGGTAAACTGCTCTTCACTGAAGTTAGCCCATTAACCAGAACGATTCCACTATGTCACCCAAGAACAATAGAAACTTTGTTATCAGTCAAGATAGCCTAAGGTGAGTCACAACCCAAACTGAGAGATACCAAGAAGCCATAGTACTCAGCAAGAACCGAAATACATTCACCCCTATAAAAATGAAGCAAGATAATTGTTATGTATATACCTTTTATATCATTTCATTTGAATTTGGCACATTATAGAAAACTGAAGATTTTTAGGGATCAGTGTTCCCAAAAAATATCAGGTATTTCTGTTTGTGACTTTGGACCAACATAGTCCTTGGCCACATCCATGGACCACAGTGAACAGTCAGTGTACAGATACAAGTCCCCTTTGTGAACAGAGTTCTGCTTCATCTAGACTCCAGAGGTCAGTACTGTCAATGTACAGGCACAAGCACTTTTAGTGCAGACACCATTGCTATCCAGATTCCAAAATCAACACCATCAATGTGCAGATGCCAATACCTTAGTACCTATTCGCCAGCACCATCCAGGCTACAGGCATCGGCACCATCAATATTCAGCCACCCAGAACCCTAAAAAGTTCACCACAATGCGAATAATTACTAAAAATGGAGGGGAAGAGCCATTTCTCACCTTGCTGCATTTTTGGTCAACTCTGCTTCCCCCACTTTAGTTACCCTCTGCCTAGCGTACATTTTTTTTGCTGTTCTCTTCCATCACTTTTTCCAACTTCACGTTTCTGTTTCCCTACATTTCTAACTCTCTCATTTAAAGATCTTTTTATTCATTAAAAAAATTCCAGCAATCACAAACATTGATAGTCCTACATTTCAGCCCCGGTACATCGATGACATAATACATGCCAGTGGATAGTTTTTCAGTCACTTGTTTCAAGAGAATGCTCACTATGCTGTAACATTTCCATTTCTTCTGTCGGAGAAACACATAAGCCCCCCCTATGCACATTCCAGTTTCCCCACTTTTTATCCCATTTCTTGGGGCATCCCTAGACTTAAACACTTCTTTTTCCGCAGTCATGCACTTATTTAGTTCGTGTGCCACATCTTAGGTGATGGTCTCTTCTCTCTCATCTTTTTAATCTCATTCTCTGCTGCTGTCACATCCTATTTTTGTCTTTCATCCCCTGTCTATTATGACCTGTTCTCCCTTACCCACTCCATTTTATTTCACCTCTTGTCCTCTTTCTGTCCACATTGGTCAGCTATTTTTTCTGTGTGTTCTCCCCTCTTCTTCTGTTTCAAATTCCATCCTGTCTACTTCTTAACTCCTTTCTGTCTCGCCATACTCGCACCCTCTCACGTCTCTGGTCACCTCTTCTCTCTTTCAATCCTGGCTACTGTAAATTTCACAAATGTATGTAATTATCAATTGGAGGAGTTGTAGCCTAATGACGAGAGCTGCCAACATTGGAACTGTGGCTCAAGTTTCGAGTCCTAGCGTTGGCTCAACATCCTGTAATTCTGGGTAAATCACATAATCTCCCTGTGCCACAAAAATAAAAAGATCTGACACTGGGTAACGTAATCTAGAGCTCATGTAAAATCTCTTTAATGCGTTTACAATATAACCTTCCTTGCGCACTCAGGGCTCTTCTTAGCTATCCATGGTGCTGAATTGTCATGGGATATCATTTGCCAACTGTTTCAAACAAGAAGTGTATGGCTGAACTGAACTGCAGAGCAGAATTCAAACCACTCCGAAAAACACAAAACAGGGCTCTAACCATAAATCTATTTTTTCTTAATGGCTCTTTAATTAATACAGGTAGACATCTAGTAGCATGTGACAATATAAGTGACCCAAAAGCAACCCGACATACAAGAAGGCATGGCATTGTCTGGTCTAGAAACCTCTTAAATACAATAGAAAGTCAGTGGCGTAATGCAAAATGTTAGGGTCCCCAGCTAATGTGATGCAGGGCCCCTGAGTTTCCCATATCTCGCAAATATTCGTTGGGCATGGGCTGATTGGGGCCCCCTGAAGAGTTAGAGGTCCCCTAAATAATTGGAGCCCCCTGCGCTAGAGTGGCTGCAGAGCCCTGTAGAGAGGTACCATACTTTCAATGAATAATGTACAAATGGTGCCCGAAGAGCGTACAACAATAATAGTGTAAACAACCTAGTTTATGCAATACTTGTATAGTTAGCCTTGTCGATAAATGATTATTTTAGCTATTATGGGCATTGCTCTTTTATTGTATTGATAGATGCTTGCATCTTTCATAGCAGGGCTTCAATTATCTGCTACTGTAATTCAAAGGTATCTATGAAAGTTTTATTTCTGAATACGTGGAAACCTAAGTGGGCATCAACACTTAGTGTGTATGATCACCCTTCAGTTAAAAAGGTTTTTTTGGGGAAACCATGACAGGCCAAGTACCTATGCCCTGGTCAGTAAGGAACACATGCAGCCTCACCTTCGACACTCCTGGAAGGTCCCCTGGGATAAGGCCTGCCATTTGGATAAAATATGAGGCCTCGTTGTAAAATCTGCAAAATTCATTTTGGAATAGTGCAACAATGTTCTATTCCTCTGCGGAAAAGTTACCAATTTGAAGGTCCACTGCATTCTGTGTATAATTTAGCAAATTGATGGACTTTATATGGCCTGTATGAATACATCTTGAGAGTGCAGCAAAGATGCATTAAGAAACAAGCAGCAGTGCAGAGTTTCCAGAGAGGCATGTTTCTCATGCCACAACACGGGGCCGGAGCACTAGGCTGATTGATGTGGGGATAAAACTGCTCTGCTGAAAACTGTCGTTTAAAAATATCGAAAGCAGTAACAAGTGCTTTCAGAGGTCACTAAATACCCTCAAATAACAAACTAAAGTTCAAATCGAGTTTTGAAGCCCCTGCGGCTCTACTGGCAAGTGAACAAAATGTTTAAAACTATTTACACAATATGAGAAATATCACAGGCCCAAAGAACAAAATCATCTTAAAATGTTCACGTTAATTAGGTAATTCCACCAGGGGCTGGAAGCAGAGCACAGAAACAGTTGCTGCAATCTGTTTAAATGCAATAAATATGAATATTGGGATATTTGCAAACCCTTTGCCCATCATGAGACTGCAACAAAATTCGAACAAGGATCATCTCACACGAGGTGTTTGTGAGGATGTGAAAGAAAAGAACGCACACCGACCTGACTAAGGCAAGCTTGGCTGTGCAGGTATGGAAAAAGCAAGGGATGACATACTATTAAAGGTGTATTTTACATACAGCAATGTAAAACGAGCATTGGCAAAGTCGCCAAGTCTGGCCTTGGCAATCTGGTCCAATGGATATTTTTATTATAAGTGTGTGCCGCAAACAAAAATAGAAAAAAAGAAAAGAACAAGGTCTTCAATAAAAATTGTAAAATAAAAAACAAAAGTAAATAATGTAACTATGTACTAGTCATTTAAAAAAAAAAGTATTTAGTTGCCCCATACAGTTGTATAACAGAACTACACATGTGATTACATCACATGCCTTAACAACGCGGTCATTACTATGCATGCCTTTACCACGCATGCCTTTACAACGAATTGCGTTGTAAAGGCATGATTGATAAAGGAATATGCGTGGTATAGGGAACACCCCAGTCCTCTGCCCTGAGCCCTAAAACCCAGCCCTCAGCCCTGAAAAATACCTCAGTCCAACCCTACAAACACCCCAGACCCCTGCCCTGAGCCTTAACCCCGGCACCCAGCCCTAAAATCTTCCCTGACACTAGCCCTAAAAACAGCCCAGCCCCATGCTCTGAGCCCTAAAACCGACCCCAGTCCTAAAACCTGCCCCAACCCACCACCCTGAGTCCTAAAACCGGCCTCCCCGCCCTATAAACACCCCAGCCTGAGCTCTAAAATGGCCCTCCCCGCCCATTAAACACCCCAGCCCCCGCCCTGAGCTCTAAAACCGGCACCCAACCCTAAAAATGACCCCAACCCTACCCAGAAAACTACTCACCAAACTGCATCCCAATTCTTCCCCTTCCACACTATCTCGTCATGGCAGGAAGTCCCATAAAGTCTCAAACACCTCCCATCCCCACCCATTCCCACCAAATCAATAGCGGTGACTACCTTTACTATGTGTATGCCTTTACCACCTTTACAACAAAATTCATTGTAAAGGCATGCTTGGTAAAGGAATATGCATGATAAAGTTATATGTGTGGTATAGGAATATGGGTGGTAAAGGCATATGTGTGGTAAAGGAAAGCGTGGTAATGCTTGCGCTGTAATGGCACGTGTAGTTCAGACTACGTGGTTAATGCAGTTTGCTGGCCCAAACATCTTTTAATATTGGTATTTGTGAAGGACAGAAGAGTTAATACCTATCTAACCAAGCACTCAAATTGCAGACAGCCACATCGTTACAAGTTTACTCTAACAATTAATAAGAGCAACTTTAAAAAGCAGTTGGAAAATAAATCACCATCTAACTGAGCACTTGAAATGCAGGCAAAATAAAGTTATTTAAAGTTATTTAACACAATAAAACACACTTTGAACCAGATTTGTCAGTCAAGAGAAGGGAACTAATTTGGGTAGATGTGAACAGTGTGCACAGACCTTGAGTAACTCTAAGCAAAGTGAGCCAGTGGGTAGAGTGGGATGAAACACTGCCCCATATTAATGTGGAACGAAGCATGTATATGATGTGGACTGTAAATTGTGGAGTTATTTTGAGGGTTTTATTCCATACTGCCATCTAAATTATGCCACTATTCTCTAGAAGCGGTACAGATTTGACAATACTATACCCTGGGGGTAAGCTTTCTCTGCTTGCTCAGCGAGTTAATTGCACAAAGAAAGTAACTTCATTATTGAATTGGAATGAAAATGAAGCTTAGGTCTCACAAATTTCTTTAGTCTCTTATCCGTAAACTTTAGGAATGCTTAGAGATAGGCTCAGCTAAGGTAGCAGGTACTATGTGGAGTGAGAACGGCCTGGGACCAGGGTTCAATTCCCGACGCGGCAGGGTCGTGGACCAGGGTCAAAACCGACTCGATAATTCTCGCTCGGTGCCTACTCTAACCAGGGAACACACTCGGCAACTCTGGGCATTAAGCTTGCCTCATCTCTACAACAGCCCCCCACAGATGCCGGGGATGCCTGGTTTCACCTTGGAGATACCCAGAAAGGGACCATCTCACAGGGAAAACCAGGACGGGTTCCCCAGTGGTCTTCAGTGCCAGGATACTCCATGGAGTCGCAGTGCGCTTTACAAGTACACCCACATTTACATTTACTATAAACACTCTTTGACAAAGAACACTCACATTGCCGAGACTCCCACTACAAGTGTTGTTGGTAAAAGGAGCATATTGGGTAGTTCTTCTGATTGTGGCTTGTAATGCACGAATGACATTTCCTAATTAGCATGAGTCCGTGGTGCTGGAACAATTTTCAGAGTTAGGTGCTGCTATTAATGTTACATCACTGAATTCATATAGATGTGAAACAACCATGTGTCACACAAAGTGTAGTAAATGTGTTCCGCAAAAGTGGTAAGGGTATAGTATGTAGCTGGTGGTGCATTTGATAGCACAATGTTGCAAATATATTACTAAAGCAAAGTGTGGTAGCTCATTGTCATTTACAGACACATTTTCCACTGAAATGTCCACTACATTTGCACAGATTTACTGATTCAACTATGCAGCACACAATCTGTGGAAATCCGATTTCAGCAAATATTTCTTTTGCGTATCACCAAGTGTATTGATCTGTTTTCCCCCACTAAATCCTTGGGCCTGATTCACAAAGGTAAACTTATGCTTTTGTGTAACTTTATGATTTGTTTGCAATTCACAAAGCAATTTTACCAGTAGTATCTTTACGACTGCCTATGTTATTAAGTGTGAAATCTCCACCCGAGTGCAGAGACTCCGAAGTTGTAAAGATACAAGTAAAATTGCTGTGTGAATTGCAAAAAATTGTAAACTTACACAAAAGTGTATGTTTACATTTGTGAATCAGGCCCTCTGTTTCCACACTTCATAATTTTAAAAAATGTGATTCATTTGTGCTTTCCTAACTGCTAATATATTCTGAAATATTTGTACAGTTCATTTGTAGGAATTTAAAGTTTGTTGAGTGCTAGAAAAAAAAGACTGCAGTTTTTCCTTTTAACTCTCCTTGTACTCAGCAAGATTATTGCATAGATCACTTTACAAAATCCTCTCATTTTGCTGTCAGAGAAAGAAAAGTAAACACTAACCTCTCTTTTACAAGAATAAACCGCAATTTGTCAAAAGAGATAGTCTGACATTGGCCCCCTGTCTCTGAAGTACAGCAAATGTGCCAAGATAACAATAAAATATAAAGGGTTCTTTATAGCTCCTGCACCTCTCAACACAGTCACGGGAATGTGTGATTGATGAACTAGTAGTGAAAGAGATAAGTAGAATCAGCCATGAGTAGGAAGCCTTTAAAAATAAATACAGTGCCTGAACTAGCATGTAACAGAGACCGCTGAAAACACCAGCACTCACAAGGAGAGCCTCATGAAAAAAAGAGTTCCTGAAAGGCAAGCACTCATGGAAGAATACAATGAGCCAGTTAAAGAGATGCTAAAAAGGTTGTGTTCCAAGAGATAAACAAAGACCGGTTGCTCTAAAACAAATAAAGCTAGTGAATACAACTCATGCAAATACGACCCACAAAGTCAATGGTAAGCAATGGGCAGAATACATTCATAGGTATGCTTTCAGCATGTCCCCAAAACGTATTTGCAATCAGACAGCTGTCTTGTCTGGTAGAGTTCGACCTAAAACTGTAAACTTAATGGTAAAGGCATGGAGCAAAACATCCAGGTATATCATTCCAGGCAGATAGTTAATGGGGGGCAATAATAGGTCTTGGCCACCCATGGAAGTACTGTGCCACTTCTGTATGTCAAAAACTCAGCTATGATTGATTCTACATCAATTTGTGAAACTTTAAAATAAACAATGATCATAGATTAATAAACCTAAAGCTGCTAAACATTCTGCCATAAATGCATTCCATGCCTGCATAAGAATGACATCCAACATCTATGCATCTTAGCTTCCAGTAAAGAGGTCCCTTGTAGATCTTTAATACCAACAGACCGACTTCTGGCAACAAGGAATCAGCTCAACAGCAACGCTGGTGGTGGAAAAAGCAAAGCACAGAAGCAGGAGTCACTCGACACAGGCAAGAATTTTTCAGACTTGCTGGTTTGTATAACAATAAATTAGGTGCCACTTCTTCCCTAGAGGGAACCTGAGTAAGTAGTCTGGATTTATGGCACTTAACCCAGCAATAAACTATTAACATATCATGGATTCCATAAATGCAGCCTCTTCTTAGTCCCGCCGCTCGTCTTCAGTGGGATGAAGTATCCGCTTGACAAGCAAGTCCACTGAGTATGTACCGCTGTTGGGCTAGTCATAGATCAAAGGCATTACATACAGACGGTATTTTCAGTTCTTCGGCCTGCAGTTCCCTCTCCAGGAACACACAAACGAAATCCTAGCATCGAATTTAACCCACCAGCAAGAGCTCTGGTATGTCCTCATGATGAAACATATGACAGTTTGAGGAGCAGCTGAAAGAATCGAGTTGTACGATGGGTCTTCGTGAAGTACAAGACTATTCAGAAGTACTCAAGGTTGCAGAATCCCTTATAGATAGGATAGGAGAGTGCAAGGGACACAAAAAAAGACTGCCTTTCTATCAAAGCATGTAAAAACAGTTCGGTTTTTCTTAGTATTTACAAGCAAAAAATAGTTATTTGTTCCGGAATGCTGATTATTGGCAATTTGTAAATCAGAACCTACTTGATGTTTTGGACTCAAACTCAATATTCTTGCAGGAGGGTAATTGTTTTAGTTAGAATCTCTCCTCCTAAGATAAATGCTCTGTTAACCTACTCATCATATCCCAGCCTTTTTTAAGGTATCGCCCTGATATTGAACCAGGGTTCACCACCCTACCCTTTAGCTTCACACATCATCCCTACCTCAGTCCATGCAGTAGTCCAGTCTTGCTTAGGATCTGGAGTTGTAAGAGGAACACCATAAACCGGCAGGCCTCTCGCTTCATCAAATTCACTGTTTCCCCACTCTGTTTAGAGTCACAGGAACCGCTGGGTTATCATTGGCAGACCCTCTGGTGGCACTGTTGGTGTAAATCCTTGGCCCAGAGATCCATCCGCCACCACACAGTGACGGGTGTCCTGACCACTCATTTTCCCTGCCCTACAATACATGGCGAACAGTCATGGAAAATGTTAAAAGCCCTGCACGCACAGTCAAAACTTCACTGTACATCTGGGCCATTTATTTTTTGTTCATAAGAACAAACACCTACTTTGCATGTGTATTTTAACAGAACAAAAAACTTTTTCTCAGTGGATGCTTGAAACATGGCACCCACACAGCAAAGTTCACTGCTGTGAATTGAGATGCCACGATGGTGGCTCCCTTCAAAACAGAGACATTCCTGCCAGGCAGTCGTGAATCTCTAAATACAGTGGATGGTCAACCACCATGGTGGTGGAGGTCATGATCTCCGCCCCTCAGCATGTCGGTGGGATGCCTGGTAAGCCATAAATAGGGATGTATGTGTTTTTACAATTCCCCATAGATATATCCATCTATCACGAAGTTAAAAGTAGGGTAAAGAGTGAACTATCAACCAGAGGGTCAAGGCACTCTATCACAATGCCCAAACCCTCAATACAGCTATGTCCAACTAGATGTGGTCCATTGGCTCCTTGGAACTCTTGGTTCTTCATAGACAGCTTTCACTGATTGCAAATCAAAACATTACCAAAGGTGCATAAGGATGCAGGAAACAATACACATAGGGCCCGATGTAGGTCGGTCGGTAACGGCCGAAAATCGGTATTTTCGGCCGTTACCGACCGGTATACATGATTTGGAATGTAGGGGCACAATTTTACAGAATCGGTAAATTTACCGATTCGGTAAATTTACCGATTCTGTAAAATACCGAATCTGTATTTTTACCGATTCGGTAAATCTCCGATGTAGGTGGGACTCTTCTGAGTCCCAAAGGCCCTACAAATTCGGTATTTTACCACGCAATCCTATTATGTGGTAAAATACCGAATTCAGGTGTGCATGCACATGTGTGCATGCACACCTAGCCATGTGACAGACAGACATGCCCTTAGGGCATGTCTGTGTGCCACATGGCGCACATGCCTATTTGTGGGGTGCCAGAGGGTGTCAAAGTGACACCCCCTGCACCCTTGCAAAAATCGGTATTTACCGATTCTGTAAATACAGAATCGGTAAATCCCATTGATTCCTATGGGCTTCAAAGCCCATAGGAATCAATGGGAAATACCGATTCTGTATTTACAGAATCGGTAAATACCGATTCTTACAGAATCGGTATATGCACATCTGGATATACCTACATATCCACCCTTTAGATTTACCGATTTTTAATTACCGAATCGGTAAAATTCGGTAATTAAAAATCAGTAAATCTAATTTACCTACATCTGGCCCATAATGCCTAGAGGTTACTAATTCAAACCTAGACAAAAGTTTATATAAAGAAAGATTGAAAACGTATTAGTTACATGCCACTGGAGGTCGAGTTTAAAGCAAAAAATAGGGCTGGGTTTTCAGAGGTCGCAAATACTGAACACTTCTCTGGAGGGACAGCCAAACAGTACTTGGCCTTGTAGCACTTTCTCTTTGCCACAGGCCTCCAGAGGCCAGAAACAGTATTATATTATATTTCTTCACTAAACTTATTTTTTTTAAAAGGTGGTATGAAATCAAATTTCAGAACCATTTTCAGGAGATCATTAATCTCTGTTCCACAAAACATAGTTAGAAGCTGCCTTCTAACAGTATTAAAACATGTTTATTATGTGTACAAACGAATATTTTTAACACGGTAGCTTTATGAAACAAAACCCGCACAAATACATCCTCGGTCCTTGATACTTTGCTCCTAAAAAAGGATCCACCCTTCTTTAGAACTCATTCCCCTCCTCTCCAACTCCCACTGCCCTCACCACTAGCCCTATTTTATTTGCCGTTTTGAAAACTCGGCTGTTGCCGGCAAAGCAGGTGGTCTGGCACCAAAAGAAGGAAGACAGAGGCGAGGAATTTAGTTGAAGAGCCAGGATTACATATTTTCATATATGTTAAATCCGGATGGATTTTTCGTAACTAGAAGAAGGGAATTCTAGAATGTATATGAAGGCAATAGAATGCACGTCCACCAGAGTGGTTGAGTTGTAAACAAGGGTTAGCCAAAATATTAGGGGAAGATGAATGCAAAGGTCACAAAGGTTGGAGGTGAGTTGATTTATCAATAAGAAATTAGGGAGCAATATTGTGGAGAGCTTTCTAAACCAGGAACTGTGATTGGAAAATTGGGCGTTTGGCCATAGGCATCCAATGAAGTTCCTTTTTCTTTTGCCATTATTTATTGATATTTTTAATCGAAAGAAGCACATTACATCACACAGAGTGAATGTAGTAATATGAAATAATCAGTGGCAGTTGTCAAACAGAGCCGTATATATCTATAACAATGACAAAGAGAATGGCTACAGAAAGATGAATGAGACCCTGATAGCTCGTACAATAGTAGAAGAATACTCTGAAGTAGGGGTGAGAGGAATACTTCCTTCCGCCCGAGGAATTGGCGGAATTTGGAGACTCTGAGTTACTGTTATAATGCTGAGTGCTGAGTTCTGGCCAAATTCCACAAATCACTTTGTGGCAGAATTTTTTCCCACGAGGCTCCAGAAATGCAAGTGGGCGTAAGCGAGATTTGGCATCCCCTAGCTCCATTTTCTAATGTGGGCAGTTGCGGGCGGTCATGGGCATTTGTGGTCAGATGGCTGCTTCTCAAGTAAATTTGCTAAGGCTAGAATAGATTTTCTACTCAAAAGCCAGCAAAATAATCTTGAAAGGCCACACTCCCTTGCACACCCAATGGTGCCGTTTGCACTGATTTTTCAGTGCACCAGAGCTAGTGGCGCAAAAATGCAGTCGGGGGAGCGCAACATGCATATTTCTGCCCGCTGGCGAAACTCTGCGATATTTTGCTGAGTTTTTATGTAACTCCGTGGAATTCCACATACTGAAACTCCGCAAGTTCCACTCACCCTACAGTCAGAAGAGTCTAAAACTAAACAAAACTGTATGAACCCTAGTTTCATGTGAAAAAATAATTGCAGAAGGATTGAGGAGCCAGTCATGCCTTTGTTGGCTTCAGTGCCACTCAGTGAGGGTGCCTTAGGAGGGCCATACATTCAGAACTTTTGGTATATACTTCAAGTACAAGCTAATGTGGGTTGGCCCATTCTGTAGTGTCTTGAGGCTCCTTCTTTTCTTCACGGAATGTGTCCATCCAGTTCGATTGGATATCAAATATCAGTTGCTAACAACGGGTGGAGAAAAAATAGGGCAGGAGAGTGGCCGCTGTTTTTAAGCTACCAAGGTGTAAAGGAACAGATAATCTTCATTATATATGTTGCACAGGTTTAAAATCCTCTGTTATTTGTCGCGCTATCTAAAATCCTGCAGCATGACTTCAGGCCATCCCTATAACGTGACACAGATTGAGCCGATATGTTTTCTCTAACTGCCAACATCTCACTATTTCAAGTTCAGATGTATGCTAGCTGCCCCTCTCTATACCTTCTCTCTCCTAAATGTTGTTGTCTTTCAGATAAGACGTATGCAGGGTTAAGCAATATATCTACTTTTGAGTTCAGAAGGTTGATCACTAATAAGTCACCTAAAAGTATAGTAAGCCACAATGCGTCCTTAACCTCAGGACCTTGATCATAGCTATCTCAGCAGTGAAACGACGTCATATGACCCCTTGATTCAGAGCTCAAATCTTCACTGCATCAGACACAAATATGGTATCTGAATTCAGAACTGTGATGTTAACTAGGTCACATTCAAGTAGTGTGAACTGAACTGCCTTGTGCGTTCAGAATTCAAAACGTCGGTGACAGACAGATACGAGTATCGAAAAGAAGTATCATGTACTCTAAATTCACAAACCTGATGTTTCTTAAATAAGCTAAAAGTATGGTGGCCTGCAATAGGCTCTCAAATCCAAAACACTAATCATCACTAAAAAACTAAAAGTGTGGTGCACTGTCATATTCCCTCGAGTGTGTATCCTACTTTCCTCTCTACAAGTGTCACTTTTACATTTTCCTTGTCACCCTCACCGAATTACTTTAGATGACTTAGAATGGTAAGGAACACGTGTGGGGGCAGGAATGTCCCCTGCATGAAATATGGGTATGTATCCCTGCACAGAGTGACCCAACTATGGGCCTCATTAGGATGGCGGTGAATCCGCATCCTCTGGGCTGGCAGAAGCCACCGCCGGCCCGGAGGATGCAGATTCACCGCCGCGGCCGCATAAAAACACCCACCGCCAGATTAGGATGGCGGTGGGATTGCGGTGGGACCAGGGGCGGACGGCAGGTCCGTCCGCCGCTGATCCGCGGGTTTTGGAGGGTTGTTTGGCGGCGGTGTCTGCAAGACACCGTCAGCCAAATTAAGATGTTCATTGCTACATGCTTTTCCACGGCGGCTTTTCCGCCGTGGAAAAGCATGTGGTCTTTGGTGTTTGGGGGCCCGTTGCCGGCCCCCAGGGTGTCGGGGTGCACATGGGGGTACCTATGGTACCCCCCAGCATTTACATGCACAAAGCGGCAGTCACAAAGCGGTGCCTGACGCTTTGTGCATGTAAATGTAAGACATGCTTTTTTAACCTTGCAGCGGGTGCTGCTTCAAGCAGCAGCCGCCGCAAGGTTAAAGATACAGGATGTGACCGCCAGGGTGGCGGTCACATCCTAATTGCACCGGAGGGACCACCGCTGCCCCTGCGGACGGTCCCTCCACCTCGGGGTGGCGGACGAACGCAGGTCCGTCCGCCATCCTAATGAGGCCCTATATGTGAAATTGGGATTCTGACCTTTTGTTAGCCCCTCAAACATGCTAATCTAGCATGTGTGCTGTCAACTAGGCCTGTCCAAAGTAATGCCAAGGTGCTGAACCTGTTCTGTGACCTGAAGGGACGTACCAAGTGTGCCCTCATAACCAAAAAGGTACCACTGTCCTTACCCTGGGTTGAGCACATAAAGAAGTGGTGGCAGCATACAGAGTTTTGTGAATTATTAGTTCTCCCGGCCACACCTTCTTCCTGTGTCAGGGAGGAGTGCAGTCTATTGACTCCAATCATTTAAAGTTCTACTTACATGTGACCCCTCAGATCTTAGCACTGACATTTTGTGTACATGTCGACTTTGTGCATGTTGGAATGAATGTGTAGCATATTCATAGCAGCCACAATCTGATTATGGTGAAAGTCTGAGGTCTGGGACACGTGGCATCCATTTTCGATGGGCTTGGCTTAGCACAGCACTAGATGACGGGTGGATACAACTTTCCTAGATAGTGGAAGTGTATTCAGGGCATTTCTATGGCTAGATTGTGGAGACCCAGACACTGAAGTGAAGGAGTATGAAGTCAGGGATCGGCTGCAACTGCCAACAAGCATTGGAAATGCAATAGGTCTCGCATTAGGAAAGCTTGAGCTATTTGTCTTGTAAATGACAATTTTTTTTATTTGTGTTGGTTTTGAAAATAGCTAAATTAATAGCTTTGTCATTTACAATGCCAATAGGTATAACTTTCTAAAATGTGACACCGATAGCATTTGTAATGCTATGTGTTGTATTTAAGTGACTTACATGGATTGATATTACAAATAACAATGTCTTTTAATGTTTTTAATGAATTAATACTTAAATAAAAGTTATTGTAATTTCTAATGGCAATAGCTTAAACTTTTGTAAATAACTTTTGTTAAGATTATGTTCAGTGTATTTTATTGTGACGAAAATCCAAGAACAGAAGTGAAATATTAACATCTTTTTGTTACATTTTTAATAAAGCTTGAAACATTGAGAGAACATATTTGAGCCAGTTGTTGAATGGTTGCACATATTGATGCTGTGGTGGCGCTGAGTGATGTTGTGATGGCAAACGAGTGATGCTGTGGCGTTCAGTGATGCTGTGGTAGCGCATAGTGATGTTGTGGTGCCCCTAAGTGATGCTGTGGTGGTGCTGAGTGATGCTGTATGCTATGCTATGTTTTGTTTTGCTTTCCTATGTTTTGTTTTGGTATGCTCTGCTATGTTTTGCTATCCTATGCTTTTGATTTGTTATGCTATGCTATGCTGTGTTTTGTTATGCCATGCTATGTTTTGTTATGCTATGCTATGTTTTGCTATTCTATGCTTTTTTATGCTATGTTGTGTTTTATTATTATTATGCTATGCTTTGTTTTGCTATGTTATGTGTTGTTATGCTATGCTATGGTCTGTTGTGTTTGGTATGCTATGCTTTGCTATGCTATTATATGTTTTGCTATGCTATGTTTTGTTGTGTTTTGTTAAGCTATGTTTTGTTGTGTTTTGCTATGTTTTGTTATGCTGTGTTGTGTTTTGTTATGCTATGTTTTGTTATGTTATGCTATGTTTTGTTATGCTATGCTATGTTTTGTTATGCTATGCTATGTTTTGTTTTGCTATCCTATGCTTTGTTATATTATGATATGCTATGTTAAGTTTTGCTATCCTATGCTTTGTTTTGTTATGCTACGCTATGTTTTGTTGTGTTTTGTTATGCTATGTTTTGTTATGTTATGTTTTGTTATGTTATGCTATGTTTTGTTATGTTATGCTATGTTTCGTTCTGCTATGTTTTGTTATGTTTTGTTATGCTATGCTTTGTTGTGTTTTGCTATGCTATGTTTTGTTTTGTTATGCTATGTTTTGTTTTGCTATCCTATGCTTTGTTTTGTTATCCTATGCTTTGTTTTGTTATGCTATGTTTTGCTATCCGATGCTTTTTTATTGTTATGCTATGCTGTGTATTGTTAATCTATGCTTTGTTTTGTTATGCTATGCTGGTGAGGGTGAGTGAGAGTGAGGTTGAGCGAGAGTGAGGGTGTGTGAGGGTGTATGAGGGTGTATGAGGGTTGTGAGGGGGTGTGAGGGTGAGTGAGGGTGTGTGTGGGTGTGCGAGGGTGAGGGGGTGAGGGTGAGAGGGTGTGAGGGTGAGGGCGTGTGAGGGTGAGGGCGTGTGAGGGTGTGTGAGGATGAGAGGGGGTGTGAGGATGAGAGGGGGTGTGAGGGTGAGGAGGTGAGGGTGAGGGGGGTGAGGGTGAGGGTGAATGAGGGTGAGGGGGTGAGGGTGAGGGGGTGTTAGGGTAAGGGTGTGTGAGGGTGGGGGGGTGTGAGGGTGAGGGTGTGTGAGGGTGAAGGGGTGAGAGGTTGAGAGGGTGTGAGGGTGAGGGTGAGGGGGTGTGAGGTTGAGGGGGTGTGAGGGTATGTGTGAGAGGGAGGGGGTGTGAGGGGAAGTGAGGAAGAGGGTGTGTGAGGGTGTCTGAGTTTATAATATCCACCAGACACAAGACCTCACGTACAATTGTTGGTAATCTGCACCAAAAAACAACTCAGAAAAGATCACGAATGCACGCCATCGGCAAACTGAGCAATATTACTGGACGAACGTCTGGCTGGGCGCAGCAACAACTTTCCACAACCACAGTAGTCCTATCAGCGACGCTCCCGAGAACTGCATGCCACGCACCAGACTTCAAACACGCCCAAGCAGCTGGTTTCAGCCGTACCACCCACACAGGTTTCAGGGACAAAGTCGGTTTCAATCCACGTAAACAAACCTCTGTAAAGCCGAAAGTCAGGATAAGCTACTGCATACGAAGGCAACTGCTGGCAAAGGAAGGCGTAACCTCTAACTTCAAGACATCTTGGGGTGTCCCGTTTCTAGTTCTGCCCTAGCCAGGCATAAACGGTCCAAGGGGACAGAAACTGCTCTGCCCACGAGGGGGGGGGGGGGAAAGGGGGGTAAAAAGAATGTGGCAACCTGAACACAACATACAAACATCATATTCTACAGACTCAAACCCGATAAGGAGGCAATACAGAGTTTCAGTGCTAGGTTAACACTGTTTATTAGTTCAGAGTTTTCATTCGAACAATGTGACTCTAAAGCACAGGTCGGCAGAAGGGAACAGTAGACGTTTATTCAGTACTGGCAGATTAATTATGGAAGGAATTCGCCGATGCAGAACAAGGACAGTTTGTTCAAACTAACAAAATAATCAAAAAAACAAATACTGCTCACAGCAGAAAAACAAAATAAAGTTACAAATCAACAGTCAGCATAATATGGGCAAAACAGTCCGAACAGGAAGTACAGTTTATTAAATCTAAATAAACTCTGCAGAAATAAGAGGGACCCATACAGTGCAGTCTGAAGTATTGCGTAATGGTGGGAGTGAGGAGTCAGAATGGCAGAATGAGGTACACGTCTGCTGGTAAAGAACACGCTTTACAGAACTTCCCTTGGTTTTAGCACCGCTCTTTCGCAGTACTGCAACCTACACCAAGGTGCTAAACTGACATTTGCCAAGCAGAGGTAAAGCTCAATTTTCTGTGCTCCCGAGAAAGACGTGCCTTCAGGAGAAAGCAAAGTAGTCTGTTTCCTCTGCGGACAGATCACCCAACCAGTATTGAGGAAGCCAATTAGGCACTCCGGGATCAATAAGCAGCCTTGGGTGACAGCCATAAAACGGAAGTCACATTCATGTGACAAAAAGATGGACCTGAAATATTCTGAATCCACCCAAGACTAATAAAATAGGATTAAGAACGCATTGGTTTGTCCCATCAGTGGCCACATCTACACCTCATTTAGCTTTTGAAAGGGCAATGCATTTTGAAGAAATACAATCGCAGAATGAAGTAGAACAGATGAGTCAAGAAGATCCCGGTGTTGACAGAAGTTCAATCACGAAAAAAAAAGTGGCCACACGGCCTAGCAGAGCAGTAGTTCATACTGGGGAGCCAAGCTTAGGCACCGGATACGCTGGAGAGGAAAGCAGGATTAGAAGAACAAGTTAAATAAGGAGAAACCGAAAGCACGGCCGGCCGGCCGTGAAAGCCATTGATCCGGAAGGGGGTGGAGCGGCACCAAGCTGGGCAACAGATGGCTGGCGATTTGATGCTGTGCACGCGCATTTTAGGTCAATGCGCTTGCGCATTGACCTAAAACCGCACGGGCACAGCATCAAATCGCCAGTGTAGGAAAGGTCTGTTTAAGCCCCTATAGTCTCGCTCCGCTCAATGCGCATGCGCATTGAGAGGCGAGACCTAAAAAGGAAGCATTGGTCTCAGCTCAGAGACTGCAACTACTGAAGACTAACAACCATCTAAAACTGGCCCAGAGGTCACAACTGCTGAAGATGAGCACCTGTCTGAAACTGGCCAGAGGTCTCAACTGCCAAAGCCAACCATCCGTCTGATAAAGGCAGAGAAGCTTTTGAAGATGAGCCCCCACTGAGCAGCAGGCCAAATCCAGAGCAAGGCCACCACTGACGTCATGTGGTACCAGAGTTGATGCTGATGGGGCAGGTTTGATGAGCAAACCCACCAGAGCCACACAAGCCATATGTATGCAAATAGGTAAAGTGTGGCTGAAATGAGAAAGACTTATAGGCTGAACTGATCGTTCATGAGAACATTAACTGTTGCTAGTGTGACCTCTTTTGACAATAAATGTTTGGGCGAACTACAAATTGTCTCATATGGTAATCACCTGTGCCTATACCTGTACTTCTGTATCTCACCTTAAACTTTGGGAGAGCTTCCTACAGCAGAGAAAGGGTAATGTAGTGTGTGTGACGCCTGACTAAGAGTTGTAGATGAGGTAGCCTCCCTGCCTCTGCGCCCTTATTGAACTGTATAGTATTTTACTTTGCTGTGATATTAAGGTACTTTCTTTTAACTAAGATAAGTACTTTGCTGCCCAGTATTTATTTATTTATTTATTGTTTTCTATAGCGCGAACATGACCCAACGTAGGCTATCAGAGCGCTTTACAGGAGCGTCTCAACAAACCGAGACATTAAAGAATGTTAGTGTGTCTGTTTCATTATGGAGTTCTGAGCTCTTGTCCATGCACGGTCTCCCTGAGAAGCCTTGAGTGCTCAACCTCGCTATCATGAGAGTCAAGAGCAGAAACAGTGACCTGTCCCAGTTGGCAGAGCCACAGTAGGACGGACACCAGGATTCCCGCGGCAAACCACCTCAAGCCCATGGCTGTGGCCCAGTAGTCCCTGCCTGCCCTGTGGTCTGACAGCATTGTAAGTGTAATCTAACATAACGCAGTTCCAGTGCAAGTGTGAAAGGCCATGAATAGCTGACCAGTACATCCCACTCATCTGCCCTTTGCTCATGTTAAAGACAAAGCAACATATTCGATGAGTTGGTAGAGATAATTAATTAAAATCTGCCACACAGAAAGCAAGCATCATCTTTACAAAATTCCAATAGACTCTGAATATAGAACACTGCACAACCCAGCGCAGCACAGTCATGCTATATATTTGATTATCACTGCGCTCAAAAAAGTACACAACCCCAGTCACATGACACACATAATATCCAACTGTCCATGTTAGAAAATAGAACACAGATGATCTATATAGTTGGGCATCATGTGGTCACAACAGTACTGTCTAACATGACCCACTAGAAACTATTCTACAATAAAAATATTAAGACCTAATTGATAACATACGTCCAACAAAACCCTAATATGCCTTTAATCCGCTGGTCTGTACCCAGCAGCCCTGTCATCAATTACCTTACCCACATACACATCTAGGGGAAATGGGAAACACTACCTACCTAGAAAATAAATCGAAAGTTGATTTGCTAGAGGTCATTGGTCTTACCCATCATACACCAAAAACTTTCAGGTATCATTTGAATTATTAGTCCTTGTCCTGTATCAGTGAGGAGCATGGTCTATTGACCTCACTCATCACCATCCGTAACCACATCAAATTAATGTTTTCTTTGAAAATCAAAATCAAGTAGGTCATAACTCAAACAGGCACTTCAAACTAATTTCTCTGATCCAACTTGTTATAGCAGCTTCTTGAATGTAAAACCACATAGTGCATTTGTAAACCACATGCGTACCTGCCATCAACACTACCACGTAACCACTGTGTGGCTTTATCGAGTGAAAACCTCAACCTCAGTCAATGATGAAGGGCATCGATGAGAATTGTTGTGGCATGCATTTTAATAAATGAAGAGCGGCTCTGGTAGGAAGACATTTTCTTTTTTCCTAAACATTACACTCTGGTGTGAGAGCACATGCCTTTAGAAAAGATCAGCACTGTTGGACTGTGACCATGAGTTAAGCTTGCACAGCCCTTCTTCCTCTCTAGAAGCCCACAATATATATGTAAAAGAACAGAAAACAAAAATAGACTATTAGCAACCGAGTGAAGAGGTCTAAGTAGCCTTCTTTGATACGCCAATGGCATTTCCATCTGTAAATGCAGAACTGACAAGGTTTATTCCAAAGTTGGCTACCACAATATGTTCAGTAAATGTTTTCATATAAGATTTCTTTCCGACAAGAAATCATTTTGAACATGCACCGTGGAAATACAGAAGTCCATAGGCAGCAAAGCACTGACAGAAAAGTAGGGTTCTGGTGGGAAAGAAGGAGAGTGGCGGCACAGTACCTGAGCCTTTAATGACAGTAGATTTCTATAACTCCACAGGTATTGCGGAGGTTCAATGGCTGGAATAAGAGTGGGATGGTCCTCATTTGTGAGTCTCCGCTGCGCAGGTCTTCTGTGGCTACATCTTGGCATTAGACCTAGCCTAACTGAATATTGTCAGTCTTGCTGGAAGGCTGCAACCGCCATCGGCTGTCCTGTGAAGAATATCTTCCTCCTGCTATACCTGAGCTTCTCTTTCATTCACCACCCACAAGACTTAACTTCTTATTCTAGAAAAGGTCAGTTTTCCCTGGCACCTCTTCCGAGGCAGCTTTCGTGCCACCCACCTTGTTATCCTCAACCCACCAGGCTATGGGTATTTCCTACATCAGTTTGTAGTAGTCTTCCATATCTCACCTTGGTGGGCTTTCTTCCAGAGTATTCCTAAGTATGTCTTCCCAAGATTGTTGTTACAGGCCTGGCACCTTCTGTGCATCTCTGGCATGGAATATATGGGATACATCTTTTGTCTTTGTCTGACAGTCCCCCTTGGCTTTCTTTCGATCCCTTCAATGCCCTCACATCTGCTAAACCCCGGATAGCTATTAAATTCGGCCAAATTATTCCATCTTTTTTACTGCTTATGTTTTTCATTTGTGCTTATTTCCAGAGGAGGGTGAACAGGAGTGCTATATTGAGAATGAATCCGAAAATATGTGGAAATACTAACATGGACCTCTATTTATCCTAAGAAGGAAGGGCCTCTGCCAAGATATCACCACACGCCACCGATCCACACATTATAAGGCAATGACAAAGTCAAGCATAGCGCCAATCAGATGGTGCTATCCCCTCCCCCACAGCCTGCAAAACACCAGCCATTCAGGGATCGTTGGGGTAATTCATCAAACTATGTCAACATGGCCTGAAGCGGAGGCATGCTGCCCAGTTTGTGTTGAATCTGCCAACTCATTCCTGTTTCCGCCTTCCCAGAGCTGTCACACATATACAGTAGAAAGGGGGGTCCCTGGGAACTCCCTAAACCTCAGCTAGATGGAGACAGGTGACATTCCGACCAGGCAACCCCGCAGGGCCCTGATGATGTCTGCCACAGTACCATCATTCTCACGCCTTGCCGCCTTGTAGGAAAGGACAATACCGCTTCCACAGCCCACAGCAGAAAGGATGGAAAGGTAGTGGCAGTGTTAGGCTGATATGGCCCATGTTTGGACCAAAGAGTGGTAAGTGTGACATACCTAGATGGCTGCAGCTGTGTTTTCAAACAATATACTTTGAAGTCTATGGAGGGTTCATGAAATATTCTGAGCATGAGATGTTGGTCATTGATGTCATCACTCTCTGCCATCTCTGATGAGAGGTCTCTATGTGCTTCCATGCACTCTTAATCTCCTAGGCCGTTGTGAGGTTTCCTCTCAGGCAGCTCTATCAGGTAGAAGACAGGCAGAAAGCAGCAAATACTCAGGCAGAAATGGATATGCTCCAGGTTATTGACACCAATCAACCAAGAATATTGTCATCTACTTAAAAGTCATATAAATAAGCCTTTTAACCAGCTGTACATAGTGTTATGGAGCTCATATTGGACTCTTATTATCCAACTGCATTTGTTTGCATGCAACGAAATAGCCTCTTTGGTCCAATTTTATTCACCAATGTTCATCCACTAAAATTCTTCGAGCTGGCTAATTTACACTGTGTTGACTGAAAACCCTGTGCCTATGCTTGGACCTCACCAACATCCCAGATGGTCTGCACACCTTCTAGCACCCCAGACAACTCCTCCTTAAAAGGATGAATGACCAGGGATCAATCTTGAGATTCCTCTGTAATCTTAAATCAGGTGTCCAACCTACACCGAGGAGAGCACAGAGTAATGAAAGATTTTCAGGACATTCACATAAGGAATCTAAAAAGACCTACTTTACAAAGTCTGTGTTTTATCTGCATATCTGGTATGGATCCGGCACTCCTGGACCTAAGTTCAGCACCTCTGCTTTAATTAAACACAATCCAACCCTAACTCCAATTAACTCAGCCCACACCTCCTTCTCTATGCCACTGTTCAATCCTTCCAGTATCAGACATTAACCAAGCGGATTACAGTGGAAACTGCTGAGTTCATGTTCTATATATCACACAAAAAGTGACGCCAAATGGAGTTCCGGTAAACCTAGATAACAAAAGACTGCCATCGTGAATCACCTTTTTACTGGCCCAGGCCATTCCACAATTACCTTTATTCAAAATAAGGGTATGAGAAGCAATTCAAGAGGGTTGCCTAGACTGCCCATGTTTATGCAATTAATCAATAGAGAGATGAACTACTATCAGCAATTCTTCAGCCTCTCTTGCCACAGTTTGTATGGACAGCCAAAAGTGTTTCTATAGGACTCTTGCCCACTATGGTTGCATCATCATAGAGTCCTGTCCAGATACTTAGTGTATTTGGTTGGTATCAACATTGAAAATAAAGGGGGCTCTTTGATATTCTTTAGGGGGGGTCCATGGGTAAACTTGTATATGGTACCCTAACGCTGATTTATTAGGAGTGTTTCTTGACAATATTAAAAACTGGTGGTGCTGCTATTTTAGAGTATTAGTATTACAAGCGTCTGCAGAGCAACATGTTTCAGCCAATGTGTCTTGCCTCTCAAAGTCATTTGGCTTTCTTCGTGACCAGTTGAGGATACCTTGATATGTCCAATATCTGTGGGTTTGGTCTGTCTCATTCATGGCACTCATTCATTCTGACATGCCACATATACAAATACACTGTTCTCATTCCTCAGTAGGGTATCTGTTGCTTAAGAGAGATATATGTAGTACTAATACTGCTATAGATTCATATTGTATGCCACATGGTTAGCACTGCAAACAAAATAACTAACAAAGTGTTCTGGTGTCATTCACAACTATTGCACATGAACCTTAAGATAAAGGTTATGAAACCATGGTGAATTATATGCAGCATTTTGTTTTCACACATAAAAAAAGCATGCATCTCACACTCTAGATGCCTCGAAAAAGCGTTACTGATAGTACAAGCTCTTCATGGCTCATGAGGATTTTAGAGGTGGGCAGATCTTATTGTCAAATACTAATGTGGGAAAACATCAAAAGTAATGTTGAGGACTTGCTACCTCATGGTTATTGCAGGTTATGTAATACATTGGTAATGGATGGAATGATCAATCAATCATTTGTAAAGCGCACTATTCACCCATAGGGGTCTCGAGGCGCTGGGGGGGGTGGGGGAGAGTGCTGCTACTGCTCGAATAGCCAGGTCTTGAGAAGTCTTCTGAAGGTTAGAAGATCCTGGGGCTGCCGTAGGAGGATGGGGAGGGTGTTCTAGGTCTTGGTGGTGAGGTTGGAGAATGATCTGCCACCGGAGGTCACTCTTCGGATGCAGGGGACGAGGGCGAGGTTGGCGGACTGGAGATGGCGTTTGGGGGTGTAAAAGGTGAGTCGTCTGTTGAGGTATGCAATGGTTGGGCGGGGCATTATTGGTTTGCGCCAAGCAGAGAGAGGGAGCGTTCACCACACCACAGGCTGCAGTAACCTACAATCTGCCCCAAGGGTCTCTGCTCTTGCTGCAGCTGTTTCACAGGTTACAGCACTGACACTCACAGTATGGCCATCCTGACCTGAACGATTTACAAAAAGGGGGTGGTGATGAACAGAGTGTCTGAGTTAAACAGACCACTCTTACCCAGTCCAAAGATCAGGGCTTGATCCATCACCGTTATTTATCTCACTGCCCCATCCCAGCTCAGAACCTGGCTATATGCAAATCAGTCTGTCCCTGGCCCAGTGCATCATGGGAACAGGGCAGACTAAACTACCAAGCCAATTCTTCACCAGAAAGGAGACAAGCTACCGGGGACCGGTTTCTGGCATTTCAGCCTTCTTCGGCCCGGCTTGCTTGAATCCTGATGGAGCAGTGAGAAAGGGACTCATGTCTGAGTATACCCTGCCACACCTATAGTGGCCAAAAACGATTTACAAAAAGGGGGTGGTGATGAACAGAGTGTCTGAGTTAAACAGACCACTCTTACCCAGTCCAAAGATCAGGGCTTGATCCATCACCGTTATTTATCTCACTGCCCCATCCCAGCTCAGAACCTGGCTATATGCAAATCAGTCTGTCCCTGGCCCAGTGCATCATGGGAACAGGGCAGACTAAACTACCAAGCCAATTCTTCACCAGAAAGGAGACAAGCTACCGGGGACCGGTTTCTGGCATTTCAGCCTTCTTCGGCCCGGCTTGCTTGAATCCTGATGGAGCAGTGAGAAAGGGACTCATGTCTGAGTATACCCTGCCACACCTATAGTGGCCAAAAACGATTTACAAAAAGGGGGTGGTGATGAACAGAGTGTCTGAGTTAAACAGACCACTCTTACCCAGTCCAAAGATCAGGGCTTGATCCATCACCGTTATTTATCTCACTGCCCCATCCCAGCTCAGAACCTGGCTATATGCAAATCAGTCTGTCCCTGGCCCAGTGCATCATGGGAACAGGGCAGACTAAACTACCAAGCCAATTCTTCACCAGAAAGGAGACAAGCTACCGGGGACCGGTTTCTGGCATTTCAGCCTTCTTCGGCCCGGCTTGCTTGAATCCTGATGGAGCAGTGAGAAAGGGACTCATGTCTGAGTATACCCTGCCACACCTATAGTGGCCAAAAACGATTTACAAAAAGGGGGTGGTGATGAACAGAGTGTCTGAGTTAAACAGACCACTCTTACCCAGTCCAAAGATCAGGGCTTGATCCATCACCGTTATTTATCTCACTGCCCCATCCCAGCTCAGAACCTGGCTATATGCAAATCAGTCTGTCCCTGGCCCAGTGCATCATGGGAACAGGGCAGACTAAACTACCAAGCCAATTCTTCACCAGAAAGGAGACAAGCTACCGGGGACCGGTTTCTGGCATTTCAGCCTTCTTCGGCCCGGCTTGCTTGAATCCTGATGGAGCAGTGAGAAAGGGACTCATGTCTGAGTATACCCTGCCACACCTATAGTGGCCAAAAACGATTTACAAAAAGGGGGTGGTGATGAACAGAGTGTCTGAGTTAAACAGACCACTCTTACCCAGTCCAAAGATCAGGGCTTGATCCATCACCGTTATTTATCTCACTGCCCCATCCCAGCTCAGAACCTGGCTATATGCAAATCAGTCTGTCCCTGGCCCAGTGCATCATGGGAACAGGGCAGACTAAACTACCAAGCCAATTCTTCACCAGAAAGGAGACAAGCTACCGGGGACCGGTTTCTGGCATTTCAGCCTTCTTCGGCCCGGCTTGCTTGAATCCTGATGGAGCAGTGAGAAAGGGACTCATGTCTGAGTATACCCTGCCACACCTATACGCTGATTTATTAGGAGTGTTTCTTGACAATATTAAAAACTGGTGGTGCTGCTATTTTAGAGTATTAGTATTACAAGCGTCTGCTGAGCAACATGTTTCAGCCAATGTGTCTTGCCTCTCAAAGTCATTTGGCTTTCTTCGTGACCAGTTGAGGATACCTTGATATGTCCAATATCTGTGGGTTTGGTCTGTCTCATTCATGGCACTCATTCATTCTGACATGCCACATATACAAATACACTGTTCTCATTCCTCAGTAGGGTATCTGTTGCTTAAGAGAGATATATGTAGTACTAATACTGCTATAGATTCATATTGTATGCCACATGGTTAGCACTGCAAACAAAATAACTAACAAAGTGTTCTGGTGTCATTCACAACTATTGCACATGAACCTTAAGATAAAGGTTATGAAACCATGGTGAATTATATGCAGCATTTTGTTTTCACACATAAAAAAAGCATGCATCTCACACTCTAGATGCCTCGAAAAAGCGTTACTAATAGTACAAGCTCTTCATGGCTCATGAGGATTTTAGAGGTGGGCAGATCTTATTGTCAAATACTAATGTGGGAAAACATCAAAAGTAATGTTGAGGACTTGCTACCTCATGGTTATTGCAGGTTATGTAATACATTGGTAATGGATGGAATGATCAATCAATCATTTGTAAAGCGCACTATTCACCCATAGGGGTCTCGAGGCGCTGGGGGGGGTGGGGGAGAGTGCTGCTACTGCTCGAATAGCCAGGTCTTGAGAAGTCTTCTGAAGGTTAGAAGATCCTGGGGCTGCCGTAGGAGGATGGGGAGGGTGTTCTAGGTCTTGGTGGTGAGGTTGGAGAATGATCTGCCACCGGAGGTCACTCTTCGGATGCAGGGGACGAGGGCGAGGTTGGCGGACTGGAGATGGCGTTTGGGGGTGTAAAAGGTGAGTCGTCTGTTGAGGTATGCAATGGTTGGGCGGGGCATTATTGGTTTGCGCCAAGCAGAGAGAGGGAGCGTTCACCACACCACAGGCTGCAGTAACCTACAATCTGCCCCAAGGGTCTCTGCTCTTGCTGCAGCTGTTTCACAGGTTACAGCACTGACACTCACAGTATGGCCATCCTGACCTGAACAGCAGCACTGGGACACTGTTTACTTGAGGGAGCACTAATATTCTGAAAGATGTTAATTAAAGGGGAAAGTATTTATTTCCAACTAAACTAACTTATTAACTAAAGGAGGATGGTTGGTTCACATGAAGATCGGTCCTGCCGCTTATGCCATCAAGGAAACAAGACATTGCTCCACATTGTATGCATTTGTCCTGCATTGATGGTCCAACGAAGATCTCCATTAAGACGGGAGTTCCTTAACCAGGGTATTAGGTCATGTAGGTCTGCATTGGTGGAGTCTATGGACCTAAGCAACATAATGCTGAACATTAAACAAACTCAGTATTTGAGCATTTAAAAAAATGTTGATTAGCATATAGGCTGAGCAATCTGAAAGGTGCTCCTAAAATTAGATTCTAGGATGTGATAAATCAGAAGTTTTTAAACTTTACATGACTAGGTAATCTCGAAGGACGGGCGGCTAGGGATAGCTATAATAGTTGTTCCCTATCTCGCTATGCTTATGTAACAACCTGTTTAACTTGACATTTTAACGAAGCATAGTTTTGCACACCTGCCCTTTTACAGGGAGAAAAACTATGGTCCATCTAGCAGTTCATCATATAAGCACTTTAATAATCTACAGCGATCTATTTCTGTAAACTCCAGCTGCCCGTATGGCAATTTTGTACTTTACATATTAGGGAAAGGATCAGCCCCTGATCAGCCATTTTGATCCATTTAATATCTGTATTCGGCATCTTTTCTGATATATTTAGGAGAGAAAGTTCAAAAAAGTGAAGGACAAGCAATAAGATGCCCAATGGCTGCAGTAGGTGAATGACAAATTGTTTTGTCTTTTTTGTACACATTTTTTTTTACCTTGTTGATTTGTATGTTTGATCATGTTTATAGTGTCTCATTTATCACGCGCTGATTGTGGTCAGAAGCGCTGCTCTTTTTTTAAAAAGAATTTGCTATCGTTTTTAATTTTGTAGGGAATTTTACTTACACTGCACTTTACTGGGGGTATCCGGAGCCGGTTGAAAGGCTCAGTCGGAACTTCCGCTTTGTGGCTAGGGAACTGCAGGTAGCAGGCTAGTTTTGCTGGGCTGACGCACACCACGCACGCTTTCTCGAACGCCCAGGCTAGTTACTGTCATGGAAAAATTATGGCAGCATCTAATGCCCTTCGTGAAATTTTTTAAATTATGAAATCCCTTCTTACTCCCCCTAGTCCCCCTAGTGATGGTGATAATGCCCTAAAGTGCTGTGAGGAGTTAGCTAACTTCTTCTCTACTAAAGTTCATAACATCTACTCTAGTTTTCTTCAAAGGACCCCAGATACAGATACATTACTGTTACCACAACAGGTTATGCTGGAAGATTTTCCTCCACTTTCTTTGCCTGCATTGCAGGATCTTCTGAAGTGGTTGAAATCAGGATCTCCTGCAGATCCTGCCCCCCGGCCATGCTGAATTTGGTTTCAGAGATAATTTGCCCAGTTATGCGAGATGTAATAAATGCCTCTCTTCCGACGGGTCAGGTGCCTTGTCTTTGGAAACAAGCAAGAGTTAGGGCCCTGTTAAAAAAGAGTATCCTGGATCCTGAGGATTGGGCCAATTATCGTCCCATTTCCTTACTTCCAGGAATGAGTAAATTAACTGAAAAATATGTCAATTCTTTATTGGCAGCTCATCTTGAGGAGAATGACTACCTTCACCCGACTCAGACCGGATGTAGGCATCACCAAGGCACGGACACGTCCCTCCTTGCTGTGTTGGAAGAATCTAGAAAGATTTTGGACGAGGGAGGCTGCACTGCTATTATTTTATTAGATCTCAGCGCAGCCTTCGACACCATGAACCATCAAATCTTGATTCAAAGACTTAGGGAGGTGGGAGTCACAGGTACTGCCTTAAAATGGCTACAGTCATTTTTGACAGACAGAGTTTGTGCCGTTTTTAATAAAGGAGCTCTTTTGAAGCAGAGACCATTACAGTATGGAGTTCCCCAGGGGTCATCACTGAGCCCTACCATGTTTAACATCTACATGAGGCCTTTGGCAGGGGTGGTATTCCCCAGGGGAATCCATGCTGTGACCTCGGAAGCTTATTTCCGGTCCAGGGAAGGTATGGCTTGGCAGTTCGGGCTGGACTGTTCCCATGAGGCACAGGGTCAGACTGCTTTGCATATGGCCATGTCTGAACTGGGGTAGTGTGGAGTGCAAGAAAACTATGGATTTAGGCCCAGATCTCTGTACTGGGGTGAATGTATGACATTGTTCTGCATTCTGTCCATCAACTGTGGTTTTTGCATGTGACCTATGCTGATGACACCCAATTAGTGGTGTCCCTTAGTCAGCAAGATAAGTCTGTGCCGGGGTTAGCTGCCTGCCTTACTAAGGTCTCAGAATGGATGGACCTTTCTTTTCTTAAGCTGAATGGTGCATAGACAGAAATTATGATCTTGGGCCATGCACCTCCGAACAACTTGGAATTTATGTGGCCTAGCTGTCTTGGCGCCCCGCCTGCCCCAAAGGAACATATTAAGAGCTTGGGCGTTTAGTTGGACTGCGATCTAAACCTCTCTGGCAAGCATGTAAAGTGGCAGGGATCTGTTATGCTCTTCTTCGATGGATATGTAAGGTCCTCCCTCTGCTCCCAATTTGATGCCAGGCAATGTTGGTCCAGGCCCTTGTCCTGTTTGGGCTAGATTACGCGAATGCTGTTTACTTGGGTGCCCCACAGGGAACCATTAAGAGATTACAGATCGCCCAGAACTGTGCGGCCAGCCTCTTGATGAATATCCCTAAATGGAATTCTGCAAAGTTGGCGTTGGGTCTGTTGCACTGGCTTACTGTTCAAGAAAAAATCAGGTTTAAGTCCATCCCTGGTAATGGCCCTTCTTTGATTCAGTCCATGGTGCAACTTCATTGCGCAAGGAGACTATTAAGATCGAATGATAAGCGATTGCTTGTTGTCCTCAGGATTAAACGGGTCCGGTCTGGAGGTCTGTTGTTTTCGTATAATGCAGCCAAATTGTGGAATCAGCTCCCGGATGTCATTCGTCTCGAATCTGACCATTTGAGATTCAGGAAGCAGCTGAAGACTTTCTTCTTTCCGTAATCAGTGATGATAGAATGGTGTCACGTGAAGCGCTGGGATGCTCTTGGGTAGCCATGCACTATATAAAGGCAAATTCATTCATTCATTCATTCATTGACTAATAAACTATTATTATTAACTAAAGTAAAGGAAAAGAAGTAAAGGTGTCCTGCACCACTTACCTACAGGAACACATTCTTTTTTAAAGACATCTTGCAACAAACGTGAAAAATTTGTGAAAGTATTTACAGAAATCCAAAAAGTGCACTTCTTTTACATGGAGAAGCATTTCACATTAGTAAATCAGTGCATTGAGAAATATGTTTTTTTTTTAGTATTAGTTTGCAGACATGAATTTAGAAACATTCATGCTTCCCCCACCCTGGCAACAACGCAAATAGTGAACTATGCTATGTTCACCGTCTGAGTGGCCTGGGTTGCTATTATACATGGACACACCTGCCTCCCTGCTGCCTTCAATGCAGCCCTTGGTCACACAACAGGCCAAACTTTTTGGCCCCCTGGAAAATGTTTGTGAGTACCTATGGGTTACACGTTGACACTAACAGCACTGGCTCGGGGACCAAGAAATCCCCGGGGCTTTAAGTGGGATGAAAAAACTGGGGGGGGGGGGTCTCTCTTAGGGGCATGGACGATGTGATTAAGGGCGTGGCTTAAAACACAAACGCTAAAAATCTGGGATTTATCTGCACAGATTTCACTTTCTAACTAAGTGCATGGCTCTTCACTGTACAAAAGTAATGTACACAGGGCCCCGCCTATCTATAAATCTATAGAAACAGTCAATATAAGCTACACGTTGCTCTGGGCTGGGGCTGGCGCGCAACACCCATTGGCCTCACAGGGCTTCAGCCACCCTCTCCCCCCTCGTGTGTGTCAGCCCGGGCGGAGACATCTTCGCGGCCTGGTGAGCATCTAATTGCAGCAGGACCGAGTACTTATCAGGTCTTTAAAAGACCATTTACTTGTAAATGAGGCTTTTGTTGTGTGTTCACCCCTTCTTACAGCCACTCTGTGCAGGTGAGCGAGTCAGGATGCCTCTTGTGAAGCTGGCCAATGCACTTGCTGCCAGCGTCGGATTGGTAACGGGGGCATTCGGGCAATGCCCGAGGGGCCGGGGTCCGAGTTCCACCTGAGGGCTGCTTTTGAGCAGCCTGGGGGCCGATTTGAGCGGTGTCTCTGTTGTTCGACTATCCTGCCAGTGGCCCAATGGGTGTCTGAGTGGCCTTTCTGGAGGGAGATGGGCGCTCATTACATCCCGTATAGCAGCAACAGAGGTGTCACCCCTTTTCTCTCGCTGGGCCTCCCATTAACACCTTGGCTGCTAGAGATATTTTCCTCCTGTGCTGCATTCCCTGATTTACCATTGCTCATGACGAGCCCAGCTCGTCATGAGCATCGAAGGGGTTAATGTAGGCATACTGAGCGGGGCAGGGGGCCTGAGCAGAAGTGGCCTCACTTGTTTTCAGGTGTGTTTCACTAGTGTAAACTGATGCGTGCATTCCTCCCCACCCCCTTTTTGTATGTAAAATTACGCTGAAGCATTGATTTGAGGGAAGGCATTATGCTAATGTGGGCCAATTTTTTTATGCGTGCCCGGGACGATTTTTAATCCCAATCCAACCCTGCTTGCTGCCTATCTTTCACAGGCCTTCTACAGGCATGGTCAGTAGAGATGGGCCTTGGGGTCTTGTAAAGGGCTTTTGTTATACATTTGTAGTAAAACATGTTATGTGTTCATTGTAGTATTTTCTCTATGTTTATTGCTTCGCAGTAAATTCCACGTTCTTTGTAATACTACTGGTGTGCGCACCTCCAAACATGTTTATGTTTGAAGGTGCATCGCTCGCGGTACAGTTCTCCAGCAGAGTTAACAACTGTTAAATCATTATTCAACAGTTGTGCTTTGAGGAGAACAGCAGTACTCCTGTGTTATGCTGAGACGGAGATTAAACCTACTTTTGGATTTCACTTACTTCTCTGCGTGTTTCATTGGAATTATTTTGCAATTACTTCATCTTTACATTTGGCGACGGGCGCTTTTTCAGCATTTCATCAATTTGACTGATTTTCTACGATTGGAGCCTACAACAGATTTATCGTAATCTAAGGATCCAAAGCTACCTTGTCACTGCTATCTTCGTTTGTCTGCATGAATTTCATGGTGTTTCTCCAGCTTCTACGAACAGAATACGACAAATAATTCAGTTTTCACTGAATTTCAACGTGTTTGGTCGATTTCTGCAATTCAGGCCAGCCGGCTTCTTCGTAATTCAAGAACGTGATGATGTCATCACGCAACGTAAGCAGCCATATTTAAAAGTATTCAACATGAGTTTAAGAGGAAAGATATTGCACAAGCATATCTTTGACATCACCACGTTTCACGCACCCATTGCCATCTTTATTTTCCTCATTTAAAAAAACCCAAAAAACGAACGATCGTCTCTTCTGAGCTCAGTGAAATCAACTGCTTAATACATCGCTGACTCACCGACGAGCTCAGGGTAACCAGCTGATTTACACATCGTTAACTCACTGGCATGGTATGTACTTTAATCGCATTTTACAGTTTAACTCCAAAGCTATTAAAAAAGGAATTAAGCATGTCTTGCCTACTTTTAAGCACCTCACAGGAATTTACTATCTATTGATTCTATATCTCTTCCTTGCGGAAAATTACTCATAATAAAAAAAAAACATTTTTGCTTACTCAGGCCATCTCCAATGTGCACATACCCAAAGACAAAGACACCCTTAAGTCATTCTTGGGTATGACTGAGTATTATTCGAGATTTATTCAAGGTTACTCCCAGATTGTTCAACCTTTACGTAATCTTCTAAAGAAAAATGTAAAATTTGCCTGGTCTTCGGAGTTAGATATTTCTTTTAATCTAATCAAAAAAGTAATCACTGAAACCCCATCATTGTCTTCTTTTACCCCGGGTGTTCAATACTCTATTTCAGTAGATGCCAGCCAATTTGGTTTAGGCGCTGTGCTGTGTCAATGGTTTGGTGCAAAAAAAATACAATAGGATTTGCCTCCAGGTCTCTTTCTTCCGCTGAGATGAATTACAGTACTATAGATAGAGAGGCCCTCGCCTGCTCCTGGCCTATAGAAACATTTTAAAGTTTTATTTGGGGTTCTCATTTTATACTGTTAAGTAATCATAAACCCCTTTTGCATTTACTCAATGGTAATGGTACTAGAAAGGCCTCAGCAAGATTAGTACGTATTCTTTTCAGACTACATGAATACAACTTTACTATCCAACATATTTCTGGTGGACACAATGGCAGAGCAGGTTGTCTTTCTAGACTTCCGTTAAAAGCAATCTTCCTGACTCAAAATTTGATGAGGTAGAAAGTGTTGTTGCATCCATCAATGACTCTTCTCCCGCTTTTCTCACTATTTCACAATCTGATTGGTTTCAAGCATATGATAATGATCAAATTCTTCAGGCAGTCAAGAACATGATTATTTCTGACTGGCCCAGAGAACATTCACTTCCTGCTTCATTAAAGTCATATGCTCAAGTGTCAGATGATCTTTCAATTGTTAACAATGTTATTATGCGTGGAGATCAATGCATTCCGCCCACCTCTCTTCGCATTAAACTTTTTGAGTCTGCCCATGAAGGACATCTAGGGGTAGGAGCAACTTCAAGAAAATTAAAAGAACAATTTTGGTGGCCTGCTTTAGATAGAGATGTTACACAATGGATTGGCACATGTGATACTTGTTTACTTTCCGACAAGCATTGGAAAACCAGCAAGCTTCCCCTCCATGCTATACCTGTACCTGAGGAAGCCTGGTTTAAAATTGCAATTGACTTTGCTGGTCCATTCGATCTACTTTCTAATGATAAATGCTACATTGTTGCACTCATTGACTATTATTCTAAATTGGTTGATTTTGATATTTGTGATTCACCTTATACTCTTGCTGTTATAAAATGTCTTAATAGAAGTTTTCAATCAGAAGGATCTCCCAAAGAAGTTGTTACTGACAATAGCTCACACTTTTGTTCTGCACTCATCCAAGATTATTTCAAAGCACATGATATCAAACATCTCAGAGTTGCTCATTACTCTCCATCATCAAACGGACTCATTGAAAGAATGAACAGATTTATAAAAGAAGGTACACAATCAGCCATAGCTTGCAATCTACCTGTCGATGCGTTTTTAAGAAAGAAAATATTGTCTTATCTTGTCACTCCTCACTCTCAAACAGTCATTTCACCCTTCCGGCTCCTTAAGAAAAGAAATCCCAATGGAAACCTTTGTCCCAATTGAATAAAACTCCTGAAGAAAGATGACACCTCCTGCGTGGCTTGTCATGACAAAGTCACACTTCAGAAAAATGTATTTATCAAACAGAATGTACAGAAGAAATATTTTGATTCCTCTTGTTCTTTGCACAAAGGATTTTCAAATTGGAGATTGGGTTTTATTAAAAATCCCATCAAGGTTAAGAAAGGTGACTCTAAATTTTCTTTGCCAGCTCAAGTTACCAAGACTTCAAAATGTTCACTTTTCTTGGAGAAAAAGGGGTGGTGGAATACAGGAGCTGTTGTTAAGATTTTACCTGAACAAGCCAAGAGGATTCTCGTTTGCAAGAGTTCTACTGCACATGATTATGACTGTTCACATTTCCCTCTAGGTACTTTATCTGACAATTCTTCTGCTCCTAAATCATCCTCTTGCATTACCACATCTTCTTCTTTACAAGCGTCATCTTTGATTCAACCTGCTGTTACTTCTTCTTCAACTAAGATTTCAGAGCCACATAGATCGTCTCGTAATTGTTCAATTCCTGTAAGGTTCAAGGATTATTATATGTCTTAACAATACCTTTTCTTTCAGACTTTTCTTTCATTTTATGGGAAGGGAGATGATGTAAAGGGCTTTTGTTATACATTTGGGGTAAAACATGTTATGTGTTCATTGTAGTATTTTCTCTATGTTTATTGCTTCTCAGTAAGTTCCATGTGCTTTGTAATACTACTGGCGTGCGCACCTCCAAACATGTTTATGTTTGAAGGTGCATCGCTCGTGGTACAGTTCTCCAGCAGAGTCAACAACTGTTGAATCATTATTCAACAGTTGTGCTTTGAGGAGAACAGCAGTACTCCTGTGTTATGCTGAGACGGAGATTAAACCTACTTTTGGATTCCACTTACTTCTCTGCGTGTTTCATTGGAATTATATTGCAATTACTTCATCTTTACAGATCTCCGTCAGTAGCCAGTATGAATTACGGAAATGTGTGCACTGACTGAAGATGCTAAGTGTCTCATTGTTTAACATCACACGTTTATGGCCCCGCTTTAGGGTCATAATGAAGCAGGCTCCTATCAGTGAACCATCTCACAAAGGTAAATTCACAGACACCCCAACAGGACAACAATGTATTAGGTGCCACTGTGTTGAGTAGACATTCTTTAGGGAAGAGGGAATAATTTGCACGGTTCCTAAATAAACCTAGGAATCTCTTTAAAAAACAAGCTGGGGCATACCAACCACCCTTGCCTCCAGCAGAACTTAGATAATGTCTTCCCAGTGACTTGCAGCACACACCACAAATCACAGTTTCAGTGAGGAAAGACAAACTCCACCAAATAACAGGACCAGAGGAGGTGGAGTGCATGGACTTGCTTCCTGATGTGCTTCTCTGCGACTTCAGTCCCACTTCAGCATTCTTCTTATGCACCTCCTTGCTCTAATAGCCATAAGAGACATTCTCCTGACAGAACTGACCGCAAAGTAAACCAATAATCTAGCCTCTCAATTCTCAAAAAGACTGTTATTACATTTTTAAATTAAATTTTCTCCCGCAAAATTGAATTACTGAAGATGCTAACAAAACACGGATCACGTTTACTCAAGAGTGATTCTCTCTGACGGTGAGTTGTCCTTGCGGGGTTTAATGTCAGAGCCATGTCATGTGCACTGCTGCAGGCAACAGGCACCAGCATTAGCCCTGCTTGCAACCCTCTCAGGAGATCGGAATGCATCATGGCTACCAGTGGCGTTTTAAGGTTTTTGGGACACAGTGCAAAACAATTTGTAATTTGACTGCTGATTTTCAGAAAATTAAAGCTCACATGATGTCAAACTTTATATACCCAGGTTCACACAAAACCACTTGAAATATGTCTTTCCAGGGTACCACTGGCTAAGAGAGAAAGACTCAGAGGTAGAGGCAGGCAGAGAGGAGAGAGGCTGAGCCATGGAAGTAGACTGAGGCGAGCTAGATAAATAGAAAGTTTACTTTTCCAGGGGGCCCTTGGAAAGTGGGGGCCCTGGGCAATTGCCTACTTTGGCCGTGCCTTATAAAGTCTCTGAGAGCTACATAGGTGACAGTATTTCTCTGCGGTTCCACTAGTCTAGATAACTCCGGTGATTAATGTTCTTCCTGGAGAGAGATCGGAGTTTTGTCTAGTTGTGGTTTTGACTGATCATAAAATAGCACAGAGGGTTAACAATCCTGCTGCAAAGAGCAGAACATGCACCATGCAGACCACTAAGTGCATATAAAGTAAATTGGTCTGTGGGTTACTGCTTTTCTAAGAAACGTTATTTTGTTACCTGCAGTTTATAAGTTAAAATCCTAACATAGAACAGTGAATTATTAACTGTCATCCAAGAACTGCATGCACTCTGCAAAGTATAGATTACATCACAAATTAATGTTGCAAAAGGGTTCATTTGGGTAGAAATCGATTCTCATTATTAAAGAGAACCCCCAACCATGGTGTTCCGTTTTCAATTATGAGTTTGTGCTTCTGCAGACCAAGCACTCTTAAACTATACTGCCTGCCAGTATGGATGAGATGTCACTCCTACACCTTATAGTCCACTGGCTTATGTAACACTTCCTATAAAATGATTTACACGTGTATGATTGATTGTTTAATGTGTGTGTGATGCAAAGAGCTCTGACACTCTTCACTGATAGGAGCGATGCTATATAACAAATTAAATGCATATGAGAGTGGTTATGGAGACTTGAGGGCACTGTTACAAGGTGGTGGCGAGGGAATCCGTGGAGGAGGTGGCCACAACCTTCACTATGGAAGGGGGGCCCAACAAACATTGTCGCACCGGGCTCCACCAGCGCTAAAGCCGCCCTGAACCAGTAAAAACCAAGCAAGGTGTTGGGACCCCTCAGCCTCTCTTTGTGGATCAGAGTTTGCATTAATAGACTTCTTGTAGTACCTTTCCCAGGTCTAAAAGGTGGGTCTTAGTAGCTGGAACAAACAGGTGTCTGCAGAAAGCTGGCTGAAATATTTAACCCCTTTCTTTTTCTTTCTCCATGCAATATGTATATAGAGGAAAGTAGTTATGCATGAAGTTCCGCTGACTGGTTGGGATGTAAAATTGTCCCTCCTAAAACACAATAAAAGCACATCAGGAGGAAGAACGATACACCAAACAGCCATCAGCATGAGGTGAGAGTAAGGCGATGCTGGACAGAGTAAAATACCATATGTATGTATATTTTAAAGAATTGGTAGCAGTAGTTCTTGTTGATGGTTAAGGAGGGGAGTACTGCTATGCCTTAAAATAAATAAATACACAAAGGATAGAATAAATACCAAACTAAAAGCAAAGGTAGTATAGATCATTAACTAAGATATAATTGGCAACTGCTTTGGTTTCCCATTTAGTGTTTTGGTTTTTATGGATTTGAGTTTAAATGCCACACTTCACCCCGTAGAGATGTTGAGCTGTTATGATATTGACAGAGCTGGCACCCAATTCGGGTAGCGTATGTATACACATGGCAAATTGGAAGTCACCCAATTCGCGAGAATACGAGCATCCAGTGGTTCACGTCACGAGTCATCTGGGGAGCATGAGCTGAATTATGTACCAAGAAAATGGAGAACAGCTGGGCATGTACAACAGTATAAATCTGGGGTATCTGCTGCTGAATGGTGATTCAGCAATGAGGTACTTGGTAAATGCAGTAATAAATAAATGCAGGTCATATAAGGATAACAGCAATGGTGAAGGGCCTTAGCACCGGCGTTGCCACCCCGAGGCTTGGCAGAGTTACAGGGCGATCCAAAAACGTTGGTGCAAAAAGCAGCCAAAATAAAGAGCCCATATGGGGCTTCATGCCAATACTTTGGGAGTCCTTACAGCAGGGCCTGGTATGAAAGTGACAGTGCCCCCAAAATGTAGGCACTAGGGGCCAGATGTAGGTAATTCATATTTACCGACTCTTAAATACCGAATTTTACCGATTCGGTATTTAAGAGTCGGTAAATATGAAGGGGGAGATGTAGGTATTACAGATCCTGTAAATACCGAATCGTTAAGATTCGGTATTTACCGAATCTGTAAATACCGAATCGGTATTGCCCATTGATTCCTATGGGCCTTAAAGCCTATAGGAATCAATGGGCAATACAGAATCGGTAAATACCGAATTTTGCAAGGGTGCAGGGGGTGTCACTTTGACACCCTCTGGCACCCCAAAAATAGGCATGTGCGCCATGTGGCACACAGACATGCCCTAAGGGCATGTCTGTCTGTCACATGGCTAGGTGTGCATGCACACATGTGCATGCACACCTGAATTCGGTATTTTAACACCCAATTGAATTGGGTGGTAAAATACCGAATTTGTAGGGCCTTTGGGACTCAGAAGAGTCCCACCTACATCTGGGAATTACCGAATCGGTAAAAATACCGATTCGGTATTTTACAGATTCTGTAAATTTACCGAATCGGTCAATTTACAGAATCTGTAAAATCTGGCCCCCTACATCTCAAGATGCCAAATACCGGTCGGAAACGGACGAATTCGGCCGTTTCCGACCGGTATTTGCCACCTACATCGGGCCCTAGATGTTGTGAATTCCTGATCCTTATTGGCTAATCAGGCAGGAAGCCAGCATAGGTCAAATTGTCACTAGCTACCCTTGGAGTGCCTGTAGGCCCATTGGCTCATCAAATAAACCTGCTACATAACTTTCTCCAAAACAAAAATGTTTTCTCAATCATTCATTTGTAGACGTTTCTTTTGCATGTATTTATTCATTGGATGTGTGTGTAGACACCTGGCTATGCAATATCTGTTCTATGTGACTGGCTGTGTCGCATGCAAGGTGACAATTTGGGCAGAGAACAGCTTAGTGAAGCATTCCCATGATAGGCTGTACACCCTTCCACCCACTTTATCCCTTTCTTAGGATGGTTGAGGCTGGGGAGGGGTCACATATGGAGAGGACGGCCAAACTCCTTCTGCGAAGACACTTTCGAGGTAGGGGTTACCACTTTCTATACAGCACAGCTTCAGGGATAGTCCTCTTTGGGCAATTCGATAAAGCAAAACCCACCCTACCACATACCCTTATGTTTGGAATTACAGATCTAATTGATGTGTTGCGATGTTGTATGTGTCTTTTGTTCTGCGTTGTAGGTGGAGTTACAGGGCAATGTCAGTTTTTTCCTGAACTGTGGGGTCTAGATGTGGGATGAATCTCAAAAATCCAGGCACAAGATATTCTGTATTCCTGATCCTCACTGGCTAATCAGGCGGGCAGCTGGCTTAGGCCACATCATCACTGGCTTCACTTGGATCACCCATAAGTGAACCCATTGCCTTATCAAATAAACCTGTAACATATCTATCTCCAAAACAAGACTGGTCTTAATCACTTGTTTGTAGACTTTTCCTTTGCATGTATTTATTCATTGGGTGTGTGGGGGGGTACCTGGGCTATGGGATCTCTGCGCTATGTTAATTGTCAAAGAGCGTGTTAGAGTTAGGTGTGTGTGATAATCCTCTCCGGTTGTTTCAAAATATAATGAAGGGTCACCAACTTGGCTACTTCCAGAATGATGACGGCAATAAAGAACTTTCTAATACTAAAACCTCATCTTTTGTTTAAATCTATCAGTATTGCAGTGTAAGGTGATATGATTAACTTCACATTTAAACTCATTTTATTGACTTCGGGTAGATGTAAGATAGTAAGCCTATCCGTCTTCAACCCTAGAACTTGTGGTTTGCACACAGTTCTCTGCAGGAGGAATATAAAAGATCTGAGCAACCTTACAGGTCTGCAGCGTTCCATTGAACGCAGGACGCGTTGACCCAGTAAATAGCAATCCTAGGTGCAGTCCTTCTACTAGCTTTGAATTTGGTAACGACTACTACTTTATAGCTTTAAAAATATTTTTTTTCAGGGGCTCACCAGGCACTATTCTTGTTTAGTTTTGGCTATTTTTACCTACGCTGTTTAATGTTATTTAATGGGTGAGAAGAAGCATGTCAATGGTTGGGAAATGTTACTATTGCTCAATGTTTTTAAGGGTCCCACATGCCTGCTACAATCAGATGTATTATTATTAAATAATGAAAAAAGGCCTGGCCTATTAATTCAAGGAGGATTAGTTATTAGGGCCTCGTCACTAGGTGGTGACAAATACTATCTTTTCTCTTCTCGTGAGATAATGTTTTTCATTCACAAGGTGAAAGCTAGAGTAGGACTTTGGAAAAACCTTTTGAACTGGGCCTCACAAAAGCTTCTGACAGGTCTGCTTCCATTAGATCACACTCTGCTCTCCTTATGGGCAGCAACACACTAGGGCTTAGATGACACATAGTTCCCTTGTTTACAATGCAGTACACTTCCGGCACCAGGAACTGACTAGAAGTACGTCTGGGCCAACATATCGCCCGCTGTGGATGCCTCTGCAGCCTGGAAGCAGGAACCGGGTGAAACCCAAGACTCTTTGCACTCTCAAACTCATGCTGCATATTGCATCTTTGCTTCACCTTCTTTTGCACCCCCTCAAAGACATCTTGTAGTGGATGTGATTTTCTTTGAATGCCTATGTTCTCTTTTGGATTGTATTACAAGCCTTTTCAGTCATAGCTTCGAAATAGCATGGGTCTTTCTGTTATGGTTTTGGCAGATTTGTATTGTCCATTTTATCATTGCAAATTACAAAATTTGCGAAAATGCCATGCAGATCTTCCCACGTGTGGGCTGGTAGCTGAGGCTTTCGGAGGCGGAGGGTAACTCACTCAGGCTCTCAGTTATCGACTCTTGCATGTGTGGGGTGTGCGGGTGATGGGACTGGCCTAAGGCATAGAGTGGCAGATCAACCACAAATGGGTGCACGATGATCATTGTTTGTTAGGGCACTCACACATTTTAACTTTTCAGGATGTCTTGGTTCTTGGGTATGGGAATACTTTGCATTTCTTTCAATTATTGTGATATTATCAACAATAACCTTGCTCTCCTGTTCTTTAAATGACTTGTCAAGTCACGTAGAGTTTTTCTGTTGCCTCCAGCTCCACCAGACTGCATCTTGAGCAGTAGCTGACTGGCTATGCTGTGAGTTTTCAGATGGATAACCTCAGATTTTGATACCGAGAATCTTTTGTGCCAGAGTAAATCGCAACCCACCTTTAGCCGCAAACAAACATGAGCTTTATGGGATGTGTTACGTTGGGGAACACGTCTCACCGTAAAGGCAACCTTCCACCATATGTCATTACGGACAATGTTTCCTGTCCTGGGATTTCTTGTTACAACCTAATACATTCTGGGAGTTGTAGTCTTAGTATGCTTCCATTGAAGCTGTTACAGTAGTACACCTGAAAGCCACAATTTGTTGCGTAAAAGTCAGGAACTGCCCTGACCCCCCAGAGCCCTAACATGACCCCCACCCGAGCCCAAAACACTATCCTGACCCCGAGCCCTAAACACTACCCTACCCCACCCCAAGCCCTGAACACTACTCTGACACTCCTTAGCCCCAAACACTACAACAACCACCCCGATCCCTAACCACTACCTGACCCCCCAGACCTAAAAACTATCTCCCACCCCATGAAAACCCAGCCCCAGCCCCACTCACCTCACCGCGTCCTCTTCCGATCCTTCCAGCTCCTGGGCCGGCCCATCTCAGCATCTAGACCGTGCACTGCCTTAATCACATGTATGCGTTGTTAAGGCATATGAGGGTTAAGGCATGCATGCAGGGCCGGCTCTAGGCATGTGCAAACTGTGCACCTGCACAGGGCCACCAAACCCCAGGGGCCACCACGCCAATATATATCCTTAATATATTAATCCTCTGAGGATGGATACATATTTGCGTGGTGGCCCCTGGCAGGGATTTGGCGGCCTCCGGCTCTGTTCCACTACTAAACACCCTGACCCCCTGCCCTCTTTACTGGCCTGCGCACTCCGCCCCGCCCGGACCACCTCTTCCGGGCCCCCTACCTACGCTCCTTGCCCAGGGCCACCATGAGCCTAGAGCCGGCCCTGTTGCATGATTGAGCTTGCGAGGAAACGGCACACGTGGCTCTGCCCGCATTGTAAAGGCCGCCCAGTGTGTTAAAGTATTAATTGTGTTCAGTTGCTAAATGAACAGTGAAGTAGTCAACATACAAATTACCTGGGAGGAGATGAGGCAAGCAGTGGCGTAACACAAAATGACAGGGCCCCCTGCAGAATGTGATGGCCCCCTGATTCTCATATATCTCACAGATATTCATTGGCCTCAGGCTGAATGGGGTCCCTTTGAAGGACTGCCTCCCCTCCCCCGTTCCACAAGGGTTACAGTGGCCTACCTTACGCCCCAGGAAGCAGGCTAGTGTTGACTGCCAATCAGAGGCCTCTGGTTTTAATCCTGAGGTTTCAAGCTCGCCAGGCACAAACACAAAACCTGAGGCAGGGTTGGCATCAAATCAGCTCCTCTGAGATTCTCCTTTCACGGCCCAGAGGGCAACATTATTCTCCCTTCGGGTGATAAATGACTTTACAGTAGACCAATTTCGCAGGTTGTCAGAGGCATCAGGCTCCTTTCATAGGCAGGCATGTGTCCCAGATATCCGTCGCATGCATCAGTGCAAGAAGTTAACTGAGCATGGGCAGAGGCCCTGACGCCTGGCTCAACCCACTTTTCTCTTAGTAAACAAGCATCTGCGAAACAGATATCCTGGCACGAGGTGAACTGCTCGAAGTAAACTGGGCATGGGCAGTGACACTGGTTTAGGGCCCACCCCGCCTGTTCATACACAGGAGTCCATGACACTGATATCCTGATACAAGAACACTGCAACAAGTAGCGTGTGGCCAGTGGCCCTACCCATCAGACAGTGTTAACATCCACAAGTCCAGTAACCTAGACAGCGTGACTGGTGTCTGGAGCAGAGTATGGGGTACACCATGCCAGTGAATAATTTGTAAAAATATTAAGGACCACTGTTGCTTGCTATATACAGAGCTAAAGCTCCGCCTGCAATCACGGTGGAATTTTGGAGTGCATAATTTGAAAAATGTTGAACTCTAGTCAATGTCTTCCAACTACTCTCTACAGAAGCTCTGGCAAGCTGGTTGCCAGAAGTGAAGTGGCCTAAAGAATACGATGAGACCTTTCTAACAAAAAAAAACAGTGCATCTGAAAGGACAGTAAGGCTAAACTAAAGTCACGTCTTAAGCCAGTGTTATCGAAACCAACATCCCTTCAGGTGCATCTCTGTACAGGTTATCTCTGCACTGTTTATTTAAATCATGCATAGAGCAGCGTGAATGTTATGTTCACTAGACGTATGCCTTCTGTAAGGGAATCAAGACTTATGATAGACACCAGCCTCTTTATAATTCCCATTAGCGGTAGATTAGTACCTCAACTGCTGCACAAGACTCATGGGACCTCAGACTCCATGACACAGAGTTAAGGGTTGACTTGTGCACAGAGGTGGCCGGCATGGGGGCTCAGGGCTGTGGGAGTTGGGGTTACAAATAAAGAAAAAGAACTTACCTGACTGTCGGGTCTCTCCTCGAGTGTCCCTCCGTTGTCTCTCCAAGCCGGAACACGGAAGAAGGAAGCACCAGGCTTCCCATAGCCAATCACAATGTTGCCAATCACAATGCTGCAATGCAGCGTTGTGATTGGTCTGAGCGCTGTGGTTCGGCGCTCAGGCAAGGAATGGGAGCCTGGGCATGTTCTCCATGCAGGCTGTAATGCAGTCTGCATCGAGAACATGCAAAGTGCGTATGGCTGTTTGGTCGGTCAAAGATGGCAGGTCAAACAGTAATGCGCACAAAGGGAGTACAAACCACTCCCCCCTTACCTGCTCTGTAAGCAGAGCAGCAGCCCCCCAACAAAGTTGCCACTGCAGGAAACATAAATAACAACCAGTTATTATCATTTTATGTTTCCTTTATTTGACTACTGCAAAGCAGTGGGGCAACGCTCCTCCGCCTTAGAGGAGGAGCAGCTACTGCATGTGCGTGATGTGATACCCTTAGAAAGTCAAGGAGTGGACGCAGAGTTCGAAATAAACAGCAAGGCCCATTTTAAAAAATGCAAAATGCACATGCTGATCTGATAAGAAAGGTGGCAAATCCAGATTTTTGGGAATAAAAATGCAGTCTCAAATCAGAAGCTGGTTACAATAGGCCAGCGATCATTCTTTTAACACAAGGAATCAAAAACATTTGTTTGTTGTAATGTAACAATTAAAATAACAACTAGAAGCAGTGACACAGTCAGAGAAACATTAACAAGTTTTGCTATGCAGAGAAAGAGAAGAACTTCTGAGGACTTATTGCATTTTCAATGGGTGCATTTCCTATTCATAACTGCACTCTGCACACCTACCAAAGTGAGATACACTTGTGTGTGTGTATATATATATATGTATATATATATATATATATGTATATATATATATATATATATATATATATATGCATGTATGTATGTATGTATGTATATATACATACATATATAATATATATATATTAGATACTGCATATACAGTACTTAAAGCAAATCTAGATAGCCACAGAGCCCATAATCACATGGGAATGATGAGCTTCCCGAGAACGTTGCTACCTAAATACAGAAAATGTCTGTTTGTGTGACCCTCTCACAAGAGGCAGGTGCTTAGGGATGAATGTTAGTCACTGTGCAACGTGATGAAATTAGTAGTCCAGGGACTGTATCCTGTGCATAAAGTTTTACTATGGACCAGTACGGTGTACATGATTGAGTTGTAAGTGCATGCCACTAAGGTAGGATTCAAGGGAAAGAGAATGTGCATCTTGGGTAATATTGGCTATGAGCACGTGGAATGGCCCGCTGCTGGTAGTAAGTGTTTGTGCTTGGCATGTATGGTGCTGTGTGAAATCTGTTTGCCTCTCATTTCCACCCATTGGCAGTGGAGAAAGAGAAGGCCACGAACACATGTCTAATCTAGCTCCAAAGGAAGCCAACAAGACTGTGATGGCACTGTCGGGAAGCTCTGTCTAGCACATACAGGACAGAGTGCCCACATGGACAGGCAGTAGCGGCTTCAAAGGCGCCAGATAAACCAATGGGTACGTAAGTAAAATGCCAGGAGGGAGGACCTTGCTCATTCAATGGTATATTAGAGGAGACTAGCTCATGACGCTGAATATCATGATCCCAGGGGCATGTGCTCTGCCATGCGGGGATCCGAATATACCTTGTTGAGCAAAGTTGAGCCCTGAGAATCCCACTCCACACTGGCACAGCCTGATTATTTATGTACTTTGCAGTTTGCTGAGTGTCACATAGACCAGAGGCAGGTGACGGTACAAGCAGTGGGTGCTAAAAAGAATAAAACAAACACACACGTTTAATTAATACAAATAAGTAAGGGCTGACAGTTGAGCAAAACTGACGGGGAAGGGAAAGAAAAGATACAAGTAGATATGATTATGAGTATGCAAGTATGTGGGACTAGTGTAGACAAGGAGCAAAATGAGCATTGTTGGGGAAACGCATTTCTAAAGAGCATAGAGTTTCAGGCCTTTATGAAATGGTCTTGATGGACACCATAATGACAGGTGGGACAGAGCTCCACAAGCAGGCAGAGGCTGCAGAGAAAGCCTGGGCAGAGGATGTGGCATTTTGAGATTTGAGAAATATCCAGACACGGTAGACCTTGCTCCTGGCCACGTTGTACTCTCCAGGAGATGTGGCGTTAATATAATCCTGTAGCACAGTGGCAGCCACTAAAGTGAGAAGGGAATAGGAGTGATGTGGTTAAGTGCAGAAAATGATATGGGCTGTAGAATGGAGCACAGCTTTTAAGGGAGACAGAAAGATGATGCAGGGAACCTTAAAAAGACAGGATTGCCTCCATCTAGTTTTTAGGAGAGAAGATCTTGTACAGTGGCCCTGAGGTCAGTGGCAGGTAGCAGAAGTTTGGGTTCTTTTTTTTTTAAGTGACCGCATAAAGGTCCATGCAAAGACCAGCCCTGTGTAGTTTGAAATTCAACCAACATTCCGTTTACAGATGTGCAGTCTGAAGTTCGGAGAGGATTCAAAAGTCAAGCGCATCGGATTAACTGAGGAGGAGGGAGATCGTGATGCTATATGTTGCCAGGGTGCATAGGCTTGAGCAGGGCTTTAAGTGGGCCGGATCGCACCGGGTCTGAGCGAGCACCAGGGGGCCTCAAAACGGGTCTTTATCGGACTCTGTTTAGTGCCCTGGCACAGGTGGTCCGTTTACTACAGTGACAGCAGGCACATGGATGTGTACGTGATGAGCGTTGTAGAGGAAGGGATAACCTTTAAAGAGAGTCATTTTCTCTCTGGATTTCCCTTCTCTTTGAAACTCAGGAGTAGCAACATCGTCGTGGTGTCACCAGGGCTTTAAGTGGAAGTTTTTTCAATATTATGTACTAGCCATAGTTGCTGCTTATGTATCTTATGCAAATAGCAACCATTGACAAAGCCAATAGTCGTGACTTGTCGGTATGATGTGACTTGTGTCATATATCTAGACGCAATGACAGGAACAGCAAAATACAAGTCGGGCGGCACACTGAGCTAAACACAGATTTTTAGCTGACGTGTTTTTAAGCCATGCCCTCAATTACATAGACCACGCCCCTCTCAGAGACCTCCCTCCCCCCCCCCCCAGTTTTTTAATCCCACATAAAGCCCTGGGCTTGAGGATACAGAGGGCGCTCAAGTTCAAGAAGGGATGAGGCAAAACTATTCAGGGAGGCACCTTAAAGTAGCTAGCTGGGAGAGAATGCCAGGGTTCCTTTCATTTCAGCCAGAGCCTCTAGGTAGCAGATATGTTGTTCACAAGCCTGAGGTTACTGTAGGTCCACGAGAGGGGGGTTATTTGTATGTCGCTCCCACAAAGAGGTCACAATCTACTCCAAGGTTGGCAACCCATCAGGAACACAATTTATCAGGGAACAGCTCCCTCAATAAAGTTTGGAAACAGAATGCCTTGCAATGTATTACTTTGGAAATATTGATCGTGCGCATCATTATTACATTACATTTGGAAATGTCACTGATTTATCAACTCATGTGATGAGCCATGACTTCTTTACCATCCCATTCTGGCAAGTCAGCAGCAGTGGGCGGTGAGCCTGATGGAATGGAATTGAATGCATCGACTTGCGGATTCACTTTAGCCAGCATGCACAAATCCCACCTCTTGAAGGCAGTTGCTCTGATTTCTTTAACATACACAATTGAATGGAGATGCTGATAGGCTTATTTCTGGCTTAATGAAGTCTTCTGAAAAAACCCTCAACACTTCTGAACCAACTGAAAGGGGACGAGGATGTGCAGGCTTCTCTCAGGAGGCCTGCCACCCTGCAGAAAAGGGATGCAGCAAGAGGCATTCTCTCTCACAAGCAGGACTCACACATCGTAGTTTTGTCTGATTTTTACACATAGATACAGATTGAGCCAATCTGTTCCAGATCTGTATTTATTGTACGGATTGGAAAATGCAGAAATGAGTGATATTGATTCTCTTCCACAATATCAATCATGACCATCAATCAGGTTGTGCATACTGCCATTTTAAGGAGGGGAGAATTGTATACTGCAGCCCGCCGAAGCTTCTATAGATGCAAGTGAGCACATGTTAGTAAAATGCTAATATTTTCAGGCATTTTCCCTATTGGGTATGTCTACTTAGAGAAGTAAAGCCCTACAGACGTAAGAGTGTAAGTGTACATGTAGTACTTAAAAATGTGCAAATGGTTGCAACTCCATTGCTTCACTGTCCAAAAATAAATAGTGATAAACAGCCAATAAGATAAGGCAGCAATAAATATAGATAAACTCGAAATTGTTATTATTATTATTATTATTTCTGAGTTTCTAAAGCGCCTGGTTACACTTACCAGTGGGTCCCCCCTTATCAGTGGACTAAACAGCACCCGGGCAGACAGAGATAACCCTGCGTCGAAAACTTAAGGCTTGGGAAACAGAAAAGTTTTTAGCTCCCTCCGGAACACAGCCTCCGACGACTCCACACGTAACCTGAGTGGGAGGGTGTTCCATCTATGTGCAGCTAAGGAGCGGAAAGATCTCCCGCCCATTCTCGCCCTGTTGATCCTAAGGATCGAGAGCAAGCCTCCGCCCAATGAGCGCAGGAGCGGGTAGGAAGGCTACACACTTTAAAAACGGGTGCGAGGGTGTCCCCTCTTCCCTAAATATGATAAACATAAAAAGTATGGTCGAGATTGACCATACTTTGTCATTGAGGTGAGATATTAAGCTCTTTAATGTGTTTTCACGAATGATCTTATTTTTTTAGTTGAAAACTCGATGCTCACAAAGACTTATCATTTTATGTATACAATTGATTTAGTAATCTGAAAACGCAGATGACACCGAATGGCGTGAAACATAATGTATGTGACTGCAGCAAAATGACAGCTAACCATGAATAAATGCTTAAATGAGCCCACCCTCCTCAGTAAATGCTTCCCTCGCCAGCCTTTAAATCTATGTTCAAAGGATGGATTCAAGTTGGCATGCGAGAAGAATGCTTTCTTCTTGAATGATTTACCGGAAATGTCCTCCCCTGATGCTTTTTACTTGGGCCCAGCGAAAAAGATGCAAATGTCCTTATGATACTGTAGAGGAGTGAGTGCCTGCTGGCATATTCATCACAAGCTGCTGACATCAAGGCTCTTTCGTTAAATTATATTGATGAAATGTCTGCTCTTCAATATTTACTAAGGCTTTGCCTTATCTTGCCTCGGAATGCTTAAACGCAGAGCAGGGGCTAAAATCAACGCAATTCTTTCCTCTTAAAGAGAGCGCAGCTCAATGTATTTATGTAAATACAGATAAAGCGGTGCCACGGCTAGGCTGAACAAGAAACATGGCAAAATTCAAATAACAGAAGTATTTGTAAAGCACACATTCACCCAGAAGGGTATGGTGGTACTGAATAACAGATTTTTACTGTTACGCAACTCAATGGTACTCGATTTGTCAACCTTAGAAGGATAAAAAGCCAACTAGATCCTCCAGGATTTGAACCTGTGACCATGAGATTGAACACAGGCCACTCAAGTGAGTGCATTAGTCAACTAAGCCACCAGACCCGGTGTAAACAGTGAGACTCAGCTCAGAAACCTTGAATAGACTGTGGCACATTACATGTGGCATCACAAGGCATGCCTAGCTATGTTTTTATGATGGTTATTTGTATTCTGATGTATGTCGCTCTGAGTTCTCGCGACACTGAGGGGATTATGAGCAATGGAAAAGAGAAGAATGACTGCGCTTAGATAGCACCATTACGCAGTTTCTAGCACCGTGTATCACCTAAAGAGGAGTTCTAAATCACTAAAGGAGGGGTGCACCTAACATCGAGGAGCCTTGCATTCCAACTTGTGAACTCTACAGAGCGCCGCCCTTGGGGATTAATTAAGAACACGCAACTATAGCTACACACATTCTGGTGGGACGCCTTGGTAAGGATTGTTAGAATTTTGATCCCCAAGTGTAGGTGGTGAAGGCATTTGTAGGTTAGAAATGCTACATTAAAGGCAATCTGCTCCACTGCAAGATATCAGTTTAGGGATCTCTGAGCACATGCAAGATTACCTTGCCCTTTTTCAGCAAAATAATGGCATTAACTGTGGCATTTTCAGATCTTTGATAGGCTTTTTTAGGAAAGCTACAGCAAAGGGCGTTAGAATAATCCAAATAAAAGCTAATTGGTATCCCAAGTACAGCGGCATAGTTTTCTTCAGCTGCCAGTATTAAATTGATCTCAGAGAACAACATGGCCTCCGAGTCAACAATAATCTCTAGATACCTTTTTTTCTTTTCCAAATCCAGTTAAAGGCACAACGTTTTAGAGCTGTAACTGTTGGTTTTTGAGCTACTGACTAGCAAGGAGTCAGCCATCATTCAGAACAGCATATTTGTCAGAATTTTCATTAGAGGCGGAAGGTGAACAGAAGAAACAAAAGAGAGGAAACAAGCCTTGTGTAGGTATGGTCTTACCCAAAACGGAAGAGAAGCGGGATGGAGTTAAAACTTCCTCCATGAATGGGAGGGAAGAAGTCAGAGATGTAATGGGGTGGATAAGGAAAGAGCAGGATAGAACAGGAAAATATAACGTGATATAAATTGTAGAGGGCCAGGCTGATGACAGAGATGAATCAGGGCATGACAGAGACCTAGAAATAATGGCACAATGGTCAAAGATTTCCAAGGAGGACCAGCAAATGACTCTGCTCCCCGCCTCTTCACAATGTCGACAGCCAATCCTCTTATGTGGTCACCTCCTAATGGATACATTTGTCTGCACCCTTAGGGCTGAAGAGAGAGCTGAAAGGACAAGTGAGGACCATCTTAGCCTTCCCTCTTGATTATCACTGCTTTGCTTTTCCAATGTACTCTTTGCGTTCTCCCTTCCACTTCACTATTGCAACAAGTACCTCTCTCTGCATTGTCCTGTTGTACTTTGTCCTTATTCAACTCCGATCCGCGTACATCGTGATCACTTTTTCAGAACTGATGTCTTTTTTCTGTTTATAAGTGAAGACAAACTGGGAGTAGTGCTCCCTATGAGGGAATAACCGCACATCAAAGCATAAATAAATGTAAGACAACCATGTAATCAGGGCACATTTATGTCAAGATTGCTGTAAGTACAGCAGGGGTGCTATAAAGACCTATGCCACTCACTACCAAAGAGTGACTAGAGCAGATCAGAACGACCTGCCGACACAAATATCAAAATAGAAAGGTCAGCGAAGCACAACCCATTTACAGCTGTTAAAGATCTTGTCAGTCTCAAGATTATTTAATCGAGAAGTCAAAATATGAAGGTACAGAATATAGTAATGACATAAACAAATTTCCAATTGCATCAGAACAAGATGGCCAAATCAGGGTACTTATGCATGTAGTTTTCTTTATTCGTTGTTCAAATTCAAGTGTGAGATGCAGCCAACACGTGTTGGTACTCAAACTTTCTCATAGCTATAAGGCGGTCAGAGGTATCATATACGGTTCAGGTCGCTTTAAGATAGAGGTCGGTAACCATAATATATGGAAATTTCAGTTGGGCTGAAGCAGAGAAGACCCATCGTGAGGAATGGGACAAGGATAGTGCTCCAATGTAATATAGAGACTCATCTAATGTAATATTCCCTCTAGCGTCAATTGGAATTTTGTTTATGTCTTTACTATATTCTGTACCTTCATAGGTTGACTTCTCGATTAAATAATCTTTAGACTGACAATATCTTTAACAGCTGTAATTGGGTTGTGCTTCGCTGACCTTCCTATTTTGATATTTTTCTGTTTCTCCATAATATATTAATATCAAAATGAAATATGGTTTGGAGGTATGTTTGAGCATGGCCTGTCTGAGGTAAGCTAGTTGAACAAATGTTTATGGAGGTGATGCCAATGATGAGGTCTCCAGTAAAGTCATGATGATGCAATATGTGAGGACATTTCTAAAGACCTCTACATTGCACTGTGTGCTAAGAGGTGTTGCCATTGTAACTGAACAGCATTAGCTTTGTCATTAGAATTGCTTTCAATGAACACATATAAACAACATGTTTAGCTACTTCCTAAGTAATGAGCTCCACTACTCTATTATGTACCCTTTCATTTTTTACAGGACGCAGTATAAGCCCCTCATCCTGTAATGGTTGCCACAACCCAAATTTCTCTACTACGATCAGGCATTCAGAGCCTTTAGATTTGCAAACCTGACTCTGGGTCCGCGAACCCTAATAGACGATGAAGGAAAGAGCTCCCTTGTTCTATGAAATTTATTTTAAAATGTGGATTTGTGAACTACCTTCAAACTTAGGTATGAGGACTGTGTGTGAGGATCCAAAAATTAAGATGCAAACTGATTCTGGCGGAACAGGGATAGTATTTCCCCTTCATTCAATGCAGAATTCACAAAATAATAAGATTGGCTGCACCAACTGAAAATTGTTGTTGTAGTAGCCTATCAGGATACCAGGCAATGAAGCCTGTATCCTGAGAAAAAATGTCAGGGAGTCTAAGGAGACTGGAGTAGCATCCGCTGACCCCAGGGAGGATGTGGTGGTCCCACAGTGGCGGATACTGCTGCCAAAGTATTTACAAAATGTGTTGGTCAAGGTATTCACCCATCCAGAACCAAAGATCATAGAGACACTGCAAAAAAAAGAATCAGAGAAAGAATGAGTTGTTAAAGATCTTGAAAAGTGACCACTGTGGACTTTGGAGCTGAGGCAGACCTAGCCACAGACTACGCACTGTGCCCAGAGTTAACTACGCATGGCCAAAGGCCTGCTGTGTACAGCCAAAGGTCCTATGCCTAGAGACTGCTAAACACCAAAACAATTAATTAAAAAATACACGTGCAGCTTGGTTAGGCAAATTGGTTGGTTAGCCATAAGGGAGGCTGGACACATGGCCTGATTCATTCGAGGCATTGCATCCAATGTCTGCTCTGCAATGTCAGATGCTATGCACTATTAGCTTGTGATTCTGTGGTACTATGATACCAAGGGTCTGTGGTTCCTTAGATTCTGAACCCGTTCAATAAAGGTCGTCGGATATAGACGATTTTGGTATCAACGGACCGCAAATGACGAGTGCGGTGTGTACGAGTGTTTTCGTCATAACCGATCAATGAGAACACTACGTATTCAGGTATTTCGTTTGAACACTTGGGTTCTATTTTCTGTGCGGCAGCCATTTTGTGTGGTTGCCCTCACATAGGCCGATGACTATGGCCGAACGAGTCTTTGGGACACGTACACCTTAACCGACTTTTGTGTGACCTGGCCGAACTGACTCCCTTCCCTGAGGCTGACCTCGTTGAGCCAGTTCCTTATTAAGCAGCTGGTCAGATAGAGATCAAGAGCAGGACATTGCTGAGTTTATGGTACGTACACACACCCTTCTATCTTGCTTCTCATCTGTTTCTGTTCCTTCCTTTATGGCTTAATCATTGATTTGGGTTGAGGTCTTTATGATGGGTTTGTCCGGCCCGTTCAAACAAGAATGTTGGTTTTTGCCTTGTCATCTCTGGTGGGCTGGACAACGGAAAGTGGGATTGTCGTCATGCGATATGTTTGAAATGTCGTTTTTCTATTGGTCAATTTGTATGTAATTGATGCTAGCCAGGAATGTGATTTTTAGCATAAAAGACGATGCTCCGCTCCTTGAATTTGTGCAGTCTCTAGCGAACCACCCGTGTTGTGCTTCGTAGATCTCTGTTCCTGGTTGCAGCCAATAAATTTGGTCTTTGACGTCATTAAGAAGTGTCCCGTGTCTCTGTTTACTGAGGAAGGGGAACTCGAAGACATCGGGCGTTTTGCCTGGCGCCGCTGGGTTCTAAAACCCGGTTTTTCAGTTGGCGCCCAACGTAGGGCTACTTCAGCTGTACCGGTCCAAGCCTGAAGATCGCGAGGAGCTTCGTGTGAAAATTCTGGAGGAAGGCCTGCCACTTCATCGACCCCTGTATGTCGTCGTGGTCCGAAAGTCTTTGCTGCGAGGTTCCCCGCTTTCCGATGCTTAGGCAGCGTAAACTAGCGGTAGACAAGTGCTATCCAGCTTTGTCACCTCAACAACAAGAAGAGAAGAAAGATCTTGGGAAAGATCCTTTAATGTCGCATCTATATAGTTTGCCACCCCCTTATGCGCAGAATGCTACGGCACCGCCACAAGTTGTAGTTGCGCAACCTCCGGTTGTTTTGCCATCTGTGATTCCTCAACAGCCAACTCCTCTTCCGTTGGCTCCTATTCCTTTGGTGCAGCCTTCTCAAGGGCGGCCGCCTTTGCTACCTCCTTCGTCTGCTACTCTTACGCCTGTCCTGTTTACTCCTCCTGTTACTGTTCCGGCTTTGGTTTCTTCTCATTCTGCCCCGTCTCCTGTTCTTTTGTCACCTTCTCCTTCTGCTCGACAGAGAATAACCGATGCTGTTGCTGGTCTCTTTTCTCCACTGTTGGGTTCATTGGGTATATCTCCTGTTGTAGAGCGTAAGCAATTGCGTAGTCAATTGCCTGATCCTAATGAAAGGAATGTGTTAGATCACTTAGCGCGTAAATGGGTTACGTATCCTTCGCACTATGATCTTGAGGGTGTTATGGATGTTTTCTATCAATGGGAAGCACCGAAACAAAGATATGTTTTTGATATGATGTGTTCTTTCCTTCGTGAACAATGGGAAGATAGTGAGGTAGGACAAACTCCGCCTGAGTTGTACCGTATACGTTCGGAGTTTGCGAAAGGGACTGTTGTGGGTCTCGAGGTTGAGAAAGCAGTTGCGACGTTGTTGTCCTTTAGAAGTGAATCTCCTTCTCAGCGACTGTTTGAGCCTGATTCGTCAGTTAGGAGAAAGGCACGTCAATATCCGATGCGTGAGGTTCCCCCAGTTTGGAGACCTGGTGATGCACAAGCTAATCCAGCTATTCTTCCACACTTTCAGCGTGTCTGGGTACATGTTCTATGAAAGCGTGCTGAAGTTTTAGCCCTTAAGCAGACTTTGCCTGATCCGCGCAAAAATCCAGCAGGGTTTTATAAGGAGCTATCTCAAACTGCGGATTTATGTATTATGAATCTGGCTGATATAGATATGTTGTTTGGGAATGTTCTTCCACAGCCTATTTGGGGAAAGATTCGTCACACGGATCATGCACAGGAATTAGGTGATACATGGAATAATCTTAGAGCTGCAGATACTAGACAAGTAGGTGGTGCTAAGCCTGAAGATAATAATAATAATAATAATAATAAAGCGTTTTATAAAGCGCATGGCTGCACAACTGTGTATCCCCGCGCTAATTGCTATTAATTATTATTAATTAATCTTAAAGCTATTAAGATATAATTGCTGATCTCCTGGTAGGATTATTGATTATATGAAGACTTTAATGCCTGCGTTGCGTGTCAATTGGGACAAGCTGTCTGCGTGTAAGCAGAAGAAAGACGAAACTGTGTCCGACTTTTTCACTAGATTTGAAGAGACATTTGTAGACCACAGTGGTCAGGACATGAGTACAGAAGGTGGTCAACGGTTGTTCGTTGACAAATTTGTTCATAATTTGCTTCCAGAATTATGCAATAAGTTGAAGGATTCTGAGAGTGCTTGGGTTGTTTCTACGTCAGCGCGGATTTTGGTTACTGCCCAGTACTATGAGAATAGAAGCAAGGATGAGATAGAGAAAGCGGATAGGAAGACTAAGTAATTGAAGACTAAAGTTCTTCTACAGCAAGCTTATCGGCCCCGTAATAATCAGCGCGATTATCAGCAATCTCAGCCATATCAGAGAAACTCGCAAAGGTTCGAGTCTTCTCAACAGTGTTTTCCCGTAGGTCCTAATCAGTGTGCATATTGCAAAGAAGAGGGCCATTTCAAGAGTAGTTGTTCGGTTCTGTTACAGCGCACGAATAGTGCTTCTGGTGTGAGAGGTCGATGTGTTCAACAAGCTCCTAGAGGTAGAGGTCGTGGTCAGAATGCGCGTTCTTTACCTCCACAGAATTCTATGAATAGCTTTGATCAGCAGAATGGTGCGTCTGGTAGGACGGCACAGTACTATGCGGACGATTACTATGTTGAAGGTGAGGATGTGGATGGTAATGATTGCTAGGACAGCCATAGACAAAGAGAGGGAGTTGTTTCAGTTCCAGTAGATCAGAGTGGACCCTATGTTGAAGTGATTGCATCACGTGTGTCAGAGACTTTTCTGTTGGATACTGGTGCTGCGAAGAGTTCTATTATGCACTCTAAACTCCCTGGGGCACATTTGTCTGGCTTAAAGAATGTTTCAGTAGGTTTTTCTGGCGCCCCGGTTACGAATCCGATTTCTAGTCCGTTGTCTATTTCTGTTGGACTTTGTGAATTCGAAGCACCTCTCATTCTGACGACCGGTTGTGGTGAGAACTTGTTGGGATTGGATTTGCTGAAGAGATTGTATGCGACGCTTTATTGTTCTCCGTCAGGAGTACATCTTACATTGGGTAAGAGTGTGATCTCTCCAATGTACTTGTCTAAAGATCGACTTCTACCTGAATTGTCTTCTCTCCCTGATTCTCTTTGGGCTACTGGTCCGAACGATGTGGGTCTTCTAGAGATTCCGCCATATGTTGTGACGTTGAAAGCGAATTCTAGATTACCACGCATTCCGCAATATCGCATTTCCAGTGATGGTGAAAGAGCTCTTTTGGCGATCATCTATGATCTGATTGAGAAAGGTGTGATTGAGGAAACGAGAGGTAATGTGTGCAATAGTCCGGTTTTGCCTGTCTTGAAACAAACTGATTCTTCACAACCTCCTGTATATAGGTTCGTGATCGATCTTCGCAAGGTGAATAAGATTGTAGTTCCGCAATTTCCTGTTGTGCCTGATATCACCGCTTTACTGACTTTGATCCCGGCTCCAGCCACATGGTTTTCGGTGATTGACTTGAAGAATGCTTTCTGCAGCATCCTGATTGCCGTGGAAAGTAGAGATATTTTGGGATTCTCTTTAGGAGGACGAAGTTTCCGCTTTAAGCAAGCTCCTCAAGGCTATTGCGAGAGTCCATCGATCTATAGTCAGGCCTTGAAGATGCAACTTGATTTGCTGGATTTACCTGATGGTGCTGCTCTTATTCAGTACGTTGACGATCTGTTAGTTGCTGCAGACAATGAAGAGATCTGTAAAGAGGCTACTTTGTCGTTGTTACGTCACTTGTCTGATTTCCATCATAAGGTTTCTCTTTCGCAGTTGCAATATTGTTGACAAGAAGTTACCTATTTAGGTCACCTCTTATCGAAGGAGGAAAGGAAACTGACCCCAGAAAGAATTCAAGCGATTGCGAAAATGAGTGTGCCTACGACACAGAGAGAAGTACGTGCTTTCCTAAGTATTACGTCATACTGTAGACAGTGGATCCCTAATTTTTCGTTGCTTGCGAAGCCTTTGAAAGCTCTTACTGTTAAGGATACTCCTAATCCTATTCCTTGGACTGACGAATGTCAGAAGAGCTTTTCAGAATTATGTGATGCGTTGTGTTCGGCTCCTGTGTTGGGTACCCCCGACTACAGTAAGCCTTTCACATTGTATGTCCACGAGAGAGAGGGATGTGCATTGTCAGTTTTGACTCAACAATTTGGTGATAAGCAGCGTCCATGTGCTTACTTTTCATCGACTTTGGATCCGGTAGCTAGAGCATTGCCGAGTTGTTTGAGAGCTACAGCGGCAGCGGCTGTTTCTATTCGACAGTCTGCTGGTTTGGTAATGGACAATACACTGATTGTGATGGCTCCACATGCAGTGGATACCTTGTTGAATCGTAACAAGACACAGCACTTAATTAGTGCTCGGTTGTCGGGTTACGAGTTGACCTTGTTAGCGAGTCACGTGCATATAAAGAGATGCAACACGTTGAATCCAGCCACATTGTTGCTGATTTCAACTGAGACAGACGTTATCGAACAGCATGATTGTTTCCTTAGGACTGAGGAAGAAACAAAAGGGAGGATAGATCTTAGGGACACTCCTCTTTCAGAGTGTGATGGTACCTTATGGGTTGATGGTTCGTGCTTCAAGCTTCAGAATGGTGATACGACTGCGGCACATGCTGTTACGACTTTGCATACGATTGCTGAAGCTGCACGTATCCCACATAATTCAGCGCAAGCAGAAGAGTTGATTGCATTAACGAGAGCGTGTGTGTTGGCAAAAGGAAAACGAGTGACTGTGTATACTGACAGCCAGTATGCATTTGGTGTGGCTCATAGTTTTGGACGTTTGTGGAGAGAGCGTGGGTTCCTGACTTCGCATGGGACAAAGATCCAGCATGGTCAGTTGGTGAACTAACTTCTTGAATCACTTACTTTGCCGTTGCAAGTAGCGATTGTGAAATGCAATGCGCATAAGAAAGTTATGGATAATGTTGGTCGTGGTAATGCATTTGCAGATGAGGTCGTGAAAGAAACTGCGAGAAATGTGATGAGTCGAATGTATGTTGCAGGTCCGGCAAGATGGGTTCCAGATGGAAGTATGTGTGAAGATACGATTGAGAGTGTGAAATCCATCCAAGCTGAAGCTACAGAGAAAGAGTTGAATGAATGGAGAGAGAGTAAGGGTAAATTGGATTCGAATGGTTGTTGGATTGATTTGTCAGAGCATCAAAGATGGTTGTTACCCGATGCGTATGTACTTCCAGTGGTTACAATGGCTCATGGATTGGCTCATATTAGCGTGAAAGGGATTTGCAAGTTGTTGGCTCTGGTTTGGCAGAATGCTGGAATTCCTAAGTGTGCAGAGAATTTGATTAAGAACTGTATGGTGTGTTTGATGTACAATCCTGGTAAGGGAATTCCAACTCCAGCGGGTCATTTTGCTCCTCCAACGTATCCGTTTGAGGCTTTGCAGCTAGATTTCATCCACATGGAGAGGTGCAACAACCTAAAGTATGTGGTAGTGGTTGTTTGCTCTTTTTCTAGATGGGTGGAAGTCTACCCTTTGAAGGACAAAACTACCTTGTCCACAGCGAAAGCCCTTGTTAAGGAATTCTTCCCTACGTATGGTTTGCCGAGAATGATCTGGAGTGACAATGGGAGTGGATTTGTGGGTCAAGTGATGAAGAGAGTATGTGATGGGTTAGGAATTCGGCAGAAGTTCCATGCTGCAAATCACCTCCAATCAGCTGGTCTAGTCGAGTGCTACAATGGCACTCTCAAACTGAAGTTAGCCAAAATTCGAGCGAGCTCTGGTTTACAATGGCCAGATGCCTTGCCTCTAGCCCTTTTGTCTACTAGAATGACTGTGCATTCACGACTGGGTTTGAGCCCGTATGAGGTAGTTTTTGGTCGCCCGGAAAACGTTTGGGGAGTGCCGCGGCCGACACAATTTAGCGAAATAGAACATCCAGTGTTGCTGGACTACCTGTATGAATTGACGGCTAAATTGCGTGTTTTGCATCAACAGGTTCACAATACATTGCCACAAGCTTCTGAAGATCCAGGACACGCCATTGAACCTGGATCATGGGTGTTGGTTAATAATTTCCAGTGGACCAAGAACGATCAGCCCCGCTGGAACGGACCGTACCTGGTGTTGTTGTCTACCCGTTCTGCAGAGCTAGTGCACGGTAAAAAGAATTGGATCGACGGCGTACATTGTAAGAGGGCCCCTTTGCCTCTGCCGTACGACCGTTGGGTCCAGAAAGGACTTCCTGATTCTGAGACTGAGACCGTGCCTCGTTTTCTGCCATTCAGCGATGCCCGTTTGATTGGGACGAACACTGAGCAAGAAAGCGACAATCTTTTCCAAGAAGCTGTGCCTCCATTGAACCGTTTGAACACTGTTGAACCTGATTTACTTTTCCGAGAACAGACATTGCCTGGCAAAGAATGTTATAATTTGTGACTGAGAGTCGCAGGACAAATAAAAAGATAAATTCTTTCTTTTACTGGTTTTTGAAGGTTAACTCTCCTCCGAGGAACTACTTTGATTTTTGTTTTTCGAACCGCCATTCGGGTTCAGCTGTAGGGTCGTGGTTGCCAAGTCTTTGGAGTGCAAGCCGAAGACGTTAGGTCGACGGTTCTGGTTGGTCTAAGGGAGTTGCCCTGGACTGACAGAAGCATTCCTTAGCATAGAGCACCCTACCACAGCGAGCAGCAATTAGAGAGGATGGAGTTTTTCGAGATGGAGAGACCTGTTGAAAGAATAAGCTTTAAGAGCAAAATTTGTAAATTGATGAGCCGAAAACGTTTTTTAATATTGTGTTTGTTTACATTGCTTAGCTTAATGATGTTTTTAATTGGATATGTGACATTCTCTTTTCAAGTGACGTCATGCCCACTACGCAACCTATACCTCCTCCTACTGTTCCTTCTCATTCTTTTCATCCTCTGCCCGAACATGAAATCATTAGAAGACTAGAATTTGCTAATAATTCCTTTATTCAACTCCTGCACCAACACCAGCTAGTAATGAACACGACTAATTAGGGGGGTTTGTGGCCTTATGCCCCATACGACCGATAAAGGTATTCCTTATCTGGTTTTGCCTTTCAGCTACAATGGTTCTATTTGGGCATACAGAATGATGTTTATTTATGCTCATGGAGTCTATCCTCAACGTTCCGTGAAAGATAGTCCGAAGACTAGTGCTCTGGTCAAGGGTATAGTCGATATGATTAGAGGAATTAGTTCCTATGAGACTATCCAGAGAGATGAGACACGAGCATACATTGGTTGGAACGTTACTGGATATGGAGTTAGTCTGAGTGTTAACCAGCGAGCGAAAAGTTCTCCACCAATTTGGATAGTGCCCCATCAGGGTTATTATTGTCTGCAAGGTAATGGCAAGATTCCGAGAGCTCAGTTAGGGAAGAGTGTCTGAGACATATGTATTTGCGTCTCAGACTTCCCCGGCGTTCCTAGCAGCTAAGGGTACCTATTTCATCAGTTACGATAAAGCGTACACATGGTTGCCCCCTGACTTTTGGGGCACATGTTTTGTTTCGTTCCTGTTGCCTCCCAATTTTACAGCTGCGGTAGATTACCATAAGACGAGAGTTGCTAGAGGTGTCTTCAGTAAGGAAGATACTGCAGGGCAAGAATTGGGAGATTTCTTTAAGGGTTTTCTGCCGTTCTGGGGACCTATGGCTAACAGCAGGAACATTCGGCAGTTGACGAGAGTGGTTGAGTCCACCATAGTCGAAACTGCCGATGCCTTTAGTAACCTGACTGCTGAGCTCCAGTCGGATCGACTTATGACACTTCAGAACAGAGTTGCGCTTGATGTCATACTTGCAGATAGAGGTGGAGTGTGTAAACTGATTCAATCGAGCTGCTGTGTTTTCATTCCAGACAACGCTCCGACAGTCTTCCAGGCCATTTCCAAGCTACATAAGATCTCCGAGTCTGTACATATAGACGAGGGAGATTAGTCATTGATGGGATGGTTTTGGGGATTGATATCCACGTGGGGATGGAAGATTCTGATGGTCATTGGGATGATCTTAGCTATCCTTTTCTGTCTTTGTGTACAGTGTGCTCCTGCTATATTTGGCCTCTGTGCTACTGCGTGTGCAAGGAGACCTGTCCAGAGAGAGTTGCTAAGTACTAGGATGATGCTACAGCAACATCTTGATGATCTGATGAATATAGACCTGGATTCAGACTGACATGGGTTTGGGTTTGTTTCCTATGTAAGGAAACTGTGGTTCTGTGTAAGGAAACTGTGGTTCTGTGGTACTATGATACCGAGGGTCTGTGGTTCCTTAGATTCTGAACCCGTTCAATAAAGGTCGTCGGATATAGACGATTTTGGTATCAGCGGACTGCAAATGACGAGTGCGGTGTGCACGAGTGTTTTCGTCATAACTGATCAATGACAACACTACGTATTCAGGGATTTCGTTTGAACCCTTGGGTTCAATTTTGTGTGAGGCAGCCATTTTGTGTGGTTGCCCTCACATAGGACGATGACTATGGCCGAACGAGTCTTTGGGACACGTACACCTTAACCGACTTTTGTGTGACCTGGCCGAACTGATTCCCTTCCCTGAGGCTGACCTCGTTGAGCCAGTTCCTTGTTAAGCAGCTGGTCAGATAGAGATCAAAGAGCAGGACATTGCTGAGTTTATGGTACATGCACACACCCTTCTATCTTGCTTCTCATCTGTTTCTGTTCCTTCCTTTATGGCTTAATCATTGATTTGGGTTGAGGTTTTCATGATGGGTTTGTCCGGCCCGTTCAAACAAGAATGTTGGTTTTTGCCTTGTCATCTCTGTTGGGCTGGACAACGGAAAGTGGGGTTGTCGTCATGCAATATGTTTGAAATTTAGTTTTTCTATTGGTCAATTTGTATGTAATTGATGCTAGCTTTCCTAGTTGCCGCCCCAAGATTATGGAACACACTTCCACAAACAATAAGATCAAGTCCAAACCTAATGTCCTTTAGGAAGAAATTGAAAACTTGGCTATTTAACCTCTGAAAACTTTTCCAAGCTCATATAGGAGGGTAATACAGTACAGCGCCGAGACGCCTGCGGGCAATTGTTCGCGCTCAATAAATGCTAAAAATAAATAAATAAATAGCCAGGAATGTGATTTTTAGCATAAAAGACGATGCTCCGCTCCTTGAATTTGTGCAGTCTCTAGCGAACCACCCGTGTTGTGCTTCGTAGATCTCTGTTCCTGGTTGCAGCCAATAAATTTGGTCTTTGACGTCATCAAGAAGTGTTCCGTGTCTCTGTTTGCCGAGGCAGGGGAACTCGAAGACATCGGGCGTTTTCCCTGGCACCGCTGGGTTCTAAAACCCGGTTCTTCAAGCTGGGGGTGCACTGAGCACATTTGCCTGGCTGCAGGCAATTGGCCAACCTTCACTGTGCACTATCAAAGGACTAGCACAGCAAGATTAGTCCAATTGAAGACTGGATGAAGGGTCTGGTCACAGGTCAGGTCCTGTCATGTCCTGTGGCCAACCCCCACTGTGCACAACCACATGCCATGCGCAACAAGGTAGTGTGTTGGCGATGAGACCTGGATGCAAACTAGGCCTTGCGTTCAACCCCTCTGCAGCAGGGGTTGGCCACACTTGTGGATTGGAGCAGGCCCCAAGCCCAAACCCCACTGTCCATGGTCAAAAGCCATGTGCAATTGGACTTTGCCAAGCCTTGTATTAGGGTCAGGACCTGGCTTTTTGCTAGACCCTACTGTTCATGCCAAAGGTCTGTGGAATGGGGGTTGGCCACATTATGGGTTTAGTACACAGTCTGGTCAGAGCCAGAACCTGTGGCCAACTCACACACAGCAGGGTCTGACTGCAAGGTAGGTTTGAGAATAGTGCTGGAAATAGTAGAATTTAAAACTTGAGAGTTGGATGTTCTATAAGATACAAAATAGTTTGTTAAATAAAAGGTGTGGTTTCTTTTGTTCTGAAGACAATAAAATATATCAGAAAAACATCAGAAATGACCTGGAAATTTAAAGTGAAGCTATGGTTATGTACCAAAACCTAAAACCCCTGACATTGGCCAGCTGTGCTTAGCTACACACACTGTAACTCACGTCCTAGTCAAGGACTGCTCATGACCTCATAAATGATCATAATAATGACATCTCAAAGGAGACAATCATTGTCATCACTAATGACGTCTCAAATTACATCAAAGATGACATCACAGATGCAGTCAGAGGGGACATCACTGTATGAACAAGTGCAATGTGTGGTGCAGAGAGTAAGTATAGGTTATTAGAGATTACTCCAAATAGGACGAAGAAAGGCAAAATGTGTTGGACAAAATCTTTTTATAATTCGATATTAGGGTTCTGGTTGCATGCTAACTACAAGGACTATGTCTGAGTCTGTTTGTGACTGTCAGCAGAAAACGGAGGCAGCATTATACAGGATCACACTGCATGGTTTATCTGCTGTGCCGCATATCCATCCATTTATCTGTACATCTGTCTCCGCTCCATATCCATGCCTCACATGTACAGTAGAATAGATTCACTGTTTATTCAGTGTTCGCTGCAGCTCGTTCATGAAATGTTAATGGTTACCTACAAGGGAAACAAACCAATATCCGTAAAGGCCTGTGGGCTTTCGTCAGTGTGGTTCAGAACCGAGCCTCCATGTTTGTCTTTTTAAAGCAATAAAGCTTTGCTGGCTCTTTCAGCAGCAGGAACAGAAGGCTTCCCACCCATGCAGTGCAATCAGCGCCCAGCAAACTGATCCCGATGATGACAGGGCTGAAGTATTTTGGATGGAAATCCACCCTACAGCACCTGACGATTCACCAGAGGATCTATGAATAGAGCTGGGGTTTCCGCTGTCAGCCCCCGGCTTTAGAGAGCGACCGGCCTGGATCCTTGATCCAACATACTAAAGTGTCTTTGCGTGGACTGTCCTTCCACAGCATCAGCCAGCGGCATGCTCCCTCCAGTTTTGGCCCACGTTCATCTTCTAGGGTTATCTGCATACTGGCTGCTTAGTATCTGCTGGGGAACAAGACACCAAATTGTTTCAGATAGAGAACGTTTCTATCTTCTCTGCATGTCTCCTCCCAAGACATGTCCTTTCTGGGCAGACTGTGGGAAGGGCAGCAACAGGTGTCCGCTGACATGCAAGAAGCGCAAATATGATCTCCACGTTAGTGGTAACCCGAGGCGCCTTAAGAGGTCTCTGAGCCAAATAATTTCCTGCTGGAGCTTGTGCAGCTCAGAAGTTCTCCTCGGGAGCTCTACCGATCATTCCAGGAATGCAACAGCTATGAAAGACTCGGATGGCTGTGGTAGCCGCTCAGAGACCTCTTTTCGCTTATTTCTGTTGGAATTAGTAAAGTATCAAGAACACAAACAAACTTTTAAAAGAGAGGAAAGGAGAGGCGCTATGGTAGCATTGTACTTGATGCTTTTGCCATAACTTTAGAGGTCTTCTCTTTCCACTGTCTCCATGTCAAGCTATATACGAAGTTCCAATTTTGCATTTCCTAAATACCGAATACTAAAAAATCGCTATTTAGGAAATCCAAAATGGAATGTACAAAAATAGCGGTTTCCTAATAGCGATTCCAACAGAGCTTCAAAAGCTATTAGTAAATCGCTATTTCAGAAATGCTAGCCCAAATGGTTTTGCATTACTTAATTCGCGATTTCCCGATAGGAAATCACAATCTTTGGGAATGCAAAAGCAATCCTACCTATGGGTTTAAGGCAAATCAAAGGGGGAAGTAAGCGCTCTATGGCACTTGACAAATGCCTTTTTGGTGCATTTTTTTAAATTGCACATGATTACCATTGACTTGGAGTCGAAGGTAATAGCATTTCCTAAATGTCCGTTTCGCATTTAGGAAATGCTTTGTACATGTACTTAGGAAATCGCAAATAGGAAATCCCTATTTGCGATATCCCATTTAGGGAATTGCAAAGTGCAATTTCTACTTGGTAGAAATCGCATTTTGCACCCACCCACCTTTGGGCCTTTGTTAATGCCAAAAGGCTATCAAGCATTTCTTAATGGATCAACACAGCGATTCAGTCTGTTAGGAAATGCTAAACAGCTTCGTACATTTGGCCCAAAGAGCTTGTTTTTTCTCTGGCTCCCTATTAAACTCAGGTAGCTACAAAGTGGCTGCAGTCTTTTCATTGGTCCTTATTAAGCTCAGGCAGCTCTAGGACAGCTCTTCTCTTTTCACTGGCTCCCTATCACGCGCTGGTAGATACAAGATGGCTCTTCTCATTTCAGGTATGTACCAGGGGGCTTTTCTCGTTCCATAGTTGACTCTCAAGCTCAGATGGTGACAAGGCATCTCTTCTCTTTACAGGTCGCTATGAGACAGATCTTGTTTTTTCACTCTATCTCTATCACTCTCGGACAACTACCATGAGGTGCTTGCCTTTTCACTAGCTCTGTTGCAAGCTTAGGTAGCTTTTCATTCTGTTCTGGCCCCCAATCACAGGCCAGTCTGTCAACAAGTTGGGTTGGTAGACACACAGGTCACCTCATCTTGACACTCTCGCTATGTGGCAAAGAGGCTCTCTTTCTTTCTCAGGGATTGTTGGGATGGCGTTTGCAACTGACCAACTCTTGGACCCGATTATTAACAAACACCTAACTCTTAGTAAGTCATGCTTGGACTGTGTCCCAAGAATATGTAACACTCTACTACCCGAATTTCAACTTAAATATTCCTTTACTACATCTCGAAAAGAAATCAGAAATTCCTAATTTAAAGAAAATCTTTAAGAGTAAGCAACAAAACTGCTGTCTCCATACCCTAAGGATATCAGCCTTTAACTAAGTACCTATCTGGGTATTGCCCAGTATGGCATGTGGGAAGCCTAAAACAGATATTCTTATGTAGGGCCCAGAGTCCCCTTAGTTTTTTTTTTTTACCAATGGAACTGGCTGGTCTTCAGCTGCCCCTTGCATTTCAAAGGGTGCCGTTGCCATGAGACTTCACATACTGCTTGTACTCTTGTTTCGCATGTGTCCACTATAGCATGTTACTTGCAGCACCCAAACGATTCTGCCACAAGTACCCCTGGAGGATCTTCTGTCCTTGTAAACACGGTGGGATCCTGAAAAACCTCTGTAACGTGTATAACACTTTTTTTCATGGGGAAAGAATCCCTTATTCCTGATTGTAAATTGGACTACTTGGGAGAATATAGACATGTGCAAAGAAAACTCAGCATGTACAGGAGTGAAGCCAAAGTTCAACAACCTTGGTCTGCAAGTGACAGGGATATTTTAGAATAATGTTTGATTTTTTAAATGAATCCCATTTAGGGCATGATTAGGAATTGTAAGATACTAGCGTTGTGTAAACTAAGTATGCACCCATAAACATTGGCACAGTAAGGTTCCACCCCCCATGCAAGTTAATCCCCATGATATGGGGAATAACCCTGCAGATCCGTTTTTCTCGGGTCAAATAATTCAGGCATGGTATTCCCTATTCCTTGTGCATTAATGCTCACATTTGCTATCTGCTCTTAGTGGATGCTTCATTGGAAGCGTGTGGCAGGAGGTTGGGGTGCAAGGCATGGGGAGGATGTCCCTGGGAATAGCAGGTTATGGGATGGCAAGCAGGAGCATTTAGTACCGTACGAGGGGGTCTTATGAGGGCCTGGCCAGGATGCATTTGCAGCCCGATCCGTATTTGATTTTTCTGGGCTGATTTTCCGACTGGTAAAATCGAGCACTGTATTCCGTAACATAAAAAACTTGAACACAAGAGCACCGGACCTCGTGTGATCAGGCTGAGCAGTAGTGCCGTGTCCAAACAAATGACCAAGGCCTTTAAGTCAACATATGAACATTTAGAGGGACAGCGTGAACATGTGGCATGGAGCAGGCCCTGGAAGACCAACAATGGATACTCCTGAGTCAGGCAGTGGAATGGTTCGGAGGAGACAGCATAATTGAGTGACGCTTGTCGCTGATGGATATCCTAGGGAGTGTAAATGTTGAGGGACTGATGGAAGAGTTAAGGTTTTGAAGGTATCTGAACAGCAGCTATTGATACTTAAAACACGTTTGGAATTTTCTTCTTAAATAAAATATGTGTCAGCATCTGTTGCGAGATGCTGTCAGCGTAAGCTTCCTTGGAACTGCATTTTATCTCAATAGAAGTAATGATAATAATCATGCTCAGCGCTTACTAATGATATATTCCTTGCTGTTTTGCAATAAGAAAAATACAATTTTCCTCAACTACAGAGAAAAACACTTTTCTTTCTCGTTTCTTGTCTGAAGAGCTCTCTGCATGACAAAGAGGTTGTCTTTCAGTATATGACACCTTCAACTCAATCATCAATGACACGCAATAATACATAATTTAAATGAATATACTTTAAGGTGTAGTGTCAATTACTTTGATACTCAATAACAATTGCCTACAGTGTGTAGGTGTCCTAAAATTAAAGATAGATGTGAATATAGTGGAAAGTGCAAGATGGGAAGTGGAGAAAGAGTTTGCTCGGATAATAGTGATTACAACTATATATTATTATGTTAAAAAACTGTAGAAGTGTCTATGGGTTATTATAAAACATGCAGTACATTGAAGCACTGACAGTCCCTATGTCATAGAATAGCCTAAAGCCTAGGTTGATAGCCGTATACAATGAGGTAACTTGTATTCCGATTGAAGCATTAGTAGTCCATGTTGGGTGGGAAGCCTTTATTCTTGAAGAAAGTGCTGGCAGTTTGTATGGTATTGGATAACCTATACCCTGAACTTAATTGGTATCTCTTGGAATGGGATCATCAGTATCTGTGATTAAAGTACTATCAGTTGGTTTGAACCCTGGCCGTTGGTATGGGAACACCTTCATCTTTGGTTACAATTTTTTGCGGCAGGTATAAACAGCAGGCCTATCAGGGATTGATGCATCTGCAGTTGGTAAAGGAGAGTCTTACCCTGTACTATGCATTATCAGTCAATATGGGATAGCCTGTATCCTGGATTAAAGCACATCAATCATGATGCAAAGAGGTAATTCAGCTGTGACGTGTCTAGCGATGTGCTCCAACCCCCTTTGTTGACTGATTAAAATGGCTCTCGTGAGCCGTGAGCTGACGAGCTCAGGGGCACTTGCTTGCTGAGAGTGGCACTGCTCCTGAGAAAATTGCGGCAGCACGTCTAGCGACCTATGAATACTTTCCCTACTGATGAAAGAGGAATCTAGAAACACGTGTCTAGGGATACGCTTGAAGAGAATACTGGCACTGGCCAATGAACTACGAGAACTGTGTATTGAGCGAATAACACTGAACCACATCAACCATGATGCAAAGAGGTAATTCAGCTGTGATGTGTCTAGCGATGTGCTCCAACCCCCTTTGTTGACTGATTAAAGCACTGGCAACCTTAATTAAATGGAATAGCCTGCACCCTTGATTAGGAATAGCCTGTATTCTGAAATCAAGCCTTTCCAGACTATATGTTCAAGGATAGCCCACTGGGGTTAGCTTTTGACTTTTGATATGAGATAGTGTGTATCCTTTATTGGTGCACTGGCTCTCACTATGATATAAGCCATCCAGCTGGTTAGTGTGAACGGTTGGCTTTTGGTGTGTTATAGGCAGTATCCTGTAATGAAGCTCTGACCGTTTTTACTTGGATTATCTACATTCTAGATCTAATTATTTGCAACTTATTAATATTGTTGTTTTTATTATTTAACATGTGTGTATCGTCCTCAATTTTTAGCTAGTGTGGCATTGCAGAATTTTTTGATAGGCTAGGGTATGATATCATAGCTGTGTCAATAACTAACACGTTGATATGATGCATGATATCAGATATACTGGATCCTGGATAGAAATGTAACCAGTTTTATGATGTTTAGTAGCTTACATCCTAAATGTAATAATTAGCAGCTTGTGTCTATGATTGAAACATTGACTATTGGTATGCTGTAGAGTAGTTGAGTCCAGAGAAAGGGCAGACATGAAATTAGATAACATACCACTTTAATTGTCACAATGACAGTCAGCATAGCAAGAGACAGACACCCTGTATCCTGGACTGAACCTTTGCAGCCACGCGAAACGTTGTATCCGAAAGGGCAGTATTGACACTCTGGTAGTCTGCATTGAATACAATAGATATTGGCCAAATGCGATAATTTTTCCTTTCCAACGCAACACTGGTAGCGCTTATGTAGTTGTGTTCAAAGGAAATGTTGATTAAAGTCACGCAAGGCAATGTTGTTGAAGTTCTCATGATGTAATAGTCCAGAGACCAAGAATAACCGGAATATAAGTCTTTCCGTTGTGTCTGCGGGTAGCGTTTTCGTCCTGGGAAGGGTTCCAGGACATTATCTGGCACAACTCTTCCAAGTGTCCTGATGAGTTCCAACAGCTGCAAACTCTCTCCTTCAAACACTGCCCACACACAGACATGACAACCTAGGCATTTCCAGCTAAAATGCCTTACACCCCCAGCCCATCAAGAAGGGTTTTATTGCTGCTCCACTACTTGGGTGGTTTTTGGCGTGTTCTCTCTGGGAGCTGCCGCAGCAGTTTAGGGTTGTGCTGAGGTCAATGTCAGCAATTCTCAGGAAAGCTGACAAAGCATCAAATGAGGAGAACTGGAAAGCCTGTCTTAAGTTGATAAAAAGAGTGAAGTGGGTTATATTGGTATGGGAACCATATAGACTGTCAGAGGGTGGCAAGATTCAAGGGAATGATTTAAATAAGGTGCTCTGAAATAAAAATCAATTGTAACATATCAATAAAGTGCATAGAAAATATAGTTTAGTTCGTATTCCAACCAGTTGACCATTTCTCAAGGTATGTACATTCTGTTTGAACATACACATTATAGTGATACATCAGCCCTATGGCAAGCTGGTGGACTTCGTTTTGTGAGCAAATTCAGCTATTTGAAATATTAAAGACAAACATATATTATGGAGAGACAGAAATTATTTAATGTAATTATCCACATATCTGACTACTTCTTTAAGATCATTGTTACTTTAATAACTAGGAAGGACAAAAAAAGTGGAGCCAAAATGCTATGACAATTATGAGGTAAGCCAAATACATATTTTCTTCAGCGTGTTATGACTGCTAAGTTTACGTTTGGGAATAGTGCTGTGCAAAAAGCATATCAGCTACAAAATGGGTGAATGAATGAACGAAGGAGGAGACATGTATGGCACAGCTCTGAAACTCGTACACTAACAAAAACAAAGCCTGGTTCACTTGTAGATGGTTAGATATCCTTGTTCTTGTCATAACACCAGGTATACAGCTTGTGGCATTGAGCCTCATTATTGTACCGTCTTTAGATTGCATACAGTTTAGCATGTTTTCTGATGTCTTTCTGACTTGTTCTTGCGTTCAGTGTTTCATCATGTTTTGTTTCTCATTTAAAGTAATTCTTCCTAATGAGCACCTTAGTAAGTATCGGAAGAGTTGTCTCCTTATCTGTGGCGAGTTCTGGAAGTGACATATGGAGCTCTGCCCCCATCTATAGAGGCCACTTGGAGGACACATCCAGAGTATTATGCTTAATTATGGAGGTAAAATCAAGATTATTATATAAAGTTCTGAAGGTCTTATCTAGAGTATCACACCGAGTTCTGGAGGTCATAGTTAAAGCCTTATGCCCAATTTTGATGGTCACATCTTGATTAATAAGCCCATTTTTCAAGTCACATCTAGATTATATACTCAGTTCTGGGAGGCGCATCTCCCTAGGGAGAAAAAAAACATTAGAAGAATCAAATAGACGCAGCTAGTCAAATCTGGTGGAGAGGTGGTGAGAGACCAGAATAAAGAAGGGATGGACATGATGGATGGGGCCTGAGCGGATATGCAGCAGAAATGTTGTCCTGGGATTTACTTAAATGCATAATATTTCTAAATACAGTCATCCACAAACACCCGTCACCTTACCTCCTCCTGTTCTTCGTCACCTCAAACAACTCTACCTTTCATCCCTTTCACGCTTATACTTTGTCGGCTTATCCCACCTCCTCCTCGCCTCTCACACCTCCATACGTCTCCGTGTGCTCACCTCCTCCACCTCAACAATAACTTTACCCACCTGGTGCAAGCCTGTGCTACTGTGAGAGCTGTGTTCACGCTACTGCAACAAAACATGTCCAAGTTCCCTTGAACTTGCAGACGAACTCCAGATTGGTATACAATCCTTCTGTCTCAATTAGCTCAGAACAACCCCTCACTGTGCAGCAGACAACAAGCACTCCCGTTTATCAACTACTCACCTCCTAGCCCTCCTGTAAGCAGTTACCAAAGCCAAGTCCTCTTTAGCCCTCCTCCCAGGCAGGGCTATTTTGAATCCATGTGAGTGAGATTCAATCGGCAGTGGTCTTTAAAAAGACATTCTAGGTTAAACTGGGATTGGCTTATTTCATAACATGAACCCTCTGCAGCGACCAACGCATGTACAAGCACACCTGAAGTTCTGCTCAGACCCGAGTGAGGCTGTGCACGCCCTGGACCTATAGCGCTCGGTTTCTTTCTGCTGCCAGCGCTATGCTGTACATCTCCAAAGCAGCCATACACTGATGAGGGAGGGGTTGAAGGGGTCGGCGCAGGCCCGTGCTTCATGAGGACTGCGTGTAAAGAATGTGATCCATTAATCCGGGCACTTTGTGTATTTGATCCTGACACCCAGGGGTCTAGAAGCTGTGTGAGGTTGTTAGCCAAATCTCAGTCAGCTGCCACCTCCCCAGGCGCACATAAATCACGGTGCTTTAAGAGTCAACAAGCATTTACAATGCAATGGTTTTGCCTTTGTTAAAGTTAGAGCTATTGGCATTGCTCTTGACATTATTTTTATTTATGTTTTTTTTAACATAAATAAATGGCATTGTCATTTACAATGCCACTAGCTTTATCTCTCGCAAATGACACACACAAACACACAGAGCCCCCCCACACACACACACAGAGCCCCACACACACACAGACAGCTTCCCACATACTATCACTATAAATGCAACACTCGCCGCACACTTTCACAACAAATGCAACACTCTGCTAACAACTACCTCCTCAACCGGGTACTGTCCGAAAATACTCCTCAGCGCCCCACAACTACGTATAAAGGGCTCTATAAATACTTCAAAAGGACTAAATTAATAGCGGTTACTGTGCTACTCGCAAATACAAGCAGGGTGAATATCACCACAAGAACATGGTCGGAGAGTATGGCGAAGCCGAAGCATACTTGCTCTTGCAATGATGCAGTGCTGTTCTACATGACGCCGCGTATTAACACACATTACGTGCAGTAGCAGTGGGAAGGAGCGATTTAGGGAAAGTTCAGGGGCTGGCAGTGAACGACGGGTGTCACAGCGGGGCGGTATGGGGCACAACTAAGGGGGGCAGAGCCGAGGGTGCGCAGGGTGGTAAAGGGGGTACAACTAAGCGTGGTAAAGCCGGGTGTGCGCAGGGCGGTCGAGGCAGAGCTGCCGGGCGGTTCGGTATGCCATGCCTGAGTAGCTCGTACCTGCTGTCCGCAGCCCCTCCGGTCGGTCCCCGCCGGGCTGCCCGTCCAGCCCCACAGAAGCTCCCCGGCAGCTCTCTCGCATGCTTCCCGGGGCCGCGGCGGTGCAGTGACTCCAGAGGGACCTTCCCCGGTCCTGCGAGCCTCGGACCCTCTCCCTCGGAGCGACACTTGGCCTCTTTGTGCCGGAGTCCCCGTCGTCCCCCTCTCCTCGTGGTCACTGGTCGCTCCAGCCTCTTCCAGGACCGGCTCAGTCTTGTCATGAGGGAGCTGCGGGCGGCGTCGGGCAGAGGGCGCTACGCCCCCACGCCCCAATGGACGAACCGCGCCTGCCAGTATTAAGTGCTAACAAGTGCTGGAAAAGTATAGTATTCATCAATTTTAGCATAGATACAGGTGACTGTATTACCATCTATAGTTCCCATCTCGACCAAACATTATAACGGTTGTTAAATAGGACCTGCTGGAAACAGTGGAGGGGCGCGTTCAGAGGACTTTTCACAAGAATCTAAACATACACAGTGATATAATAAAAAGCAAAAAAAGGAAGTGTGTGCAGACTTTACAAGCAACCAAAACACTCAATATGCTCTTTCTACCAGCAACATATAGTGCAAGCCTTAACAAACCAGGGGGTCCCATTCAGTCGTTATGGCCCTTAACGGAGTTTGTTTATGAGCATTCTTAATGTTTACAGATAAACTAACGGAATAAGGAGATTGTGAGGCCGAAGATGCGATTTAATTCCAATTCAACAATCAAGATACTTCCAGTGCACACTTGACTCACTAAAGGTAGCAATAGCAAGCAGAGCAGGCTTACCCAAGGGTGCGGTACATGGATAGCGACTAAAACACAGTCTAGCAAGGTATTGTTCAATCTGTGTCTCTTCCATAGACAAGGGGCACAATTTAGAGAGCAATATGGAATGGAATGAAATCCTCAAAATAACTCCATTCCATTTACATGCTTCGCTCCACCAACGCCCACCATACAGACCTCTCTCCCCTGACACCAACCCTGCTGGCATCAATGCGGCCCTAAGCCACATCATAGACCATATACTTTTGACCCCTGGGAAAATGTTTGCAAGTAGTAGAGAGTATATCACAACTAAACAAATAGTGGCACAGTCAATAGGCACAAAAGACGAGGCTTATTGGGTTTGACAATGCTCGTTTATATACCGGTTCGTATCACATATGATGTGTTTAAGCACTGTAAGTAACGACTAGCTATTACATCATACAATTGTAATTAGATGTAATGGTCACTCGATGTCATCGCTTCCAGCCCTGTGCTTTCGTGTGACAACCTAATGCATTCTGGGTATAGTAGTCTTGTTTGCTCCAATTGACCCAACTGCTTTAATGCAGTTGACGTTGCCACCCTGCTTACAGTGGCATGATTCACTGGACTTCCCTTGATGAGTTGCCCTTGGCAACTTGCAATAGAAGTGGCTGTAGGGGCCCTGGCGAGGGGCTCCAGCGCACGTCAGAGCTTCTTAACACCACAGCCTCGCGAGCGGACTGTTCTTCCAGTGATGTCAGGCCTGTTCGGCAGGAAACTCCCTCCTCGGTTTACAGAGCTAGAGGGGGAAATATGCGAATGTTTTTTTGATCCAGTGATAAGTCTTGCTGCAGCGTTCAAGGAGGCTCTTAGGGGTGCGGTTGTTGAAAGGGGGAGTCCGCAGAGAGCGACGATTCCGTAGTCTATGCGTGGGATGACTAGGGCTTGTACTGCAGTTTGGAAGTCCTTAGTTGGGAGGAAGGGTTTAAGTTTCCTCAAAGTGTTGATTTGGAAATTAGCTCCCCTAGTTTCTTTGCTGATATGCTGCTGCATGTTGAGATTGGTGTCAAGTGTGATGCCTAGGGATTTCGCGGAGTCCACGATAGTGGGTTGGACATCGAGTGCAGTTAGGTGCTTGAGCCAGGTTTGGGTGGTGGAGATTTTCGCAGAGGTGAGATCAGAAGGAACTCAGTTTTCAGAGCATTTAGTTTGAGGTGATTATCGGCCAACCATGATTGGGTGTTTCTGAGCGTAGAGTTCAGAAGTTTGATGACTTCCGGGGATTGTAGTTTGAGATAGAGTTGAGTGTCATCGGCGTACATGTGAAAGTGTACATTAGATGCTTGTAACAAAGTGGTGAGTGGTTCCATGACTAGATTGAACAAAGTAGGGGATAGGGAAGATCCTTGTGGGACGCCTAATGTTACCAGCACAGATGGGGATAACACGTTGTTGATCTCGAACTTTTGAGACCGGTTATGTAGAAAGGAAGTGAACCACTTGAGAACAGTCCCGGATAGACCCATTCTGGTGCTTAACAGCTCAAGTAGATTCTCATGTTTGACGGTGTCAAATGCTGAGGAGAGATCAAGTAGGATGAGAAGGCAGGTGTCGTTATGATCTAGGATTTGTAGGGCGTCATCAATCATGTGTGTCATAGCCGTTTCCGTACTGTGTCTTGCTCGGAAGCCAGACTGATGAGGGTTGAGGAGGTCAAACTGATCGATGTGTTTTGTCAGTTGGAGTTGTACGCATTTTTCCAGCAGTTTGGCCAGGGTGGGGATATTGGTGATAGGGCGGTAATTGTTTAGGTCAGCAGGGTCAGCTGTAGGTTTCTTGAGTATAGGCGTGACTTGTCCCACCTTGAGGGAGTCAGGGATGAGGCCTTGCTGAAGGGAGCTGTTAATGATTTTAGTCCAAAGTGGGAGGAGCAGGGGGATGAAGTCTTTTACAGCATTAGCAGGTAAGGGGTCTGTGAGGTGATTAGAGGGTTTCAAGGTGCCGAGCAGTTTGTTAATTGTTTCTTCTGAGTAGGTGTCGAAGGAAGACCAGACCGCGTTGTTTTTAGGTTGAGTGGAAGTTATGCTGTTGGGGCTGGAGTAGCGGCTTACATCATTGAGGAGATGGCTTCTTATGTTATCAGTCTTTAGCTCAAAGAAAGCAGAGAAATCTTCACAAGATGGTATATCGCATGTTGTGCTATTTGATTGTAGAGGTTGTTCCTTAGTTTGAGTTTTGACTAGTTCAAACAGTTTTCTTGGTCGGTTTTTTGCTTGATCGAGCTGGAGGCTGAAGAAATCTGTTTTTGAGAGCTTGATTTTCCTGAAGTAGGCGTTTCTCTATTTCTTAAGAGTTTTAAGGTGCAGTGCTGAGGGGTCTGATCTCCAGGTGCGCTCTGCCATCGTTGAGTCTACCATCATACCATGGGTTAGAGTTCTTGGTCGAGACTCTCTTCAGTTGCAGGGGGGCGGCTTCATTGATTATTGAGGTCATAGAGTTGAGGTAGAGGTTGGTCAGAGTTTGTACGTCCGAGGCGCCAGTAGGGGGAAGGAGGAGATTGCAGCTGTGGGAAGGTAAGGAGTTGGGGTTGAGTTTCTTTAGGTCTATTGTGGCAAAATAAATATTGTGATCAATGGTGCCAGAGGTATTCTGTTTTTGAAATGTTAGTATATTGATTCTGGCCTCTGCACTCATTAGCCGAATCATTCCCCTGGGTTATATGTCCAACCACTATTGACATCTCAAAATATTATCAGTGAAATCTCCATCCTCTACCAGTGGCATCTCTAAGCTCTATCAGTGACATCTCTGAGCTCTATCATGGACATCTCTACCCACAATCAGTGACATCACTAATACCATCAGTGACATTTCTGACCTCTATTGTGACTTCTTTAACACTATTCATGACATCTCCATCCTCTATCAGTGACATCTCTAACCACTATTCATGACATCTCCATCCTCCATCAGTGACATCTCTACTATCAGTGACATCTCCACTACTATCAGTGACATCTCTACCGCTATCAGTGACATCTCTACCGCTATCAGTGACATCTCTACCGCTATCAGTGACATCTATACTGCTATCAGTGACATCTCTAACCTCGATCACTAACATCTCAACTATCAGTGACATTCCTACTACTATCAGTGACATCTCTACAATCAGTGACATTCCTACTACTATTGGTGATATCTCTAACCTCGATCACTAACATCTCTACTGTCAGTGACATTCCTACTACTATCAGTAACATCTCTACCGGTTCAGTGACTAAATATCGAGAGACATAATATAAAATGCCCAAAATATCGACTCAAAAATATCGAAGTACAGAATATAGAATCCCTATCTACAAACAGGTAAGTACTAAAATATCGAATCCAAAATATAGATTGTTAAAACATAGTTAACTAAAATATCGAATTTTTTAAATGTATTAAAAATAATATAAAAGTAATTAAATATTAAAAACAATTAAATAAAACATACTTAAAATTATGTAAAAAGCTTAAAATGTAAAAATAATAAATGTACTGTAAATAAAAGTAGAGATTGTGTTGGATAGCGAGAGGGTAAAAATTACTAATCCCAATCCAGTGAGTGCAACAGTAGGGAAAAAGTTGGATAGCATAGGGGTAAACATTACTATTCTCACTCCAAAGAGTGCAACAGTAGGGAAAGCGTTGGATAGCGGGAGAGTAAAAATTACTATTCCCACTCCATTGAGTGCAACAGTAGGGAAAGCGTTGGATAGCGTAGGGGTAAAAAAGACTATTCCCACTCCAGTGAGTGAAACAGTAGGGAAAACGTTGGATAGAGTAGGGGTAAAAATTACTATTCCCACTCCAAAGAGTGCAACAGTAGGGAAAGCGTTGGATAGCGGGAGGGTAAAAATTACTATTCCCACCCCAGAGAGTGCAACAGTAGGGAAAGCATTGGATAGCAGGAGGGTAACAATTACTATTCCCACTCCTGAGAGTGCAACAGTAGGGAAAGCGTTGGATAGCATAGGGGTAAAAATTTATATTTCCACTCCTGAGAGTGCAACAGTAGGGAATGTAATGATTTATTATTAAAATAAGATTAAATTAATTATCAATACCAATAAAAAATGTATTAGAAATAATTACCAAATAATAAAAATTAATTACCAATTAAAAAACAATTAATTACCATTTAATAAAAGTTAATGGCCAATTATTAAATAATTATCAATTAATTATCAATACATATAAATAAAAATAAATATTTACTTTATTACAATTAAATTACTTCCCACCCCATTCCCCTATAAACCCACAACCCGCTCCAAATAATAAAAAATACAATTAACATAATCATCAATTAATCAAGTAATAAACAATGACCAATTAATACAAATTATTTACCAATTAATAATTAGTTATCAAATAATTATCAATATATATAAATAAAAATAAATATTTACTTTATTACAATTAAATTACTTCCCACCCTATTCCCCTATAAACCCACAACCCGCTCCAAATAATAAAAAATACAATTAAAATAATTATAAATCAATAAATTAATAAAAATTAATGACCAATTAATACAAATTAATTACCAATTAATAATTAATTATCAATCAATTATTATCAATACATCTAAATAAAAAATAATATTTAATTTATTATAATTAAATTACTTCCTACTCTATTCCCCTATAAATCCACAACCCGCTACGGAATTAAATTACGCAAAAATTAAATTACATAACATTCATTACTTAAAGAAATTAAACATGCATTACAAAAATAATACATAATTTTACAAATACACTACCATACATAACACTAATTGTTTTCGATATTATGGAAATCGATATTTTATACTCGATATTATGGAAATCGATATTTCCTACCCCAATTTCAATATTCTGACTAACTATATTTTAGTGATTCGATATTCTGTCCTATCTATATTTTGGAGATGATATTCTGGCCTGTCTATATTTTGGGTTCTATATTTTGGGCATTCACCATCTCTACCATCAGTGACATCTATACTACTATCAGTGACATCTCCATCCTCTATCAGCGACATCTCTACTATCAGTGACATTCCTACTACTACCAGTGACATCTCTACTATCAGTGACATCTCCATCCTCTATCAGTGACATCTCTACTATCAGTGACATTCCTACTATTATCAGTGACATCTCCATCCTCTATCAGTGACATCTCTACTATCAGTGACATTCCTACTACTATCAGTGACATCTCTACCACTATCAGTGACATATCTAACCACTATCAGTGACATCTATGCTGCTGTCAGTGACATCTCTAACCACTATCAGTGACATCTATACTGCTGTCAGTGACATGTCTAACCTCGATCGGTACTCTACTATCAGTGACATTCCTACTACTATCAGTGACATCTCCATCCTCTATCAGTGACATCTCTACTATCAGTGACATCTCCATCCTCTATCAGTGACATCTCTACTATCAGTGACATTCCTACCACTTTCAGTGACAACTGTAAACGCTATTGTCACATCTCTAGCCACTATCAGTGAGATCTTTAAGATGTCATATTCTTTGACCACTACCATGACATCTCTGCTCGCTGTCAGTGACATCTCTAACCACTACCAGGTCAAATGTCCTCGCCATCAGCGCAGCACAGAACAAATGAGGTTCCCAGATAAGCGGGTGCATGAATCATACTATTTCCAGACTGATGGGGTGCAGAGGTAACCTCAATATTTACAGATTGACGGGAGGATGCAGGGTCTCATGCTGCTTAAAGACTCAGAGGAGGATGGACGGGAGCCCATATTAACAGACTGACGAGAGGATGCAGGGTCCCACACTGCTTAAAGACTCATAGGAGGATGGACAAGAGTCCATATTAACAGACTGACGAGAGGATGCAGGGTCCCACACTGCTTAAAGACTCATAGGAGGATGGACAAGAGTCCATATTAACAGACTGACGAGAGGATGCAGGGTCCCACACTGCTTAAAGACTCATAGGAGGATGGACAAGAGTCCATATTAACAGACTGACGAGAGGATGCAGGGTCCCACACTGCTTAAAGACTCATAGGAGGATGGACAAGAGTCCATATTAACAGACTGACGAGAGGATGCAGGGTCCCACACTGCTTAAAGACTCGGAGGAGGATGGACAAGAGTCCATATTAACAGACTGACCGGAGGATGCAGGGTCCCACACTGCTTAAAGACTCATAGGAGGATGGACAAGAGTCCATATTAACAGACTGACGAGAGGATGCAGGGTCTCACACTGCTTAAAGACTCATAGGAGGATGGACGGGAGCCCATATTAACAGACTGACGGGTGGATGCAGGGTCCCACACTGCTTAAAGACTCATAGGAGGATGGACGGGAGCCCATATTAACAGACTGACGGGAGGATGCAGGGTCTCACGCTGCTTAAAGACTCGGAGGAGGATGGACAAGAGTCCATATTAACAGACTGACCGGAGGATGCAGGGTCCCACACTGCTTAAAGATACATAGGAGGATGGACTGGAGCCCATATTAACAGACTGACCGGAAGATGCAGGGTCCCACACTGCTTAAAGGCTCATAGGAGGATGGATACGAGCCCATATTAACAGACTGACAAGAGGATGCAGGGTCACACACTGCTTAAACCATTATGGGAGGATGGATGGGAGCCCATATTAACAGACTGACGAGAGGATGCAGGGTCACACACTGCTTAAAGCCTCATAGGAGGATGGATACGAGCCCATATTAACAGACTGACGAGAGGATGCAGGGTCACACACTGCTTAACGACTCATAGGAGGATGGATAAGAGCCCATATTAACAGACTGACAGCAGGATGTAGGGTCCCACACTGCTTAAAGATTCACAGGAGGATGGATGGTAGCCCATATTAACAGACTGACGAGAGGATGCAGGGTCACACACTGCTTAAAGACTCATAGGAGGATGGATAAGAGCCCATATTAACAGACTGACGAGCGGATGCAGGGTCCCACACTGCTTAAAGATTCACAGGAGGATGGATAAGAGCCCATATTAACAGACTGACGGCAGGATGCAGGGTCCCACGCTTTTGAGACTCATAGGAGGATGGATGGGTGTCTATATTAACAGACTAATAGTATGATGCAGAGTCGTGCTTAAAGACTAATAGAGGGATTAATGTATGTCCACTATTAACAGACTAATGGGAGGATGCAGGGTGCCACACTGCTTAAAGCCTCATAGGATGATGGATGGGTGTCCCTACAGTTTACACACTTATAGAAGGATGCAGGGACCCTCCATTGTTTACAGGCTGACAGGAGGACGCGGAGTCCCTACAGTTTAAGAACTAATAGATGGATGCAGGGATCCTCCAATGTTTACAGGCTGACAGCAGGACGCAGAGGTCCGTACAGTTTAGGAACTAATAGATGGTTGCAGGAACCCTCCAATGTTTACGGGCAGACAGAACTAATAGATGGAGGCACGGACCCTCAAACTTTTACAGGCTAACAGCAGGACGCAGAGTCCCAACAGTTTAAGAACTTATAGAAGGATGCAGGGACCCTCCATTGTTTACAGGCTGACAGGAGGACGCAGAGTCCCTACAGTTTAAGAACTAATAGATGGATGCAGAAACCCTCCAATGTTTACAGGCTGTCAGGAGGATGCAGAGTCCCTACAGTTTAAGAACTTATAGAAGGATACAGGGACCCTTCAATGTTTACAGGCTAACAGGAGGACGCAGAGTCCCTACAGTTTAAGAACCTATAGAAGGATGCAGGGACCCTCCAATGTTTACAGGCAGAAAAGGAGGACGCAGAGTCCTTACAGTTTACACACTTATAGAAGGATGCAGGGACCCTCCAATGTTTACAGGCTGACAGCAGGACGCAGAGGTCCGTACAGTTTAAGAACTAATAGATGGATGCACAGACCCTCCAATGTTTACAGCTGACAGCAGGACGCAGAGGTCCCTAAGGTTAAGAACTAATAGATGGTTGTAGGGACCCTCCAATGTTTACAGGCAGACAGAAGGATGTAGAGTCCCTAAAGTTTAAGAACTAATAGATGGATGCACGGACCCTCCAATGTTTACAGCTAACAGAAGGACGCAGAGGTCCCTACAGTTTAAGAACTAATAGATGGATGCATGGACCCTCTGTTTACAGCTGACAGCAGGATGCAGAGGTCCCTACAGATTAAGAACTAATAGATGGATGCACGGACCCTCAAACTTTTACAGGCTAACAGCAGGTCACAGAGTCCCAACAGTTTAAGAACTTATAGAAGGATGCAGTGACCCCCCAATGTTTACAGACAGAAAAGGAGGACGCAGAGTCCCTACAGTTTACATACTTATAGAAGGATGCAGGGACCCTCCAATGTTTACAGGCTGACAGCAGGACGCAAAGGTCCGTACAGTTTAAGAACTAATAGATGGATGCACGGACCCTCCAATGTTTACAGCTGACAGCAGGACGCAGAGGTCCCTACAGTTTAAGAACTAATAGATGGTTGCAAGGACCCTCCAATGTTTATGGGCGGACAGAACGATGTAGAGTCCCTACAGTTTAAGAACTAATAGATGGATGCACTGACCCTCTGTTTACAGCTGACAGCAGGACGCAGAGGTCCCTACAGTTTAAGAACTAATAGATGGATGCACGGACCCTCAAACTTTTACAGGCTGACAGCAGGACGCAGAGTCCCTACAGTTTAAGAACTAATAGATGGATGCAGGGACCCTCCAATGTTTACAGGCTGGCAGGAGGATGCAGAGTCCCTACAGTTTAAGAACTTATAGAAGGATACAGGGACCCTTCAATGTTTACAGGCTGACAGGAGGACGCAGAGTCCCTACAGTTTAGGAACTTATAGAAGGATGCAGGGACCCTCCAATGTTTACAGGCTGACAGCAGGACGCAGAGGTCCGTACAGTTTAAGAACTAATAGATGGATGCAGGGACCCTACAATGTTTACAGGCTGACAGCAGAATGCAGAGTCCCTACAGTTTACACACTTATAGAAGGATGCAGGGACCCTCCAATTTACAGGGTGACAGCAGGATGCAGAGGTCCCTACAGTTTAAGAACTAATAGATGGATGCAGGGACCCTCCAATGTTTACAGGCTGACAGCAGGACGCAGAGTCCCTACAATTTACACACTTATAGATGGATGCAGGGATCCTCCAATGTTTACAATCTGACAGAATGACGCAGAGTCCCTACAGTTTACACACTTATAGAAGGATGCAGCGACCCTCCAATGTTTACAGGCTGACAGCAGGACGCAGAGGTCCCTGTAGTTTAAGAACTTATAGGTGGATGAAGGGATCCTCCAATGTTTACAGGCTGACAGGAGGACGCAGAGTCCCTGCAGTTTAAGAACTTAGAGATGGATGCAGGGATCCTCCAATGTTCACAGGCTGACAGCAGGACGCAGAGGTCCCTACAGTTTAAGAACTAATACATGGATGCAGGGACCCTCCAATGTTTACAGGCTGACTGGAGGACGCAGAGTCCCTACAGTTTACACACTTATAGAAGGATGCAGGGACCCTCCAATGTTTACAGGCTGACAGCAGGAGGCAGAGGTCCCTACAGTTTAAGAACTAATACATGGATGCAGGGACCCTCCAATGTTTACAGGCTGACAGCAGGACGCAGAGTCCCTACAGTTTACACACTTACAGAAGGATTCAGGGACCCTCCAATGTTTACAGTCTGACAGGACGACACAGAGTCCCTACAGTTTACACCTATAGAAGGATGCAGGGCTCTCCAATGTTTACAGGCTGACAGGAGGATGCAGAGTCCCTACAGTTTAAGAACTTATAGAAGGATGCAGGGACCCTTCAATGTTTACAGGCTGGCAGGAGGACGCAGAGGTCCCTACAGTTTAAGAACTTATAGATGGATGCAGGGATCCTCCAATGTTTACAGGCTGACAGGAGGATGCAGAGTCCCTGCAGTTTACACACTTATAGAAGGATGCAGGGACCCTCCAGTGTTTACAGGCTGACAGGATGGTGCAGAGGTCCCTACAGTTTAAGAACTAATATACGGATGCAGGGACCCTCCAATGTTTACATGCTGAAAGGAGGACGCAGAGTCCCTACAGTTTACACACTTATAGAAGGATGCAGGGCCCCTCCAATGTTTACAGGCTGACAGCAGGACGCAGAGGTCCCTACAGTTTAAGAACTAATAGATGGATGCAGGGACCCTCCAATGTTTACAGGCTGACAGCAGAACGTAGAGTCCCTACAGTTTACACACTTATAGAAGGATGCAGGGACCCTCCAATGTTTACAGTCTGACAGGTCGACACAGAGTCCCTACAGTTTACACCTATAGAAGGATGCAGGGACCCTCCAATGTTTACAGGCTGACAGCAGGACGCAGAGGTCCCTACAGTTTACATACGTATAGAAGGATGCAGGGAACCTCCAATGTTTACAGGCTGACAGGATGGTGCAGAAATCCCTACAGTTTAAGAACTAAAAGACGGATGCAGGGACCCTCCAATGTTTACAGGCTGACAAGAGGACGCAGAGTCCCTTCAGTTTACACACTTATAGAAGGATGCAGAGACCCTCCATATTTACAGGCTGACAGGAGGACGCAGCGGTCCCTACAGTTTAAGAACTTATAGATGGATGCAGGGATCCTCCAATGTTTACAGGCTGACAGGAGGAAGCAGAGTCCCTGCAGTTTACACACTTATAGAAGGATGCAGAGACCCTCCAATGTTTACAGGCTGACAGGAGGACACAGAGTCCCTACAGTTTAAGAACTAATAGATGGATGGAGGGATCCTCCAATGTTTACAGGCTCACAGGAGGACGCAGAGTCCCTACAGTTTAAGAACTTATAGATGGATGGAGGGATCCTCCAATCTTTACAGGCTCACAGGAGGACGCTGATGTCCCTGCAGTTTACACACTTATAGAAGGATGCAGGGACCCTCCAATATTTACATGCTGACAGGAGGACGCAGAGGTCCCTACAGTTTACACACTTATAGAAGGATGCAGGGATCCTCCAATGTTTACAGGCTGACAGGAGGACACAGAGTCCCTACAGTTTAAGAACTTATAGATGGATGGAGGGATCCTCCAATCTTTACAGGCTCACAGGAGGACGCTGATGTCCCTGCAGTTTACACACTTATAGAAGGATGCAGGGACCCTCCAATATTTACATGCTGACAGGAGGACGCAGAGGTCCCTACAGTTTAAGAACTTATAGATGAATGCAGGGATCCTCCAATGTTTACAGGCTGACAGGAGGATGCAGAGTCCCTGCAGTTTAAGAACTAATAGATGGATGCAGGGATCCTCCATTGTTTACAGGCTGACAGGAGAAGGCAGAGGTCCCTAAAGTTTAAGAACTAATTGATGGATGCAGGGGGCACTAAAGTTTACAGGCTGACCCGTGGGCCTCTAGCGTTTGCAGAGCGGTAACACCCCACCTATCATTATCAGAACAAAGTGTCCACCTCCCCTTCGCCTCCCATCCATTGAGGCAGCACAGGGCTGGGCCCGGGGTAAAGAGGCATGAAAAAGGCAGAGGCGAAGGGAAACAAAAGAGAGGACGGGCCGAATGAACTCTTCAAGAGAGAAACGTTTCATGTTTGTTGGTTCTCGGCAAGATTCCACACGGAGGCGGAGATGGTACCTCAAGGTGGAGAGGGCGGGGCCGGGCGGCGCGTTTGCTTAGCGTTACTTATTCTGCTCAGATGTTATCAGAGTGAGAGTGAAAGGTCTTAAGTTAGGGAAAGAGCGCTCGACTACTCGCTACATCCGAGCAGAAAGTAAGAAGACAAAAGGGTCGCTCAGTTGGCATCAGTGGGTGATGTTTCAGCAGCCTCAGAAAGTGAGAAGGAAAGAAGGGTGAAACTCACTCATAAAGCTCAGTAGTTGATGTATCTGCTGCAGCTGAAAGTAAGAAGAGGGGGAGCTAAAAACTCCCTCCGATGGCTGCATAAGTTCAGATATGACTGGGCGAGTCCTAGGTCACAAGTTCAAATCATGCGTCGGGCCGCTCAGGCTTCCCACCTTCCAAGTTCGATCACATGAGAAAGCTTATGTTATGTCGCGAAACGTGTTCCAGTCTTACAATGCCTCTTCTTGGGTTTACATCACAACCGTGAAGAGTATTGCGATAACGAATCCACAACATAAAACAGTACGCGCTCGAATGCAATATATTTGCTTATCAAATGTTATTATTATGGGAGTATCATCTTTATTGAATGTTCAGTCTACAGGGCTCAATGCCTGGAAGGAGCTCGAGGGAACACGGGGAGAGCCGGGAGCTGAGGGGGAGGATGTGGAAAGAGAGAACACAAAATAGCGCTCTGAGGCACCTCGAAGCGGCGCTGGAACGTTAAAGACGCTATAACACAACCCGGTACAACCCAGACTTGGAGCTAGCCAACCACAATCGTATTGTAGAACCATAAGTACAACTCCACACCTTACAACAAAACCCACAATCAACCCCAAACCCTCTTCGCCCTGCTGATCCTGTCCGATAGGAACGCCTGCGTTCGTGCCAAGCCGCATCACTGGATAGGCAGCGAGACTGGCATTTTACACGTATTTCACAGGCATTCCCCGCAGTCCATTAAGAGCCTTTCAGGATTTCGTCTTCTGCTGCTTTTGCCTTTCAAAAAAATAAGGGTTTAAAAAAGTTGAAAGGAATTTGTCACCCCAACCTTCGGGAACGGGGACGGGAGACGCTGCGAGCAGGAGAGGGGGTGGGAACAACGGAGACCAGGGGGAGGGGGGTCTGCGGGGAGCGGGCCTGGCTGAGACAACAGGAAAGCACGGTCACCAGCGGGAGGGGGGCGGGAACGGGGACGGGAGACGCTGCGAGCAGGAGAGGGGGTGGGAACAGCGGGAAATTAAACCAAGCACTCACCTGGACTTCTTCCGGGTGCCTTCAATGCCGGACCGGACTCGGGGGCGTTCCCGGCGTCGCGTGACGTCGGCAAAAGCCAAAGAATGTCGGGAACGCCCCCGTGTCTGGTCCGGCATTGACGGACAGGCCCCTCGTCCAATGGCAAGGCTCCATTTACGGAGCCAGCCAATCAATGACGAGGGCCGACCCAAACACACACACACAACTCAAGAGGTTTTTTGGCACATGCGCAAAGCGCATGGCCAGTCAAAACCTAAAAACGGCTCCCCAGCAGCCTCCGTTTGGTTGGCACTGCTGAGCTCAGAGGGTAGCCAGGCAGTGTCTGGCCCACTGTGCTGATGCGAGACAGATTTGACTCAGCCCCACCGGCCCTGCCGAAGCACCAACATCTCATGAAATGCCCGCGTTCTCTGTAGCCCACCACGCCTCTGCCACTGGTAACCGAGCTGGGCACATGAATATCAGCCAGGCCTTTGTAGCCGTCCCCTGGTATGTGCAGGGGACATACCAGGGCTTTGTTTCACTCTTCGTTTTGTTTGTGGTGCTTGTAGTTTATAACACATCAGTTGAATTAAACAAATATCAGTAGTGGGCTGGCAAGGGCAGGCTTCAGGGGTAATGCAGACCCTGTGAATGTCAGGCATTCTGAGGCCACAGACCCTGGCAATATCATCCTTGAGCAGTGATACAGACCCTAGCAATGTCCGGACTGAGGAGTGATGCAGACCCTGTGGATTTCAGCCATGTGAAGGGACACAGGCCCCGACAATATCATGATTGAGCAGGGATACAGACCCTAGTGATGACAGACTTCAAGAGTGATGCAGACCATGGTAATCTCAGGCATTCTGATGGACACAGACCCTGACAATATCCTTGAGCAGGGATACGAACCCTAGCAATGACAGGACTGAGGAGTGAGGCAGACCCTGGTTAAGTTAGGCTTGAGGTTTGAAGCAGACACTGTCAAGGCTAGGATTAAGGAGAAACACACATTCACTCAATCAATCAGGGGTTGGTAAAGTGCGCTACTCACCGGTGAGGGTCTCAAGGCGCTGGGGGGAGGGAAAGAAGGGCTGCTCCGGTCAGTCGAAAAGCCAGGTCTTGAGAGCCCATCTGAAGATGTGCAGGGTTGGAGAGCGTCTGATTTCTACTGGGAGAGTGTTCCATGTTGTGGCTGCAGTGTAGGAGAAGGCTTTCCCTCCAGCTCTGCTCCTGTGGATGCGGGGGACCTCTGCCAGGGCGAGGTCGGCTGAGCGGAGGTTCCTCTTGGGTGCGTGGAAACTGATTCGGTTGTTGAGGTATTTGGGACCGATGTTGTTGAGGGATTTGTAGGCGTGTGTGAGTAGTTTTTAGGTGACCCTCTTCTCGACGGGGAGCCAGTGGAGTTCTCACAGGTGAAGGGTCATATGTTCGTGGTGCGGTATCCCTAGGATGCGCCTGGCGGCAGCATTTGGATGGTTTGGAGCTTGCGTAGTAGGGATTTGTTGATTCCGGCGTAGAGGGCGCTGCCGTAGTCGAGCTTGTTGGTGATGAGTGCGTGGGTGACTGTCTTTCTGCAGTCGGGGGGATCAACTTGAATGCTTATTGTAGGATCCGGCGGCAGTTGAAACTAGCGGAGGAGATAGAGTTGATTTGGCCGTTCATGGAGAGGGAGAAGTTGAGGATTATGCCAAGGTTCGGAGCGTGGTCTGTAGGGGTGGGTTGGGCCCCGAGGGCAGGAGGCCACCAGGAGTTGTCCCATGCGGAGGTGCGGGGTCCGAAGATGAGAACCTCGGTCTTCTCGGAGTTGAGTTTAAGGCAGCTGTCCTTCATCCAGGTGGCCACGTTTCTCATTCCTTCCTGGAAGCTGAGTCTAGTGTCTACTGGGCTGTTGGTGAGGGAGAGGATGAGCTGGGTGTCATCAGCGTTGGATATGATGCTGAGCCCGTGCTGCTGGACGATGGCGGTGAAGGGGGTAACACCATGGTAGTTTTAAGATAGAGGAAGGATGCAGACTCTGGTGATGTCAGTACTGAGGATGGACATAAATCCTCGTAATGTCAGGCGTGAAGAGGTACGTAGATTATGGCAATGCCAGGCACAAGCAGGGAATTAGACCCTGTGAATGTCAAGCTTTAGATGGTTCACAGACCATTGCAATATCAGACTTAAGGAAAAATACAGAAAATAGACCTGCCAGGCGTAAGGAATAAAACAATCCCAGGCAATGTCAGGTCTAAGGAGGCATACAGAGCCTCGAGGTGTCAGGCTTGAGGTGGGACACAAGCCTGGAAATGGAAAGATTAAGGAAGGATACAGGCTTGAGGAGGAGGCAGACTTTTGCAAGAAATGTCAGAGTGGTGGTGGAGTCACGAGTGCTGACAAAGGCAGGCGTGAGGAGGAATGCAGACCCTGTCGATGTCAGGATATAGGAGGGATAATGCAGGTCCTTATAGAGATGCAGAATCGTGTAATGTCACACTTATGTAGGCCCTTAGGCTGTGGCAGTATAACGTGGAAGGGGGTCACAGACCTCTGTAATATCAGGTTTAAGAGCATTCTTAGTCTCTGGCAAAAGCAGGCTTAATGAGGGAAGCAAGCACTGGCAATATCAGAGCTTAAGGTGGAGCACAGACCATGGCAGTATTTGACTGAATCAGGGACACAGACATAAGCACTGTCATAATTAAGTAGGAAACATCCCTGGTAATGTCAACCTTGAGGAGGAATGCAGTCCTTAGTTATGCCAGGTACTAGGAGGGACACAGTCCATGGCTTTTTCAGGCTCAAGGAGGTATGTAGACTATGTGGATATTTGACTAACGAATAATAATAATCCACATTTGTAAAGCGCACAATCACCCGTAAGGGTCTCTAGGCGCTGAGGGCCATCAGGAAGATTAAAAAAGCTATTGCCCAGAGTCACATGGTGCTGGGCTAATCTGCCGCCGCTGCCAGGGATCAAACCGTGATCCCCAGATTCTGGAGTCAGTCACCCTAGCTGCGGCGCCACACCTCTTCCACAACGAAGGGTTGCAAATCCGAGCATTATCAGGTTAAAGGAAGGATCCACACACTGGCAATATCAGTCTTCAGGAGTGACACAGGCCCTCTCCATGAAGGGTGTAAGGAGGGATACATAGCCTGGTGAGGCCTGTCTTAAGGAGCGATGCAGATCCCTCCAGTAGTAACTTGAGGGAAATGGGCTCTCCCAGGCAACTGAGTATAAGAGATCATTAAATGTTAGGCATACTGAGCGGCATAAACTTACAGATTAAATTGATTGAAGATGTCACAGATGATATGGGACCACTGGACAGCTATGGTTAACAAAGACCAGGACAATTTCCGACTTAAGAACGGATGCAAACCCTGGCATTGTCATGCTTAAGGAGCGATGCAAATATCAGCATACTAGCAGATGAACCCATGAAAGCATCATATTGAAGGAGAGCGCAGACCAAGGAAATGGTAGGCTTGAGGAGGTAAGCAGGCCTTTGGATATATAAGGTATGCAGAGGAAAATAGATTCCGACAATGTGAGGCTTGAATAGGGAAACCCTGGTAGCTTCAGACTTGAAGTGGTGCAGACACTGGCAGTAAAAGGCTTACAGAGGAAAGCAGACCTTACCATTTTTAAGCTAAAGAAGTGGTTGCAGGTCATGACAATATCAGGGTTAAGGAAAGAGGAACTCTGCCTATGTGTGTGAGAGAGAGAGAGAGAGAGAGAGAGAGAGAGAGAGAGAGAGAGAGAGTAAGAAAGAACTTTGTGTGCGTGCATGTGTGTGCTAGTGGGTGTATGTCTGTGGGTGTAGGATGGCAAGCAGGTTCCCATAATAACGGCGTTTTAAAATGAACTTCATTGATTCACAGGGACTGAAATAAATCTTTATACCGTATCTGCAAATTGACCGATGTACTACATAACAGGTTTGTGCTGACCTTTCTAAGATGGTGGACACAGGATTTAAACAGGCGATGCGTGTAAGTGGAACATTCCACATATTTGTATTTATTCTTATCCAATTTACAGTTGTCTTTAAGATTAACACAGGATTTAAACAGGTGATGCGTGAAAGTGGAGCATTTTAGTAAGCAATCTGCTCCAGAGGACGTCTGGTCTACAAAGGAACAGGGGACTACCTCTAGCTTCGGTTCCAGACCATTAGAGCTCATGTGCCTTGGTCCCCTTCACTGTTATGATTCATAATGTAACCCAATATAGGCTTGTGTAATCACCTAACCCTTCACCTACATTTACCGTACCATTGTACTACATAACTGGTTTGTGCTGACCTTTCTAAGATGGTGGAACCCATCAAGTCAAGTAAGTATTTGATATTTGTCTTTGCAAAACCTTAAACATACAGGAACTCTGGTCACATGGTCACACACGACTGTCCCTCCGCTGCTCCCCGACCCATCACATTGTACTTCTTTAAAAAATAATATATATTTTTCAATTTTCTGACGATCCTGGCAGCTGTCATATGCTACCGGGCCACTGCATTTTAAAAAAAACAACTCTTTTATATGTTTAAATACACTTTTGGGCATCTTGGGATAGTAAATAAAAAGCAAACCAAATGGCAACTGCGTCATGCTATGTATGCATGTGCATACATATGACATAATGATGTGTTACCATAAGGTCATGACTAATTGTATGAAGCACATGTCACTCAAGACAATCAGCAATTATGTTATAACAAACAAAATCAGTAATAAGCATAAGAGATTTATTTTCTTGTGTTCTATTGTTGTATTTTATTTTCTTCAGGTGACCTTCCTTTAGAGCAACACGTGCTTTGTTGTCTCTGCGAGGTATCCCTATGACTTTGCCAGGGCTTGTCTGTTGAAAGGATTTAGAAGTCAGACCTTCTGCTCAGAATAAACCAGCATGGGAAGTCAATAAGTCCGGTTCTTCTGAGTGTGTCTAAATCCAATATATAGAATGACCACAGAATTAAGTGGTGTGCAACAGGGGACGGTATTCCCTCCAATGATGCAGTAAATAGAAGTCACTGTACTTCCAAATAAATAAAGTTGAAAGGGCAATAAGTCCAGTTGTGCTGAGTGAGTCTTAATCCAATGTGAGTAATGGCCTCAACATTAAATGGTGTGCATCATGGGGCGGTATTCCCTCCAATGGTGCAGCAAAGAAGTTGCTGTGCTTTCAAATGAATAATGTTGGCAGCTGTATACTGCCAAGGCTGAGCAGGGCTCGAAATAACGAGGAAGTCCATAGTGCGTTCGCAGGTCCACAAATGAAATAGCTCTTGTACATGTTCAAATTAATTTTTGGGCATCTTGGGATAGTAAAGAAAATCCAAACAAAATGGCAGCTGTGTCATGCTATATACGCTCGTGTGTGCATATGACATCATGATCTGCTACCATAATGTCATGACGAGGACATGCACAAGTGCTCTCATGCATCATCACACTCTTTTGGTTGTTTTTTCCCCCCAATTCTGTGCAGCCATGTCAAAAAACATGTATTTTTGAAGATGCTGCATAGCATCTGCAATAAGCATGAACAAACCCAATAAGTCACTAAGACGAGACCTATCTACTAAGCCAATGCTTGGTTCATTTACCTTTTATTTCTCACCTGTTTCTGGGCACTCTTTCTAAGGCACTTAGGGCATTTTCTGTTTTAAAGTGAGCTCTGATGTAAACCATGTGCACCTTCGTGTATTCTGTTCATCCACTGTGATTTTAACAGCATCCCTTAACTAAAAAAATACAGGATTTTCAGCCAGATTCGTCAATGTCCCGATTTGCGAGTCCTTAATAGCGATTATTAAGGAATCGCTATTAATGACTGGCAAAACGGGATTCATGTAGAAATCGCAATATTATTTGCGATTTCTACAGCTTCCTTATTTGCGATTAGCAAATTGCTATTCGCAAATAAGGAATGACTCCCCATTCATTCCAATGGGCCTAAAGGCCCATAGGAATGAATGGGGAGTTATTCCTTATTTGCGATTAGCAATTTGCTAATCGCAAATAAGGATGCGATTTCAAGGGTGCCAGGGGTGTCCAAAGGACACCCTGTAGCACCCCTGAAATGTAAATGTATACTGATGTTGCGCACACACATGTCCAAAGGACATGTGTGTGAGTAACATACAACTTAGAAAAATGCACTAAAGTGCATTTTTCTAAGTTTTCGCTATTTACCACGAAGTCAGACTTTGCAGTAAATAGCGGCCAAAAATAGCGATTTCGCAATTTGTGATTTTTGCATTTGGGGTGATGAATCCCAAATGCAAAAATTGCGCTCGCAAAGGGCCAGATTCTCAGAATCTGTCCCTTTGCGAGCCAATTTTACAATGATAAATCTGGCTGAATGTTCTGTGTTTAATACCTTTGAGAATGATTGTTTTCACCTCGCTTAGAACTAATGAGACCTATACTGAAAGTGAAAGGTTGTGGAAGGTAAGCACAAACATCTCACTGTGAGCAGTGCCTTCTACTCCCAATCTAGATGCAAACTGTGAATCAGACCTACAGAGACGTCTCATAAATACAAGGCAAGCTACCCGTAAAGAAATGCACGTAGGAGCCACCAGTGACACAATATTGTTTGTCACTTTTGTGGCAGCAGTAAGTTAACATATTTGAGGCAACTATTTTACCAAACCTACCCTGAATTACATAATAATAGTAATGATAAACACTGTAAATGAGGTCGCAGGCTGGTTTTCAGAATTAGAAAATATTGTTTCAAAGCTAACATTCAAACAGCCCTCAAAAATGGTGGTGAGGGCTTAAGTACTAAATACATTTAAAAAACAAGGAGGTCACAGTATGGAGCCGCCAAGGTTGCAGCTGGACAGCATGTATGGTTTGGGGGTAAAGAGAAGGCAGGCCTGGGCAGACTGGAAAGACATAGGTGCTCTTCTCTGCTGTCAGTGTCCTTGCTTCAGTGGAAGGAGCTTGGTCTACAGTCCACAGGTACTTGATAGAGTGAACAATCATGTACTTTCTCCAATATTAAAAAGCTACAGGAAAAATTAATCAGCCCCATGGTTTTCACAAGAATTAAAAGCTTTTCAAGTGAAATGCAGGCATTAAGAGCGCATGTTGAGGAATGAATATTGTCCGAACGAAAAGGTCAAATATAAAGGTCAAATATAAAGAATTACTGTATAAGGGTCTAATCAAAGCAGTAAAAACAAACACAAAATCTGAAAAAATAAACTCAGCAAAACACAGAACCTGGGAGCTTTTTAAAACAGTTAAATCTTTGTCAAAATGGAGCAACTGCAGTACCATCAGTCCTGACAAATCTTTCTGCAATAAGCTGGCAGACTTTTTTCAGTCTAAAGTCAATTCTATCTTTCACATTTTGTCACCCTCTCAAAACACGCTGTGCATAAGAGATGCTTCAATCCATGCTGAGGAGAAGGATTCGCAGCAAGCTCTTAGCCCTCCAGATATTCCACAATTTGAAAGATTCTCCTCCTTCACCAAAGAAACAATAACCAGTCTTATCTATATATTTAGGCTCTGGGGAATTAGGTTTAAACCTATAATAACTGATAAAACCCCACTGAAAGAGAAATAGCCCTCACCAGTAAAAACATATAAACACTGAAAAAAACACCTGCACAACCACAAATGAAATGCCATTCAAAGAACAGAAAAAGAGAGTGAAGGTATTGGCATGGAAAGCTATGTCAGTGGCCAGAGTTAACAAATTGTGTTCTGGCTGTTTTGGCATTGCCCATCTCAAGTGCCAATGTTGAGACGACCTTTTCACAGAAGTTTACATGGGAAGAAAAGAGCGAGCACACATAACCAAAGACTCACTGAAAAAGTATTGTATGGTGTACTACAATAGGTTTAATTTCTAAAAATCTATTTGGACCTCATATACCGTATACATACACTGTCTATATACCATGTTCTATCAGTGCAGAAAGCAAGCAATAATACAAGCAAAATGTGCCATAAACACCAGAAAAAACACATTTTGTTGTTGTTTTTAGTTGGGCGAAAATGTGTAACCACTGATAACAACTGTTTTTTAAGGTATTGAAATCACTTGAAAATACTGAAAAAACCCCACCAGAATTTACCAAAAATAGAAACTGAAAACAGGAAAGCCTAATTATATTAAAGCTGGGGCCCGCCGCATTCACGCCCCCCCTCAGGTTTTCAATCTAGTAGCCAGCTCAGTCGCCACTCCTCTCATGGAACTATAGAATGAAACACTGACCACAGGGCAGTTTCCGAACATATGGAAAGAGGCGTCTATTCTTCCACTGGTAAACAAACCCTCTTTGGAGCCAAAGATGGCAGAAAGCTATAGGCCTTTAGCTCGCCTACCTTTCCCTGCCAAAGTACTAGAAAAAGCAATGAATGAGGAAATGCTAGCATTTTTAAATGCTAACCTGCTGCTCGATTCTTCACAGTATGGCTTCAGAGCAAATAATTGCACTGAATCGGCTTTGGTAGCAGCCTCAGAGGAATTAAAAATGGTAATCGATAAGGGTGAGAAAACTGCATTGATTTTATTGGATTTATCTGCCACTTTTGATACAGTTCATCACTCACTCCTCATAGAACGGCTCCATTGGCTAGGTTTTGGAAACTCAGAAATGAACGCAACAGGGCCAGGGCAAAGTAACAGACAACAGAGTGTGGATATGGGGGACGCAAGTTCTTCGCATTTTTCCCTCCACTGTGGTGTCCCCCAGGGGTCCTCCTTCAGATCCACGCTTTCAATATTTGTGTCAGCCCCCTTATCAACCTAATTCGTAGCTATGGTATAGCTGTATTTTCCTACGCCAATGGCACACAGATCATTTTGGATGTGAAAAATGAGGCAAAGAACTTCTGCAGATGCTTGTCCCAAGTTGCAAGTTAGACGCAAGATAATTTTCTGAAATTGAACTCTGAAAAAACCGAGGATCTGCTTTTTGGAAAAGAGACTACCTTCTGGAATGAGTCATGGTGGCCATCAGTTTTAGGCACCCTACCAGTTCTAGATCAGGAAGCAAGAAATCTGGAAGTCATCTTTCACACACAATTATGTTTTTCAGAACAAATACATTTGATCACTTCTTCAGGTTTTTTTGTGTTGAAGGTCTTTAAAAAAATCTTCTTGTTTATTCCCTTTGATTTGCAAAACACAGTGATGATGGCTCTCATCTTCTCGAAGCTGTATTACTGTAATGCACAGTATTTGGGCACCCACAAATATGTGGTAAAGAAACTACAGTCTTTACAAAATGCAGCGGCAAGACTGGGATATGGGTGCAAACTTGGGAATTTTCAACAGCAGTCACTGCATTCTCTCTACTGGCTTGCGGTGAGAAAAGGGATTTTTTTAAGGAAATGTGCCTGGCCCATAAGGCCCTTCACCGGACCAGTCCAAAGAATTTTCAGGAACGGTTCTCCTGGTACACTTCGAGTAGGAATCTCAGACCCAGCACCTCACGAACTGTCACTATCCCTAGAATAAACAAAGGAAGAGCATTTTCCATTTGTGCAGGAAAACTATGGAACTTGCTGCCTCCTACTCCACATCGCCAGCCTACCCTGTTGCAATTTAGGAAGCAGTTGAAGACCTGGCTGCTTACCGAAACCGTGGAATAAGCTGCTGTCAGAGTTAGTTGCGCTTTAGCGACCGGTCAGTTTTGTTGTCCTACCACTAGCGCTAAGACACCTAAGGGTAATTGTGCATTTTATAAACCTATTCCATTCATTCAAAGTCAAACAATCTCACCCTCAGATATGGATAGGCTCAGACACTATAATTAACAAATCTAGCTATTCCATAACAAAGTGCTCTTGGAAGCTGCAAAGTGGTATGTTGTTACTACACAACTGACACGAATACATTACTCATAACAAGCTTGATAAAGGGAGCAACGTTCAGTTTGGTAAAATGCACCCATTACTAAAGGACAGAAAAGCCAATTCAGTTTGTGATGTGCTCTAAAGAAATTGCCAATGTTTTTGATATTCAATAACACAAACAATCAGTGCTAGAGGTAGAGCTAGGGCTGTAGTTGTATGACGCAAATAAGAAAACGGGCATACCAGTGCCTAATTCCCGAATTGAGGGGTGGCTGTCTGGAAGTGTTCTGCTGGCCTCTTTTTCCCCTCTGTAATTATTGTACTGTGTGCTGCATCTACTTAGAACTGTCTGATACCGGTGGCACTCTACAGAGAGGTTCAGCAAACCCATTTCCATACCAAGGTTGCACCATGACATGTTAAATTTTAAGAAGCACAATCCACACCCGGACTATTGCTTCTTAGTGCTGAAATCAGTTAGTGGACTGGAAATCTTATTTAGCGAACAGCCATGGTCTGAGCTTTCGACTCAAGTCCGAGTTATTCTCCGTTGATATCAGGTCCTTCAAAATGGAACTGCTAATCCAAAGGCCAAAGAAATCTGGCTCCAAGAGAGAAAGTTCTCCCTTCATTACCATGAATTTTAAAGAGGAGGCATAGAGTGTTCTCCTAATTGATGTAGTGGACATACAATGAAACAGTAAACCAATGCTCAATGAAAATAGAGGACCTGAAATCTCTGTGTGGAAAACAGTCTCCAGAAATAAGTACAAACCAAAACCCAGGAAACATGGTCACACCCTTGGCTCCTCGGCTTGGATCCTCTGATCAATCGTACAGTTAAGTTCTCATCGCCAAGTTTCAAATAGTTAGGTACATGTATATTGTATACAACACTCCTATATTATGGTCTGGATGGTAAAATGGCACATGCTATTTTAAGCTGAATTCGAATTGGGAACAGCAGCAGGGCCCTATTCAAAGGGCTTAACTGGAAAGCAACTGGCTCTGGTGACTCCATTTACCATTTTATTGAAAGTCAGACATTTAACTAACAGAAATCATAGAATGCAGACTTCCATTTTCAAAATTGGGAAAACATTCAGAAAATAGAACAAGACAATCTGTTGTCTACAGGCACTCCCTGTTGTCCAGAATTGTTCCCATGATATTAAAAGTTAAAAGGTATAGTCTAGCTTAAATTCATCCACTGAATAATGCTCTTAATGCAAGATCTTTGCAACCGATAAAAAACCCTGCTAACATCCAACATATGTGGAGAGTGGGAATGCTCAAAATAACTATAAAAGCCAATGATAAGACAGGGGAAGGAGACGACAGGGGCAATGTGTATAGATAAAAAGAATAGTGGACAGAGATGACCACTGGGGGAATACCGCATGAGACTGCAGACACCTGACAGAATTAAGAAGGTTTCAACTGAAATCTACCAATGAATACATCCAATCCATTATAGAGCTGATCACTTAAAGACTGGCATGCACAGGCTATGGTATCTAAGAGAAACAACAATTGCAAATCCAGCACGGAAGAAATGGGGAGAAAGGCACCACTGGTAAGAGGAATGTCCCGAGTAGAGAAGGAACCAGGACTCAAACAAGCTATGCACGTCTGGATTAGTAACTGGTGTGCAAGGCTTTGGGGTCACTTCCTGCTGAGAACACAAATTTATTTATTTATTTATTTATTTATTTATTTTATTGAATTTACATTGCGCTCAGCTACCCGCAATGGGTTTCCCGGCACCAGGAACAGACTGAAGAAAGAAAAACAAGCCGGTGCAGAAGAAAAGATCACCCTTCAGCTCTTCTCTATTAATGTTAGATGAAATATAGCAATGAAAGGTGTGATACAAACTCCTCTAGGGATAAGAGACCGAAGCTTTCTCTGCACAATGGAACTGACATTGTCCATGGCTCATCTAAATATTACAACAGGATACCAAGGGTCCAAGCGTACGCTGCCAGAATGTGGCAATTCCTACAGAGAAAATATCACATAAAAGATGTACCGAAAGTAGAGGATGTGGCCTAATGGCTAGTGCGGTCGACCTCAAATCTGGGGAACTGGGTTCGAGTCTTAGCAAGGACGCAAAACATACTGTGATTCTGAGCAAATCACTTACTCTCCCAGTGCCTAACAAAAATGAATGTGTCCTTATGTAATGCAACTGGGGCTCTATAAAGAGCCCTGATACCTTTGGATCAAGTTCACGCTATATAAAACTCCGTATAAATATAAAAAAATAACATTAAAATAAAAACTCCGTGTGGTAGCAAGGATCAAACTAAATGACTTTATGATCCTATGCTCTAAAATGCCATAAAACAAAATACTTTATTTAGAGTTTGGTGGATTTCCCATCTGCCATATTAAAAGTGCCATAGGCTACAATACCGTTGCAATATGATGGACGGGACATCTGCCCCTTTTGGATCGAGTATTCCATCCGCCGAACTGTAAACAATGACTTATTCGTAAACCAAGGCGCTAAACCTTGGACCTGAGTGACACAGTAATATAGAAACCAATGGTCCCTGAAGGGGTCAGTGCGACCTTAACTTCCACGGAAACCTAGCGCTAGCGCACTTCTTGCTCACTTACTTCACTGTCACCGCACCATTGCGTCATGTGGTAACATCTCTGTCATTTTGAATGTATATGCTAACAAATGATTTTGTCTTCATAAGATTCTGAACGTTGAGTAATCAAATAAAATATATTATTTCTAATAAAACCAATCTATTGATGGTTATTCACTAGGTTTCCGTGGACGTCGAGGTCCCACTTCCTCGTCAGGGACCACTGAACTCTTAATAAAGGCCTAAGTTAAAATCAATATCTGTCTGCTTATGAAAAAGTTGAAAAAAACTATGACCTAAAGTGATGGGAAGGTGACGAGCAGAGCACATCATATTGTAACCTGATCGAAACGAGTTATCCTGACAGTTTCCGAACGGACCATCAGTCTTACAAAGCCCACAACCAACGTGATGGTTTTGTGCAGGCTTTCAATTGGGGAAATCACAGTTGAGTGGCTGATGGTTACAAGCTTTCCTAGAAAATAGCAACAACATTCCTCCTTCCGGGGTCTGCTCCCGTTTGCCAGCCGCGATTTATAAATGCATCCCCCAAATGCAGTAAACATTCCCATTACAAGGCCGTTCGTGTCCTCGTTCTTGTCAGAGGATGTTACACGGCTGATGTGTTCAAAGGGTCATTTAACAGGCCTATTATCATGGATGTTTTATTGCTACAGTCAGTTTACACGAAAGAAGGCTAATTGTGCAGAAGGTGGGGGTGCAGACACCGCGACAGCCACAGGCAGATTGATATACCCCAAAGCTTTTCCACTAATGGCGAACAATAGGGCACTTAACTTCATAGGATGTAACGAAGCAATGTACACATTCCAAACATATACAAGGTGTGGATTAGCCGGACCGGTTTTAGTAAACTGAAAGGGGGCTCTCATATATCAGCTCCCAAAACTGAAAGCCTAACAAGTAGGATATGAAAGATGTAAGTAAGGAGAACATGCATTCTCATTTATGAACAACTGTAATCAAAATATCCAAACATCCAATCCCTCTGAAATGTGCTTCGCCTTAAAGTAAGGCGCACTAAAATCTCCCTAGGTAAGTGAAAAATATATGCACACATGTCCAAACGGAAGCAGACAAACGGAGAAATTCTCCAGAAACCATTTAAGATCTCCTTAGAAAATGCGCCCAACTGGTGAACAAATAATTTCATGAACTGCAAGCTTCCTCTCATCTCTCTCCCCTGGCTACCTCTTCCAATGTAGCCTTTATGGCATAAAAAAACACATTCCAATACTGACAACCTCTCATCTTCGCAGTGCACATCGTTGAAAACAAGTCCAGATTAACCCTGGAAATTGCTTCAATATAGTTATGAAGAATAAGGCCTTCTACTGTGCAGCCCCAAAGACCACCCACCTGCCCAAGGCCCACTTAGCCTCTCTTCCCTGACTCTGCGTCTCCTACTCTCTGAAGTTATTCTATCGCTATTCTTACACTCCTGCCTACTGTATTCTTTACTTGTCAAAGTTTAGTTTACTGCACATCCTAGCAGTAGGTCTGATTGTTTGAAAATACTCGTACAACTAAATATAAATAAAGTATTTATATGTATTTTCTTATGCAGATAGTTTACACAGAGGTGGCCAGCACTGTTCTGGGGTGGAGGGCGGGGGTGGGGAAGGTAGGGGGGAATAATGGGGGAGAGAAAAAAAATTAAACTTACCTGCTCGCCGCGTCCTCCTTGCCGTTCCTCCTGGTCACACGTCTCCTTCTCCCGTCGGCAGGAACAGGAAGCAACCTGGAAGCACCCAGGCTCCCCTGAGCCAATCACAACACTGAAATGCGACGTTGTGATTGGCCTGAGCGCCGTGGCTGGGCATGTTCTCCACCCAGGATGTAGTGCAGCCTGGATTTAGAAGAGGGAAAGTGTGCATGTTTTGGGCGGGCCGATAGGGCAGGCCAAACAGTCATGTGCATTTAGTAGTGGAGGCAAACCACTCATTGGCTGCTCTGTCAGCCCCGCCCCACCCCGCCCGCCTCGCCTCACTGAGCTTAGCTGCCGTTCTTGATAAAGGAAAAAATAAAAGGATAATAACTGGGTTATTACAATGTTATTTTTTTCTTAAACTGCTGATAAAAAAACGGAGGAGCCGCCACTGAGAGTACAGTGCGCTGGTGTCCCAATTGGCTCAGGTGTGGCTAACCAATGTCTGAATTAAAAAATAAAGAAACGCCTAAAATGAAACTGAAGTTCAGAAATGTTGATCAGAGAACTGAGAAGGCCACAGTATCATTCGCGAGCAACATATAGATGCCTCCACAATGTAAGATGCATTACTAAATTTGTTCTTCAGATGAACCACATAATCTTGGCAGTACACCAGGGCCGGCTCTAGGCATGTGCAAGCTGTGCACCTGTACAGGGCCACCAAACCCCAGGGGCCACCACGCCAATATATATCCTTAATATATTAATCCTCTGAGGATGGATACATATTTGCGTGGTGGCCCCTGGCAGGGATTTGGCGGCCTCCGGCTCTGTTCCACTTCTAAACTCCCTGACCCCCTCCCCTCTTTACTGGCCTGCGCGCTCCGCCCCGCCCGGACCCCTCTTCTGGGCCCCCTGCCTACGCTCCCTGCCCAGGGCCACCATGAGCCTACAGCCGGCCCTGAGTACACACTTAGATAGCTTTTGCTTCTTGTGCAATTCTGTCTTTTCCTCTAATCTTGAAGGGCCCACCACCTGCCTAAAATGTACATTCCACCGAAATTTGGAATCTACTATCGTCTCTCTCACCTGATATTTGTATTTGTTTTTGTACCGAAACTTAGCTGAATTCAATCATTTACGTCTCCAGCCATTTAGCTAGCTCTTACTGATAACTACCAGATGTTGAGATTGGATAAAGAAAACAGATCCAGTGGAGGTTTAACCATAGTTTTTAAAAACATCATTAGAGTTTCACTTATTGATACTTTGATAGCAGACTGGGCAAAAATCTTTATATTTAGAGTGGAAATTTCTCCTAACAACTTCTGGAGGGGAGCTCTTATTTAGTCCCCTTCCAGTTAAAAAAAGATTTCAATCAGCATCTCACAGAATTCATTGCCCTCCATCTTCTTGTGTCCCAATATTTTCTTCTATTGGGTGACTTCAACTTTCATGGGGAAGACTTCTCTAACTCTGAGCTAGTTCAACTTACCTCTGATTTAACCTCGTGAGGCCTCCAGCAAAGAGCGGCGGCCGGCATGGATGGGGGGTGGGTGGTAGGGGCGGGAGGGGGGCACACGGGGGTAAGCGGGTGTAAAAAAGAGAAAGAAAAAACTCACCTACTCGCAGCTTCCTCGCTGCGTCTCTCCTCCGTAGTCCCTCGTTCTGGCCGGAACAGGAAGCACACCCATGCTCTCCATAGCCAACCACAACGCTGCAATACAGCATTGTGTTTGGTCGAGACCCGTGGTTCAGTGGTCAGACACTGACTGGGAGTCTGAGCATGTTCTCCATGCATGGAGAACATGCAAAGTGCACATGAATGTTTGGATGGTCCGAGAGGGCTAGCCAAGCATTCATGCACATTTCCACAGTGCGCTCACAACTCCCCCTGCTCCTATAGTCAGAACAGCCCGCCCTACCCTGCAAAGCTGCCGCAAGAGGAAAAAAGAAAGTGATAATAAAACAAGTGATTTTCATTTTATTTTTCCTTTATTTCTTTGCTACAAAGCAGTGGGGCAACGCTCCTCAGTCTTAGCAGTCTTAGAACCCTGGTGACCGTCCTCACTCATTTAGCTGGCCATACACTAGACATGATTTTTACAAACTCTCCCACTTTCTTAGGAGAGGCCCCCCAACCCCTTGCCTGGACAGATCACTCTTTAATACAGTTTCAAATGCCTAAATCTAATTAACCAGTACAGAAACTAAAGCAGCCGCTGAAAAGTACTAGACACTGGCATACAATCACTCCAGATGCAGTCTCCTCGGTATTTGACTTTGCACTCACAAACAATGACATAAATAAAGTGTTATCTGACTATCACTCTTCTGTAAATATGGTTTTCAACAAGATTGCCACTTTAAAATTTTGCTCAAAGCCAAACCATGGAACACATACAACCTGGTACTCTTTAGAACTGCGCAAAGAAATAACCTTGTGTATAAAACTTGAAAGGTGATGGCGCCGCTTCAATACTCTTGCTGATAAAGAAACATATAAACAAGCCTTAACGAAGTATCACCGAAATATTATAAAAAGCCTACAAGACATATATCTTTCACCAAATTCATAAGGCAAAAAACTCCTCAAAGATGCTTTAAAACTTCTTAATTTCTTTCTTAACCCACAAGCCTGCTCCTCTGATATTGCGCCATCACAATTCCTCTGAGATTCCTTAGCGATCATTTTGAAAGCAAAATTAATGAAACTTATTAGAATTTCCCTAATATTATTGACCAAAACAGAGAGGAGCTTAAGGTCTGTTCCCCGTGCTCTACCAGTAGTCCCACCTTAAGTGAATTTAAGCCATTGTGGCCATAGTCTATCCAGAAGGCATTAGCTATGGTTAAATCAGGTTTCCACTTTGAAATCTGTCCAGCTCACATGACAGCCTCCCTGTCCTCTCAACTTGCCCCTGCTATTTGCTCATTATTCAATCTATCAATTTCCTCAGGCAAATTTCCCTTGGCTTGGAAAGCAGCACTAGTTACTCCCATTCAAAAAAAGCCTTGCTGGCAACCTCACGTATCACAAAATGTCGCTCTGGAGGCAGATCCTTTTTAGGTCTTGCTGAGCCAATGCGCTTGTGCATTGCTCCGGCGAGTTTCTAGTAAGCGGTCTGAAAAGTCTGCCAAAGCGGCGGATTTGACACAGTTCATGTGAGACAGGCGAGTGCACGCGGCCAGCCACATAACACACCACCATTTGTCTGTGCTTCGGCATCAGACTTCAAAGGCTGCCGCTCCCCTGCCCACCGCATCAGACTTGAAAGGATAAATTTCCGCTCCCGCTCCCCCCCCCAACAGCAATGTGGAGAGCTTGTTTGTAATTGCTCACATTACCAAACTCACTGTTTGCACGATTACTGTCCGCACCTAGCCGCAACACCCTCCCTGCCCGCACTAAACTATTACTCCCTCTTAGAATAACCTCACCTTCCAGACGATCCCTTTTAGTAAGCTGATTATACAATGCCCATACCTAGCCGTTATTCTTGCACAAATGCGCCTACCATCACGGCACAAAATCCTACCAGCCCAATATTTGACTTGCCCTCTCACGGCCCTATTATAGCAGCACCCTTTTGGAATTCCTCGTTAAGATACCGCATAACAACCGTCGCTCACAAAAATGTACCCATACCACTTACCCGAACAATCTACCACTCAGCTTTGATTTAACGACGGCTCATGCATGACTCCTGCACTTATGTGTTTTAAACGTTTGTGATAGTTTTATTACACTATCTTTCTGCCCGCAAGTGCACCGTGGATGCTTGAGTAGTGCTCCCTTTCCTTCTTCGTAAATGGCATATTGTTTACGTATCCCGGCTCATACATGACTCCTGCACTTATGTGTTGTTATAAACCTTTGTGATAGTGTATAGACACTATCTCTCTGCCCGCAAGTGCTCCGTGGACGCTTGATTAGTGCTCACTTTCCTCCTTTGTACACGGCATAGTGTTGACGTATCCCCGTCTAAATCAGCCTCACTCTTCTTCCCCTTCTCCCATCTCGATGCCCACCCCGCCCACCTTTGGATCCTACATCGGGAAAACAACAAACTGTAAATATATGGCTACGTCCGCTAAAAATTTCTGCTTGTTATGCCACATGCGGCATCTTTTCTGACATGCTCTTTCTCTGCAACACTTTTATCTCTTGTCACCAACGTTTTTATTGATTCATTGTAACCAACTGTTGAATGTGATTACTGCCGCATATTGCTTCCCTCTCTTTTTTCCTCATGCTCGGGCACAAAAGTTTTATCGTGACCCTTCCACCCCATGCGCTTGGAAAACCTCTTGAACCTTACACGAAATCTGCCGCACTCCTAAATAATTTCTTTGCGACCACTCGCAACACAAATATCGGGGATATATATTATCAAAATGCAACATATGAATGTATAACCTTAATGTAATCCCAATATGGTTTTTCCGTCATGTACCTTCTTGCTGTCCATATACCTCCTTCTGATGTTGTCTATATAACTTCTACATGGTTGAATACCTATGTCACTCTATCTTCACACCCAATATTCCATCCGATAACATTTGCACTCTCCTGTACCTTCCGTTTACTATCTAAATTGACCTGATCAAATATGTACTAATATGATACACATGTCACTACTGTTCTCATGCTTCCCACCACCACCTCTCCACATCTCTTTACTCTCCTCACCCCCTCACCCTCACACACCCTCACCGTCACACCCCCTCACACACCCACACCCCTCTCACCCTCACACACCCTCACTCACCCTCACCCACCCTCACAACCCCTCACCCTCACCCCCTCGCCCTCACTCTCACTCACCCTCACACCCCCTCACCCTCACACACCCTCACTCACCCTCACATCCTCACCCTCACACCCCTCACAACCCTCTCACCCTCACACACCCTCACTCACACTCACCCTCACTCACCCTCACTCACCCTCACAACCCTCTCACCCTCACACACCCTCACCCTCACTCACCTTCACACCCTCACCCTCACACACCTTCACCCTCACACACCCTCACCCTCACACACCCTCACCAGCATAGCATAACAAATCATAGCATAACAAAACACGGCATAGCATAGCATGACAAAAAAAGCATAGGATAGCAAAAAATAGCATAGCATAACAAAACAAAGCATAGGATAGCAAAACATAGCATAGCATAACAAAACAAAGCATAGGATAGCAAAACAAAACATAGCATAACAAAACAAAACATAGCATAGCAAAACACAACAAAGCATAGCATAGCATAACAAAACACAACAAAACAGCATAGCATAACAAAACAACGCATAGCATAATATAGCAAAGCATAGCAAAACAAAACATAGCATAGTATTACAAAACATAGCATAGCATAACAAAACATAGCAGAACAAAACATAGCATAAGATAACAAAACATAGCATAACATAACAAAACAAAGCATAGCATAACAAAACATAGCATAACAAAACATAGCAAAACACAACAAAACATAGCATAACAAAACACAACAAAACATAGCATACATAACATAGCAAAGCATAGCATAACAAAACACAACAAAACATAGCATAACAAAACACAACATAGCATAGCACAACAAAACAAAGCTTAGCATCGCATAGCATAACAAAACATAGCATAACAAAGCATAGCATAGCATAACAAAACATAGCATAACAAAACATAGCATAACAAAACACAACAACACATAGCATAACAAAACATAGCAAAACACAACAAAACATAGCATAGCTTAACAAAACACAACAAAACAGCTTAGCAAAACAAAACATTTAAAAGCATAGCAAAACATAGCATACCAAACACAACAAAACATAGCATAGCATAACAAAACATAGCATAGCATAACAAAGCATAGCATAGCAAAACATAGCATAGCATAGCAAAACATAGCATAGTATAACAAAACACAGCATAGCATAGCATAACAAATCAAAGCATAGGATAGCAAAACATAGCATAGCAAATCAAAACATAGGATAGCAAAATAAAACATAGCATAGCATACGGCATCCCTCACCACGACCACAGCATCACTCAGGCGCACCACAACATCACTACGCGCTACCACAGCTTCACTGAATGCCACAGCATCACTCGTTCGCCATCACAACATCACTCAGCGCCACCACAGCATCAATCTGTGCAACCATTCAACAACAACTGGTTCAAATATGTTCTCTCAATGTTTCAAGCTTTATTGCAAATGTAACAAAAAGAGGTTAATATTTCACTTCTGTTCTTGGATTTTCGTCACAATAAAATACACTGAACATAATCTTCACAAGTTATTTACAAAAGTTTAAGCTATTGCCATTATAAATTACAATAACTTTTATTTAGGCATTAATTATTTAAAAAAATTAAAAGCCATTGTTATTTGTAATATCAAAACATGTAAGTCACGTAAATACAACACATATTGCATTACAAATGCTATAGGTGTCACATTTGCGAAAGTATTAACTATTAGCATCGTAAATGACAAAGCTATTAATTTCGCTATTTTCAAAAACAAAACATAAATAAAAAGTGTGTCATTTACAATACCAATAGCTTAAACGTTCCTAATGCGAGACATATTGCATTGCACATGCTTGTTTTTTACCTGGCTCCCCTTTGGGGGGATAAGCTCCAATTTCATATATGGCAACGCGCAGACCATTTCAAATTCAGGAAACTTCTCAAAACTATATTATTCCAGGCCTAATCAGTCTTCTCCTTTACTCATTTTTACTGTGTTACGCTGAGATACCCCTCACAAGGTGATTCAGGTGCAATTATAAATTGAATTAACATAACATAACGTACATGCAACATTTGCTGATATGTGTGTCTAATGTTTATTTCTACGCAAAGGTCCAACATGAAAGCTGTAGAATAAAGAGGCAGAAGTGCTACTACGCAGCTGAAATAGCAAAGAGCGGGAATATGCAGGATGTACTATTGCAATCTCAGTGATTGCAGGAATGGTTATAGTGCCAGACATATACTTGGCAGTCAGAAATGTTACATTAGCACTCATATGCGGGTTGGACATATTTCTGTCAACTCCTCTGACCCGCTGTTATTATTAACCTTTCAGGCAGGCATGCTTAGGAGAGGTAATATAAGCTATCACTTAAGGCCCATAGGATTGGGGCAGTTAGTATATGTTAAGGTCAGCTCAATTTTTGGCAAATTACTGCCGGAAAATCCCCAGGAGCCTCACTCCGGCAGTACTTCCTACTGCTCAGGTGCATGAAGCGATGTTTTGTCCTCACAAACATTTTATATGACAAACCGACAAATACAATATTTATGGCAAATTATTTTCGTTGTGATGGTGGAAACTTGACAGGAAGCCTATTGAAAGAGACATGGAAAAGAGTTCTAATTTCGTTTTAGTGACTGGTACAGGTTTTCGAACTGTTTCTATTTTTCACAGATTTGTGGATCCCCGCATGTTTCTGGGTGATAAATAGGTATAACGTGGCTTGCTTTAAAGTTATGTCCTCCACATAAAACGTTTCCTTTGATGTTGCTGAGACTAATGCATGCAGAACAACCAATTTCCCTGCCCCCAGATTCCAGGACAGGAGTCCGGTCCAGATCTCTCTTCATGTTCCCTGCAGGTTAACATTAGCTCCAACGTGGGATGAAGCACTTTTGACTAAGTGTAATTCATCTTCCCTGTACATTAATACACAAATGTGGTGTGAAACATGGCGCAAACACAGTCCAAAGAGTTTTGGTGAGATAAGCAAAGGTTAATGTTAGAGAGTGGTGCAGAAAATGATCAATTATATACAATGAAACTATTTAAAAAATGGTTGAGGAAGCACAATATCTGGAAGGGGTCTACTCAGTACTCACCCAAGAGCCGCAGTAGTTCTTGGGGTAGGTGAAGACCCTTCCTATCAGTCCCTTTCTCAGTACAGGACAGGTTATGAGGAGAATCTAACTCTTATTTGTGATTTGAGTTTTAATCAGGAGTTGAAACCATTACGTTCTCAGAAAAAAAGTACTCAGAGGAAAAGGGTATTTTCCCCATTATGGTGCTTCTTTTCAATGGGAATGCTGGCGATTCCCGCCTGTATGCCCTCACTAAACTCCGACAATTATGAGATTTGGTCAAGGAATGAGGAATGAACTCACAGATCTAGGACTACCAAGATCATTTGTGTTGGTTTTCCAAATTCTATGGAGGGATTTCGGTAAAAGGAGTAAAGATAGCAAATGCCAGGTTGGGGTCAGTCTGAGGGGAGCATTGTCCCCATGGTGTGCTTTGGGCGGCAGCAGGGCACACTCATCCTCTGGCCCCTACCTGTGTTCCAAGTCCTGCCAGTGGGGCGAAGGTGGTGGAGCAATCAGCCTCAAGCTCTTCCAGTGGTGCAGGGCTTCCTCCTTTTGCCAGGGGTGGACGCACACCTCACATCACATCGCAGCTGCGGGGAGGTGGCAATGTGAGGCTGGGTGGCAATATGTGTGCCTGCAGACAGTGAAGAATCTAGTCTTCTCGGGGGAAACATAGTATGCTCACCCATGTGCGGGTGCTGGGGCAGGTGGGATCCCTGTCTGCCCCAGACCACAGCCTCTGGCTGGGGCTCTGGATGTAGTAAGGTGCAGGCTCACAGTCAGCCTTGTTGACGGGTTTGAGGGCAGGAGGTACTTGGTATTGAGGGGCCGAGGCTAGGGCTTGACTGGAAGAATGCTGTATACCCCTCCTGTACTGTTGCAGCAGTCAGACAGGGGCCAGGCTGGGCTCCAGCAACAGCCCATGCCTTTATCTCTACAGCTGTTTGACCAGGTACACCGTCACACACCCAGTTCTTGCAGTCCTGGTCATTCTGGACCCAGAAATACAGGGTTACACAGAATTGCCCGCAGCAGTATGCCCCACCAAAGGATAATGATTCTGTCAACCCTAATGAAGGCCTTATAAGTCTATTTTAAAAAAACATTTGGATCTGCTGCTTGATTTTAACTATTAAAGATATGCATTTACATTGTACACAATCTAGTAGCATCGTGCAATAAACATAAAATAAACTTCAAAAGAGGTCGCCTTCTTATTCCTAAAGTATCCACTGGTGTTAATTGGCTCTTCCAATAGACTGGATAGTAGCTTAACTGATGTATTTGGAACATGATGGTCCTTCCTATTGAATAACATTATATTTTTTTGGCACCAGAATGAAGAAATGTTGTGTGATTTGACCGCCTTTTCAAAGAGTACATTCAAAATTGTTCCCACTTCACCTTCCAAATCGAAAAGTGGTATGGTGCCTCAAGGTTATATCATGGTCCCACATAATTGACGGGCATTTATGAGGAATTTAGAAAATACCTTGTATATCCCTGTGGACGGGGGAGGGGGGAGGGGGGGAGTCGTGCCTATCCCCTATTCTTGGAAGTATTTTCTTGGTTTTAAGCATTTATTTGACAATTTTACAGTCATGTGGTGACCCCCTGGAAGGATTAAGACATGAGGGAGACATGAATGTCTAAATGATACCTTAGAGTTTAATTTGCCTACGAAGATTGAGATATGGGGCCCCATGTATTGCTTGCGTCCAAACCACAAGAGCACATACAAATGTAGTCTGTGGATCCTGAGAAATCCTTTCAGGAGTCCAGAAGGTCCATGGGGATTCAAGACTGGGACAGCAGTGGCCTCTGGCTGGACATCAACTCACTTCTAAGGATCATGCATTGACAGAATCTCTTGAAAGGATTCGATTAGGAGGAAAAAGTTAAGCAAAGGAGGGGGATGGGGTTGAGTTTCCATTAAGAGCCCCCCTATGTGTGAGAGTTACTGCAATGAATAGATATTGATTACAGCCAGAAGGTGTGCTGGCGATGACATTGTTTACATGTGAACTTTAACACCACTAGGTTAGTTAAAAGCGTGCATCCAATGGTTCTCAAGTAGTGATTGAACCTGAGATCCAGGGGTAACTCCTACTTCAGCCAGTAGAGAAGCACTGGAATCCCACTCCCTTGTAGAACTTCATTTCAAACTGCAAGTGCACCAAGATTATATTTAACCGAACTACATGGTTAGATCGTTTTTACATAATTCACAATTCAAATGTATTTCCACAACAAATTAGGGAAGAACTTCCAAGTGCCACTTCAAATACGCAAATTATGTCTGCCTTCTTTGGCCAACAGGGAAGGATAAATATTCTTTAACAAAGGGAAAATAGAGAATTACCTGTTTGAGCACAAAAGGCTTTTTTTGCAGAAAAACGGCACTGCCAAGGTTCAAAGCAGGCTGAATGAATCCCTTCTAGATTAGCACTCTCCTTTCAATCAAGTGATCCTGGGGAAATGACTTAATCTCCCTGATCCTCAGTTCATGCTGATTTGACTTAACTCTAGAAAATGCAATTACAGAGAAACAAATGTACCGTATATCTAATAATTAGTGGGCATAAATGATGTTACCGAATGTGCCATTCACTGGGAGAAAGTTTTCCTCTTTATGCATACAGACCCTAACACATGGCACATTAGTGCAACTGTTCAATGACAATAAATACAGCTCATCGAATGTTTCTGTTGGTTACAAGGGTGCTAGAAATGGTGGTGGGGAATCCAGAGGCATTCCAACCCCTCCCAAACGACCCCAGACCTCCCTTTGAAAGGGCTGTGCTTCAAGAAGCTAAGATTTCATGGCTCTGACATACGTGTAAACCTTACTGGTCAGGGCAGTTGGCTACTACTTTTTAGCAACACTACAGCCTATTATTTATATGAATGATCCCATTGTTTTTATGGGATAGTAATCACTGAATCTGTAAAGAGTGTAAATCCGGCTCCCTGAGAAGGAGCAGTGCTACCAAGAATCCTCTTAAAGCGGAGCAGTATTTTGACCCGTTTCCCTTTCAATAGCTATTACCCGGCAGCACTGCTCCGGCATGTTTGGTGGTGATGGGATGTGTTTGCGAGGTTAAGGCTGGTCACCGTGCGCGACGATTATTACTTTGTCATATTATTTACTTCTCATGAGGTCACCGGGAAGACAAGCCTCATCGTAATTCCCTGGGATTAGGTACTCATTCCATTTCATGAGCTCCATTCATGATGGTTGGGCATAAGCTTGTGTGATGTCATGTATGGTGATTCCAACATTATGTGAATTTGCGCTTTTGATGGTGGAAATATCCCACTTCCCCAGGTCACAGAGAGTGCTATAAGCCTACCTTTCACTTCACATCCTAAGCATGGGTGGCCTTCATCTCAGTCCAGGTCGAAGTGGAAAGGAAAGGTTTTAGATGGGTAGATTCTGAGCGACAGAGCTGAATACAGTGTTCCAGCCTCCAGTACAGGAAAATACTGACTAAGCAGATGAAGAAAGGACGCAATTAAATCTCAAGCCCAATTGGTGTCGAACATGATGGGATTAATTGTTGTCATTATAAAATGGCAACGCTCGTTAAGTAATTAAGGCTGTTCAGTCTCTTTCAAAGCCGCAGTGCTGCAGGGAGACTTCTGTGTCGCAAAGTAACTGACCCGGGAATTAGAGCAGTCTGGACATCTCAGGGTATTAACATTATATAAATTCATGAACATAATCACATAGGGCCTTCTTTTACTAAATGCTGCCCCTGCACACAACATAGCCCTGTATGTAGCTTTATTGGTCAGACAGGCCTCCCACCTAGAGCGATGACTCCAGGTGACTGTTTCCAGCCACGAGCTTTCGTTTATTAACCCAATACACACTGAAAGAGGAGATTAGACAGCTGTTTGTCTGTTCTCCTCCCTGCTTTTTCCTTGTTTTTCACCTGAAGGTCATTCGTTTGAGTCATTTACCGTCTGGGCCATGACCCTGAAAAAGAGCACGAGTATCAACGTTTTTCTTTCCCAGCAGATACATACGAGGTTCCTCCAATCACCTTCACGTCTGAGGCATTTACCCTTCAATTTGACAAGACTGACATGGGTGTGAAAAGGCCCATTTGGCAAAGATTCAAATACAGGGGGGCTGCACAAGGATAGGCTGTAGCTAGAGCAATGGCTCCACAAGAATAACAAGCATTTGCAATGCAATAGGTCTCGCATTAGGAAAGTTTGAACTATTAGTATTGTAAATGACAATTTTTTTATTTATGTGTTGGTTTTTGAGAATAGTGAAATGAATAGCTTTGTCATTTATAATGCCAATAGTTTTAACTTTCGCAAATGTGACATCTTTAGCATTTGTAATGCAATAGGTGTGGTATTTCCATGACTTACATGTATTGATATTACAAAGAACAATGGCTTTTATTTTTTAAAATATTTAATACTTAAATAAAAGTGATTCTAATTTATAATGGCACTAGCTTAAATTTTTGTAAATAACTTTTGGGAAGAGTATGTTCATTGTATTTTATTGTGACGAAAATCCAAGATCAGAAGTGAAATATGAACATTTTTTTGGTGACATTTGTAATAAAGCGTGAAACATTAAGATAACATATTTGAACCAGTTGTTGCATACCAGACTTCAACATCAGCCAATCGCATTGATAAAGATGTTTTAATGCGCACGATTCCAACGATTGCAAGTTGTGTACGATCGAATTTTGAGCAATATGTTCCTGTGACGTGCAGCAAGTTTTCCCTGTTGCAAAAAACAATAATGGATGCCTATATACAGGGGCGCCCGGGGCTATCCCTCAGATTGCCGCCCATGGCCGATAGCGGGAGGAGGGGCTGCGGAAAAAGGACGTATTTGCTCCAGAGCCCCCAATGTAGTCAACCGTGTAGCTTGGCTCTATCGCGTCAAAAACCTCCAGCTTGTTATTGATATATAGAAGTTCATTTCACACAAGGCCTAGTGACTTACAGAAATTGCACACTGCTTTTGTGTTCAGACACTCTTAGCATGCTTTACGTCATAACGTTAGACATACTCCATTATTCCATCCCGTTACCATGCATTTTTAACCATATTACCCTTATTCCTCATCACTACATTCAGTACCTTGCAGCCTAGGTTGTGACCCCTAGCTATGTGTGTGCCCATCCAAGAATGTATTTCTATCCAAACAAAACCCTTTAATAACATTAGTATAATTAAAGACTGGAGTGAAAAATATGTTGTAACATATAAAGTGTAGTTTGAATGCAGCTCCTTGATTGGAGTTCGTATGTAATTGTGCTATTAGGATACTAACTTATGAACTGCAAGTAACCAAAGGAGCTCTGTGACAAAATGCAGCAACTCACTGAGATAGCCACATAAAAATGCAGTTGCAGGCACATGAGCCCTCTGCGTTACTTCATAATCAGTAAGATCAGCCACTAGACAAAATGGTGATATCCCTCCAGCAGGAACATTATTTACTTGTATTATCTTGACATTTTAACTGTCTCCTGAAAACATGTGGACACACGGGGAAAATTAACACCAGCACTACTAGTCATGCTGGTGAATCACATAGCTGCCAAGGTTTCAGATTGCTATGTGTGACATTTTCATAATTTCAGTGTAATTATGAGTGACATTTCAACAACTATGCGTGACACTTTCTTGCGAACAAAATCAAGCAATGAAAGCAAGGGAAACATATAAATATCAGAAATTACAACCGTTTGAGCAAGGTGACACACGAAGAAGATCTTAAAACTGCTGTAAAGCACCAGAAATGGAAGGGCAGTAACTGGAGACAGACTGCGTGAATGCAGTTCTCAGTAACTGAAGGCAAGCACTGTTCCTGCTCAGAAGATGATCGCATTGATCTGATCATTCATGACTGCACCCTAGCCTAAAAAGCAAAATTTATAGCATAGCAAGTGCAACTCTAGGAGATTATACGGTCACTTGTCTCAGGCACTTACTTCTTTGCGGACCTGGTATTTCACAAATGCTTAGGCACAAAATAAATTAAAGAATTAGACACAGTATTTTTTAATGTGTGTGAAAGTTGAACAATCAGTGAAATGGTGTGAGAACACTACAAATGTACTGGCTGCTTCAGCACCACTGCCAAGAAATATGAGGAAGACCTTGCAGGTGTTAAGGGCAAACGTGGCAGTATAGGCACGAAAAACAAAACATGTCTGATAATGAGTTCCCACTTAACAGTCATCCCTAACCAATTTGACTATGTTAGGGTCTGCTTAAGTCCCTGTCACACTTCAGCATTACTGAAACCAAAGACAGACTGCTCAATTTAAATCAACCTTCGTGGTGGTAGGTATGGCGTCACTGGCAGCCGTGGTCTCAGATAATTAATGCGGTCAGCTGTGTCCAGTCCACGGCACGACTCTGATAACAGCTGCATGTAGGCTGCTTAAAATGAATATAGCAAGTTTCAAACTTATACATTGAATCACATGCAGAGACCTAGCACAGTGTGCACACATCTCGCCATGTAGGCCCGAACAACACAGATCTTTTCTCAGCTACTAAGTGAAGCCAGGCGGGCCGGTAGAAAAACAATTTAAACAAAGATTACCTTAACCCAGAGTTTGTCTCCTGGGCCACCCTGCTGCCGCTAAAAAATCAATCAGATGAAGCGCATCAGTGTGGACTGCAGGCCCTCTGACCCACGTGGGAACCGGCCACAGCAACACAGATCTTGTCTCAGCAGGTGCCTAATTAAACTAAATTAGGCGTCAACAGTCAGCTGACTCGCGTACTACAGCTCCACAGACAAGCTGGGCATTGGGCAAGCCTCGGGCTGGCCGAGGCACACAGTGACCTAGGTCACAGCCGGCAGCCAGGGCGATGTAGTGTATTATTTAAAAAACGAGTTGTCAACTCTAAAAAAATTACTCTGGACTCTGTGACGAACGCGCTGAAAACTGTATGGTTGAGGACAGATAAGGTGGGAGCATGAATGAGCGTTATCACGCACTAAACATTTTTTTTACTAATAAGCATGAGTCAGCACAAACATCACGCCAGGCACTTACTTCTTGTTGCAAGCCTTCACAAACGCATGTGCTGGTAGCTGCTGCCCGCAAGTTACGTCGGGCTTTACCTGCAGCCGGGCCCACCCACAGCCGCTGGGCATTATTGATGAGGGGCTGCTGGCAGTCGTGTGCTAACACTACAGTGCCGGAATGGTTTGGGAAAGGCAGTGGGGGGGGGGGATAAATCGGCAGCCCCTCTCTTACTTACACTCCCTCTCCTGTGTCTCTACCTCTCCTCGGGCCCGACTCTGTTCACAAAGCCTGGGGTGCTGGGCTGCACTGTTCACGTGCGCAACACGTCTCCACGGCACAAATTCCCATTTCCCGCTTCCTGAATCCGGTTGGACGTCATTTCCAGGACCAGCCAGGATGTAAGGTCACATGAGCGCTTTCGCGCACTACCAATGATGGCTCTAGGACATGCATACGCGGCGGCCGCTCGGCACTGATGGCCCATGGTGGCGGCCTTTATAATTAATTTGTGGACACTGTGTTGGTGTCAGCAAATAAATTATAAAGGCCGCCACCATGGGCCATCACTGCTGAGCGGCCGCCGCCTCAAAAATAGTGCCGCCTGGGGCGGACCGGACCGCCCGCACCCCCCTAGCTACGCGGGTGCCTATATAATGCGATATGTAATATTGCTCCGAGCGCAGACGGAACCTATGAACCGCCCCCGCCAGCGAATCCATCTCAGAGGAGAGGCGGCCCGGTGTGACGCGGTGGCTGGGACACGCTAGTAGCCAGAAGGAGGCGTGCTCGCGACAGGCTGGGGAGCGTGCGCGCACAGGTTCCAGGCAGCGACGGAGGCCTGGCGCGCACCGCCTCCCTGTGTCGTGTCGCGCGCCGTGGGTCTCGTCCCCTTTTCCTCTTCCGTTTGGAAGACTCCGCTCCTGGTAGTGCCCCCCGCCCAGTGTGTGCACCGCGGGGGCCTGTTTCCTACGCTGGGGGCCTGCAACCGCCGCTCCCTGCGAAGTTGGCGGAGGCTGGCGTAAGTACCGATTGTATGGCAGATCTCCCGATGCATGGGGCGGGGGTGTGTGTCTGTGTGTGCGTGCAGTGGGGGTTAGGGGGCGGTGGCGTGTGTATGCGTGCCTGTCTGTATGTGTGTGTGTGGTGGGGGGCGGCAGCGTGTGTACGTGTGCCTGTGTGTGTGTGCAGGGGTGTGGGGGCTGGCTGTGTGCGCACGGGAATGTGAGGCACGAGATGGGCACGGCGCCGTGCGCGCCCACGAGGTGAAATCTGCGCTCGTGCCTATCTCGTGTCTACATTTCCAAATACGGGCAACAATAGGTCTCGAGCAGACTCTGCTCGACCTAAAAACTAGAAAAGGCTGGGTTTAGGGCATAGCAGATATAAATAAAAAATAACGAGGGGTGTATGAAACTTAAATAAGCCCACCAAATAATCCAATGTTGGCCAACCCTACACTATGTGACGACTGCATTATTTGTAAACTCTTGCTTGTGAACTTAAAAAACACATCACTGTGCAAATCAATGTAAGTAAGAAAATGATTTTCCAGAAAAAAAGTGCTAGAGATAGATTTTGTTTAACTTTTTTTGTAGTGGCTTTTCCGACAAAATCTATTTTTGCATTTTTAAAAAAAATATTGCAACGAGAATTTCACAATTTTGACACAGTCACTATGAAACTTTTGTCCATATGATGACCCCACGATCACTCACGCGTTGAAACTTTGAAACACTCAAATAGAATAGGGACTCCAAACTTACAAACGAAAATTTTAGTCTATCCAAAATCAGAACAAGGGGTTGCCATTATTAGATTTCTCTGTCACTTGCAAAGGTTGTCTACATAATAAATGTGTTTCACATTCGATCAATAGCTCAAAAAGCAACACAATATCATCTTTGGCCGTAAAATATTTGCATGAAGTCATACGTTTTTACTGCCTGTTCATTAACAATCAAAGTGTGTAGTGATGAAGATAATGTATTTTAAGCTGTAGATTCAAAATACTAAATATTGATGTACCGAAACCTAAAAAACAGGACTACTAGAAATTATGTTATAAATTAATATAATACAAATGTCCACGAATCAAAACCCGTTTACTAAGAAATCCATTAGAACCATTGTTTTCTTTCCATTACATTACCAAGATTCCTGTCTGGTGAGTTAGGTCACCCTATTTTCTGAGGTGCATCCTGAAAGTCTGGCATGGACCTGATCCTCCGGGACAATGTTACAAAGCCATGGTGCATGAGGTAGAAGAGCCAGAGAGATCAGGCCAATGTAAAGGATGCTCAAATAACCAGCAAGTTGAGCATACACCCTTAACACCTTCCGCGCTGATGACGAGCTGAGCTCGTCATGAGGCTTACCTGCCGTGCGCTCATGACGAGCTCAGCTCGTCATGTAACGCAGTATTTACAAAACCGCCGTGCACAGCGAGAAAAGCCACCGCAGCGATGCGGTTAATAACTGTCACAGGTTTAAATCGCAGCAAGGTTGATTCAGTCTTTCATTGTTCAAGCTCGGTGAAAAGACTATCAGTTTTATTTGCGTAACAGTTATGGTACATAAATACATTCTATGTAAAATGCTATATGAATAACAGAGTATTATAATAAACTGGGATACCCATAGAGAATACACATTGGAGCCAGTGCGAAGGGAAGTGATCCAGAGAGGCCAGGCACACCAGGATCTTTAAAGGGGAGAGGGTGATAGATTCCAGACTCTTTGGCTACTGCAAAGGAAAGAGATCCAATTAGGTTAGGTTCTGCAGTCATTCTAAAGATGGGAGATACACAGATCCCAGGGACTGCTGCGAAAGAAAAGGCTATTAATCTATAGAGACCACCATCTGCCAGGAATCTAAAGGGAGAGACCAGTATAGGCCAGAAAAAGTTGCCAATCTACAGTGAGGTCAGCCCCTCATGGCAATGTAATAGGGAGACTCTGGAGCCAGTGTTACGAAAAGAGATCTACAGGGGTTAGATTTTGTAGCTGGTATCAAGGTAGGGGTTTCATAGCGGTAAAGCTCTGCAACCAATGTAAAGTGAGAAAATCAGTTGCAGCAAGATATTCAGCCAACAAAAAAGTAGGAGATCCATACACAACAGACACTGTTGCTTACGCACATAGGAAACGTTCAGAGACTAGACACGGCATCCAATTTAAAGAAAGAAGATACTTACACACAGATTCATCAATGTCCCGATTTGCGAGTCCTTAATAGCGATTATTAAGGAATCGCTATTAAGGACTTGCAAATCGGGATTCATGTAGAAATCGCAAACTAAATTGCGATTCCTACAGCCTCCTTGTTTGCGATTAGCAAATTGCTAATCGCAAATAAGGAATAACTCCCCATAAGGAATAACTCCCCATTCATTCCTATGGGCCTAAAGGCCCGTAGGAATGAATGGGGAGTCAATCCTTATTTGCGATTAGCAATTTGCTAATCGCAAATAAGGATGCGATTTCAAGGGTGCCAGGGGTGTCCAAAGGACACCCTGTAGCACCCCTGAAATGTCAATGTAGACTGACGTTGCGCACACACATGTCCAAAGGACATGTGTGTGTGTAACATACCACTTAGAAAAATGCACTAATGTGCATTTTTCTAAGTTTTCGCTATTTACCACGAAGTCAGACTTCGCGGTAAATAGCAGTAAAGAATTCACAATTTTTCAAAGGTTCATGAATAGCATTTAAGGAATCTCTAATTGAGATTCCTTAAATGCGATCGCAATTTGAGAAATCACAATTATTTGCGATTTTTCAAATTGCGAGTTCATGACCCATTGATGAATTCCAAATGCCATTTTTGCGGGCGCAAACGGCCGAATTTTGCGATTCGCACCGTTTGCACTCGCAAAAATTCTTGATGAATCTTCCTGTAAGTGGTCAAACTCGGCAGCCAATGTAAATACAGGAGATATACAGAGACCATATTCTGTAGCCCATGTAAAGGACAGATATACGTAGGTAGCAGACTCAGCATGCCAATGTAAATGGCAAAGCCCATAGAGGCAACCTCATCAGTTAGCGGGGGACAGCAAACTATTTCTGATCTAAAACCCATGAATTTATATAGAGATGCTAAGGATGTGAAAACTATTAGGAATATGATTACTGAGTAATAACAATCTAGAAATCATAGGTTGACCCATGAAGCCAGTCAATTAGGAGATACATTGATGTAAAACGTGATTCCAATTGACTAGGGCCCAGTGGCGGAGGAGCGTCAAGTCACTGCTCTATGAGCAGTGTAAAGGAAAAACAAAATACGGACTGGAGCGAGGTTAGGGCGGGGGCGGTTGTGCTTCTTTCTGAGGGAGGAGTGTTTGGTGCGCCTACTAAGCATGGGCGAATTTTGCGAATCTCGCGTTCGCGAATTTTGCGGATTTGCGAACTCGCAATCCGCAAAATCCGCGAATTCTCGCGAATTTGCGGATTTTTTTTTTTTGTGTGTTTGCGCGGGTTTCTGCCAGTTCGCGAGGGTTTTGTACAATGTCGCAAATTGCGAACTTACCTGTCGGGTCGCAAGTTTCGCGAACTTGTTGTTTCTACGTGTCCAGCCTGTTTGGGACACTCTTCTTCATCACTGCCACTCTCTGTCACCACTGCCACTCTCTGACTACTCATGCCACCCTCTGGCCCACCCATGCCACCCTCTGTTTCATCACAGCACCCTCTGGTTGTCCAGTCGGTGTACATTATTGTGGCAACGCAAGCACACCTTCCCTGCCTCAAGTGACCTGAATTAATTTGGGGCTGATTAATGTGTCACAGAATATTTTTTTAGCTGGCACCTGCTTCCTTAGTGCTTCCTGATTAGTGAACTTTTGCACTTGCTAAGTGCTTTCATTGTTGCAAAATTAGTTACAACACCTGCCCTGCCCCAACTGACAATAATGAATTAGGGGCTGATTAATGGATTTGAACTGCCAGCCTGGCTCCTGCTTGTCTCCCTTAGCTGTAATTCAGGACCTTTGTGGCATATGTGTAACTATTCTGAGGTTCAGAGCAGGGTCACATAATAGTTGCAACTGGCAACTGAACTCTGGAGGGGCCCCTCAGCAAGCACTACAGGAAATGGCTACTAATGATGAGCCTGAACTTTTGAACCTGGTAAGTAGTTACTTTCAGTTTGCTAAAATCGTATTTCTGCAATTTTGCACTTATTCGCGGGGCGCGAACTCACGCGAACTCACGCGAACAGTGCGAGCAGTGCGAGCAAAATCCGCTGCTCGCGGATTTGCGGATTTTGCGGGAGATTCGCGAATCTCGCGGATTGCGAATTTCCCGAAAATCCGCAAAATCCGCGAGCGAAACGGATTTTCCGCCCATGCCTAGCGCCTACGTGCGCATGACGGTCTGGCCGGCGGACGTGGGCTGGCTAAACTGTCATGCACACTTATCATGTTCTACAGCGGACTGTAATACACATTCTGGATGGAGAACAACCACAAGCTCCTACTCCCTGTCTGAGCACAAGACCAGGGCATGCAGACCAATCACGACGGTGCTGTTATGGTGACAGCAGCATCATGATTGGCTTAGGGTAGTCTGGAAGCATGGGTGCAGCTGGGATCGAGGAAGCGCAGGGTACAGGGTACGGAGGAGAGGAGGCGGCTGGCAAGCGACAAGTAGCAGACAGGTTTTTTTTGTGTTTTTTTTAGCTCTCCCCCGCCACCATTCCCTGCCTGCTGCCACTGCTAAGGGCCTTTGTTGTGTCCAGGACTGCATTATTTCATTAGCTATTTGGGAATGTATTTAATATTTGCATTGGATTTTGATAAAAACAAATCACCTCTTGCCGGGCACGCCACTACCACGGATACATGAACTTGAATCATCACTGTGGTCCAGGCAGCCGATTGAGGCTTGAGAGACAGCGGAACTCCTATGTAACGGTACGACGGAGGACCCCAATATCAAAAACATTGTGAGCCATCTTCTGTATCACCTGACTTACTATCTTGAGGCCGGGATCAGGTTTTAGATGCGTTCTTGCAAAGTGAATGTACCAATTGGTCCTGACAAAAGTGCCTGAACCCCAGATAGAGTCATATTAGGGCACAAACATGTTGACCTCGGAAAGTGAGTATTTTTTCCAAACTTCCTTTCACTTCTCTTTTTTTTTTACTACTATCCACTGGGGGCACCAGAATAAAGCTGATATTCAGCCCACCAGGAGATAGTTTTACTTTCACCATTATATATCTATATATATATATATATATATATATATATATATATATATATATATATATATATATATATATATAGAGAGAGAGAGAGAGAGAGAGAGAGAGAGAGAGAGAGAACTTTGTGTGCGTGCATGTGTGTGCTAGTGGGTGTATGTCTGTGGGTGTAGGATATTTATTTCGAAGAACAGGGGTCCTAAGGAATCAAGATATAACAAAAGATTGCAATATAGACCACAATGAGTACTATATTTTGAAACACGTCCAGCCGGGCGTAAGTTTATTCATAAGATAACATGAAGTTGTTGACCCAAGAGAAGGCCAAAAATGTTTGGCAAGATAGGGTACAGTCCTGTACCTATCCCGAGCGGTTTAAGAGAAGATAAACCAGGAAGAGGGAGATAGAAAAAGGAAAACACTTTTCAGGCAAAACAAGAAGTTTTTTGAGCCAGTAGGTGACTTGTAGTTAAAGAAAATACAGTTACAACAAATTCACCCTACAGTGCCAACAATTTCAAATAACCATATTAAATAATATGCTGCACTGCTTATTGCGTCGACGTTTCGATCCCTAAGGGCTCATAGTACAATGGGATCATCATCAGGACTATTTTTACAGTTATTGCCTGCAATACATAAAGCCTGTAGAAGAAAAAGGGGGGAGATAAAAGACAATTTTTAGGCCTAGGCCCACAACAACGAAAGACCAGACAGTACTTGACAGGGCACAATTAAAAGTTAAAATCGGCCATTATTTGAGCTCGCCGGTTCTTTGCTAGTGTGTTTGTGAATTAGGATAATCCATTTTGTATCGGTGAAAAAGTGCGGAAAAATCGGCGCAGTGACATCGGTGTCATACATCAAGACTTGTGCTGTATCGACAGTGACATTGGGGTCGTTTTTGTTACATTGTCGTGCTTTGTGAATAAAGTGACATAGTGAGTGAAATAGTGCCTAGCAACAGTCACATTTCAGAGTAGGATCGGCTCTTTAGGGGGCCAGGGTTTTCTTCCCTGTGCAGCGTACTGGATTTCAAAGTTGCTGGGAGCTGCCAATTAAAAGTTTAGGCATGCTTTAAGGGTTGCGCAATCAAGGTCGTGTTACGCACCCACGGGAAATGTTTGGCTAGAGTTAATTAACCGCCTTTGTATAAACGGTTGGCAGTGTCAATTGTAAGTAAATATTAAAGCCTTTAGACCATTGGTCATTTTACATTGGGAAAGCATTGGCAGCAAGCAGGAGGCTTACCTACCATATGGTGTGGACTTTGAAAGCCTGGAGATATAAGCCTGTAATGGGCCGTGGTGACGAGGTTCTCTCCGATGGATCCTCGTGGTTGCTGGGGGTTAAATGTAAAGAATAAGTAGCGCGGCTACAATTTAAGGAGTAATACTGATTTTGGTTTTCATTTGGGCTGGCTTACCTAGCTACATGTGTTGTAGCAGGGCGTCAAGGGGTTTGGCGATCTCCGTGTTGGATTCAGACCGTCTTTGTGCTGGGGATAAAAATTACCGTGATAAGGGGTCTGACTTCGTGGGTGGCGGGTTATTACAGCCATCGGTGTTTAAGCTTACCTTGCTTCCCGATTGAAAGCAACGGCGGGTTGGGAGGAGCTCGATTGGCTTCCGTCCCCTTCTTGGTAACAGCGCAAGTCCGCTGTGTGTAGACCCTCTAGGGTCAGGCTTGTGGGGATGGCTGAGATTCGAACACCGTCCAGTGGCTGGGAAATAGAAATTAATAACTGGATCAGGGGTCGGACTCCGTGATTAGCGGAGTGTTAGGAATAACGGCTTTTTAACCAAGGGCTTACCTTGCTTCCAAATGAAAGCAGCGGCGGGTTTGGCGAAGCTCGATCTGCTTCTGCCCCCTTCTCAGTTGCAGCGCGGGTCCGCTGTGTATGGAACCCACGTTGGCCAGGCTTATGGGGTTGGTAGTTGAAATAGAAAAGAGACTTTTTCGGGAAAGTGGCAATGGCAGCCATCTTGAAGTGGTTTAAAAGTCAAGGTTAGTAGCTGCTGTATGGCAGACATCTTGTAATGGAGCAGAAACCAATGCTTATGATTTAGCTACTAATTATATTAAAGTTTAGGGGAGTGATCCAGACATGGGGCATTATAGCATGCAGTGCTGCTAGGAAAGTGTGGTGAATAGAACTAGGCGAGTAGTGCTGACCGACCATGCTTTGCATACATACACATCTGAGTTAATATAATACAAACATCAATATTCAGGTGTTCAGTTCAGCAATGTAGGGCTGCATACAGTTACTTAGAGAAGTGATGTCCAATCCTCTGTTCGATTAAGTCCCTTGTGGATAGAGTCCAGTAGTATTATACATTTGAGCTCTTCTTTGTTCAATAGGTGAGGCATGCTGCCCCCTCTAGGTGGGAGCTTTAATGATTTCAGGATAGTCCAGCGAATGTCATCTTCATTATGGTTGAATTCCTCGAAGTGTTCCACCAGTGGGGCATTCGGTGTGCGGCATCTGATGCGGCTTCTGTGTTGGCAGATCCTGGTTTTGATTTTCTGAGCAGTCTGTCCTACATAATTTTTCTTACATGGACATTGGATCAGATAAATCACGTTGGAGGTGTTACAATTTGTTAATGTATTGCATGTGAAGGTGACATTGTCAAATACAAAACTTTTCCCTTCAATTGTGAAATTACAAACTACACACCCACCGCACTTAGTATGTCCGACTATGGGGGACAGACCCCAAGCGGATTCCAGAGTGGAGGAGTTTGTGGGACTAGGGAGGGCAGCACGAACCAAGTGGTCCTTGAGGTTCCTACTCTTTTTAAATGCAAAGAGTGGGCGTTCCAAGTCTAGGATTCCTGCATTTATTACAGGCCAGTGTTTCAGAATCATTTTTCTTATATTGTTGGAGATAGGAGAGAATGTTGTGACACAAGCTATTTTGTCCTGTTTAGTTTTCTGGTTAGGAACAAGAAGTGTCTCTCGTGGGCGATACCACGCTCTTTTAAGTGCATTTTTAACAATCTTTCCTGGGTATCCCCTACTTTTCAGCTTGTTCGATAAGATGGTGCTTTCACGGAAGTAATCTTCCTTGCGGGAACAATTGCGCCTAATGCGTAAGAATTGGGAGAAAGGTAAGGAGTCCCTCAGAGCCCTAGGATGGTTACTTGAGTATTCTAACAAGGTATTTCTCTCTGTGGGCTTCCTGTAGAGTTTTGTGAACAGCTCACCATCCTGATGTAATATTGTCAGGTCAAGGAAATTAATGGACTCTTTGTCAGAGGTGAGAGTGAATTGGAGACCCAGGCAGTTGTTATTCATCCAGTGTAAGAATTGGGAAAGCACATCGATGTCTAATCTCCATAACATGAAGATTAGACTAGGTAACTAGGTAAGCCAGCCCAAATGAAAACCAAAATCAGTATTACTCCTTAAATTGTAGCCGCGCTACTTATTCTTTACATTTAACCCCCAGCAACCACGAGGATCCATCGGAGAGAACCTCGTCACCACGGCCCATTACAGGCTTATATCTCCAGGCTTTCAAAGTCCACACCATATGGTAGGTAAGCCTCCTGCTTGCTGCCAATGCTTTCCCAATGTAAAATGACCAATGGTCTAAAGGCTTTAATATTTACTTACAATTGACACTGCCAACCGTTTATACAAAGGCGGTTAATTAACTCTAGCCAAACATTTCCCGTGGGTGCGTAACACGACCTTGATTGCGCAACCCTTAAAGCATGCCTAAACTTTTAATTGGCAGCTCCCAGCAACTTTGAAATCCAGTACGCTGCACAGGGAAGAAAACCCTGGCCCCCTAAAGAGCCGATCCTACTCTGAAATGTGACTGTTGCTAGGCACTATTTCACTCACTATGTCACTTTATTCACAAAGCACGACAATGTAACAAAAACGACCCCAATGTCACTGTCGATACAGCACAAGTCTTGATGTATGACACCGATGTCACTGCGCCGATTTTTCCGCACTTTTTCACCGATACAAAATGGATTATCCTAATTCACAAACACACTAGCAAAGAACCGGCGAGCTCAAATAATGGCCGATTTTAACTTTTAATTGTGCCCTGTCAAGTACTGTCTGGTCTTTCGTTGTTGTGGGCCTAGGCCTAAAAATTGTCTTTTATCTCCCCCCTTTTTCTTCTACAGGCTTTATGTATTGCAGGCAATAACTGTAAAAATAGTCCTGATGATGATCCCATTGTACTATGAGCCCTTAGGGATCGAAACGTCGACGCAATAAGCAGTGCAGCATATTATTTAATATGGTTATTTGAAATTGTTGGCACTGTAGGGTGAATTTGTTGTAACTGTATTTTCTTTAACTACAAGTCACCTACTGGCTCAAAAAACTTCTTGTTTTGCCTGAAAAGTGTTTTCCTTTTTCTATCTCCCTCTTCCTGGTTTATCTTCTCTTAAACCGCTCGGGATAGGTACAGGACTGTACCCTATCTTGCCAAACATTTTTGGCCTTCTCTTGGGTCAACAACTTCATGTTATCTTATGAATAAACTTACGCCCGGCTGGACGTGTTTCAAAATATAGTACTCATTGTGGTCTATATTGCAATCTTTTGTTATATCTTGATTCCTTAGGACCCCTGTTCTTCGAAATAAGTTAAGTAACCCACGGTCCGAAGGTCCCCTACTGGGTTCCCTTGTGTCCTAAAAATGTGGGTGTAGGATGGCAAGCAGGTTCCCATAATAATGGCGTTTTAAAATGAACTTCATTGATTCACAGGGACTGAAATAAATCTTTATACTGTATCTGCAAATTGACCGATGTACTACATAACAGGTTTGTGCTGACCTTTCTAAGATGGTGGACACAGGATTTAAACAGGCGATGCGTGTAAGTGGAACATTCCACATATTTGTATTTATTCTTATCCAATTTACAGTTGTCTTTAAGATTAACACAGGATTTAAACAGGTGATGCGTGAAAGTGGAGCATTTTAGTAAGCAATCTGCTCCAGAGGACGTCTGGTCTACAAAGGACAGGGGACTACCTCTAGCTTCAGTTCCAGACCATTAGAGCTCATGTGCCTTGGTCCCCTTCACTGTTATGATTACATTCATAATGTAACCCAATATAGGCTTGTGTAATCACCTAACCCTTCACCTACATTTACCGTACCATTGTACTACATAACTGGTTTGTGCTGACCTTTCTAAGATGGTGGAACCCATCAAGTCAAGTAAGTATTTGAGAGAGTTTTACTTTCACCAATATATATATATATATATATATATATATATATATATATATATATATATATATATATAGAGAAGAGAGAGAGAGAGAGAGAGAGAGAGAGAGAGATAGCCTCTCACCCATATATACTTTGGGGAGTTGTAGCCCACACCAGGCACCAATAGGTGCAGATGGGAGTAGGGAACCCAGTGGTGAAGCATTCCACCCGTGGGTGAGTGAGGGTTCTTGTCCTAAAGAAAGCATTCTCCCTCCCCTTTTGTGTACCAGACGTTCTTTGTGTGTGCTTCACTGTATTTTGAAGATAGTAGTCAGTTCTCTATTACACCAAATCGGTAGTAGGGGGAACACATATGTTTAATTATAATCTGACTATATAAAGAAGTTATCTTATATGCCACGGCACCTTGAGAAGTTATTTTATATGCCACATAACCTTGAGAAGTTATTTTATATGTTACGTCACCTTGTCATTGTGGGTGACACAATGGTGATGTGTGGTTGTCCCGACCATCTTTTTTGTACCTTTTTGGCACTTCACTATGTGGAAAATTCTACAATAAACAATATATTTTTGTACGTTTTGGCCATTCTATTGTAAGTGACTCGTTTTTTGGCTGGGCTTGAAAAACCCAATTCGGGAGACGGTATAATGTACTTTGGCGATGTGTTTTTGGAGCATAGCTACTGTAAAAGAGGTGAGACACAGACCAGGCACTAGCCGGGCTGGGAAATGACACTGTATGCTTGATGACAGGCCCCAGAGTGGGTGTGAAAGTCCTGTCCTTCGATAAGAGAGGCATAGGGTTGTCCTAAGTCCTTGAACACACTCGCTTTACAAATTAGCCTCTTTGCTCAGAGCGCTTTGAAACACCTAACTTCTAAAATCAATTTTCTGTCTGACTCATTTCGGTTCAAAAAGCAGATGTGTTATTGGGGACTTTGTGCGATTCAGTGTATAAGTAAGTGAATTCACAGAATGGCAGCCTCTAGGCTAACTAGTCAAAGCAGAACTTAATGTCCAAGGCAATCTAGAGCAATGGCCACAGCCTGTAAAATGAAATTATGCCTTCTTCAGAAGTGTCACCTATCTTTAAAAAGTACGTCAAGAACTGTGCATTGTTTGTTGGCCAGGGGTAAGTGAAGCAAAAGCAGATAGTGGAGAAGTGCAGACCAACACAAAGGCAGCTTTATCAACTTTAGTGACAGCATTTAGAGGTGATCTCCCAGCTAAGCTGCTAAGCTTGTAATCAAGATACGTGTTCTATTCAAATGTATGCAAAGTTATAATTCCAATCTTTGCAATGGTTTATGGAAAACTGAATATTTTGTAAAGTTTTTTGTAGCAATGTATTTCCCATACATATCCTAGATTGGTTGTATTCTGAAAAGGTATGTATAAAAATATATATTTTGAACACTAATGTTAGATTTTTATATTGCTCCAAAGGTACCACAGCTTATATCTTAAGACATACCTATTACATTCTTGGAATTCTATATCTGGTGGACTACTGGGACATAAAGTTAGCCAACCAAACAGGTTTGGTAAACCATGCATTTTTCAATGACTTTAACTTTAAAACTGCTCACTTTGTTCTGCTGCTGAAATCTCCCAAAGAGTTAAAAGGTCTTAACATTCAAGTCCACTGAGGAAATCCCTAATGGTGACCCTCCCAAAGTCCTAACCCCTTATTAGATTTTAACGGGCCCTGGGTGTAACGAGGCTCCTGGGTCTAATATCTCAAGCTCAACCAGTCACACTCAAGAAATTTCAGTTCACGTGGGCAATTGGACTACTTAATTGCCTTGTTGAACAGACTTGGTGCCATAGGATCTTTAAATGGCTATACCTTTTTGTGGAAAATCCGCCCTTTCTGTGTGGTCACCCTGGATTTTTCACCTTTTCCAGAACCGATTTCCTGGCTTTAGGACTCTGTACGCTTTACTACAGCAAAACAGTAGTACAGGGCTGTCCTTCTAAATCATGTACTGTACATTGGAACTCTATTTAGCCTAGTTAACTTTCCAATATGCTCACTGTAAATAATGCCTTAATTGCAACAGTAGCATGGAAAGATATGTGTTATATGTGGGCGGCAGTGTGTATTTACACTACCCACATATATGACAACAAAACAAATTATGCCAGGAGCACCACTAGCTCTTGCTGGGCTGCAGTTTAAATGCACTGCAGTGGCATATGGCAAGAAAGAATGCCTTTGCCATTTAGGCAATGCCTATCTTAAATATTCATATGCCCCCTAAAATAACCTAGTATGCCCGCAGTAAAGGGTGCAAATGTATAAAAATAGAGCTCAATACATATTGAGGTTTTGTTCCCTCACAGTGAAATGCATTCCACAACCTATTTTACTATGCAGGCTATGTTAGCTTTTTTTAGTCTGGGGGGATTAAAATCTTTATTTACCACCTGCGCTTAGGAATGGGCTGGTTACACGCCTCAAAGTTATTTCCTGCTTAGTTTTTTTATATGACTTAATGGTGAAGTCAAATTTCTGATGCCTTAAGCACAAAAGTAACTTTGCAAAAATGCACTTTAGGCTACCTGAGCAAGACTAGCTTAAAACCAGTTCTGCCACTCATCACACCTACAGAGCTAGAATACACATCCTTGACTGGGAGAGTTGATGACTCTGACTCCAAGGACAATGGCTTGCCCCTGGACCCAGGAAAAGCAATTGAGTGTTAACTGCTAACTACTTCGCATGGATTAGCTATTGGACAGTGAACATGAACAGTTGGCAGAAAAAGGTGCAGCTTGGCACGTTTTTGACTTAGAGATGGCAAGAATCTCTTCTTCTATTCACACCAGGACCCTTCTAGACAGTTAGGATCCAGTCACAGTAGGAGGCAAAACTGTTTTGACACTGTCAGGCCAGAGAGTGGCCAAGAAGGTAAAAACAGCCCTGCCTGGGTGTTAGACTCGGCTTCCTGGGCACCAGGGCACTCAGGGGTAACTGTGCTCCAATCGCATCAACTGGAGTGTTCCCCCACTGGTGTCCTGGGGCCTCAGTACTAGTGGACCCAAAACTGGATAACCAAGTACTCCTCTCCAGCACTTGACTCTCTCAGGGTAGCGAGACAGAGCAGTCCAAGGCTTACTCAAGGAGGTGAGGTGGGGTTAGACTTTCAGAATACAGTGTAAACCGTACCACCAGCTGATAAACTCAATGTCCAGTCAGGGCTTTACTTTTTATAAAAGAAAAGTACTTTAACCCCTTCCATGCTCATGACGAGCTCAGCTCGTCATGAGGCACGGTTGAGCTGTGCTGATGATGAGCTGAGTTCGTCATGATCAATGGACTTTCAAAGCCTCTCAGCATAGGAGGGGAAAACCATTAGCAGCCAAGGTGTTAATACACACAAAATAATTATACTACACATATAACTAGGATAAACAGTGAAAACCAGATGTCTTTACAACCCTCTGGGACAGAGTTCTGACCCCAAACAGTATTATAGCGCCTAGACGCCAAGCACTAGAAAAACACAGTTAACATGAAAACACACAATAAGCATTGCATATTACAGACCATGTTACACAGGGCTGCTCTCGTTCACTAGAGCCTTGATACCAATCTTTGAATTGAAAGGATATAGTTTCAGCATATGATGTGAAGTCAAATGTTCTGGATCAGCCCCATAACCCCCACGCAAAGCAACAGAAGTGCCCTCCTGTCGTGAGTGAGGACACTGCTCTAGCGGTGTCAGGGATCTGACCACAGGTGCCTGATATCTTGGCACAGTTTACTGCAGTCCCACTAGTCCAGTAGCCACTGGCTAGCTGTAGGAGGGTAGTGGCTGGACAGAGTGCCAGTTCTCCCTGATACCCTTAGATATCACAAAAAGAAAGGTGGGTGCCTGTATCACTGGCCTCTATTCCCAGCTACTGCTTGTACAGGCTCCCACAGCGCAAGGGAGGAGTTTAGAGGGGACTTGATCATACCTTCAAAGACTAGAACCAAACTTCCTCCTCTCTGGCTCTCTTGATGTGCTGCAAGCTTCCTTCCACCAGCTTTTCTTGATGTGCCGCAAGCTTCCTTCCCACACCAAATTCTTTGATGTGCTGTAAGCTTCCTTTCCACACCTTGGCCAGCTGTCTGTAATTTCTTTGGTCACAAGCGCACGCTCCCCCAAGCCTCACAAAAAACAGCTGGTCTTTTCCCATGCTGCTGATGCCTTAGTTCCAGACGCAGTGAACAGAATCTTATCTCCTGCCTTCACACTGCGGGTCGCGCCTGGCTATCTTCAGACGGACCTGGTGTGGCCGCCTCTTCAGTCATAGACCAGTATTGAACAACAGCTGACCACTCAGGCCAGACTTTTATCACCTTTGATTGATAGGCTCATCCAATCAGAGGGTCGGATACTTTTGCATCCTGAATACACCTCCAATCACAGCCCATTCATGGCGTGTTCAATGCATGGGTAAAGCATGCACAAGTTCCCTTCCTGGTATCAGGCTGTGCAACTCCCTAAAGAGGAATTTTAATTAACTCTAGCCCAGGAGGCCCTGACCAGTGGGGGAGAGTACTCTTCGCAGAGTTAGTGCAGCTAAACCCAGATAAGAGCTGAGTGTCTACCCCAGCCCACCAGGCATTTCCAAGGAGGGGCACGGGGGTGCTGGGATGTCCAGCAGAACAGCTCACATGTCTCACACTGGCTCAAATCACCATTCTTCCCCAGTACACCCAATGGCTCTCAAACACACACAAGTAGACAAAGGCAACAGGCCCACATGCATGACAAACTGCACAGATCTGGTCTGGAGGGTGCCTAGGGACTCATCCCTCCTGACTATAGATTTATTGCTGCCACCACTGTCAGTATACCACAGCCTTAATAGAGAGGGCAATAGCCACTCTCTGAAAAATAGGGTGCACTAGGCATGCCCCCTCGACCTCAGAGCCAAGCTCTAGGGTCTCAATCCATGTAAACAGAGAGACCCTCAGTGGACATGTATGATTGTCATGCTCACTGAGGTAGGGATCTAGAAACCATACAGTAGCTTTTGAGTGACTTGCCTAGAGATTAGCATAAGGCAGGGGAAGCACTCTCTCCACAGACATGCAGGAGACTTCCCGTCCTACACTGGGGCAGCTGGGTCACACAATTTTTAAACATGGGCTCCTGGGTAATTTGACAGTAATGTGTATATAAGTGAGAGGTACCCCTTAAAAACTCAAGGGAAATGAGGTTGTCAAACCAATTAAAAAGTAAATCCTCTTGAGAGTATCATAGGAATTAAATAACGCATAGCCTGAAAATTCACATTAGCATTAAGTCTATTACAAACACACATGTATATAGTAAAAATCATTTATTGAACATAAATAGTTAAAAACAATTCATAATACTGTTGAACATATCCTGGTTCCTAAATTCATTAAAAAACTAGATAATTTACACAAACAACTATGACCCGCACAATTGAAAAGACAGACAAACTGTAAAACATAAAAATTGTAAAATACAATTTGTACATTCGTGGCTCCCAGATGCTAACACCTATTTTTTATCGTTATAGTATTCGTATATAAACATTGGTGATGGAGACTTGAATTTTACTGGAAGTGCGTCGACGCGTTTCGGTGGTACGAACTGATTAATTCCACCTTTTTCAAGACTTTTCTTAGTTGTCTGTCATGGCAGGGGGTCTGATACAACACCCCTTAAGTAATGATGAAGGTGAGTGGATTTCGTCATCGTCGCCGCCTTCGACACTATCTTCGTCGTCATTACCGTCGACGTAGAAGATGTAAACACCATCGTCGACGAGCAGGAAACAGGTACCTTAAACGGCGACGAAGATATCAATGCCGCCGTCGACGATGTTGCCGTCGACGGTCCCGTCGACGAAGCCATACCTGAACTCAAGTCCTTTCTGGAAGCCGTCGTCGACGTACCAGCTATTTTCGTCGTCGACGGACGTGGTTTTTTGTCAGATCTTCCATCCTGAGGGACAGCAAAAGGTTTCTTACCTCCCTTTTCCTTTTCAGATGATGGAGAAGTTACAGATACACTTTTCATCACCTTCTTTGCTGTCTGTGCCTCATCAGTCTGTCCCAGCCTCTCCTTTACGCCTCAGTGAGGAGATTTTATGGGACTAGCCCTTTCAGACCTATCAGAGGTCTTTTGTAAGGCTTTCACAGGGAGCTCCATAGATGCTGAAGGGGATGACCTACCCCTTTTCTTGGATCTTCTGGAGGACGCAGCTGAGGAAGAATCCTCACTGTCAGATGACAAAACCTCCTTACGTGATTTCATTTTCTGGAGTCAAGTCAGCAAACGGCCTTCCCTGTCTCTCAAGGTCTTTGTAGAGGATGTCCTGCAGATTTTACAATCTGTGGCCTTGTTGTCCGGGTACAAGCAGTAGATACAGTCCTCATGCTTGTCCTCCACAAACAGCCTCTTCTTAGAACAAGTAGCACACACTCTAAATAAAGCCTTCTTCTCCTTGTCAGACATATTAAAGTTTAAGAAATGGAAAAGAATCCAATCTGAAGAGAAATCTGAGCAGAGCTCAGTGAAGACTCCCTAGCACAACGTGCGGTAGACAAATTTGAGGCTCTGAGGCTCTCTCAGGAGGGTTCTAAGGGGTGAGTCTGTTCTGATTGGTTGTTGCAGAATTTTTGGTCTCTTTTACAAAAAGAGGTGGGCAAGCTACAAAATGAGATGAGGCCTAGGCCTAGTTTTCTCTTTTGTACTTACTGTTATGGTATTTTTTTTTATTTACCGAGGCTCCCAACTGACGACGGGGGAATGATACAAAGCATGGGAATCTATGAAAGTTCCAATACTGGGGCAATCCTTCTGTCACTCTGGGCTGGAACTGCTCTCCAAGTGTCAATTGACTGACCCCCTGTTTTCCTGTTTCAGAGACACAAAAAGTAGAAGGACTCCTGACTCCAAGAGGGCCCAGAGGACTAGACCCTGCTGGCGGCTTGGCTTGAGAGAGAGCTGGTGTGAGAACTAGACTAACCAGAAGAAGCTTTACCAGGAATTTGGGATTAAGTTTGAAGGTAAAACCATTGACTGGGGCATCCTACTTGGAGTATCTGATGCCCACTCCATCACAGTCAGTTTAATATTCTACCTAGGTCCTTGTCAACCGCAAGTTGTTTTTCCGTAGTGCTTGACTTTATCTAGTGTTTTTTTTCCCATAACACGTTAAACATTTATATCTCTGGTTCCTTTAACTTATTCTAATGTTCTTGACATCTTTCTGCTCATTAAGATTTTCACTGTTTTAAAATTGGTTTGGAGATTTTATTATGCTGTGTTCATTACTTTAAAATTGTTAATACTGCTTGAACTTAGCAAACATTTCTCTGGTGATTGTCTGCTGTTTATGCTATAGCTACCAGGGGTTAAGCAGAGATTCTCTCAGAACTGTGTTTTGACCAACAAAAATTGGTTTACTTATAGTGGTCAAGAAACTCCAATTCTTCTGTACACAGGGAGACTTTGGTTATCTATTTCTTGAGCTAAGTGTCTTCACAAGTTTTAGGGAAATGTATAGTGTTTTATAGTGCTAGTCTTCCAGGGTCAATTGTCTTAAGGAAGAGTCCCTCTCAAGGATGGAAGGACTGAAGAGGTGCTGCAACACCCAAGAGGCACTGTAATTAAAGTAAGGATGGGCTAAAAGTAAACAAGGGACCTTGTTGACCTTCCAAATAAGTTCATAAGTCAGGAACAAAAGTGGCAACCAGTTAGCTGGGCAGTCCACACTGTGCATAGTCTGGGGATCCCCATAGGCCCATTCAGGGTCACTGCCCTAATAGTGAGTCCTGGGGTGGGGACATATTAGTAACAAACATAACATCTTATATACAGTTTCATATTACACTTTCCATACACAGTGTACCTATTACCACCCTTTTTATGTACTCAATGTATCAACCTTGTTAGGCTGAAAGGCTGATTTGGCACAGCAAGACTTTCAGCCAGTGACCTTTAGAACAACTCATGTGTCAGTGCCGACTCTGAACTTACTGAGTCATTTTAACAGCTGAATTGCTGTTCAACAGCAATATGACTAATTTATTATTACCTTTTAATGTGGAACACAAGTAACAAGCATTGGTATTGGCATCTTGAGGACCTATTCACTAAGTCAAAGCTTTTTTCCAATTCTGTGCAGCATCAAAAAACAAAAATGATTTAAAAAAAAGCAGAAATAACATGGCTGCTGTTGCTGGTAAAGTCAATCTGTGAGTGTGTATGCGTTATGACATATGCGCATGCATGTATCACCACTCATCCGTCCACCTACAATGAAGCTGGTGCCATTTTCATTTTTCAATTGACCAATCTAAGATGGCAGACGCGAACAGCAGCAAATTGCAGCGTTCAAGCCAGACAATAAAAGTAACTTTAAAAAACATGTAAATGAGCGCAAAGCACAGGGTAACAATGGAGCAGAGGTGTGGTGAAGCAATGGGGAGTGGGGTGGGGATAAAATAAAAACAATAAATCAGGGTGGCGAGGAGAGGAAAAGTAGCATGCGAGTGAGAGAACAAATGGAGAGCGGCCGACGGGGGGTTTGACAGGGGGTAGAAGCAAACAAGGGATAGACCTAGACAACACATACACTCGTATGGAGTGCATAACTAAAATGAATAAAAGAGGTTCCCTAAAAGTGAGCAGTGGAAGGATAGAAGTTAGCCAATCAAAAGGATGGCAACAAAACTATGCTCTAGGAAGCGACTAACATAAGAAGAGAAAGAACACCATAAAATAGGATAGGAGGCAAGCAAATGACAGTGACAACAAAGTAAACCAATGCAAGCAGTAGGGGACTCTAACACTAATGCAAGTTCTATGTATAGCTCACAAAAGATCTTTCACAAACCTGACAGCTAAAGGCTGTCTGGCAAGTGAGACCCTAAAATGACTGACTCATCACATCTGCAAAAAGGACTATTATATAGAGCTACAACTAAAACAAGACCTCCTTATTGTGAAAACATATAATAGATTTCAAAATCTGCTATAAGAGTAAGTCACTTAATCACCGTTTGTATAATTAATAGGAGTTGAGCCTCTTTTTGTAGGTTAGATGAGAGTATTTGTGCCGGTAAAATGTATAATTTAACATGAGAGATTTTGATGATGAGTTCCAAGCAGTTGCAGTTGACATCTTGGGACTACAAAAATAGATTATATTGTTATTATTAACAATGCAGTTGTGCAGTGGGTGTAAATGAGACAAACACAATCATAACTTTACTTCCAATGCTTACCCTAACCCCCTTGCTTGAACAGCATTGACTTAGCGGTGTTGTAGAAGCAGTTGATTCAGTGTAGTGGTAAGTGTCTATATGGTGTTATCTGTATGAGTGTATGTCCTTATATATTTATTTTTTGGGTATATTTTTATTGAGAAGTACATGTCAGTTTATAAACAATACATTAAAACTGAGTATAAATTATGGCCATACAATCATTTACTATGAAATGTTAACTTCTCAGATTTCAAAAGATAAAAAAGATAACACAGATATCAAAAGATACAATAGTTGATGTACTCATAGAACCTGGATAGGGAGAAATAGGAAAGGTGGACTAGGGAGGAGATGACAAACATAGTATACAATATGTAGTTAACCATGTATTATAGGTAGTTGGAAGATAGTAACGATAACATCATACAAATATAATATTTCAAGTGAAGATATTTCCAGTGGTTTTGATGTATTGGGGTGCCTGGCGAGGTTCAAATCCTAATTAACTGTGTTTAATCCTGTCCAATTTTTGGGTGTCTCTATCCTACATCTTATTATCCCTCATTTTCTCAGGGGTGCTTCTCGTTGGAACCTGTACTTAAAACAGTCCTTATTTGGAAAAATGGCTGTAATGCACGAGATTCACCAGGGGTAGAGGAGAAATGGACAGTGCTTGCCAGGGCAACAATAACAGCAAAGCACTTAATCCAGCCGTGTTCACCGTATTCTCGTGACACGGTGTGGGCTTTAATAGGATGAGAGTGCTAATGCCTCGCTAGAACACTTCCAGGGCTCTAATCTCCCAGGACTGCTGGGACAAACTTGGACAAATTCCATATTGGAACAAAGGTTTTATCACATCAGCACGAGCAACGGGTTGTGCTCTCACATGATTGGCATCAAATTAAAAGAATTAAAATAAAATTCTTGCATGGTTCACTTGGCTGCACGGGTGTGATTTCTGAGATTCCTGTTCTGCCTGGCAGTGCCCGTCGCCTGTTCCCTACCAGTGCCTCCTTGCTGCAGTGATATGCCTGCAGGCAGGATGGCCTCACGTCATCAATGCTGCGCATGGCTATGCAGGGTGAGCAAAGCCTCCGCAAGTAAGCTTAGTCAAAATTGTTCCATTAGGCAGGAAGTTTGTAGACACTTCCCATCTGCTTCCTCTGTCAGAGAGTGCTTCCGCTGATGTGCATGCATGGTGCAGTGCGCACACATTTTTTATATTTGTATATAAATTAATGCTATGTAATAGTAGAGCGGGAGCCGCCATTCTCGGCATTCAGAGTTGAGAAACATAACCATTTACAGTTCTTCTTGTATGTAAAGGGTTGTCGAGGGAGCAGCTGGAAATGTTGCTTGAAGTAGAATAATACACGGACTCCATTAGAATGTGACCTCAACCAGAGAACGGATTGTTAATAACTACTTTTTTTTAGGCAAATTATTTTATAGCGCAAGCCTGGCCCAGTAGCATTGAAATGCTTTAGAAGACAACCAGAAAATATTACACATTTTCTATCAGGCACAGGGGAATTAAGTGATTTTCTCTAACTGGAGCACTCCCAGACAATCAATTCCATCCCTTTTACCCTTCCAATATGGTAACCTAGGTAAATACATCATAGAATTAATTAAAGTCGCTGAAATCATTTCAGGTTTGATAGACTGCGACCAAACAACAAAGAGCCAATCAACACTGATGGAGTCTTGTACGTGCTATTAGACTTACATGCAAGCCTGCCAAGACCTCTGAACTTTGCCAGTGCGTTTCTGAGCTGGTAGTAGTATGCACCTGCTTGTTTTTGGCTGCACAATGGCTCAACTTTTTCCTGGGCACACTGCTTTGACCACGACCTAGGTGGTCATGGGCTGTCGCGCAACTCAGCAGAATCAGTTCTCATTCTGCTGGCTAACTTGTACTTCGCATGCCTAGTTCCCTGAGGGGCAGTACAAATTTAATCTGAGCATTAAAACAAATAAGAAAGGGGTGGTATTATAAAATATGGAGTACCTCAATAACCATCTTGAGTGCTGATCCTGACCCACTGTGTTATGGCATTGCCCATTATAGAAGGAGTTTCGGACTATCAATCAATCAATCAAGCAGGGTTTGCTAAGCGCAACAACTCACCCAAAAGGGTCTCAAGGCGCTTTTGGGGGGGGGGGTGGTGTGCAGCTCCTGGATGATCATGGCGATTCGTCGAAGAACCAAGTGTTGAGGTCCTTCAAGAACTTGGAGAGTGTTGGTGTCTATCAGAGGTGGAGAGGGAGGGTGTTTCATGCCTTGGCCTCGAGGAAGGAAAAGGAACAGCCTCCTGGTCTAATCTTTTTGATGTGTGGCACCGTAGCAAGGGAGAGCTGGGCTGAGCGGAGGGATCTTAGGAAGGCGTGGAACGAGAATTGGTGGTCCATGTAGGCAGGTCCGGTGTTGTGGAGGTCTTTGTGGGTGTGGGTGAGAAGCTTGAAGGTGATTCTCTTCAAAGGGGAGCCAGTGTAGTGTCTGCAGGGGTTTGGTGATGTGGCAGTGGCACTGTGGGTTGAAGACTAGTCTGGCGGAGACGCTCCTACCCTCCATACTCTTCAACCATGAACACGCCTCCCCCCTTCTCAAACATCCCCGTCATATTGGGGACTAGTCGTATTCCCCTTTTACCTGTCTCACCTAGACCCCCTCCTCTTCTCACCTCCATACATGCCCTCCCTTCTCCCAAACCCACTACCAAACCCCTCACCTGCATGCTTGTTAACTGCCGCTCCGCTGCCGACATGCCATAGAAATCTCTGAAACCATCCTTAGCGAATCCATCGACATTGCGTTCCTTACAGAATCCTGGCTTAATGACCACTCTACAAGCATTCTTGACATACTCTCACCCCATCATTAGGAAAGATAGACCCATCCGAAAAGGCGGTGGTGTAGCTATCATCTTTAAAGACGAATTATAGCTCTCCCTTATCAATAACGCCGAATATGCCTCCTTTGAATACCTCGTAGCCGAACTCAAAATACAGGGTTCCCCCCCCCCCCATCCGCCTTCACAATTTATATAATCCCAATCCTCAATCTCCAAATCTAAAAACATCTTCCTGGGAGACTTTAATCTCCATTGGAATGATACTAAAGATCCCTCAATCTCCCTCCTCTCTGACCTTCTCGAAATTAATGACCTCAAACAAATCTGTCAGTCGCCAACCCATTCCAAAGGAGCCACCCTTGACGCTATCATAACCAGCAAAGATCTAGCCCTCCTATCTAACATCATTCCCATTGACTGGTCCGACCATCACCTTATCCTGTTCACCATAACCACCTCTGCCTCCCCCCCTCCTTCCAAAACTATTAAACCCATTAAACTGATCCGAAATCTCAGTCTTATCCCTCCCGATTTACTTGAATCCAAACTTCATGCCCAGCTTCTCGCTATCCCACCCTCCCTTAACATGAATGAACTAACCGAACAATATAACAAAGCTGTCACTGCTACCCTTGACCTTCTCACCCCTCTCAAACTCAAAAATCAAAGAAATATCCCCTCCAAATCATGGTTTAACACAGACCTAAATAATGAAAGACGTAGACTCAGACTGACTGAAAGATTATGGAGACAGCACCCCTCTCCCTCTAACCTGACCTGCCTCAGACTTGCTAGATCATCCTATAAAAAACACATCTTTAGACAAAAAACTTCCTTCTTTAGATCACAACTAGATCGAGCTCAGAATAGGCCAAGAGAACTATTCAACATTGTGCGCCAATCAAACTGCTTCCGCCCCCCCGTCCCACTGGCCTCCACGACTAGATGTGAAGAAATAGCTCTCTTTTTTTCAGACAAAATTAAACTTATTGAGCAATCCTTCCTCTCTACTGTGATCCCTCCCACCAATCCGAACATCTCTCTTAATATCCCACCCTCCACCATAACTCCCCCTACAACCACTGCTGCCCTTCTATACTCTGATCTCCCTCACCGCCCCTTGCCCTCCAATTTCCTTGACTCCAATCATCCTAACTCTCTTACTAAAAATAATGCCACGTGGCTTCACTTCCAGCCAGTCACTGAAAGAGATGTCTTTAACATCATCTCCAAACTCAAGCCCTCCTCCCACACCAAAGACCCTCTCCCCTCCAAACTTGTCCAAAACCTCAAACACATCATCACCCCTTCCTGGACCTCCATTATCAACAGCTCCCTTGCCACCGGCTGTGTCCCCACTTCATTGCAACTAGGCCAAATCACCCCCATTATCAAAAACCCTTTAGCAGACCCAAACGACCTCAATAACCTTCGTCCCATCTGCAACCTTCCCCTTCTTTCGAAAGCCCTGGAAAAATGTGTCCTTCTCCAACTAGATAGATACATTGAACACTTCAACTTACTAGACCCCTTCCAATCTGGCTTTAGGAAAGGATGCAGCACTGAAACCGCCATGCTAAACATTGTTGACGACATCCACCACTCACTTGACAATGGTGAATCTAGCCTGCTGATCCTCCTTGATCTCTCTGCAGCGTTTGATACTGTTAACCACTCTGCTCTACTAAATGTTCTTAGAGATCGATTCGGCCTGAATGGTATGACACACAAATGGTTTGTCTCATACCTACAACACCGTTCTCAACAAATCAAAATCCAAAATTGCCTATCTAACCCTACCTCCATCTCCTTAGGAGTTCCGCAAGGATCCATCCTCTCTCCCACTCTCTTTAACCTTTTAATGGAACCCCTCACACTCATTCTCAAACAAGCCGGGATTAACTACCATCTCTATGCTGACGACACCCAACTCTATTATAAGATTAAAACTCATGCTGACGTCCTTCAACTCAACAACACTCTCATCAAGATCCAATCCTGGTTCCACAGTAACCACCTCAAACTCAACCCTAAAAAAACTGAAATGATTCTTTTTTCCCCTAAAAATAGCCAGCTCCCCATTCAGAAGTGGATCTCTGACCTTAACGCCCTCAACTGCTCCTTATCTTTATCCTCCTCAGTCAAATCTCTAGGGATCTCCCTTGACAACCTCCTAACCCTCAAGGTACACATTAATAATTCTGCCATGGGTGCCCTCTTCACTCTCCGCCACCTTAAGAAAATCAAGCCCTTCATCCCGATCGATGATTTCAAACTAGCAGTCCAATCCCTTGTTCTTTCTCGCATCGACTATGGCAATGCCATTCTCACCGGAATTCCCAAGATCCACCTAGCACCTCTTAAATCTGTGTTTAACTTTGCAGCTCGGCTTACCGCAGACTGCAAGCGACTCGACCACATATTCCCTGCCCTTAAAACCCTTAAATGGCTCCCCATTGAAGGTAGATCCATTTACAAAACAGCCTGCATTACACACAAAATTCTCCATCAGAATACACCGACCTACCTCGCTAGCAAACTCACTAAAGCCGGTTGCTCCCATTCCTTGAGAAGTACTAACACCCTCCTTCTTATCCCCCTTTCTAAAAAAGAAAACCACCCAATCTCGATCCTTTTCTGGCAACGCTCCTTGCATTTGGAATGCCCTTCCAACTGACCTTCGCTGCAACCCTTCCTACTCCAGTTTCAAAAAAGAACTCAAACTACATCTCCTCAATAAATACTGGGGACCCTAATCCATATCTGTTCTCTTCCACTGACTACATCTGTCCGACCCTAGATGCATTCGCCCTCCCTTGTTTTTAGCCTTACTCGCCCTTTCTCCTCGTCACTTCCCCCTCCCTGTTTACCACCTTCACTCCTCCTTACTCCCCCCCTTCCCTTGTCCACCCTCAGCCCACATCCCCTTCAACCCCCCCTCATTTCTGCCCCTCCCGCTTCTCTTCCTTACCAACCTAACGGACCACTAACCTCCCTATCCTGACCCTACAATTTTCCAGCTTTTGGTTTTTTTTTTTCTCAATTTGTGCCTTTTGATATTTTTGATTTATCACATCTTACACTTTTTGTTGTGCTTATTTCCCCTATTTATCTTTTTGAAACCTGTCAGGCGCAGACTTTTATGTTGTTTATATACATTGATGCTATGTGTGTCCCCTGTCTTATTGACCTTTCTTGTCTCTAAAATGTAAAGCGCTCTGATACCCCCGGGTCCAGCCAGCGCTATATAAAACCTCTAAAATAAAATAAAATAAATAAATTCTGGAGTTTGTGGGTGAGGTTTTTGTTGATCCTGGGGTAGAGTGTGTTGCCGTAGTCTAGTCTGCTGCTGATGATGGCGTGGGTGACGTTTTCCTGTGTTCGAGGGGAATCCAGTTGAATTTCTTTCGTAGGAAACAGAGAGTGTGGAAACAGGAGGAAGTGACAGCGTTGATTTGTCGGTCCATTTTGAGTTTGGAGTCCAGGATGATTCCAAGGTTGTGTGCATGGTTAGTGGGGGGAGGTTGGGTTACCGAGGGTAGGGGCCACCAGGTGTCGTTCCAGGTGTCGGGGTGTGGGCCCATGATGAGTACTTAGGTTTTGCCCATTCTAAGCCAGCTGTTCTTCATTCACCTGATGACTACTTACATTCCTTCTTTAAAGTTGTGTTGGAGATGTTGGGTCAGTTGGATAGGGAGAGTATGAGTTGGGTGTCGTCTGCATACGAAACGATGTTGAGTCATGGGATCTGACGATGGGTGTGAGCAGGGCCATGTAGACATTGAACAGGGTTGGGCTGACGGAGGATCCTTGGGGAACTCCGCAGGTGGTCGATGTGGGATCCGAGAGGAAGGGTGGGAGTCCGACCCGCTGCATTCTATCGTAGAAGAATAAGCGGATCCAGTCGAGGGTCTTGTTTCGGATTCCTGCATCGTGGAGTCTGTGGGCTAGGGTGCGGTGTGAGATTGTGTTGAAGGCTGCGGAGAGGTCCAAGAGGATAAGGGCCACAGTCTCTCCTCTGTCGAGGAGGGAGCAGAGCTCGTCTGTCGCGGCGAGAATGGCGGTTTTAGTGCTGTGGTGTTTTCCTGAAACATGATTGGGAGGAGTTGAGGATGTTGTTTTCTTCTATGAAGGAGGCGAGCTGACTGCTCACAACTTTTTCAATGACATACGCCGGGTACGGGAGTAAGGAGATCGGTCTGAAGTTCTTGAGGTTGTGGGGTCCGAGGGTTTTTTCAGGAGAGGTTTCCAGTCATCTGGGAATGAGGTGGTCTTGAATGAGCGGTTGATGATTTGTCAAAGCTCGGGCGATGATGTCTGCAATTCTGTGGTAGATGTGGTGGGGGCAGGTATCTGTGGGGGCCCTGGCGTGGGTTGACTTCATAGTCTTCAGGATGTCTTCAGTGGTGAGGGCAGTTCAGCTGTCAAGTGTCGGCTGCGTGGTGTAGGGAACGGTGGGAGTAAGTTCCGTATGTAGGTTGTCATCGTCAAAATTGTCATAGATGGTCTTGATTTTGTGATGGAAGAAGACGCTGAGTCTGCTGCAGAGGTCCTGGGAGGGTGGGATGTCGGTGGTCTCACTGTTGGGTTGGGCAAACTCTTTGATGGTGCTGAAGAGTTACTTGCTGTTGTGAATGTGGGGGGAGATTCTGTCCTGGAGTGCTTTCTTCCTTGAGGACCTGATAAGATTGTGGTGGGCGTGGTGGCTGCTTTGAAGTTGTCGAGGACTGAGTGGTTTTAGAGTTCCTCCATAACTTTTCGAGGCATCTGCAGGTTTGTCTGGATTCTAGGAGTTCGGTGGAGAACCAGCTGGCTCTCTTGATGTGTGGGTTGTAAGCTTTCTTGAGGGGGGATGGTGTTGGTGCAGTCGGTGATCCAGTAGTGTAGGGTACGGGTGGCGGCGGTTGGAGCGGAGCTGCGGAGGGGGGCTGTGAGCAGGTCATCTGAGATCTTGTTCCAATATCTGCGCTGGAGTGGCCGTTTGTGGGTGATGTTTGTTTTGAAGGTGAAGTGGACGCAGCCGATGGTCCGTCCATGGGAGTTCAGAGTTGTGGCTGAAGGTGATGGAGTTTACTGCTGTGAAGATGGGGTCAAGGGTGTGTACTGCTGAGTGTGTGGGTTCTTGTATGATCTCTTTGAGTCCGATGTTGAGGAAGTTGTCCCGGAGGGAGTTGAAGTTGGGGTCTTGGAGGTTGTAGAGGTGGAAGTTAAGGTATCCCAGCAAGTTGTAGTCGGTGGAGGGGATGATGTCGGTGATGGAGTCAGAGAAAGGTGCGTGGGGTGCGGGGGGTCTGTAGATGAGGGTGCCTCAGAGGGTGGTGGTCGGGTTGGTCTGTATCTAGAACTGGAGGTGTCCCATCAGGTCTGTGGGCTCGTCGGTGTAGGTGCTCAGTCAGATGTTGGGCTTGTGGGCGATGGCGATGCCTCCTCCGGGGTGATCGGGGCAGTCCGTCTGGATGATTTTGTAGCCTTCGGGGATGGCGACCGTGATGTCAGGTCCTGAGGCGGTGTTTGTCCAGGTTTCTGTAAGGAAGGGGACATCGGGTGGGAGCTGTCGAGGAGATCCCAGATTTCCGCTGCATGTCTGTGGAGGGAGCGGACATTGAGGAGGATGAGTTTCAATGTTTGGGGTGCAGTGGAGTTGTTGCTGGAGGGTGGAGGTGGGTCCTGGGTCTCGGCAAAGGACTGGCGGCAGTGTTGGTAGGTGAAAGGTCTGTGGGTATCAATATGTGAAGAAAGCTTGCAGTTGTTGTTCTTGCAGGCGTGGAGTGCTTAGAGAGCCGGGGAGCTGTAGCGCAAGCAGGTCAGACCAGGATCCCTGGCGCTGGCCGCGTTCGTGTCACGGACGGGCGCAGACGGTGTTGCCTTTAGCGAGCCAGCGGTCGCCATTAAGTAGGAGTCAGGGAGGGAGTGGCAGCTGGGAGGCGGGTGCAAGAGCACGCGGGAGGGGGAGAGGCCATGGGGCAGCAGCTAGGGGAGAAAACGGGGCAAAAATAAAAATAAAAGAGTCTAAAAAGAAGGAAAAAGTAGAAAGAAAGGAGAAAGGGCAAGCAGAGGAAAAGAAGGCAAAATAAAGGAAAACAGGCAAACAGAGGAAGGCAAAATAAAGAAAACCGGCAAACAGAGAGAGGCAAAATAAAGGAAACAAGCAAACCGAGGAACAGAGGAAGCAGGCAAAAAAGGAGACAGGAGCGGAGTGAGGCACAGGGTCCTCGAACATCAATCAGAGGCGGAGCTAGGGGCAGAGGCACTCATGACAGATCTGGGCGATGGCTGAGCAGTTTCCTGACCAGAAGGTCCGGGGTCTTGCATGCCCTATTGCTCCTGATTCTTGTCTTCTCCTGTCAGATACCTTCTGACAGTGGTGAGTTTTTGGATACCGAGGCAGTAGCCTCATTACTCCATATTCATTTAGAATTTTGTAGTCGCTGTTTAGGTTGTCTTAATTGTGTGTGACGCTTTGTCACAGTTGAGGTTGTATCACATGGTCAGCTCAGTGATGGGCCACGGGTAGCGGTCTGTAGTGTTTGCAGAATTGTCAGCATGTTTCCTCACCTATTGTGCAGCGGCCGCCATTAAGTAGGGTTCGGGTAGAGGGCGGAACAGCTGGGAGGCGGAAGCATGCGGGAGGGGCCGAGGGGGCAGCAGTGGCAGGAGAAAACGGTGCCAAAATAAAAGAGGCTAAAAAGGAGAAAGACAGGAGAAAGGGCATGCAGAGGAAAAGAAGGGAAAATAAAGGAAAACAGGCAAACAGAGGAAGACAAAATACAGGAAACAGGCAAACAGAGGGAGCAAAATAAAGGATACAGGCAAACCGAGGAATAGAGGAAGCAGGCAAAAAAGGAGACAGGAGCGGAGCGAGGCACAAGGGCCTCAAACAGCAGTCAGAGGCAGCGCTAGGGGCAGAGGCACTCACAACGGAGCTGCGCGATGGGAAAGCAGTTTCCTGACCAGAAGAACCGGGGTCAGAAACGTGTCCCAGCCTACAAAATGTGAACTCAGTTCGGCAATCAAATGTATGACTTGTAAAGTTTATTGCTGGTATCATGAATACAGTTAACTGCATTGTCATGTTTATTGATGGGATTGTGATTATCACTTAACAGTATTGGTTAGCAGAGCCAGCACAAGTATACACAGACACTAATGAACCACATGAATTTCAATTTTCACGTATGAAGGATAGAAACGCTCATTCACTGGCATGTTTGATAAGAATATGAGGTGCGTGTTTTTTATTTGTTGATACACTATCCTCTACTGCTGAGATCTGACCCCCGACTAGGATTGTATTGTACAATTAGAAGTACATGGAATCTTTCTAAGGAGAAGCATTGTGCTTGAAAAGCACAGGGGACAATTTTAATACCATAATACACGTTTGGAATCAGGGAATCAAATAACATATATTAGGAAGCATTCAAATAAAGAGAGATTTTTTGTCACACCAAGCTGACTAAAATATTGAGCACCGTGATAAATAAATAGAATATATATATCATTTATTTTATCTATTTGTTGCATTGTTTTAACTGTGTGCATGTAATAGTTGCAGAAAACAGAATATATTATATATACATTTATGTATATATATATATATATGTATATATATATAAACACACACACACACACACACCTCATACTCTCAGTTTAACATTTATTGCCCTAGGGTGGCATCCACCCTAGAACCCCTGCCCACCCCCAAACAGACGGTTAAAAACCTGGGCCCTGGGCGTATGGGTGCATTCAGCACTGACCTTCCAGCCTCAAACCATGGCAGTGGCTGGAGTCTGTTTTGGGCTCCTATGCGGTGTCAAACCCCTGCTAGGTTTTTTTTATTCTAACACCCGTCAGGTTATTATCCAGGCTACTGTACTATCCAGGCTGGTCTATGCAAGCTCTTTGTATCTAGGGGCCAATAGAGCAGAGAAACAGGGCCTACAAAGGACACAGAACGCGGCCGTCCAGCTACTTTTCAGTCTACCCAGGACCTGTTCGACTTCTGACTTCATTGGCAGGCTTTATCGGCTTCCGGAGGAGAAGCGAATACATTTTAAAACTCTGTGTATCTCCCATAGATTCCTGAATGCCCAACCCCCTGATATCCTAGCAGACCTTCTCATACCCTACACTCCCACCCGCCATCTGCGCTCGTTAGGTCAGCACCTGGCGTCTGTCCCTCGGGTCAAGAGAGCAAGGGCAGGAGACCCTCCTTCCGAGATCTCGCCGCTAAACTTTGGAACTACGTCCCGTTGAGCATCAGAAGCATCCAAAACCATGTGGCATTCTGTAAGGCCATAAAAACCTATTTTTTCCCTCATTATTATCTTCTGCTCCACCTGCCTCTGCCCTTGCCACTCTGTCTGACTGAGATCAACGCTGGAACGCCCCTTTGCTGGGGCAGCCATGTGCTTCATAAAAATTATAACATAACATTTTGCGCTCCTCAAAAATGAATGCCATTTGTCCTTTATTATAAGTATGCAGATTAATCAAGTCGATGTATGCCAAGATTTTCGCAGAGCAGGTCAAAATATTGCTATTGTCTAAGAACTTTGGCAATCAAAATAATGTTTAACTTCGGCAGCTTCGATTTTTTTATATGCTCTGCAACATCAAGGACATTGATAACCATCTTCATGGCAATTTGGGGAGTTTAAACATTTCTTGAGCCTGTAACATTGAGGGAGGGCATCAAAACCTGTCCCTTCCATAAGTGCGCATGTACCCCCCCCCCCCCCCCCCATGCATGGATGTTAGTGGGCAAACATTTGCTCTTTCAAATAACCTTTAGATAACTACATAGATATAAACAGATATAGGAGTAGGCTTAATGCAAAAACCCATGTTTATTTATTACATTCTCCTTTAAGACCTATTTGCTCCTGTGTACGCCATCTGCACATTCTGTATCTGTTTCCCCTTTAGTGTTGTCTTATGGCCTTACTTTCTCAATGGGCTCAACTTCGCCTTTCTGTCCAAGGCTCAGGTACATACACAGTCCATGGAGACAGATAGCCAGACATCCAGGGTGCTGATGAAGCACATGCTATATTGCTGTACGACTCGGGCGTAGCTTTGGCACTAAGATTGGTGGGTGTGAGCAGTAGTTGCATAAGCAATACCTATGAATTCGTTGAATAAAATATGACAATCCTTCAGTTCTGAAATGAGTCTGTGAAAGAACTTTAACGAGTCGCTTCGAAGTTACCCCAAAGGCAGTAATGGGTGGTTCAGCTGCAGAGTTAAAACTTTTTTTTCACCCGGAGGGTGATGGCATAAATGGAGAGCCGATAGAGAGCTGTTTCGACCCCTGCTTTTTGGAACTGCCGGTGCTCGGCACCGGCGGGAGCCGGCCCGCTCAAAGCCCTGGGTGTGAGTTTCAGATTTCCCAGCGATTATTCTGCATAGAACGTGCGCTTTTGTCTGTGTGTATGTAAACTTCCTTGTGAAATCCAATACCCAACTGTACCCAACTATTTGCCAGAAAATACGTTTATCAGGGGGGGTACGCCCCTTGTGCGACCGCTTGATGCCTGTGTTTCCGAGCCGAGCACCACTACAGAGCAGTTCTGACAGGCGCAGCCATGCGCAGAGAACGCATGTGGAATCTGTGTCGTAAAAGGGAGGTGGTTAAACTCCAGCCATCGCCTGTGCCTTCATCTTTTCTCAGTGTTTTTCTCACATTAGGTCTGGTGAGGCGGCGCATTCCTTCAGCGCCCCCATCCTCGCAGCCCCCAGCTCTCCCTGCTCCGTCTAGAAGGGGCTGCGCGCCTCTCGAGCCCCTGGATCGGTTGCCATGGAAGCCGGCCTCCCATCGCCCAAATTACAAGATATTAACACTGCTGGAGGCGCGGCAGGCAGCGCGCCAAATGACGGCGCACAACTGCAGGCTTTGTTATGGGGTCACTTGTGGGTGACGTGTACAGCAGCAGCTCCCGGGCACGGTGGCCTCCGGGCTTCAGTGAAAGGTGCATCTCTGCTGGGGCCTCTCTCTGCGGCCGGGGTGAGCGGCCTCAGTGCGCATCGCTGGATTGATCTTTTGTGGACTCTTCGGTCTGAGGATGTGATACCGTAGGTTTGCCACTTAGTCCACTTGCGCTACTGTGAAGAAGTGTGCAGCCAACAGGACACACGTTTGCCAACTAACTCGGGCCCATTATCTTTCTAAGGGCGATGTGGTCAAGTTGCGAAGTAACAGAACCTAGAACAAGTCCTGGTTTTGTGACCTGATATCCCCTTAGGCAAATTGTGTGATCCTGAGCTCTTCTTCTTAATGCCAAGGAGCTCGCCAACTAAGCCGAGGTCTTTGCCGATCCCCAGCACAAACTTCGGACCCAGAGCCTCCTCTCTCACTTCCATGTGTTTCAGAAAGTTCTGAAAGTAGAGTGGCAGACCTGAGACCAAAGCAACACATCCTGCGGTACCATCGGAGGACATGTGTTTCCAGAGGAAGATTCGACAATACTTGGGGCCACTCTCCAGGACCCTAGTTTATAAAATAGGAAAACTTAATTGAAGGTCAGCGACGGAGCCTCTGGGCGGTATTCCAAGGATATCTAGCTTAGTTAGAATGTAAATATTTGCTCAAGTCCTTTTTTTCCATTAATAAACATTAGACTACTTATTTTGCAATAAACTGCTCTGTTTTCCGCACTTTTTCCTCTGATGTCCCATGGATATTGGAAGGACACCGCCAAAGCAAGGGACTCTGCTGGCTACCATATCAGCTTTCATTAGTCAATCAATCAATCAATCATATCATTTGTAAAGCGCACTACTTACCCCTGAGAGTCTCAAGGCGCTGGGGGAAGGGAGGGGTTGTTGCTACTGCTGGAAGAGCCAGGTCTTGAGGAGACTTTTGAAGGTCAGTAGGTCTTGGGTCTGCTGTAGGTGGGTGGGGAGGGTGTTCCAGGTCTTGGCGGCGAGGTGGGTGAAAGATCTGCCGACGGAAGTTGCTCTTAGGATGCGGGGGACAGTGGCAAGGGCGAGGTCGGCGGAGCGGAGCTGGTGGGTGGGGGTGTAGAAGCTGAGTCGTCTGTTGAGGTACGCTGGCCCGGTGTTGTGGAGTGCTTTGTGTGCGTGGGTGAGGAGCTTGAAGGTTATCCTCTTGTTGAGGGGGAGCCAGTGCAGGTCTCAGGTGGGGTGTGATGTGGCTGCGGCGGGGGATGTTAAGGATCAGACATGCAGAGCCGTTCTGGATGTGTTGCAGCCATCTCAGGAGTTTGGCCAAAGATCCTGCATAGAGTGCGTTTCCGTAGTCCAACCTGCTGCTGACGAGGGCCTGGGTGACCGTTCTTCTCTTATAGGTGGGGATCCACTTAGAGATCCTGCTGAACATACAGAGGGTGTTGAAGCAGGAGGAGGACACGGTGTTGACCTGCTTAGTCATAGAGAGAGTCGAGTCGAGGATGACCCCTAGGTTGTGTGCGTGGTCAGTGGGTGTTGGGGCTGTTCCCAGTGCGGTCAGCCACCAGGAATTGTCCCAGGCCTAA